>NC_045615.1:157658092-158295272 GCF_009829155.1 Mustela erminea | reverse complement strand
AATCTTCTTGTGCTGCATGGTTTTCAAAATGACTGCTGGGAATTGCACTTACCACATACTTATTTCAATTAAGATCAAGCAGGTCCACCTTAACTTCAGCTTTATTTTGAAACTATAGATTCTTTCAGCATTTACCTCTGTGTTTCCAGAAATGGGAACAAATATGTTAACTCATGGTTAATGTCTTCTGTGGTCAAGGAAGCAAGATTTTAAGTGGAGTTGCTATAGGACATGGTATCTCTCCATGGTGATGGCACTGCTGCTGGAGACTGAGTGTAGGTATTCAAGTGTCCTGAGGTTCTCTCCCCAGTGGCTGACAGTGATTCTTGGTTACATGCTATGTAGTAGACACACTTTCTTGGTTAAGATCATGGGCTTTAGCATTATATGTTGTCTTAGTGTAAGGATCTATAATGAAATACTGTAGACTGGGTGGCTTAAATAACAAACATTTATTTCTCACAGTTCTGGATGCTAACAAGTCCAACATCGAGGTGTTGGCAGATCCGGGGTCTGGGGAGAGCTCTCTTCTTGGTTTGCAGATTGGCCACCTTCTTGCTCTATTCTCACTTGGCAGAGACTGAGTGAACTCTGATCTCTTCTTCTTATAAGTCCCATCATGAGGTGACTTTACCTCATTACCTTTTCTAAGCCTAATTGCCCCCAAAGGTCTCACCTTTAAGTACCATAATATTGAGGATTAGGACTTCATTATATAATTTTTTTTTTTTTTTTTTTTGTGGGGGGAAATAAACAAGTCTGTCCGTACCAGGTGGTTTTAGGTTGAGGTGTTTTTTAGTTCCCAGGCTTCCAGCCCTTGTGATGTAAAGGAGAACAGAGAAGGGGATGGGAGAGTGTGCAGGGCCCGTCGACGATATCTGGTTGTCATTCATTTTATATGCCCAGGCCCCAGCATCCTACTTTTATTTCAGAGCACGTATAATTATGAATTGAATTGTGATGTTTGCAAACCAGATATTTCTAACTAGTCTGTTGTAATTACGCTTTTGCCCTCGTGTGGCTGTATACATTGAATAGGGAAACTTCATGATTATATGTACAATAGATTATTTGATTTCAGGTCAACTGAAAGTCAGCATGTATTTAGTGAAAGCCGAGGACCTGAGACCCAGTGATTACAATGCTGTTAACTTGCTGGGATGGTAGAATAACAATAGCAATAGTGATGATGATGATGATGATAAAAATGATGGTGATGATAATGATATGTGGTAGATACCATCACTCTCCTTGGGTTACAGATGAAGGCAACGTAGAATCAGTTGGTTAAAGAACTTTCCCAATTTCATACAGCTTGAAAGTGAGAGAATCTGGGATTTGAATCTCAAACTAGCTCTTATGCACTACAAAATACACAGAAATTCTATATTCATAGGTTACTTTACGCTAAGTGATTTTACTGAATGCCACCAAAGTATGAATCTTCTCTGATTCTCCCTTCCGTTTAGCCATGTATCTTGTGATAAAATCAGTGGTTAAAATTTGAGAGATTTCTCTGTGGCAGATACGATGCTAAGGGATTTGTAAGGAATGTGTCATTTACTAATAATAAGCAAAACAACTTCACGAGGTCTGGGCAAGTTAAGTACTCTATCCAGTGTCACACAGTAAGGAAGTGGCAGGGCCTGGATTTAATCTGTAGAGCTGCACTGGCCAATATGGTAGCTATAAGCCCAATGTCATGACGGAGCACTTGGAATGTGGCTGGTTGGAATTATGATGTGAGATGCACATTGGATTTCAAAAACTTTTTGCACTGTGATGCATCTGGGAGGTGCTGTGGCATGAAGGAAGACAGCTACGCTTCCAGTCTTGATCTCCTAGGAGTTCATCTAAAGGGTATAGAGGCATGAAGACTTTACTGAGGGCAAGGGGACCTGTGTAGGGGTGGAGTTGGTTTGGGGGGTGGGACTCTGGATGGATAGTAGAAATTTACATTTCTTAGAAATGCCAGTGACATTTTGAGGTTAGTGAACGGTCAGTCTTGCTAGAGGGGTGTGTTGTAGTCAGAGATTCTTTGTTACAAATCTCTCACTCTGGTTTAAGCTCAAAGGGGGAATTTTCTGGTTGGATGCAAGGCTATCTCCTACAACACAGGCAGTTGGTTCACTCGGGTCTTGGGTGGGACTGGAACCGGGGCTTTGAAACTAGCCAGGAACAGCGGAGTCCCCTCTTCCTCTTTGCCTGGAGCTCCTAGTCTAACACCTCAGTTTCTCTCTTTGCTTCATTGTCCTCTTTCTAGGTTAACTGGCTTATTCTGCTTCTCTAAGCTTATGGTGGGTCCTCCATGAAATTGCTGGGTCCTCATTTGAAATTCCCTCCTTCGAAATTGCTGGGTCCTCATTTGAAATTCCCTGGGGAGGAACCTGATTGGTTGGGCTTTGGTCAAATATTCTCCCCTATTTCAATTGATGAGTCAAAATATGCACTTGAAATAATATGACAGCTACAGAAGTAAGTGCTTCTGTATTTTTTATCCACTCTTCCATCACACATGGGGAAGTTCCTCAACTCTTTTGCCTTTCAGAATAATTTTAAGAATTCCTTTACTATTCCATTATCATGTTCCAGCCCTTAACCTACTAAAGCAATATTTAGCTATTTTATTTAGGAATGTTCCCAATCACGGTGTTCTGAGAAGTGTTCTTGGGTTTGGCCAGTGCGTGTACCTTCTATTGTTCCCATCTTTTATGTATAAAACTCGATTAGACTCAGTAGCTTTGTTCTTTCTATTTCCCCAGTACTCCTACCTTCTATTTATATAGATAGTTTTATATTTTATCAATTTGTCTTGAGACAGAGTGGACCATGCTGTTCTGGAAGACAAGAACTATGTTTTGCTTATCTTTTATCTTCCTAATGCTGGTGCCTGATACACTTTCCATAAACATGTGTTGAATGAAAGAATGAATAACACTGTATTTTCTATACAAAAAAATTAAGGTTTTGCACCTTTTTTTTCAAGATTTTAAAAAAATATTTATTTGACAGACAGAGACCACAGGTAGAGAGAGAGGAAGGGAAACAGGCTCCCCGCTGAGCAGAGAGCCCAATGCGGGGCTTGACCCCAGGACCCTGGGATCAGGACCTGAGCCAAAGGCAGAGGGCTTTAACCCACTGAGCCACCCAGGTGTCCCTAAGGTTTTGTACTTTTATAACCTGCTATCTATCACCTGTTTCCTGATCCTTTCTAACCTACCAGTATTGCTTTTAAAATATGTTGTGCTTAGAACTGCCTTTCTTAGATGGGGAAGATAGTCACTGAAGATGATTTTTAAATACCCAAAACTCATTCACGTGAGTGATGAGACTTGGCAGTTGAACTGCACATTTCCTCTGGAAGGACTTTTCTCAGTAGGGATCACCCTACAGAAATGCTTTACAAATGGTTTCTCTGAAGGGAGCCTCTAAACTAGAGAATGCTGATTCAGTCCCCTGTAGATCTTCGTCTTGTGAAGGTTTCTGAACTGAATTATGCAGCCATCTCTCACTGGCTCATCTGGCTACTCTGAGCCTTCTCAGCCACGTTCCTGGGCATGAAAATTACCCAGAAAAATTCAGAATGAAGTGGCCAGTTCGAAGTCTGCTGCCATTGGGTTAGCTACAGAAGTGGCTGTTTTTGGACTATTTAACTGTCTACAAGCTCAGATTTCCTGGACAGCTGCCAAATCTGCTCCATATTATACTATGGAACTAAAACTCAAAAGTAAAATAACACCCCTGCCAATTTTAGAGCTTTGAAACCTTGACAGTAATTATTAAAAACTGTTAACAGTCCAAATTCTCTAGCAGTTTAATGCCATAAAAATTAAGCCAAACCTTCAATCAAGAGTTTCTAATATAAATTTCTCTGTGCTAGCTTTGTTAGTGAAGAATGAGTTTAACTGGTTCACATATTACGTATGAATTAACCAGGAGGGGATTGCCATAGTATTATGAGAAACTGGCTTATTTTATCCTTAAAACGGGGACATTTCCATCTAGACCAGTAAACTGAATTATTTTCCTGGTTTACACCAAACATACAATACTGATAACGACCAGTATTCATTTTACGCTGACAGATACGGCTCAATTATTTATGGGGTGAAAGTGGATGGAGTTAACACGGGTCAAATGCTTCCTAGGAGCCAGGAGCTTTACATCCGTCATCCTGTTTAACATCTAGCCTCTCACAATAAGATCATCCCACTTTACAGGTGAGGAAACGGGTATGTTTGTAGGTAGCACACCGGGTACTTGAACTTTCATCTGTATGACGTGAAAGTGTCTGCTGCTTCTCATTCCCCAATTTAGCCCCTTTCCTGTTCATCATCAGGCCCTTTGCTTTTTAAATTCTTTAAGTATTAAAATATATAGTTTGAATATATTTATGTATATGACAAGTCTAAGAGTAGTTTTCTTTGGATATGATGAAGATAATAATGCATTTCCCAAATTTAACTCAAATTACAGTGATAGGGGTCTCCCTTGGCTTTTTGACCAAGACCATGGTATTCCCACTCTAGTTCTGAGTGCCCTGGGGCTGCCTCGTGTGTCCCCAGGAAAAAAGAAGGGCCCACAGGTGCTTCTGCCCTGCTCCTGTCAGGACCCTATACTGAGTCTCTACTATCTCTGAGGGTCTCCCTCTCTCCACACTGGGCCCTGACTTCAGCCCAGGACATTTTTGAGGTTGTGTCTTCAGTTTTCTTTGTGGCTCTGTTACCCCAACAGCTCTGGTTTTCAGCACAGACTGCAGGATTTAGGGTCTTTTTAAACTCTGCAAGGGAGACTTTATGACTTTCACAGTGTGCCTTGAATTGCTAGTTAGCTAACCTGAGCCTGTCTTTTGTCAAGGTTTCTAAATCTATTACATGAGACCGGACAGCTTCACAATCATTAGAATTAACATACTGGACTACTGTTCAAGTCACATACTTCAATGCTCCACTTTCTTTTACTCCTTTCTATAACCCACCATGGGAATATCTTGGTGTTTGTGATGCCGCTGCATGCCCGGAGTCATCTCCTCCTGAAGTACCAACACCTAAGTGGTCCTGATCTCTGTCTGACCACAAGAGATTCAGATCCAGAATCCCATTTAGAAGGTCAGCTTTCTAGGGACAATTTTGGTGGCAGCTATTCTGACCTGAGTTCTTCCCCGAAAGCAACGCCTGGGACAAGGTCTTGCTTTCAAGATGTTCAGCTTGGGCAGCATGAAAGTGGGAAGGGTTGAAAGCCAATTCAAGGTGCATTATGGTCTCCAGGGTGGGACATCAGAGCTCGATTCTTTGAGGGACCGACCCATCGAGGGGCTGTGTAAAATGTGAAGGTCAGACAGGAGAGAAAATATATCTACTGTTTCGAGTTCCCGTTGGTCAAGGGCTGCTCCGTGGTGTTCACTTCCTCCCACTTTTAGCCACCTGTGTGGTCAGACTGGTCGGTCTGCAAGCATCTCACGTGTTTTGGCAGTGATGGAGAAGCCCGAGGGCCGAGAGCGGGCTGTGTGTCTGGGGGGTTGACATAATGTGCGGTGCGGTTCCATCTGTGTCCTTGGATTGCATCCGTAGTGATGAGTAAACAGGTGGGTGGAGAGGGTGTAAACTGAGACACAAGACGTGTCAGATCCAGAGACGATCTTGTTCTGTGGCTTCCACAAATCATCACAAAATAACCAGACTATTAATAGGACACTTCCTAAAGTCTGGCTTAGTTGGTTTCAAATTATACCACAGATGGGGCTTTACTGACTTGTCTGGTTGGGGAGCTCCGGTCCTCTTCAGCCCCTCTCATCAGGCATTCCCAGCTGCTGGGGGACAGGCTCAAGGTCACGCTGAGCACAGGCAGGCAGCGCTTTTTCTAAACAATTGCTTAATTACATTCCTGAGGCTAGTGCCATATATGCATGGACATGTTTTTGGTGTAAGACCCATGTAATTGCTGATGTTTTCCGAGGACTGCGGTAGCATAAAAGGTGCCCCTCTATGGCCCACGGAAGCTGGAAATAGGCTTAATTTAACTCCATGTTGTGGGAGCAGAGATGTATGGCTCCCGTGGTGAGGTGAATTCAGTCAGATCCACTTCGGAGGATTTTCCCACAGTGCCCTGCTCTCCACAGGGGGGAGTAGGAAGTGAGGGAAGGGGAGATTGTATGTCACTTGGAGATGCTAAACAGGTAATTCTCTAAAGCGCCCCCCACCCCATTTTCCTTCGAGAACACCGAGGCGGTTCATCACTCAGTGGCTCGCTGGAGTTTTTGGCATTGTTGGCATCTTCCCTGCTGTGCCCCACCAGCTTCCAACAGCATTATCCAAGACCAGGAGCTGCCGTGGGGAGCGAGGGTGGCTGCAAACAGACCTCCCGGAACACAGGAGTGATGCAAATTGATTAAGAAGCCGGCAGAGTCCTTGTACAGACTTCTGTGTTACGTCCGCTTTTGAAAACCTACAGCTCCCCTCAGCCTCTTGGCCACAGGTACTGAAGGTGTCCCCAGTCCCCACCACTCGAGGGTCTGAACATGACACTGCTTCTGAAAACCTGATCTTGAGGTTGCCAACAGGCTGTTTGCGTGCTGCAGACCCTCCGCATGCATTGTGAGTCCAGCCTGCCACCCACCCAGCCGGACTGGCCTCCCGGGATGCTTCTCTTGGCAGGAGCGTCCTACAGCTGGGCCAGTTATTAGTGAGGTTCTGCATTATTCATGGCCATGCTTCCTTTCATTAGTGTGAATTGTCATGAATTGGTTGTAATGGAAGTGATTTAGGGTTAAGGAACAAAAGAGTGAGGTACAGTTTGTAGTTTAAAGTTATAGCTTGTTGGTTTTTTTTTTTTTTTGAAAGATTTTATTTATTTGACAGACAGAGATCATGAGTAGGCAGAGAGAGAGGAGGAAGCAGGTTCCCTGCTGAGCAGAGAGTCTGATGCAGGGTTCGATCCCAGGACACTGAGATCATTTAAAAAAAAAAATTATTTTATTTTTGTTTTCAGTGTTCCAGAATTCATTGTTTATGCACCACACCCAGTGCTCCATGCAATACGTGCCCTCCACAATACCCACTACGGAGCTCACCCCACCCCCCCACCCCCACCCCTTCCAAAACCCTCAGTTTGTCTGTCAGAGTCTACAGTCTCTCTTGGTTTGTCTCCCTCTCCAATGGACACTGAGATCATGACCTGAGCCAAAGGCACAAGCTTAACCCACTGAGTCACCCGGGGGCCCCACTTGGTTTTTTGGTGGCTCTTTAAGCGTCTAACAACATCGTTAGCAGAAGTAGTTTGGTGTGTTTAGAAGGAACCCTGGACTTGGGAGTCCAGAAACCCTGGTTCCTGGACCTGTTTTCCTAGCTGGGACGCAGCCTTACTGTGCTTTAGTGATCACCTTGTCTAATGTCTCAATTCTTCAGCTGAGCAAACAGAGCTTAGTGGTGGAACAGGGAACAGAAGCCAGCTGGCTGAATTCCCTCTTTGCTCTGATCTGTATGATCTCACTGACCTATTGGGTGTTTATTTAACCCGTGAGGGTACAGCAAGAAGGCGGCCGTCTGCCGGCAGGAAGAGAACCTCACCAGAAAGGCTAGCACCCTGGTCTTGGAATTCCAGCTTCTAAAACTTCAAGGAAATAAAGGTCTGTTGTTTTAGCCACCCAGTCTATGGGATTTTGTTACAGCAGTCTGAGCAGACTCAGGCAAGGGGCTAGATTAGCATAACAAATAGCATGGAGGACAAGGGGAGATGGCGAGGAGAAGGGAGTTGAGGGAAATTGGAAGGGGAGGTGAACCATGAGAGACTATGGACTCTGAAAAACAATCTGAGGGTTCTGAAGGGGCGGGGAGTGGGAGGTTGGGGAACCAGGTGGTGGGTATTAGAGAGGGCACGGACTGCATGGAGCACTGGGTGTGGTGCAAAAACAATGAATACTGTTACACCGAAAAGAAATTAAAAAGAAGAAAGAAGAAAGCAAGCAAGCAAGCAAGCAAGCAAGCATAGACTACTAGAGATAGAAGACAACTTATCTTAATCTGAGTTCTTCCGAAAGCCGACCCTGAGACAAGGATGAGTAAACACAGTTTATTTGGGGGGTGATGCCAGGAAGCAATGCTGAGAGTGTGAGAGGGTCAGAGGGGGATATAGGAAACCCCAAATGGGTTATCATTATGGGTCCTGGAGCTCCATATCCCTGGGGACTTCTGAAAAAATTGCGTGGAATATGCATGAAATGTTCCTACTGAAGCCCAGGAAAACTGTGATGTTCATACACCAACTCACTGTCCCCATGAAAGTATGAGGGTCACAGCACTTCCGGCCTACCTGACACAGGCCCGCCTAGCAACGGATTTGCTGGGATGGGGAGGTCTGTCAGGGAGAGAAGCAGCAAGGTCTACACAAGAATGCCTCATCTCCTCCAGGGACTGAAGGGACACGAAAACGGCCGAGATAATGTTTACTATAGCAGAACTCTCACACTTCGAGGGGAACACCGAACATTGAGAGTTTTGTTAAAAACAGATTCTGATTGGTAGGTCTGGAGTGTGGTCCGAGGTTCTGTATTTCTAATCTGCTCACTGTGATGCCATCATAGCTCGTCTACGGGCCAGACTTTGAATAGAGAGAGTTCCACAAACTTAAGAAACAAAGCAGAGTAGCATAGGGGAAGGGAGGGCGAAATAAAACAAGGCAAAAGCAGAGAGGAAAACAACCATAAGACTCTTAATCACAGGAAACAAACTGACAGTTGCTGGAAGGGGAGAGGGTGAGGGCTGGGGTAACTGGGTGATGGACACTGGGGAGGGCACGTGATGTGGTTGGTGAGCACTGGGCGTTATATGAGACTGATGAGTCACGGAACTCTACCTCTGAAACTAATAATACACTAGATGTTAATGAAGTGAATCTAAATTGAAAAAAAAATAGTTCCAGTCTTTCATGAATTCAGCTGAGTTCAGCACACATTTCTGGAACACCTGCTGACTTGGATACTATGTTTAACACACAGAATAGTGAGAACGTAGGGACTATGTCTTGCGAACACTTTACAGATGATCTTAGGGGTTATCCCGTGTCAACCTTTTAAAAGAAACAGGTAAGCAGTTCAGCCAGCAAAATCGAATCTTTTCAGGAACAGTAGAGGGGTTGCAACTTGGGACAGGCAAACCACATGAGCTACAGGCAAGTCTGAAGAACAGAAGAGGAGAGGGCCCTTTCACGGAGGACAGGAGGAAGTTGGGGGGGGCTCGTTTTGAACAAAAGTCCACTGGAGTGTTACTGGACCAAAGTGGGCCCACTCCTTGGTGAGTTACAGAGAAGATACCAGGTGGAGTGACCTCACAGAGTGATCTTTATTTGTACAAATAAGGAGCTCTGGGGGTAGAGTGCCTCCTCCAACAGGGGTAAGCAGGCTCCTTTTATTAGGATTTGGGATGAATATTGAGAGGGGGAGGCCTCTGAATGGGCATGCATAAAGTTGTGCATGGGTGGTCGGAAAACATGCCTGTATGCACATTAGTGATCTACTAACAAAACATTACAAGGAAGCTGAGGTAACTGTTGACACTCGATGACACTTTGTGATTTATCTGTGCAGGCCACACTCTAGATGTTTCTTTTCCTGTTCCAGCAATTTATTAGTGTTTCTCTACAAGATAAACTTGCTCATTAGGCAGAGGCTCCTAAGGACTCTTCTGAGTTCAGGGGGTCTCACTGGTGACAGGAGGGAAATGAGAGTCAGAATTAATAGCGTCTCCTTGTTGGCTGCAGGTGTCGGCTGCTTGCTGTCGCCCCGCTGGGAGGAAATCTTCCTTCTCGAGGGACTATGCAATGTGTGAGAGCCTCTTCCGCGGCTTCCCTACTCCAATTTTGAGTTAGGTTTCCTTAAGGCATTTTCACACCTGTTTTAATTGTTCAGGGTTGGAAGTACCTCTACATATTTATCTGTTTTAAGAAAGACAGGAAAAAGGTGGGATTCCTGAACTATTTCTACTTCTTGGATGGAATTTTAGCCTGTAAAAATGGCAGAAACTATTAGCACAGATCTACCTCTAGGTATGTGTCCCAGTGTCTTAGTAGCAGCTCTCTGGGACCACGAGAGGGTTTTTATAAAGCCATTGCTCACTTTAACATTTTAAAACTAAAAAAAAAAAAAAAAAAAAAAAAAAAAATCTAGAATTGTAATAAAAATAGCCACATTTTTATAGTACTTCACAGATTACCGACTGCTTTCCACCACATTATCTCATTATGTCCTTTGCAGGCTTGAGAGAATCTACAAATGGCATTTTAAAATAAATGTGTTGCGCATTAGGGCAGGTACATTACACAGCTGGGTACATGATATTCCAGATCCAGTGATAATGAAAAATGACTGTGAAGAAGGCGGCGTACAAACATGTCCTGTGTCGTAGGGCACTCCGAAAAACTCTGCATCAGCTGGGAAAAAGCAGTTCAAACTCATGGTTAGTTTCTCGTAAATTTTCCAAGGGAAATGCTGAAACATTTCAACGAGGGCATCACGGAAACCTTTGGTCTCTGTACAATCTTCCAGTCTGACCACTTGTGTTTCCATTCTGTTGAGAGGCTGGGGGCCATGTAGAGCCCCCACTCTCAGGTCGGGCACCCGCTTGGCTGTCAACACGATGAGCGCACCACACGGCCGTCAACCTCTTGGGCTGGGCAGCCAGTGGGCTCAGCCAGTCAGATAAGGAAATGAAAATGAGATTTACCATCCGGTAAAGACTTCCTTCAGACATTGTAAAATGAGCTGACTGTGATGACCTTCATAAAGATTTAGTCTCACGTGTCTGTGGGGTATAATTCTATCTACAAAATATTATCAATAGAGATTATGAATTATGTCTAATTTAGAATCACACCTAACTAAAAGTGGAGATTGTATTTATAATAGAATTCAATAATTTTATTTATAATAACTTCAATAACCTTGAAATATTGAGTGAAAGGGAGGCAAATGGATGTCATTCATGAATATTTTATCAGTTAGGATGCTTTTTGTTATAAGAAATGGGATATTTAATAGAGACTAAAAATAAAAGTTTATTGTTCACATAGCATAAATCTGGAAACAAGTTTCCGAGGTTTGCTAATTCAGTGGCACAGTTGATAACTTGGTTCTGGGTCAGCTTCTCTGTGATTCTTCTGATTTTTATTTCATGGTTATAAAATGACTGCCATAGCTCCAAGCATCATGTCCTCAGATAACTGAATTCAAACAGGAAAGAAAGTGCTTCCTTTATGCTTCTTCTCCTCCTCTTCCTACTTTTTTTTTTTTTTTAAAAAGAGAGAATGTGTGTGTGCAAGTGGGGGGGGGGTGCAGAGGGAGGTGGAGAGAATTTTTTAAACATTTTATTTATTTGTTTGACACAGAGAGAGAGATCACATATAGGCAGAGAGATAGGCAGAGAGAGAGGAGGAAGCAGGCTCCCTGCTGAACAGAGTCTGATACGGGGTCGATCCCAGAACCCTGAAATCATGACCTGAGCCAAAGGCAGAGGCTTAACCCACTGAGCCACCAAGGGGCCCCAGCCCCTTCTTCTTTTTAATCATGGAGAAAAGTTGTTCTGAGAAGGTGCGACTAGGTTATCCTCAGGCCGTTTGGACTGGAAGTGGGTCATATGCCCACACTCACACCAATTACTGGTAGAGGAAATGGAATCAACGTGGTTGTCTTGGCTAATTACGTTTAATCTTTTAGTTCTGGGAAAGAGTCCAAACTTCCTTGAGCACACTGCTTCCTCAAATCTGAAAAAAGTGTTATTAATAAGGAAAAAAAGGAAATGGCTTTTGAGAAGACAAGCAATATTGTTTGGTGCACATGTTTTCTATTGTTTCTTTAGAGGTTCTTGGTTGCTTACTGCAACAGAGACACATTCAGGGGTTAAAATAAAAAACTGACATTGAAAAATTGAATTCTAAAAGAAGGATAAAATATTTTGTGGAATGCTGCATGCCTGGGTTTTTCAGAGGGATACAAAGAGAAATAGCAAAGCTAAAGTTACTGGAGGAGATTTTGAAGGAAATTTTCAGGGAAATTGAGAGATTTAAAGGAGAGACAAAGTGTAGGGAGGGAAGGAAGTATGGGGCAAGGAGGATTTCAACAAGGGTTGCCGTGATCCGGTACCCGTCCCCTTCATGTATTCAGAAAAACACAGCTAAGCGTGTGTGTTCATCTAGAACTGATGTCTGTTTGGTGGCCTGTGTCTCTTTTCAACATTGTTCAGTAGGACACATTCTCATTGTAGATCTCAAGGGGCGGCCTACTATTTTCCCCACTGACCCCGTTCCCAATGGAAAAGCCAGTTTAGACCTGTGGGAAGGTTCTATGGAAATACCAGGATGTTGGAAACCCCAGCATGATGCCAAACACATCTCAAATTCCAAGGTGGCCGCTCAAGCTTTCGCCATGACATCACATTCTTACGCGCAGGAAGGAAGTAAAAGGAGGTTGAGGCGGCCGGGGACAGTGCCGGCTGGTTCCTTAAGGACGATTCTCGATTGCTATCTCATGATACATCTATTTGTATAGATCCCATCAATCAGAATTTAGTCATGTGGTCAGACTAGCTATATGGGAGTATGGAAATGTCTTTATTTCGAGCGGCTATGTCCTTAGCTAAAGATTCTATTAGTATGAAAGAAAAGAAGGGTGCATATTGGAGGAACAACAACAAAAAAGAGCCTCTTCCAGATGTATACCCTCTCTATAAATGGGGAATGGGCTAGCACTTTTAGTATTCTCTGTTTTCGTTCATGCTATTTACTTAGCATGGAAGGCCCTTGTCTCCCCCTTGAATAATCATATCTCCCTAATTCCTTTGTTGTCTACTGAAATTTTTCTCACCTTCAAAGCTTAATTCAATGTCACTTCATCAAAGGAATCTTCTTGGATTTGCCTATCAGGACTAACCTTTTCTGTGCTACCCAGCCCATTACTCCTATTTTTATTATAAAAAAGTATACATTCCATTTCACATTATCAGCAGTTGTTTATTTTTTTCCTTTAGATTGTAAATATCCTGAGGGCTGGGTCCTGGATTTAATCATGTCCAAATCCATACAGGTCCTACCGAAAGAGAGGTAAACTCAAATCTTGTTTAAGCAAATGTAAGTTTGCATTATTTTATCACTCACAGCCACGGGTACTCCTTACTCCTAGAAGATCCTATGACAGAGTTTGGCACCACTCTATATCTAAACTAGTGATTAGACAGATACCACCTAAAAAAGCTAGAACATTCAAAGAATGTTAATAAGTGAAAGATCGGGAAATATTCTTAAATTGGTGCTATGATGTTTTCTCAATTTTCAGTGTTAGAGGGGTTGGTAGGGTGGAGGAAACAGGTAGGCTATGATCTAGCACACCTGATTTAAAATACTGGCTGAGTGACTTACAGATTTGTGACCTCAGGTTGGGAAATTATTCTCCCTAAGTCAGAGTTTCCAGATCTACAAAATAGAAATGAAAATACTAACTTTGCAGTGTCATTTTGAGAATTAGATAAGATGGTTGAGAAGAGCCTGGCACTTAGATGATACTTGTTATTGGGCATTATTATAATCATTGTACTGCAGATTTGGAATGATTAGGGGAAAAGCCCTATGTTGTCCTATCCCAGAGCCACAGAGCTGATTATACATGCATCACGGGTTCTTGGAAGGATATTTGCCATAGAAGGCAAGGAGTTCTGGTAACAGAAATTGACTCCATATTATACTCCATAATTGTGAGGAAATTTGGCATATCAGCATGGACAATATCCCTCCAACATGCATTTTAAAAGTCTCCAAAATAAAGACTTAGACACAAAGTACAAGCACTTACTGATGCTCTCCATAGTTAGGGCAACATGTAGGGTAAGAGTAAAAATGATGAAAGTAGTAATTCCACTGGAATGTGGGCTGAAGCACACCTATTAAATTGGATCCATAGTTACAGTAGCCTGAGCTGTTCATAGTTCTTTGAGGAGGATCAGTTAAATCCCAGATTTTGTCTTTATTGATGACAGTATAGAAGTTATACATATCACAGACTAAAAGCGATCAGTGACACAGCTGTCAGAACTCAAGGTCAGAATAAAACAGTAGATATCATAATTTTAAGGAAAATCAGAAATATTTATGTAAAGACTTGGTTAAAAATGACTTGTGGTTGCTGAGACTAGGACTTCTAGTACATTGTTGAATAGCAGTGGTGATAGTGGACGTCCCTGCCATGTTCCTGACCTTAGGGAAAATGCTCTCACTTTTTCCCCATTGAGAATGATATTCACGTGGGTTTTTCATAGATGGCTTTGATGATATTGATGTATGTACCTCTATCCCTACACTGTGAAAAGTTTTGATCAAGAAAGGATGCTGTACTTTATCAAATGTTTTTTCAGTATCGGTTGAGAGTATCATATCATTCTTGTTCTTTCTTTTATTAATGTATTGTATCACATTGATTTGCAGGTGTTGAACCAACCTTGCAGCCCAGGAATAAATCCCACTTGCTTGTGGTGAGTAATCCTTTTAATGTACTTTTGGATCCTATTGGCTGGTATTTTGGTGAGAATTTTTGCATCCATGTTCATCAGGGATATTGGTCTGTAATGCTCCTTTTTTTGATGGGGTCTTTGTCTGGTTTTGGGATCAAGGTAATGCTGGCTTCATAAAATGAGTTTGGAAGTTTTCATTCCATTTCAATTTTTTGGAACAATTTGAGGAGAATAGGTATTAATTCTTCTTTAAATGTTCAGTAGCATTCCCCTGGGAAACCATCTGGCCTTGGGCTCTTGTTTGTTGGGAGATTTTCAATTACTGCTTCAATTTCCCTACTAATTATGGGTCTGTTCAGGTTTTCTGTTTCTTCCTGGTTCAGTTTTGGTAGTTTATACTTCTCTAGGAATGCATCCATTTCTTCCAGATTGTCAAATATGCTGGTGTATAGTTGCTCATAATATGTTCTTTAAATTGTTTGTATTTCTTTGGTGTTGGTTGTGATTTCTCCTCTTTCATTCATGATTTTATTAATTTGGATCCTTTCTCTCCAATACTTCTAGAACTCATATAGGAATTCAGTAAAGTATTAGGATATAAAATCAATGCACAGAAATCAGTTGCATTTCTTTACACCAACAACAAGACAGAAGAAAGAGAAATTAAGGAGTCAATCCCATTTACAATTGCACCCCAAACCATAAGATACCTGGGAATAAACCTAACCACAGAGGCAAAGAATCTATAATCCCAAAACTATAGAATACTCATGAAAGAAATTGAGGAAGACACAAAGAAATGGAAAAAAATTTCCACACTCATGAACTGGGAGAACAAATATTGTGAAAATGTCTATGCCACCTAGAGCAATCTACACTTTTAGTGCAATCCCTATCAAAATACCATCAATTTTTTCAAGGAAATGGAAAAAATAATCCTAAAATTTATATGGAACCAGAAATGACTCCAAATAGCCAGAGGAATGTTGAAAAAGAAAACCAAGGTTTGCAGCATCACAATTCCAGACTTCAGGCCTTATTACAAAGCTGCCATCAACAAGACAGTATGGTACTGGCACAAAATCAGACACATAGATCAATGGAATAGAATAGAGAACCCATAACTGGACCCTCAACTACATGGTCAACTACTCTTCGACAAAGCAGGAAAGAATGTCCAATGGAAAAAAGACAGTCTCTTCAACAAATGGTGTTGGAAAAATTGGACAGCCACTTGCAGAAGAATGAAACTGGACCATTTCCCCACACCACACACAGCCCTACAAAAGACCTCAAAGTGAGACAGGAATCCATCAAAATCCTTGAGAAGAACACAGGCAGCAACCTCACTGATATGAGGAATTTGAGAAACAAGACAGAAGATCATAGGGGAAGGGAGGGAAAAATGAAACAAGATGAAACCAGAGAGGGGAACAAACTTTAAGAGACTCTTAATCTCAGGAAACAAACTGAGGGTTGCTGGAGGGGATGAGGTTGGGAGGGAAGGGGTGGCTTTGTGATGGACATTGGTAAGGGTATATGTTACGGGAAGTGCTGTGAATCGTGTAAGAGTGATAAATCACAGACCTGTACCCCTGAAACAAATAATACATTATATGTTAATAAAAAAATGACTTGGGGGCGCCTGGGTGGCTCAGTGGGTAAAGCCGCTGCCTTCAGCTCAGGTCATGATCCCAGGGTCCTGGGATCGAGCCCCATATCGGGCTGTCCACTTTGTAGGGAGCCTGCTTCCTCCTCTCTCTCTCTCTGCCTACTTGTGATCTCTGTCAAATAAATAAATAAAATTAAAAAAAAATAAATAAAAATAAAAAAATGACTTGTACATCCCTCCATCCCCAAAACATATGAGTAACTTATTTGACTTTGTACCACACAGAGCGTCCATGAAGTTTTTGGTGTACTTTGAAGTGAATACCTAATGTGTATTTAGTACTTCTCAGTTTATTAAATGCTTTGACATGCCTTAATTCATGTAAGTATTCTATTCATTTTCTCTTGCTGCATAATAAACTAACAGTAATCCATGTAGCAGCTTAAAACAACACACACTTATTTTCTCAGTTTCTGTGGTTCAGAAGTCTGGGCACTGGCACTAGTTCCTGGAGGCTGCCCATTGTTTCTTGGTACATGGGCGTTGTCAACTTGCCTATTGATTTTAATAAGTTTGGCAAAGAGTTTCTAGATAGAGTCCACCAGCAAGACAGCCTTATATGACATAGTATAATCAGAGAATGAACTGCAACTTTCACCATATCCTATTGATTAGAAGTGAGACACTTATCCTGCCCACATCAAGGGGAAGGGATTGGACACCAAGAAGGAGGGATCAGAGCGGACCACCTGGAGCCTGTTGGCCACAGTTGTCAATATAGTTCTTGAGAAGCCTGAAAAGATGTTCTTCCCTCTGTTGTACAGATGAAGATCCTGATGTTCTATGGGAGAGGTTAAATGAGCCAGTATTCCTGAACACACAGTTAATAGGAGGTCAGATTAAACCCAGGATCCCTGGAGTCCTAGTTGCATCCTACAATCATCAGATTTAACCATCTTATATATTCTTGTATCTACCCATCCACCCATTCTTGCCTCCAGCCATCCTATTGTGTCCTTTTTACTACGTCATGACTCTTGTATAAATGTGAGTAATATTCAGCAAATTATTCTCTTTGACCCCAGCAGAACTGCCTTTTTGTCGCTGTATTAGACAGGTTAAGTAAGATTCTCCTGTGGTAACAAATAAGTCCAGAATCTTAGTGGCTTTAGAAACAAAATATTTCTTTGCTGTTATATATCCATCACAGGTCAGCTAGGTGCTTGGCTCCACATTTTCTTTTCTTTCTTTCTTTTTAAAAAATTTGAATATGGTTGACACAAAATGTTAGGTTAGTTTCAGGTATACAACTTAGTGATTTGACAAGTTAATAGATTTTACTGTGTTCACTGCAAGTGTCCTATTACACTGCCATTACAATATGCTCCATGGTTTCTGACTTGAGGACCCAGACTTATGTTGCAGTCACCATCTTGAATGTTGCCAATCCTCATTCCAGAGGGAAAACAGGGCTCTGGTGAGTCTTGCAATGGCAATTAAATGCTCTGATCTGGAAGGGAAACACATGGCATTTGCTTAAAACTCATGGCTTAGAACCAGTAACATGGCCCTAGCCAACCATAAGGGAGCCAGAAAGTCCAATACAGTGCTATTCCCAGCAATGGGAAAACCATAGAAGTAATTGGCATATTATTGGTGAGATAATTATTACTATAGCCATGAAACTAGCCTACCACAAAATGAGTCCCTCTCACCTTTGTATTGTTGATGGCCTTAGTCCAAAAGACCTCACCCAACCTGTCTAACAATCTGCTTCTAGACCTGTTTCTGATAGCCTCAGCTTTAGACTCTTATTTACATCTTCAGAGCTGTAGCTCTCCTAAAACTTAAGGCTTGCAACTGCTTCTCCAGGTCTGGTTTCTACTTTTCCTCTTGATCACAATTTTTACTTTGTATTCTTAATGACATGGTTTTCAGCCATTGTTTTCTGGATAAATGATTCAACAAATCACCAATCTTGCATTCCTAAGACCCTAAACCCAGACCCAGGCCTCACAAGCTGAGGTCTCTGTGACGTTGAGACATTAGTCATTATACAGTCAGAATGCCATAATGAATGCTGTGTAGGGAGAAAAATGTGATTATACTCTTAAGCATTCTTCTGAGTTCTTTTCTTCAGAGATACCGTAGGCACTGATCTAAATGCAATTAATGAGTGTCATAAGAAAGGGCAACATTAAAGAAGAAATGGATCAAAGCATTAGACCTGACTGAGCCCAGCAGGAAAGCAGCGCTGACCATTCTCAAGGTGAATAATTATCTGAAGAACGGTGAACAAGAACACCACCACCTGTCAGTCGCCACCGGTTTTGGCTCAATGGGAAAGCTGCCGCAAGTGAGCTCAAATATTCATGCCACGGCAAACCACCCCAGAAGAACGTCGTATTAGCACAACATTCTCAGTGGGTGCCTGCACTGCTGGAACAAAGTACTCAGGAAGAAAGAAGCAGCTAGACTAAATATATGTTCACAGCTGAAGAAATGCTTTTCATCCTACAGCTGTATTCTGTTTCATCATTTTAAGCATTTCTGTCAGCTCATAGGCTAAATTGCACTGCACCTTGTTGTGAATATGTTTCATGACCACTGCAGCGTGTTAGAGAAACTTGCCTGAGAAGAAGGGAAATGGTGGGTTCAGAGAAACAAAGTCTGGGAACCGTCTCCCTTGGTAAGGTGAAACCCACAACCCCTAAGGTTTAGCCCCTAGCAGACTGTTTGCCGGTCAAGAGGTGACTGGATCAAGTAGGCCTCTTTCTGCCTCTGAAAGGCTGCTACAGACAGACCGAGTCGTCCCTGGGTCCCTGCAGGAGTTCTGGGTCAGCTTTTAGGCTCTCTCTCACACCTAAGCAAAAAGCTCCTTCCCTTGGCTTCCCCCAGCATGGCCAAGGTGGTCTGGAATTTATTAAAAGTTTTATTTATTTATTTTTTATTACGTTCAATTAGCCAGCATATTAAAAACTTTCAAAGAGCAAAGAGACACATAAACCTTTTCTCAAAAAATTGAGGTATAGTTGACACACAGCATTACCTTTGTTGTGGGTGTACAGCATAGGGATGCGACAAGTTTGTCCGTTAGAGATACATGAGCCTTTATAAGTTTTCTTACACATAGAGGTTTCTACTCTTTTCCATAATTTGCTCATTGCTACGGCTTGACAGTCTGTTCACCTTCCATTCCAGGTCTAGCTAGCTGTCTTAGCTGAGTTTCCCTACAAGAAGACCCTGTCTCATGGCTCTGTGTTTGATCGGACTCCGGAGACGCAGGGACAGCGCGGAAAAGGGAGGCAGGCATGGGAGGGGGGCTGAGTGAACGAGTGGGCGGCTGCGGCAGACAACGGGGTTTCGTCTGGTAAGAGCCCTCGAAGACAGTGTAGGGCACTCCTCAGAGTTGTCCTATGGAGAAGAGAGGAAGACGGGTTATATATCCACTGGCTCCCATCAGTCAGTGTGGAGAGTGGGGACTGGGGGATTAACTCTCCAGCGTTTCTAGCCTGCCAGGGACGTGTGCTGAGCACATCCCCAGAGAAAGACTTGAGGTAGGGAGATGGAGGTGCTTGAGGAAGGAAAGTGCACGTGAACTCACCATGAAGCTGCACGTGAGCTCCAGGGTGGCCCAGGGGAATGGGTCGGCACTAAGAGCATCAGCTTCAAGGAGGCCTAAGGGATAGCACGGTGTCGCGGACCCCACAGCCCTGCTCCTGATCGCGCTCCCAGCTATCTTACTTCTCTGTCTCAAAGATCTTGTTTCTGGCAATAGTCATTCTCTTCTTAGGGAATGGGGTGTGAGCCTGTGTGAGCCCGCATACACACACACTTACACACACAAACACACACACTTTGTGGAAGTTTATATGACACTCCAAATTTTAGTTTCTCACGATTCCCCTTTCCCTGCAGCTAGAATGTCTTCGATATGCCATAGTGGTGAAATTTCTCCTGCTCTTACTGCTACAGCTGTTTACACTCTTAAAAATTCACTGCAAATGAAACCATCATGATAAAATGCCTATAAACATAGAAACCTTTTGCTTGTAATGTGGTTGCAAATTTTCTGACACTCCAGATGTGTGTAAAGTAAACATAGAGCTGATCCGATGGCTCTCACCGGCCCTCCACTGTACTGGGTAGAGTGTGAAAACGACATTTTAGGTCAACAGGGTACAGTCACGCTGACCCTATAATTGAAACAGTCTCTTTAAAACAGCTCAGTCTCTATGGATGATTCGGGCTTCCAGATTTCCTTCACCAACCTGCTCCTCTCCAAGATAGGCAGTAAGGTGATTTCTTAATGCTGGTGGATCAGGCCGACCTTGCTGGGCTCTGGTTGGTGTCCCCTGAGAGGCGGTTGGGTCCCATTTCTGGGCATCCCGCTAGTTTCTGCCTCTCATGTCATCCATTTGTTTTATCGGCTTTGTTAGGACCCAGAGGCCCTCTCAGCTATGAGTCCTGCCCAGTACCCAGCGCAGACCATTTGCCCTTTAGCCCTCAGGCCAGGATCACTGTGTCTTTGCCACCGTACCCGCCTTGGAAGACTGGCCAGCTGACACCACCAGTGCTACGGAACTTATGGGAACCTCTGCGTACCCTCCCTGCCACCTGAAAGTTTCAGGCACAGAGTAGCAGTGGCAACAGTGCTGACATTTAAAGTCCAGTGTAGGGGTGCCGGCTATAGGATACAATATCCGACAATGGCTTTATAGCATGATGTTAGCTTTGGTGCGGGTGTACCCTCTGTTTCTGACCTTTTTCTCTGGACTTCCTGGAATTCTCTTGGCTTTCTAATATTATTTCTCTTCAAATCAATGTCCTTAATTCTGTTCTTTTCAAATAAGTACATTGACTGGTTTAGGGAGCAAACCTGGGTGACATTTTTTTTTTCTGGTGGGTAAAAAAATTTCCCTAACATTCTTTAAGTCCAGTTTATGTGCATTTACTGTTTTGGTCCCTTTAGCATCCATACCCCCTTGGCACGTAACTGAGACCTGGCCAGCCACGCACAGCATTTCATTCTCTGGTCATGGAAGTTTGCCTAAGATGAACATGTGTTTAAGCCAGGTCAAGCAAAGGCTTTCTCAGAAATTAAGACTTTCATCCATGAAAGTAGGATTGAGGAACACATGCTCTCTCTCTGCTCTTGGACCACAAGTTGCACAGAGTCTAGAGTGTTGGCAGCAGTATCCCTGGCAAACTGATAAAAGCTCTATAGAGTATACTTTTTTTTCTTTTCTTTTCTTTCTTTCTTTCTTTCTTTCTTTCTTTCTTTCTTTCTTTCTTCCTTTCTTTCTTTCTGAGAGAGAGAGAGTGCTCAAAAGTGGAGGGGCGAGGGGCAGAGAGAGAGAGAGAGAAAATCTTAACCAGGCTCCATGCCCAGCAAGGAATCTGACACAGGGCTTGATTTCACAACCCTGAGATTACGACCTGAGCCAAAGCCAACAGCTGGATGGACACTTGGCCCACGGAGCCTCCCAGGCGTCCCTGTGGAGTCCGCTCTCAATGGAGAGGGTGGAGGAGGCATGGCAAGGGAGAGGAGGAGAAGGTAGGGAAAGGAAGGGAGTTCGGACAGTCTCGTTTGAGTCCCTGCGGCCAGCTGAGGGCGAGGCCCAAATCCAACCCTGTGCCTCCTGTTTCTGTGGATCAGTGTTTTCCCTTTTTGTCTTAAGCCATTTGAGTTCACTTGTAGCTCACAATGGGAAGAACTCTGACCGTTGCAGCTAGATCTGTCTGAGTCCTTGGCCGCACAAGATCCTCTCGGGTGGGGAAGCCGCAGGTGGTGGTGGAGGGGGTGTTCGTGATTCATTTTTTTCTTTCTATCTAATTTATCCATCTGATTAACAGTCTTTATTTGTTTAGGGGTATATTTTTTGTTTTTCAGTTCTGTTAGCAGAATGAAGCAGAGGAGGTCTTTGTCTCTTTAAAAAACAGCTTTATTGAGATATGCTGGCAATTCACCCATTTAAAGTATATAAGGTCTTCGGTATATTTAGAGAGATGCGCAGCCATCGCTATAATCAATTTCAGAGCGTTTCCGTCATCTCAGAAAGAAACGCCTTTACACATCCCTCCTCTCTCTTATCCCCTTCTCAGCCCTAACCAACCACTAATCTACTTTTTGTCTCTATGGATTTCCCTATTCTGGACTTTCACATGAAAGAACCATACAGCATGTGATCATTTGTGACTGGCTTCTTTCACTCGCAAATGGATTTGGATTCGTCCATGTCATAGCATGTGTTAGTACTTCACTTATTTTTATAGCTGTGTTAATTTTCCAGGGTATGGATGTAGTGTATTTTGTTCATCCCTCCATTCATTCATGTGTTCATAGATAATTGGTTTGTTTCCACCTTTTGGCTACTGTGAATTATGCTGCCATAAATATTTATATACAGGTTTCTAGGTGGACATATATTTTCATTTCTCATGGGTGGACTTGCTGCCCCATGCGGTAACTCTCAAGCTGATCAGTTGAGGAAATGCCAGCCAGATGGTTTTCCAAATGGCTGCATCATTGTACATTCTTGTCATGAAGTGTCTAAGTTATAATTTCTCCACATCCTCGTCAATACTCAAAGTTACCTGAATTTTTAAAAAATTCCAGCCATTCTAGTAGGTATGAAGTGGTATTTCATTGTGGTTTTGTGCATTAAAAAAAAAAACAAACTAAGATGTTTAGCACCTTTTTGTGTGCTTACTGGCTATTTGTATCTCTTCCTTGGGGAAATGTCTATTCAGACCCTATCCATTTTAAAGCTGGGAATAGTTGTCTTTTTTATTATTGAGCTGTAAGTGTTCTTTATATATTATGAATACACATTCCTTGTAGATTTATGATTTGCAAATATTTTCATCCATTCTGTGTGTTGACTTTTCACTTAATGATGTTTTGTGTTTTCCAGTTCTTATTGGCATAATTATGCAGAATAGGTCTCAGTGTCCTTGGTTTCTCTTTTTTAAATATATATTTTCTACCCTTAGAGTCTAGAGCCAAGCAGGAGCCTTTGACTGGAAAGTAGTTAATCATTTTTCTAACTCAGGAGAAGTGTAAAACCTATGGGGCAAACTGTGGAATAGAAATCGGTTCATCCCTCATGCTTTGCTCAGGCCTCCAGGCTGGGAAGGGCCATGGTGGGGGAAAAATCCCATTTCTCAGTATCCGTCACATTTTGTCTTCATTATAGCATGGAGAAATTCCCAGCATACTCAGATCAGTTGTATGCAAGTGATATTTAGAAAACTTCTGGACTGTTACTAGATTAAAATGGACAATCACCACTCATGGTAGCATGAGAAATGAGGAAAAGGAAAACAAATCTCAAGATGAAACCCCAGGAGAAAGGAATAAATCCAAGGATTCTGTCAATGTAGTAGTCTAATTTATAATGTAACCCCATAAAGATGAGGCGAAAGCCCCTGCTAGCTGCTGCTGTGGTGTTGGTGGGGAAGGACACGCAGGAAGGTCTGCCTCTGAGTGTCCACTAAAGGAAGTTAGAGGAGAACGTCGGTGAGTGTGAAACGCTGCGAGGGGTATCAGAGGCACGACTGCAAGGAGACATAGCAACTGGGAAAATCCTATCCAGGATGAGGAATCAGGAGAGAACTCACGAAGGCAGTTCTGAAAAGATTCAGTCTTTTGAACGGAGTCTTGCGGAGGTGCTGGGACGTCTACGGATGCACGTGGAGAAGGAGAACACTGCCAGCATTTCAGAGTTTGCAGGAGTCCAGGGCTGGAGATGAGCCTGGAAGCTGCTTGTGCCAGGACTAAAGGGGGTGTAAACATGAGACAAGAAGGCTTGCCCGTAATTATTGAGACAATAAGGAGCCACTGAAAGTTGTTGAGCCAGACGCATTTGGCAACTGGATGCAGAGTGAGCGGACAGATCCTGGTCGTGGGAGGCAGTGAAGGCTTCCTCTGGGACAGTGTGTGTGACCAGCATGGATGTAGACTTTGATTTAAGGACAGCCCTCGTGGAATGACAGGCTGCCCAAACCCAAAGCCAGTAACTGGACTGTGTTTGCTGACTGGTTACCACTGCTGATACCAGGAAGGTGGTGAGTCCAGAAGAAAAGATGACAGCTGATGGGAGATAGGCAGCATCCATTGTCCCCACACTCAACACTAATCAAACATATTAAGTCACACAGGGGCTTTACAATCAGTGCTGGGGCTTTGGAAGTACCGGTTGGCAGAGCACAACAGGTGATGAAATGAAAGATTGCATGCAAACGGCTGTGCTGAAACAGAGTTACGTCCCAGGAGAAGCTTCCCAGGGAAACACGAGAGGGGGTTGCTGCTGTTGGTGGTGGGAGGCAGGGGGGTCTTCCTGCCATCTGAGCTGTCTACACATCACATCAAAGCGGCAGGAGTGAGATGGGGTAACTCCAGCTAACTGGATCTCTGTGAGAGGGCCACAGAGCAGAGCTCCAGCTTCTTCCCCTATAAAATGGCAGGCATTTGAGGATTAAATTAAATCATTCACCTGCAGCACTTGGCAGAGGGCCTGGAACATAGCAAATGGTTATCATTCCCTATGGATGCTTTTGGGACAGCATGCCTTGTAGAGCTATGGGAGGACTCTCACTTCAGCTGTGAGCTTCTGTCCCTGGAAGCTGGAAGCTGTTGGGCCCCTGGCTGTTTTGCATTTGAGGTTGTAGCTCAGAGGCAGCTTTGTGAATTGATTTGATGTCTCGACTTCACGGTTCTGCACAGCACTCTCTGTTGTGAAACTTCTCCCTCTTTCTGGCGACCTAATCTGGGACTGTTTTTGGTAGTTAATGAGGGGAGAAGAAGAAAGTAGAGACCGTAACTGCACTACTTCTTGGAAAGACGAGGAAAGTGTAGGGAGGCAGTACAGCAGGCACCAAGTTTGTCATGGGGACTGCTCAGGGCGTTTGGGATGTTTCGCTGTCAGTGCAGGTCACTACCAGAGAATCTTCCTTCTCTCGCTCCCTCCTTCCTTCCATCATATAAAGGAGAAGACAGACCTCGTCTTGCAGCACGACGGGCTGAATATAAATTACCCCAACTGGGAGGGGTCGGTATCCAAGAAGAGACTCACATGCTGAGAGCAGTGAATTCAGAGTGGGGAGCAATAACTGATCATCAGAAGGGTTCTGGAGAGCTTCGAGGAGGACATGGCAAGGAGGCTTACTGGAGAAATTAAAAGATGAAGACATCGGAAATAAAGGGAGAAGGCAATAGCTCAAACAAGGTGCAGGAAGGAAAAGGCGGCAGTTGTGTAAAGGAATGCATCATTTATTTCAGTCAGATTTCTAAATGTGTAGAAGGGTTAGTGGGCTAGATTGGGGAGGAATTTGGAAGCTAGGCTAGGGACTTGGGACTCTGGTCCACTGCATGAGGGAGCAGGTATGTGATATATGTTTTGGGAAGATGAATCCACTGGCATGGTGTGGAATGGGTGGGTGAGGCTGGGGCGCAGGGACATAGCTTGTAAATATTGCACTGGTCCAGGAAGAGCTATTGGTACACTCAGTAGTGCCAGGGAAATGAAGAGGCATTAGAGACGAATGCTGTGGAGCTGGAATTAGTGGAAATTAGTAGCTGATTGAATATAAAGCCTCACCAGGAAAGAGGAATTGAGAACGACTCTTCTGCTCTTTCTTATGGAGTTGGACAACTCCACTTGTTTCTGAGGGATACTGGCCTCTCCTGGTTAAACAAATAAGCTTATATGCATTCCCTTCAACACACATCCCCTCCAGTGGGCTTGGTCCTGCTTCACTCCTCCCCCTCCCGCCACTGTTGTGATGATGGTGTGCAGATCTTTCTCATTTATCATTACAGCCATATACAGAGAGGTATTCTGGTTCTACGATGGACCATGACCCTTTTTAATGCCACTGTTCCCGAGGATTTCACATTTAGAAAGGTTTTCACAATGCATTTATGCTATGGGGAAAAAAGTCAGATTTTCTCGAGAGTCTTTGTGTTGGCATATGGGTCATCAAGGCGAGCTTTCAGTGGGCTGGGAAGGGGAGGGAAGAGGTTGCTTGGGGGTATTGCTGACAAAAGGCTTTTAAGTGTGATGAGTTGTTACTTGTTCACTGTGGTGCCTCCTTCAAAACCATAATCAATTAGACCTGGGGCAGCAGCTGCTTGATTCCATTGAAATTCTTGCACTTTCTCACTTCATCTACCATCTAGGTCTTGTTTGAGTCCCACTGGCGACAGACAGTATGCCAGACATCCTTCTTCCTTTAAAATTTCTCTTGTCATTTATATCCTGAACAAGTTCTTCCTCTTGCCACCGCCCCCCTTCTCCTGCAGACAGGAAGACGTATAAATATATCCTTTCGAACTTTTCTGGGGTGTCTATAAGAAAAAGGTGCATTCCTCAATCCTTGTCAAGGCCATTGCTCTGTGGCTGGTCCCATGTGTCTTCTCCAACCTTGGTCTCATGGTGAAGGAAAAAGAGCCATGATGGATGGACCATGCGATGACTTTCGAGTTTCTATTTAGAGGTGGCACATATCGTTTCAAAAAAATTTCTTTTCACCCGTCACCTGGTCCAAAAGCAGTTTAAATTTTTCTTTGTTTTATTTCTTATTTGTCAGCCTTTTCTAAGTTGTACTGCAGGGGAAACAGCCCCCATATCTAATGGATTGCAACAACAAAGCTCTAATTCTTGCTTCATGCTGTGTCAGCATGCCAGCTCTGGGTCAAAGGCAGCTCTTAGCTTGTGACTCTGTTTAAGTGTCTTCTTCATTCTGGCTTCCAGGCTAAAGGAATAGTCCTTCTTTTGGCCGAGAGAAAAGAATCTCAAATAAATCTATCTATTTATTTATTTGTTGGAATAAAATTTTTGTCCAAAGTGTGATAGGACACAGTTTTCTTCTTTTATCCTCTTTTCTTATGAGAGCTTCACACTGGAACTCTAGACTGTATCAGGTTGGGATAATAGAAAAGGGTATTTGCCAAAGGTAAAAAGATTTTAGAGCATTTGTTGGCACAATAATGCCTTTATTTTTGCTACAGAAGAGAGTAATGTTAGCAGAACAAGGCTTATCTTGTGGACATTTAACTGTCTGGAAGCAAGAGTTCTTTGCTCTTTATCTGCTCTATCTCCAGAAGGACTGGATGTGAACTGCCTTCTTCCCAACTCACCTCCCCCTTTCCTAGAGGTGAAGAGGTAGAATTCTAAGGAGAAGAAACTGGGTTGAAGAGATGGAGGGAGGCAATGAGGGGAGAAGATATGGGAAGATAGACCAGAGAGGCTGGGTTCTCTGACTGTGACCTTCTGGTGGGCTTAGGACCCAGGGGATAACTAAAGAGCTGTTTTGCCCAGCCTGTGTCTTGGTGTGAGAATGATTATCTAATCGTATGGGTTCTGTTTGGAAATGGTTGTATCTTGCTGCCTTTCCAATAATTAAAGGCATGGGGGTATAGCTCAGTGATAGAGCATTTGACTGCAGTAATTAAAGGCGTAACTACATAACCCCAGTGCATTACACAGAGAAAAGTAGGGCTGCTTTGGTGTGGGAATGGAAGACACTACCTTTCTTCCACCCAACCACTCTGCAGAATCCTGGAACTCTGAGAAATACAGTTTGAACATCTGAAGGATAAAGTCATAATCCTATAGTCCAACATCACAGAACCATTTAAAATGACTTCTAGAAAAAAAATTAGGGCTTTTGTTGTAGTTGCTAGAAAATGAGGAAATTATTTAACACCATCCCTTGAAGAATCCCAGAAGAGAGAGGACATGAGCTAGAAGAAAAGGATTATTTTATATGTAATTAATGCTTTGGTAAATATACAATGTGAAGATTTTGTTATTTTGATAGCCTTGTTAAAAGGATCTTTAGTCACTAACAGGCGTCTAATACACTCAGCAGGCTCAGAGAATCAGCTGTCTGTAGAGGTGGTAGATTTGGAAAAGAGCTAGGAGGAGATCAGCTAGGATACTGGCAGATACTCTGAGGAAGGCTTTGTGGCGGGCTGAGTGAATGAAGTCAGAGTTTGGCCTGAGCTTATTTTTGTCAACTTGTATGTAGTGAGAAAGTGTCGTATTTTCTTGCAAATAGGTAACTCTGTATCATGAGCCTTGAACTTAATAAAGTGAAACAACATGTAATTGTGTAGACTTGTAATCCGTTACCTCACAATGGCCCTTGATGAGGTGTGTGGTCTGGGAAACATGGAACAGTGGCAAAGCAGCCTGGAGGACTGAAGAATTTCTTTTCCTTCCTGCCAGCTGCCAACCCTGGGAAAACAGGGCCTGTTCTTTCCCACCGGGTCTGCTTCAGAGAAACATGTATATTGTGTTTATAGGGGGAAAAAAAAGAACATTCATTTCCATCTCTTACTTCTGTGGAGATGTGTTAACTAGCGAGGAGGAGGAGGTTGCTTCTTTTTATGAGGATTATATTGGCAGCTCAGGGGCAGCACATAATGAAGGAGATTTACTGTTGAAAGCTGTAGATATCTATGCATACTGTTCCCAGCTGAGAGAGATCCAGGGCTGGCTGCTACAAAGGTCAATGCCAAATTTATATGTATTTTTTTAAAGATCATTTCCATAGCATTTTATTCACAAACATTGAATGACTTTGTTTCTCAAGAAAAATAGTCATTAACATTTTTATTTCTCTCTCATGGGTTATAATTATGTTGTTATAAATATGGACACTCTAAAGAGATCCTGCGGAGGAAAAATGGACTTTTTTTTTCTGATAATGAGGAGAAAACAGGGGTGACTGATCCCACTCAGAAATGGTTTCAAACAACTGGCTTTACACTTGAGATGTGTAGAAGATTCTGTCCAAGTTCACTCAGTAGTAGTTTTGAGCTATTAAAAAAATTAAAAGCAACTATAGAGTTAAAAAACTGAAGGGAAGTATCATAATTCAAATTGGTTATAATTATTTACATGAAGAACTTTAAGCCATGGATTGGAAACCAAAAAAATGGAACCACTACTTTAAGTAAAATCATATTCAGGAATGGCAAACATGGGAGACAGATCAAAAAGGACCTGCTCTGGGTGAAGGGAGGCTAGGGGTGTAGAACCCATCTTATTTGTCACCCTTCCTTGAGTCTGGAGTGACCACTGTGGCACCTTTGTGGGATCCTTGGAGTTCTAAGGATTCTTGTTTGAACCTGGGAAGGGCAGATTTTCCTTGAATCCGAAGTCCATAAGATTTGGCCAATAGCCTCTGGGTTCTGAGAGGTGACATGACACTTTTCAGTGTCTGGGCAAGTCAGTATGAACTTCTCTGTGCAGCCGTGGCGAGTCCTGGGGTTCTGGCCCAGAGGAGGATTATGGAGCTGGGTGTAGATGTGGTGTGGGACTGATCCATGGTAGCAGTTGGGGAAGAAAAGGGAATGGAGACAGCATTCTTGGTGAAGAACAGTCTGAAGGCCACAGGAACTGCCCCCAATACAGAGTCCAAATAGAGTTGGTGTTGGATGAAGGACAGCATCTAAGCAAAGTCTTTGCAACTGAAGTCCGAGAAGACAGGACTAGGGTATGAAAGTGGGGACAGAAGGCACAAGTTAGGCTTTATGGGGTCCTGCAGTCTTTCCTGTGGGCAGGGAACTGCAAGGGCCCAGGGGGCTGGAGAGGACTCTGGTTGCAAAGGGATGGTGGCTGAGTCTCTTTATCCTCCAGTTCTGGCTGGGCTCTTGCACATACTGGGAGCTGGCAGCCTTGGAGGCCCATCCGTAGGTCGGTCCCACCCTCTTCCTCTATCTCATTGACCGAGGACAGGGATCTTATCAAAGATAGGCTTCAGAGCTTAACTTTGACAAAGATTCAAAGTAATTTCTCCTCATAAACCTAAATTTAAAAACCCTGAACCGTTCAAGCAAACATGTGCACCATCCACTGTGTACCATATGTGCCTGTGTCATTGCGATTTTCGTCTTGTCATAATGTTTCTTTTTCACAGTGTACTGAGGGCTGGGTAGGTCTTAGGGCTGTGGAACAACCACACATCTTACAGCCTAAACTCCTGCACACTCAAGGACTTCTTCCAAGGCTGAAGGTAAGGGGGGGGCACCTGCTGCAAAGTAGTATAAAAGTTAGTAATGCCTAACACTGTGTGTGCCTGGAGGGTTATAGTGTAGGATAGCCAGAGAAGGAAAAATGACTGAATGGGGAAGAAAAAAAGTTTAAGAATTATTGTTTTCTTTGTACTTAGGGTTTATGACCTCCACTGAGGAGGTTAGACCTCCACTGAGGCCCAACATGAAAGTCTCTGGGGAAGGTGAAAGCATTAAGGTCTGAAATACCTCATGCCACTGGGATGAGCTCAAGCTACGCTTTTTTTTTTTTTTTTTTTAAAGATTTTATTTATTTTACAGAAAGAGAGAGAGAGAGAAAGAGAGAGAGAGAAGGCACAGGCAGGCAGAGCAGGCAGAGGGAGAGGCAGGCCCCCAGGTGAGCAGGGAGCCTGATGTGGGGCTCAACCCAAGGACCTGAGATGACGACCTAAATCAAAGGCAGATGCTTAACTGACTAAGCACCCAGGTGTCCCTCAAGCTACTCTTGATGAGGTGTTTTTGTTTTGTTTTGTTTTGTTTTTTTAATTTTTTATCCTTCCTGCTGCCTGTGACTTACATAAAGCTGTGGAGTACCCTAAACACCAACAAGTCACTTTAAGATAAGACTAGAAAACACTAAATGGAATTTAAATTTAAAGTGAAATTATAGATCTGTTGGCAGTTTAGAGAATGGGTGCCCAAGGCCCAGAACCTGATATTTCCTGTTTTTCAGGTCTAGGGCCATCTGTATTGGCTATCTGAGATTTCTAGGGCTGTTTTTTCCAAAACCCTCTGGGATACTAGCTAGGGGGAAGGATGTTGAGGGATGTCTAAATAAGGGGTTAGATTTCTTTGACAGAAAGCTGGTTAGCAGGTTTGACTGGCCTTTGACAAGTTAAGGTTACATTTCTGATACTTAGGTGCTATAGGAAAACTTGCATAGAGGCCACACGTCTCAGGGACCCCCTGGAGTTGATCGACACAGATCTGTCCAGAGAGAACAACGCATGACTAAAATCAGTTAAGCTCTAGGAAACTCAGAATAGACAGGAAGAGAATAGATCACAAGCTGGGTCACAAATCAGGCCTCAAGAAGCACAAAAATATTGAGATCATACCATGCATATTTTCAGACCACAATGCTTTGAAACTTGAAGTCAATCATAAGAAAAAATTTGGAAAGACCAAAAATGCATGGAGGTTAAAGAACATCCTACTAAAGAATGAATGGGTTAACCAGAAAATTAAAGAAGAATTAAAAAAAGACATGGAAGTGAATGAAAATGAAAACATGTCAGTCCAAAATCTTTGAGATGCAGCAAAAGCAGTAATAAGGGGGAAGTACATAGCAATACAAGCCTACCTCAAGAAGCAAAAATGTCTCAAATACACAACCTACCTTACACTTAAAGGAGCTAAAAAAAGAAGAGCAAAAGAGCCTAAAGTCAGAAGAAGAAGGGAAATAATAAAGCGTAGAGCAGAAATAATGATATAGAAACAAAAAAACCCCCAGTGGGACAGATCAATGAAACTAGAGCTAGTTCTTTTAAAGATCAATAAAATTTATAAACACCTAGCCAGACTTATTTAAAAAAAACAAAACTAAACAGAGAATGGACCCAAATAAATAAAATCATGAATGAAAGAGGAGAGATCACAACCAACACCAGAAATACAAATAATTGTAAGAGAGTGTTATGAAAAATTATATGCGAACAAATTGGGCAATCTAGAAGAAATGGATAACTGTCTAGAAACCTTTAGACTACCAAAACTGAAACAGAAAGAAAATTTGAACAAACTGATAACCAGCAAAGAAATTGAATCAGTAACTAAAAATCTTCCAATAGGGGCACCAGCGTGGCTCAGTTGGTTAATGTTTGCCTTTAGCTCAAGTCATGATATCTGGGTCCTGGGATTAAGCCCCACATCCAGCTTCCTGCTCAGCAAGAAGCCTGCTTCTCTCTCTCTCCCCCTATCCACTGCTCATTCTCTTTATCTCTCTCAAATAAATAAAATCTAAAAAAAAAAAAAAGAAAAAAGAAAAAAATCTCCCAAAAAACAGAAGTCCAGGCCAGATGGCTTCCCAGTGGAATTCTACCAGACATTTAAAGAAGAGTTAATACCTATTCTCAAACTGTTCCAAAAAATAGAAATGGAAGGAATACTTCCAAATTCATTCTACAAAGCCAGCATTACCTTGATTCTGAAACCAGACAGAGTCCACCAAAAAGCAGAATATGGGCCAATATCCCCAATGAACATGGATGCAAAAATTTTCAATAAGACATTAACAAATCTAATCCAACAGTATATTAAAAGAATTATTCAACACAATCAAGTGAGATTTATTCCTGGGCTTCAACAGGGGTGGTTCAATATTTGCAAATCAATCAATGTGATACACCACATTAATAAAAGAAGATAAGAACCATTTGATCCTTTCAATAGAATCAGAAAAAGCATTTGAAAAATTAAAGCATCCATTCTGGATAAAAACCCTCAACAAAGTAGGGATAGAAGGGACATATCTCAAAATCATAAAGGTCATATGCAGGAGACTCACAGCCAATATCATCCTCAATGGGGAAAAACTGAGAGCTTTTCCTGTAAGGTCAGGAACCAGACAAGGATGTCCGCTTTAGCCATTGTTATTTAACGTAGTCCTGGAAGCCCTAGCTTCAGCAATCAGACAACAAAAAGAAACAAAAGGCAACCAAAGCAGCAAGAAAGAAGTCAATCTTTCACTATTCACAGATAGCATGATACTTTATGTAGAAAGCCTGAAAGACTCCGCCAAAAAATTGCTAGAACTGATACATGAATTCAGCGAAGTCACAGTATACAAAATCCACATACAGTAATCTGTTTTATTTCTATACACCAATAATGAAACAGCAGAAAGAAATCAAGGAATCAATCCCATTTACTATTGCACCAAAACCCATAAGATACATAGGATAAACCTAACCAAAGGGGTAGAAGACCTGTATTCTGAAAACTGTAGAACACTTCTGAAAGAAATTGAAGATGACACAAAGAAATGGAAAATTATTCCATGCTCATGGATTGGAAGAACAAATAGTGTTAAAATATCCATACTACCCAAAACAATCTATATAGTGCAATCTATATAATGCAATCCCTATGAAAATACCAGCAGCACTTTTCACAGAACTAGAACAAACAATCCTAAAATTTGTATGGAACTACAAATAGACCCCGAATAGCCGAAGAAATTTTGAAAAAGAAAAGCAGAGCTGGAGATATCATGATTCTGGACTTCAAGCTATATTACAAGGCTGTAGTCATCAAGATAGTATGGAGTATGGTACTGGCACAAAAACAGGCACATAGAGCAATGGAGTAGAACAGAGTCCATGATTGGATCCACAACTACATGGTCAACAATTCTTTGACAAAGCAGGGAAGAGTATCCCACAGAAAAAAAGACAGTGTTTTCAACAAGTGGTGTTGGGAAAACTGGACAACTACATGCAGAAGAATGAAACTGAACCACTTTCTTACACCACACAAAAATAAATTCAAAATTGATGAAAGACATAAATGTGAGACAGGAAACTAACAAAATCCTAGAGGAGAACACAGGCAGAAACCTCTTTAACCTCTGCCATAACAACCTCTAGCTAGTTAGACACATCGCCAGAGGAAGGGAAACAAAAGGAAAAATGAACTATTGGGACTTCATCGTGATAATAAATGTTCACACAGTGAAGGAAACAATCAAGAAAAATAAAAGGCAGCTTATGGAATGGGAGAAAACATTTTCAAGTAACATACCTGATAAAGAGTTAATATCCAAAAACTCTAAAGAACTTGTCAAAATCAATACTCAAAAAACAAATAATCCAGTTAAGAAGTGGGCAGAAGACATGAATAGACATTTTTCATAGAAGACATCCAGATGGCTAACAGATGAAAAATTGTACAATATCACTAGGCGTCAGGGAAATACAAATCAAAAGCATGATGAGATATCCCCTCGTACCTGTCAGGATGGCTAAAATTAATGACACAGGAAACAGCAGATGTTGGTGAGGATTTGGAGAAAGGGGAACCCTCTTACACTGTTGGTGGGAATGCAAACTGGTGCAGCCACTCTGGAAAACAGTATGGCTGTTTCTCAAAAAGCTAAAAATAGAACTACCCTATGACCCAGCAATTGCACTATTAGATATTTACGCAAAGGATACAAAAATACTGAATTGAAAGGGCACATGCACCCTAATGCTTATAGCAGCATTATCAACAATAGCAAAACTATGGAGAGAGCCCAAATATCGTCAGCTGATGAATGGATAAAGAAGATGTGGTATTTATACAATGGAATATTACGCACCATCAAAAAGAGTGAAATCTTGCCCTTTGCAACAAAGTGGATGGAGCTGGAGTGTATAATGCTAAGCAAGTAAGTCAAATAACACATGATCTCACTCGAATGTGGAATTTAAGAAACAAAACAGATGAACATAGGGGAAGGGGAAAAGAAGAGGGAGGCAAACTGTAAGAGACTCAGCTATAGAGAACAAACAGGGTTGTTGGAGAGGAGGTGGGTGGGGAATGAGTTGTATGTGATGGACATTAAGGAGGGCACTTGTCGCTATGAGCACTGGGTGTTAGATGTAAGTGAAGATTCACTAAACTTACTCTGGAAACCAAGACTACACTGTATGTTAGCTAACTAGAATTTAAATTAAAACTTAAAAAACAAAAAAGAAAAGATAAGAGGGTCCCTCCGACCCTGATGAAATCTGGATTCCATTTCTCAGACCTTGAGGCTACAAAGGGACTTGGGGCAGAATGTCTTAAGATCATGTGGCAAATTGGTGGTAGAGTCAGGTTTATAGTTTCTGGTTCCTGACTGACTCCCAGTTCAGTGATTTTTCATCTCTACAATGCTACCTCTATCTCTACCTAATTTTATTATGTGTCAAAAACGTGCCTTCCTCCCTCTCTCCCACTCCATACCTCACTTCCTCCTTCTTCCTTCCAACCTTCTTTCTTTCTTCCCTTCCCTCTATTAAAATATTTGGTGCTTACCATGTGCCTGGAACTATACCATTTTTAGAAGATAAAAGTCATGCTCTCTTGAAATCTTAAGCTTTAAATAATAGTCCACTGAAAAAGTAGAGAATACTCCACTGAAGGAATTATGAGATCAGGAGTCTTTCTAGCCATACATTTTCTTATCATTTACCAAGGGTCTAATCCAGGAGTCTAGAATCAAGTGTAGAAGCAAGCACATATGTATTTGCATATGAGGTGGTGCTTTGAAGAGGGATGGCCACATCGAGTCTCAGCTGATAGAAATGTCTCAGCAGCATGGTCATTCCATCCACGGGGTGGTGCGAACTTCTCTTACACTCTCCTATTATCATGGCCACAGCAGAGGTGGGTTACTGGTAGAAATGAGGGATGAATTGGGGCTGGAGGGGATTTGAGGGTGAAAGGGATGTGGGCAATCGCCTGGATAGCCATTAATCAGAGGAGAGACTGGAACCAGGACTAAGAGGGTCATGGCAGACCCTGGGAACCCAGGGAAAGGTATTCTGAGTAAGGACTTAGTGTGAAGTCAGAGAACAGTGAAGAAAAAATGGGAGCCATAGTCAGAAGCCAAAGAGGAAATGGAAGCCAATAGGCCAGACAAACCTGGGTCAAAGACTAGTCAGTAGCAGCCATGGTAGACTCTGAGCCAGAGTGGCTATGTTAAGCAAAGACTGGTTTCAGGAAGGGCTTGTATATTTGCCTGTGGCTCAGCCAGATGCAGACCCGAGTCCCCTGGATGGAGGCCTATGGAGCGAAACAGCTGGTGGAGGCAGGTAGCCTCCAGGCTTTCTGGAGCTCCCTGGAGGCTGTCATGGCTACAGACTTATAAAGAGGGAGAAGTAGATGGGGGATCTGGGAAATGCATCAATCTCACAAAGTTGCTTTTGCTTTCTTTGCCTCTGACTGCACAAGGCAAAGAGAAAACTCTCCATGGATATTTCATCAGAGAAGTAATTTCAATCTACTTATACAAGGCAACAGAAGAGCCAATGCATAGCATGGTGATGTACCTGTAATTTGAGAGCTTTATCTAAAAAAAGAAAAGACTCTACAGTGTCCTCCTCCTATAATAAACAAAAGCGTGTACAGGAAGGATGTGGCGATGAAAATAGCCAGTGTACAAAAGACATTTTCTTTTTTTTTTTTTAAATTTAAATTCAGTTAGCCAAGATAGAGTGCGTCATTAGTTTTTGCTCAATGATTCATTAGCTGCATATAACACCCAGTGCTCATCACATCACGTGCCCTCCTTAATGCCCATCACTGAGTTACTCCATCCCCCTACCCACATCCCTTTCTCCAACCCTCAGTTTGTTTCCTGGAGTCAAGAGTCTCATATGGTTTGTCTCCCTCTCTTATTTCTTCCCTTTCAGTTTTTCCTCCTGTCCCCCACTGTCCTCTGCACTGAAAGGAATTTCCTTAGGTTTATAACCTATATTCAATGTTGAGAGGTGTGAGTGACAATGTTCTCTCATGATTCCAGGCCTTTTAAACACCATATTCTTTATAAACCCCACTCTCAATACTTGAGAAACCAGGAATTCAGAGTCCCAATTTATTTGTTTATATGTTTGTTTACTGAACACTGGTTAAGCATCTAAAAGCTGGGTGCCAGGAATGCAGAGATGAGTATAATATGACTTCTGACCTTAAACAGGATACAATTCACTTGAATAGACAGATCCATGCATTAATAATCATGACAAGGTATGAAATCTAAGTAAGCTTAGGGCTTAGGTCTGGGCTAAATATCCTAAGAGCATATAAAAAGAGAAATGCAAGGAGAGAGAGAGAGAGAGAGAGAGAGAGAGGTGGAGAAATGTCTACCTCCATCTAGGATGAAGTAGGGGGAGGGGAGCTTCTAGGAAAGGGGAGTCTTTCCACCCCCAAACTACTAGAACTCATACAGCAATTCAGTAACGTGGATACAAAGTCAAAGTACAGAAATCAGTGACTTTCTTATACACTAACAATGAAAATACAGAAAGGGTAATTAGAGAATCAATTCCATTTACTATAGCACCAAGAACAATAGGTTTAGGGAATAAACCTAACCAAAAGGTAAAGGATCTGTACTCGAGGAACTACAAAACACTCATGAAAGAAACTGAAGAAGACACAAAAAGATGGAAGACCATTCCATGCTCTTGGATCGGAAGAATAAGCACTGTCAAAATGTCTCTACTGCCTAGAGCAATCTATACTTTTAATGCCATTCTGATCAAAATTCCACCGGTATTCTTCAAAGAGCTGGAGCAAATAATCCAGAAATTTTTATGGAACCAGAAGAGACCCTGAATCACTAAGGAAATGTTGAAAAACAAAAATAAAGCTGGGGGCATCACGTTACCTGATTTCAAGCTTTACTACAAAGCTGTGATCACCAAGACAGCATGGTACTGGCATAAAAACAGACACATAGACCAGTGGAACAGAGTAGAGAGCCCAGATATGGACCCTCAACTCTATGGTCAAATAATCTTCAACAAAACAGGAAAAAAATACAGTGGAAAAAAGACAGTTTCTTCAATAAATGGTGCTGGGAAAACTGGACAGAAGAATGAAACTCAACCATTCTCTTACATCGTACACAAAGATAAACTCAAAATGGATAAAAGACCTCAACGTGAAACAGGAATCCATCAGAATCCTAGAGGAGAACATAGGCAGTAACTTTGATATCAGCCACAGCAACTTCTTTCAAGATATATCTCCAAAGGCAAAGGAAACAAAAGCGAAAATGAACTTTTGGGACTTCATCAAGATCAAAAGCTTCTGCACAGCAAAGGAAACAGTTAACAAAATGAAGAGGCAACCCACGGAATGGGAGAAGATATTTACAAATGACAGTACAGACAAAAGGTTGATATCCAGGATCTATAAAGAACTCCTCAAACTCAACACGCACAAAACAGACAATCATATCAAAAAATGGGCAGAAGATATGAATAGACACTTCTCCAATGAAGACATACAAATGGCTATCAGACACATGAAAAAATGTTTATCATCATTAGCCATCAGGGAGATTCAAATTAAAATCACATTGAGATATCACCTTACACCAGTTAGAATGGCCAAAATTAGCAAGACAGGAAACAACATGTGTTGGAGGGGATGTGGAGAAAGGGGAACCCTCTTACACTGTTGGTGGGAATGCAAGTTGGTGCAGCCACTTTGGAGAACAGTGTGGAGATTCCTCAAGAAATTAAAAATAGAACTTCCCTATGACCCTGCAATTGCACTACTGGGTATTTACCCCAAAGATACAGATGTAGTGAAAAGAAGGGCCATCTGTACCCCAATGTTTATAGCAGCGATGGCCACGGTCGCCAAACTGTGGAAAGAACCAAGATGCCCTTCAACGGACGAATGGATAAGGAAGATGTGGTCCATATACACTATGGAGTATTATGCCTCCATCAGAAAGGATGAATACCCAACTTTCGTATCAACATGGACAGGACTGGAAGAGATTATGCTGAGTGAAGTAAGTCAAGCAGAGAGAGTCAATTATCATATGATTTCACTTATTTGTGGAGCATAACAAATAACATGGAGGACAAGGGGAGATGGAGAGGAGAAGGGAGTTGAGGGAAATTGGAAGGGGAGGTGAACCATGAGAGACTATGGACTCTGAAAAACAATCTGAGGCTTTTGAAGGGGTGGGGGGTGTGAGGTTGGGGGAACCAGGTGGTGGGTCTTAGGGAGGGCACGGATTGCATGGAGCACTGGGTGTGGTGCAAAAACAATGAATACTGTTACACTGAACAGAAATAAAAAATTAAAAAAAAAAAAAAGGAGGAGTCTTGAGCTGAATCTTAAAGGGTATCAGGCAAATAAAAAGGGAACAATATTCCAGGAAGAAGGAAGGGAATTTGCAAAGGCAGAGGTGTGGAAAAAGCATGTCATTTTTTCAGAGTATGGTTTGACTGGAATCCAGGGAAATTGTGGACAGAGCTGAGGGACAACTCATTCTTAGTACCATGTTGATGGGTATGAATTTTATTCTAATGGCCATGCTATGGACTGTGTTGTTTCCCCCTAAAAATGTATATGTTGCAGCCACAGCCCCCAGTGTGATGGTATTTGGAAATAGCCTTTGGGAGGAAATTAGGATTAGATGAGGTCATGTGGGTGAGTCCGTATAATGGGATTATTGCCCTTATAATAAAAGGAAGAGAGAGAGAGTGAGAGCGAGATCTGCCTTTGCTATGTGAGGACACTGTGAGAAGGCAATCGTTCAGAAGTTAGGAAGAGAGAGCTCTCACCAGAACCTTACCATCTTGGTACACTGATTTTGGACTTCCAGCTTCCAGAGCTGTGAGAAAATAAATTTCTGTTTTTAAGCCACCTAGTCTATGGTATTTTGTTAGGGCAGCTCAAGTAGACTAAGACAGATCATTTGGCTTAAAACATTTCTTGCGGTGACTTTTGCTTTTCAAAGCCCTCTCAAAACATATGCAGTACCATAAATATAAATTATCTTAGAGAGTGTGCCTCTCTGCTGTCTAAACTGTTGACCAAGTCAAGCAATCTAATAGGGAGAGTAGAAGAATGAAATTTTTCATTTATTTGATATATTCTTATCAAGTTCCTGTTTAGTGCTAGGTACTTTCTGTAGTGCTGGAGCTTCAGTGGTGACTAGGACAGATCAGTTACTGCCCTCGTGTGGCTTACCCCCTAATGGAGAAAGTAAGATGAAAACAAATACATGCGCAAGGTAATTTCAGCCACTGCAAATATAGGAAAAAACAAAACAGGGTGACGTGGCCCGGTAGAGGCTAGTTTTCAATGGGTGGTTAGGAAAGTCTTATCTGAGAACCTGCCATTGTCCCTGAGATGTAGATAACAAAAGAGTCACCACAGGAGGTCTTAGGGGTAGAGGAGGCTGTGAGTGATGGGAAGGTGGGAGCAGCTCTGGTTTGTGTGGTCTGGGGAAGAGATAAAGGTGAATAGGATTAGGGATGGAGATGGAGGGGATTTTGGGTGAAGGATAAGGGGATTTGGGATGTATTTTGAAGGTTAAGCCATTGGGAATTGGTTGGGGAGAAAGAAAAAGAAGAGACAAGTATGACCCCCGAGTTTCTCGTTAAAGTAACTGGGTAGATGATATTGCTATCACTAGAGCAATGAAAATAGTTTGATGTTACGAGATTAAAAGAACTAATTGCTGCATTCAGTGAGACTGCGTGGCTCAGTTAACTGTTCCAGCTCTTGATGTGGCTCCTGTCATGATCTCAGTTTTGTGAGATTGAGCAATGCCTTGGGCTCTGCACTGGGCATGGAGCTTGCTTAAGATTCTCTCCTCTCCCTCTGCCCCTCCAAACCCCTCTTAAAAAAAAAAAAAAAAGAAAGAAAGAAAAGAAAAAGAAAATTCCCAAAATTTGTTTAGGCATCCATGGACTTGTTTTTTTAAAAAAATTGACTTCCTTCTCCATCTGCAATTACCATCATCTCATCAGTAAGAATCAGCCAACAGTCTGACTCTAGGAGAGACTTGGAGCTTCCACAAAAAAAATCCATCACACTGACTACAAGTAGGGACCCTGCCCTCTGGTTGTGTCCTGGAGTTGTGTGGCTGCACGGATGGAATCAGATAGATCAAGAAAAGACTTGCCAGAGAATTGCATGGTTAGACCAGGTGGAGGCAAGGGGAATTCCCTGTTCCTTTTGGAGTTGGATTATTTATCCACCATTTGTGTGTTTTCTCTCAGATGCAATTGACACCCTGCCCTTGCTCTGCTCTGTATCTCAGGGAATTCTCTTTCTAGGTAGGTCTGGCCAGTTGCATTCCAGACAGGTTTAGCCAATGGAAAACCCTGGCAGAAGTCTGCAGGGCAGGAGGAGGAGAGGGAAGTTGGGTACAGGTATTTCCCTGCTTTTCAAAAGTTCGCGTTATGCCGCTTTGCTTTTATGAATGACCTGTGTTCGCTTTGTTTTTGCTAACTGAAGGAAATTGAAAGAGAACTTTTGCTGTTAAGAAAAAAGGGAAGCAAAAATAACATTCAGCATTTGTTTTGCAGTGAGCCATTATAGAGGCAGAACACCCGGGGGCGTGAGAGAGGCCCTACCAAGCTCCTTCCCCAGGAACTACACTCAGCATCTCAGCATCCAGCTGCCATAGCTGTGAACTGTGTCTGTGAATATCTGGGCTTTGTCTCAATTTATTTTGTGCATCTATTAATAAGATGTGTCCTAAGACATCAGAAAAGCCAAAGAGAATTTTTCTTTTGGGGGGGAGGGTCTGGGAATGCTCAAAAAATTTTCCATAGAAAGTAATGGTGATTGCTTTTTCACTTCATGCCATTTGGACTTATGAAAAATTTTGTAGTAATGTTCTAGTAGGGGAAATCTGTATTTCTTCTTCTTTTGCCCTATCCAGGGTGAGATTACTCTCTCATGAGACAGCTACCTTCACAATGCCCAGCTTCTGTATGGGGGACCCCGTGCCCTGTTCCTAACTCTTCCAACGGCCTGTGTGTGGGCTCTGATGATGCCACTTCCTTGTATAATTCCTCCTGCCTCAGGGTGGTAGTGGGTTCCTGCTGTGGACTTGGCATATTATCTTTGCTTTCTGGGGTCTTTGATGACATGTTTATTCAATCCTTCAAATTCAGTTCTCTTTATTTTTAAGATCCAGAATGCTTTCTGGTTTCTTAAGAGGACCCTGACTGATGATGTATATTTTGTATGAGGGGTTCTGAGAACCCTAGATGTTAGGTGATCAGGTTGTAAAGTTTTGCATTTTCTGGCTCTTTTCTAGCACTATGATTTCCTCACCCATAAATTCCCATCTTTCTCTTTCCTTGTCCATACTTTAGTCTTCTTTTTGTTCTAGGAAAAGTCAATTTCATTCCCTGGGCAGAGCATATGAACTGTTGTCTTCTCTGCTTAGGACACTTTTCCAGATCTACATAAGGAGCCTCTTTCCTAAACCAACTGGATATCTAGATTCACAGTTTCAATGTTTCTGCTCTGATGCTCTTCTGGATTGGGTAATCACTAGTTCCCCGAATGGGCATCTTCACACACCCTGTTTCCAAAAAGCAAACCCACGGGCACTTTCTTTTTGAGGATCTACTTAGGGTATTTGAGAATTCCATTTAGTTTTATAAGCTCTTAATAACATAGGCCTTTGACGGTTACACACCAGAAAGAGCTGTAAATTTCATGTAGGCATTGACTGACTTTCCTCAGCAGTTAAGGAAAGGAAAAAAAATCTCTCTCTCTCTCTTTTTTTTTTTTTTTTTGGCCTATAATATTGTCTGGATGTATGTGGAATGTTTTTATTTTGGTTGACTGCCTGAGTTGGAGAACAGTAAAAAACATTTGACAAAGCTTTTTTTTTTTTTTTTTTTTTTTTGGTAAGTAGAGAAAGCTGTGATTAGAGGCCAGAAAGACCCCTTTGATAAAGCCTATTTTGCTTGAAGGTCTACTATTAGATTTCCATATGTCTGGCATAAATCATGCTTTTAAAGTGCAACTGCCCTTTGGGGAAATCCCATCAGTCCTTCTCCTGCTGTTGTAAATAGTATAATTAGCTTTTCCCCCCTGGCTTTTGGATAGATCAGATTCTGAGGATACGAAGAGTTTAGAGGAAGTGGTAAATGAAAGTAGGGTTGATTTTTCAGGAATAGGGATATCCAAAAAAGTCTGTCCAGGGCATGTTGGCATGTGTGTACATGTGCGTGTGTATGCATGTGTGTGTATGTTTGCAGTCCCTTTGAGTGAGCAGGTGCCAAAAAGGATGGTGGGAAGCAATCAGGGCTTTTTCAAAACCATTTTACCAGGTCTGCCTCTAGAGGATGGTGTCCTGTTTAGAGAACTAAACATTCTGGTCTATGGAGGATGTATTTTATATTGTTGCTTCTTTCTCTCCTAATCCAAACAGAAATTCTACTTCAGAAGTCTTTAACTTTGATAAAGAGAATAATACCTTCTTGGAATGAAAGGAGTCAGGTTTCTCAACTTGTTTACACATTCCAAGGAACATTTATGTATGGTAATATAATAATTTCCTCAGGTGGTTGAATGTTAATGAATCATTAATGGTAAATATTCAAATCTCATTCCTGAATTTACAGGTGATGGTGGGAAACAGTGAAGGGCTAACCTAGTTATCTAGAAAAAACCTTATTCTCTTATGTTTGATATGCATAAATGAATTTAGATGTACTATTTTTCATCTGGGGAAATCAGGATGCTATGATATCAGCAGACCCCAGAGTAGATAGCAATTTCAATATCCAGCCTGTTTGCTTTGGGGGAAGGAACAGCTGTTCATGAGGCAATTTACGTTCAACAGGTGAACCATGACTCTAGTGGATGTGAAAGATAGGGTGGAGGTAATCCGTAGAATACCATTCTACCCTTGCTTCCTGGACTACCCATGGTTTCTAAAGAAAATGCCATGTACAAATTTGTTTTCAGAGTCTTTGCATGTTTAATTGCTGTTTGCTTGATCTTCTGGAATTAGGAAATGGTTTACATCCAGCTAGCAATCAAGACTGTATTTTTATGTTTCTTACTACCTGTGTAATAGCTGCATGGAAAGTGGGGAATAGATTTATATATTTTTGGTACTTACCTTCCCTGTTGGATCAGCACATTAGAATTGTTGGTTTTTGTTATTATTGGAGTTTAGGTGACTCATTATAGTGAATAAAGAAGGATGACAAATAACATTTTGATCCAATAGCTGAGATATACTCTGGAATCTGTAACATGAGGTAACAAGCAGAAGGACAAGATGCCAGCATTTCAAGATGGTGGAATAAAGATGGGTTGGGCCTGCGTCCTTGATGGTATTGTTGAACCACTTCACTGGCCTGGACTGTATTTTTCCAGATTTCATTTTGTAGTAGTTAAATGTCTATTGCTTAAATACTGCTGATTAAGGTTGTTTCTTCCAGCCAAAGTCATTCTTAACTGATCTGATGTCTCAGAGCAAAGTCCTTTCCCATTTTCTCTCACACTCTTGTTCCTTCTTACATTCCTTCAGTTAATGGCATCCACCCAGCTGCCCACGTCAGAATCTCAGGGATCTTTCTCGACTCCTTCCTCTTGTTCACCTGCTTCCTTGAATATAGGCACTATATCTTGCTCATCCTTTCATTACCAATTCCTAGTACATTGTCTGGTACACAAAAGACACTCAAAACATGTTTGTTGAACTAAGTAAATTAATGTGTTTAGATATTTAATGTCATGGATTAGTACACAGATCGTGAGCAAAGTGAAAAGGATAATCTTGTGAAATATTTTATTTTTTTAATAAACATATAATGTATTTTTATCCCAGGGGTACAGGTCTGTGAATCACCAGTGAAATATTTTTTTTAAGGCTGTAGTGCGTTTTGATAAACCAGACTTGCCCATCATCTTAGACCATCTTTCTACTAGCTGAAATTCTTTGGTCTTCCCGATTATATGTTTCTTTTACACAGACACTATTGGATGTCATATTTTTCTTCTTGGATCCTTTAAAATATTTTTATGTTAAGATTCTTCTCTTATGACATTTCTGTCCCTTCAATCAGTATTATTAAGTCATAGTCAGTGTTGCTCTTCTTACCTTTAACCTGGCAGACATTCTGCATCTTTGTAATGACTTTAGCTAATGTCTGCTCTCTTCTTTTACATTGGTTGATTATATCAATCTTATTCTCAGAATCTTGGGCAAGTTTTCTGTCTCTCTATGTGCAGGATGAGGATATAATGATAAGTCAGGGGTTCATAATCTTATGGAGAAATGGAAAGAACACCAGATTTGAAATGGAAAAAAGCCCCTAGAGTTTGTATCATAGCAACTTCTTATATTTATAATTTTATTTTATTTTATTTTTATATTTATAATTTTAATCAAGTCAAGAAACCTGATCAATTTTGTTTCCTTACAACTATAATGGGAAGCAGAGCTATACCTATCCTGTCTTTCTCACAAAACTGTTGTGAGAATTAAGAATCCTGCAAGTGTAAGGCTTATGTCATGTGTCTATTCTGGGGTGCAGTGACTTGCACTTGAACCACACAGACTGAGCAAGGTTATTCTAGAATAGGAGAAGGTGAATCTCCAATGGAAGAAAGATTAGCCAAACAATAAATGTCCAAAAGAGCCTGCTTATAGAATCCAGGCATACTGTGAGACCTTTTGGGCTTGAGAAAAGTTTCCAGTTTTTTCTTTTCTGTACAATGTAGAAGTCACTGGAAGAAGTGATAGGAGGATAAATTGTTTTCAGAGATATAAAAACCATTGATAGAGCTCTAAGCCTTATTTGGTTTTTCCCAGGATTGCCACCCTTAGCTCCTGGCCTCAGAATCTGAGAACGGCTCTCAACCAGACCTCAGTTAGAGTAATTAGAACGGAAGTGAGACACTTGTTCAACATTTTTATGTTACAGTAAAGAAACTGAAATTCAATAAAGGGAAATTACTTGCTTTAGGACATAGAGCTAAGGAGTGTGTGATCAGGACCTAGAACCCAGGTTCCTGGTTGCTGTGCTGAAAGACCCAGTCATGATAAAATTAGCTACAATGTATTTCCAAGTAATTCATTGCCAATAGGAGTTCAGGCACCAAGATTTTGAAAGATTTTGTTGTTGTTGTTGTTGTTATTCTAAAGAAATGAGAGCAGAAGCTTTTGATTTTGATGAAGTCCCAAAAGTTCATTTTCACTTTTGTTTCCTTTGCCTTTGGAGACACATCTTGAAAGAAGTTGCTGTGGCTGATATCGAAGAGGTTACTGCCTATGTTCTCCTCTAGGATTCTGATGGATTCCTGTCTCACGTTGAGGTCTTTTATCCATTTTGAGTTTATCTTTGTGTACGGTGTAAGAGAATGGTCGAGTTTCATTCTTCTACACATAGCTGCCCAGTTTTCCCAGCACCATTTATGGAAGAGACTGTCTTTTTTCCACTGTATATTTTTTTTCTGTTTTGTTGAAGATTATTTGCCTATAGAGTTGAGGGTCCATATCTGGGCTCTCTACTCTGTTCCCACTGGTCTATGTGTCTGTTTTTATGCCAGTACCATGTGGTGATCACAGCTTTGTAGTAAAGCTTGAAATCAGGTAACGTGATGCCCCCAGTTTTATTTTTGTTTTTCAACATTTCCTTAGTGATTCAGGGTCTCTTCTGATTCCATACAAATTTCTGGATTATTTGCTCCAGCTCTTTGAAGAATACCGGTGGAATTTTGATCAGAATGGCATTAAAAGTATAGATTGCTCTAGGAAGTGGAGACATTTTAACAATGTTTATTCTTCCGATCCAAGAGCATGGAATGGTCTTCCATCTTTTAGTGTCTTCTTCAATTTCTTTCATGAGTGTTCTATAGTTCCTCGAGTACAGATCCTTTACCTCTTTGGTTAGGTTTATTCCCAGGTATCTTATGGTTCTTGGTGCTATAGTAAATGGAATCAATTCTCTAATTTCCCTTTCTGTATTTTCATTATTAGTGTATAAGAAAGCCACTGATTTCTGTACATTGACTTTGTATCCTGCCACGTTGCTGAATTGTTGTATGAGTTCTAGTAGTTTGGGGGTGGAGTCTTTTGGGTCTTCCATATAAAGAATCATGTCTTCTGCAAAGAGAGAGAGTTTGAGTTCTTCATTACCAATTTGGATACCTTTATTTCTCTTTGTTGTCTGATTGCTGTTGCTAGGACTTCTAATACTATGTTGAACAAGGATGGTGAGAGTGGGCATCCTTCTCGTGTTCCTGATCTCAACAGGAAGGCTGCAAGCTTTTTCCCATTGAGGGTGATATTTGCTGTGTGTCTTTCATAGATAGATTTTATGAAGTTCAGGAATGTTCCCTCTATCCCTATACTTTGAAGCGTTTTAATCAGGAACGGATGCTGGATTTTGTCAAATACTTTTTCTGCATCAATTGAGAGGACCATGTAGTTCTTCTCTCTTCTCTTATTAATTTGTTCTATCACATTGATTGATTTGCGAATGTTGAACCATCCTTCTAGCCCATGAATCCCACCTGATCATGGTGGATAATCTTTTTAATGTGCTGTTGGATCCTGTTTGCTAGGATCTTGTTGAGAATCTTAGCATCCGTATTCATCAGTGATATTGGTCTGAAATTCTCCTTTTTGGTAGGGTCTTTGCCTGGTTTGGGGATCAGGGTAATGCTGGCTTCGTAGAAAGAGTCTGTAAAGTTTTCCTTCTGCTTCAATTTTTTGAAACAGCTTCAGGAGAATAGGTGTTATTTCTTCTTTGAAAGTTTGGTAGAATTCCCCAGGGAGTCCATCAGGTCCTGGGCTCTTGTTTTTTGGGAGATTTTTGATCACTGCTTCAATCTCGTTACTAGATATTGGTCTATTCAGGTTGTCAATTTCTTCCTGGTTCAATTTTGGGAGTTTATAGTTTTCCGGGAATGCATTAATTTCATCTAGGTTGCTTAGCTTATTGGCATGTAACTGAATACCCAACTTTTGTAGCAACATGGACGGGACTGGAAGAGATTATGCTAAGTCAAATAAGCCAAGCAGAGAGAGTCAATTATCATATGGTTTCACTTATTTGTGGAGCATAACAAATAGCATGGAGGACATGGGGAGATGGAGAGGAGAAGGGAGTTGAGGGAAATTGGAAGGGGAGGTGAACCATGAGAGACTACAGACTCTGAAAAACAACCTGAGGGTTTTGAAGGGGCGGGAGGTGGGAGGTCGGGGTACCAGGTGGTGGGTATTATGGAGGGCACAGAGTGCATGGAGCACTGGGTGTGGTGCAAAAATAATGAATACTGTTATGCTGAAAATAAATAAAAAATAAATTAAAAAAAAAAAAAGAAATGAGAGCAAAATTCAAGGTTATCCCTACAGTCATGCCCATATTCCTTATTTACATTCCCACATTTCCTGAAGAGAAAATGTTGGGGATTACATTTAACTTTGGATATATCCATGAGAATGTTTTTACACATGTATGAACTGTGTCCTAACAGAAAAAGTTTAAATACCATGATGTAAGATCATATGATGTTCAAGAGAGCCTCTGAGAGTTTGTCCTTCTATGATTTTTTTCCCTTTTAAAGGAAAAAGTATGACTTGAAATTTCCTGGATAAAATGTTGGATGGAGAAGGGTGCTATGCCCCTGAATACCCACCCCTCAAGAGGCACCAGCTACTTTTAAATCTCTTTTTGTTCATACGGAGTCCCCATCTTATTGGATATTTTTACTACGGACTTCCGCATGCTTATTTATTAAATTCATTCATACCTTCATTTAGTTAGCAAGTGTGGAGAGAGCCTATATGTGTCAGACACCAATAAGTATAGATGAGTAAATAAGCAGACATTTGTTGATGTTTATACTTCCATACTTTTAGGTTCCGAAAGTAAGTAAAAATGATTTTTTTTAAAAAAAGGACCGGAACAGTAGAAAGACTCTGGTGTGCTATTTCATGATTAGCTTCTTTGTCAAGCTGTGCCGTAGGACACATTAGAGCACTTAGTGGAAAAGAGTACATTTAAGTGGGCATTCAATAAATATTGATAATGATGGTGGTGATGATAATTGATGATAGGGATCACAGTGACAGGATGAAGTAACCATGGCACCTTGCAATTTGTGGTAAACAATGGAAATTACATAGCAACTTCTGTTGTTGTCTTCCAGAGCAGTGCCTGAAAATGTTAATTAACTGGAGGGATTACTGCAAAGTCTCTTGGTAACAGGCAGCCTTTAATCCAGGCAAACAGTGGAAATCAGTGTTAGCTGGATGTCTGGAATAAACCATTAACTGTATGAATTATATATAGTGTCTCGTGGTAATTATAAATCTCTGAAGAGGGACCAATTGGGAGATGAATATTTTTGGAGCATTTCCGGGTGAGGTCAACATGGTAATGAGAACTGGACAGGGTCACTGTGGACTTTGGTGTCTGATTCAGCAGCCATTAGCTGTATCTTTGCTGAATTATGATGGCATTGGGTCCCAGTGCTTCCACGCATTGCTGTTGTTGTTAGCTACTCTGAGGCCATGGGTAATTTGTTACAGGACTGTGAGTCAAGTGTGAAGGAAGCAGAGCTGCTCTAATAATGTTCAAGAACCTGGATCTGTTGCAAAATCTGGTGCTCATCTGTTCACATCTCACATAATTACTTGTTGAAGGAATAGATGAATGCTTGCTTCTCAGATTACTAAGGTAATATAATCATTGGCCAACCTAACGGACTCAGATTTTTTTACATAGATCTATAAAGTCTTATATAATATATTCTGACATGGCATTTTTTCTAAGCTCATTTTCTTTATATTCTAAATTATTCTGCACAGGGGGCTACTTTAAATCATATGTCAAACAAAACAAGGTCACTTGATATGAATCTGTCTTTCCAAGTCTTAAGCAAGAATGCATGCTCCTTAGATTTGGGTTTTTGGAATATTTACTTCAAATGAAGACTTGAATGAAGATGTGAATCATTATCAATGTTGTTATTTGTTATATCTGCCTTCTGTGGGGGTAGCCAGGGCTAGAGAAAATGGGGGCTGGAGATTGAGGAAGAAGCAGGAAGTGATCAATATTGTTGGAGGGCCGGGGAGATAGGAGCTGAAACTTGTGCTGGCATGGAGTCACCTCAATGAGCTGAGAAGACAATGTAAAAGGGCCCAGACTTCTATCATTATAGAAGGGAAAAATGACCAGACATAAATTATAACACAAGGGTAAATATCCAAAACATGAAAAATTAATACATTCCAAAAGCAAACAAAATGAAACAAAACAACAAAAATCCGACTAAAAATGGGCAAAGGACCTGGATATACATTTCTCCAAACAAGATATATGAAAGGTCAACAGGTACATGATAGGACACTGAACATTACTCGTTATCGGAGAAATGCAAATTAGAATGACTACCATCAAAAAGATAAGAGATAAGAAATACTGGTGAGGATGTGGAGAAAAGAGTACACTTGTGCACTGTTGGTGAGAATGTAAACCAGCACAACCACTGTGGAAAACAGTATGGAGGATCCTCAAGAAATTAAAAATAGAGTGATTATATGATCCTGCAGTTCTACTTCTGGGAATGTATCCAAAGATAATGAAAACACTAACTTGAAAAGAACACTCCCATGTTCATGGCAACAGTGTTTATAATAAGTGTCCATCAGTGTCCATAAGTGTCCATCAGTGCATGAATGGATAAAAAAAATGTGGTGTGTAGGTATATATATATATATATATATATATATATACCTACACACCACACACACACACACACACACACATCAGACAATAGAATACATACACACAATGGAATATTATTAATATTATCCAGCCATGAACAAGAAATCCTGTCTTTCTCAACAACATGGATAGAACGTGAGGGCGTTAAGCTAAGTGAAATAAGTCAGACAGAGAAAGATCTCACTTATACATGGAATCTTAAAAAAAAGATCCCACACAACCAAAATTATAGAAAACAAGTTCAGATATGTGCTTACCAGATTCAGGAGTTGGGGGAAGAAAGAACTGGAAGTAGGTTTTCAAGAACCACAAAGTTTTAGTTAGAAGATAAAAAAGTACTGGGACGTAGTGGACAGTGTGGTGGCTACAGCTCACACTGCTACATAAAATACAGGAAAGTGGCTAAGAGAGAAAATCCTGAGAGTTCTTATCACAAGGGGAATATATTTCCCTTTATTCTTTTCCTTTTCTTGTGTCTTTATAGGATGGATCTTTGCTGAACCTATCACCATCATTTCACAATATATGTAAATCAGACCATCATGTTGTAGGTCTTAAACTTATACAGAGATGCATGTCAATTATTTCTCAGTAAAATTGGAAAAAATTATAACACAATACTTTTTTTTCCCAGAAAAAGAAATTATAACACAATAAATTATAACACAATACTTTTTTTTCCCAGAAAAAGAAATTATTTTACATTTATGCTATGCTTTACCATAGCTGAGGTGCACAGACCTAACCCAATCAACTTCAACAGCTGCCTGAAGAAGGTGGCTAATTTTCACAACAACCTTTTAAGGGAGGGAGTTTGTACCCTTTTTCAGAGGTGATAATAATAGATAAAAGACTTTACAAGTGCTTTTCATGAATGATGATCTCGTTTAATCCTTAAAACACACCAGTGAGGCAAGCAGCATTACTATCTTCCTTTTATGCATGAAGAGACTGAGGCTTAGGAGATGTTATGTCAATTGCCTGAAGTTTTATAGGCACTCCAAGCAGTCTTCCCTGATAGCTCATGTGTATCATGCTGATCCTTTGTTGATTCAGATGGGGAAGTGAGGCTCAGAGAGGTTCAGTGAGTTGCTCAAGATCACACAGTAAACAACAGAGGATCAAACTTAGATCAAATATTTCAAAGTTTAATGCGATGATATTCTACTTTTCTCATCCTTACAAACTTGAAGCTCACAATTTATCAAAGTGGTATTTCTGGTGGCATACTTGTCTTTTGAAACAGTTCTCTAAGTGAGTCTAATACTATCTTTTTTTGACCTATATTTCCTAGGAAATAGAAACTTAGGCAAAGTTTATGTGCTAATCCTTTATTGAAGGATATTAAAATGGAAAATGGGATGTGAGGCATGGCAGGAGGCAAAGCAGCCGTGGCTTCATGAGAAAACACAATCAGGTGCTTGCTTACATGGTATACTTCCAGCCAACCCACAAAGGACCATAACACCTCAGAGAAGGGAAGGGAGAAGAATTTTTCTGACAGCTCTTTCCCATTTTTTGTCTCTTGCCATTTAATGTTTATTCCATGGGATATTAACTCCCTGCGGTTTTGGGCTTGTTACCTGGCTTTGAAGGACAGCTGCTGGAGAAACTAGAGCTTCTATGGATCTGGTTATGTTAGGTCTGGGTATCTGAGCTGTTGTGGCTTCTTCCAGAGTCTGGCCTTCCCCAGGAGTGGTGGGGCAGGCCAGTAAGAAGGAGGGCAAGACAAGTCACAGAGCCAGACCGTGAAGTGGTTGCGGGCCCAGGATGAAGACTAAGCTGAACAGATCCGGAGAGAGGTATAACCCGTGTCTGATACACTGCTCAGACCTTCCTCTGAGATCTGGCTCTCAGGCTATGGTAGTGGGCCTTCAGTTTTATAAGACCAAGATGCCCTCATTTTGTTCTTGAGAGGGGAGGTACAAAATCAGTTCATCATAGAATCTACATTACTTGCAATCGGCTAAAACCCCTTAAGTGGGTTAGTGAATTCAGCTGCAGTCCCTACTGCTACAGCTGATCCCATGAACATAACTGATATTCACCATCAGCCTCTTTAATGACCCATTTTAGATTTTCTTTTCTCCGGATAAGTATATTGGCTCATCTTGGTTGCTGGTCTGGTAGGAGTTCTGGGTCTTCCTCCCTAAGTGGTCTGAGTGCTTAGTTGCTTTGTTTTTGTTGTCTGTAGTGTTTACTGTAACTGTCCATGACCTGTTATAAAAGCAATGTCAGTGTTAATAGCGAACCCACAGAATCTTCTGGATTCTATAATGTTTTCTGCCTTATTGTGTAAGGAATTTGGCCACCCAAATTCCTCATGATAATCAGTGTTGATTTTCTCAGTAGGAAGTGATTTTTTCTTTGCCTGCTGGTTCATGGGCCTAAGGAGCCCAAAGTGGCCAGGTGGTAACAGTCACAGCTTTCTAAATCAGTGGGATCTTCACTGTGTCACTTGGTGGAAATGTTTTCCATCTTCCCCAACTTTCCACCCCAAATGAAAAATAGGAACTCTAACTTGGCATAGCCTACCTTCTCAGGACAGGAAATATGAATTATGCTAGGAAAGGTACAGATTAGAATAACTAGTCCTAACTCGTTCTGCTTCTACACCTTGGCTCCTAGATCCATGTAGTCTAGCCATGGAGACACAGGACCATATACTAGCCTTTGATTCTGTGCATATATTTAATCTTGGAGAATGACCCAACATGTATCCCAAACAGGCTTTTTAGCTAAGTTGTCAGTAGGCTCTGCCAATACTCTTTCAGGTCTTCTTCTGGTAATGGGGTATGGAGTAGAACCAGTGAATCCTGTGGTCATGGGTCCCTTGTCACGCCTCTTTTTTTTTTTTTTTTAAAGATTTTATTTATTTATTTGACAGACAGAGATGACAAGTAGGTGGAGAGGCAGGCAGAGAGAGGAGGAAGCAGGCTCCCCGCTGAGTAGAGAGCCCGATGTGGGGCTGGATCCCAGGACCCTGGGATCATGACCTGAGCTGAAGGCAGAGGCTTTAACCCACTGAGCCACCCAGGTGCCCCTTGTCACACCTCTTTTGCCTTAAAATGGCTTCCTTTTTTTGAGATAGTATAGTGTGAGATAGTATACCATGTTGATGGATTAGGCATCCTATAAACCCCAGATACTGGAGCTGGCAGAGACAACAGATCCAGGGAGGGTGATCTGGAGTAGATATTAATTCTGATAAGGATGAATTACTGTCTCTTTAAGGTAGAAGGTGTTAATTGATGAATGGTGCCATACTGACTGAGTGCTCAGCATTGGTCTGTGCATCTGATGGTTAAGCACTCAACAATGGCAGTAGCTAGATTAGTTTTGGTGGGAGGGAGTCTGTGTTGTTTGGCCCATGCAGAGCTTCTATCCCTGCCACCAAAGCCACTCAGCTCATGGAACTATTGAGGTATTCTTCAGAGGTTGACTGCGGAGCAGAGACTGGCTGACATCCACAGGTTGCATCATCTTGTCCACCTGGTCTTTGGGCTCCTTCTCTGAGATAGATGATTTCTAGTGAACATTCACATAAGACACAAGCATCCACATTCTGAGTCCACTCCCAGGGGCCCATCCATAGACCTTTTCACAGACCTCATTGTAACTGATATTTCAGACCTGTTGCCTTCCGGGACCTGAACAATTAGCCAAACCATTTGTTAATATTCAAGTGACTCTTTATATCCATATCTCAGGCCAAATTTCCAACCAAGTATACTGCTTGGAAATTTACCCACTGGTACAATTTCCCTTCACTTGTGTTTTATGGAATATCCCTGCGTAGCATCATACTGGCAGCAGGACATTTCCAGTCAGCACCAATATATCATGCAGACTTATCTGTGAACCAGGTCTTAGTATTTCCTTCCTCCGATGTTTGTTCCTAGAGAACTCCTTGTGAAACTGTACATGTGGAGGAAAGAAGAAACATCAGTCTGATACCAAAGAGCGTCTGAGTTTCCTTTTCATGTGAATTACTCCACCTTTTGGACCTGCCTCTGCCTGGGCCCCACATACCACTGAATGTATGAATGTATGACTCAGTGGGTCATCCATTGCCTCTAGTTAGTAGAATGTTGAGAGCTGTTCTTCCTACGGAGAGCATTTCTCTGTTAGAGGCCATAGTCTTGGCCCAGGGCAGTAGGGCTCTGTATTGCAGTGTCCTGCTTTCTCTCATCCCTCTTCGATTTATCTTCATTGTGTTTATAACTGGCTTGCTTCTTTGAACATGTCATCATTGTGTACAACATCACTGTAAATTATTGGAAAAGTCCTGGACCTTTTATTGGTGACTATTTATAGAGTACTGGAGTACTGGTACCTTATTTTAGACCAATTTTGTTAAGGCCATCAAATAAATTAACAAATACATTTCATTTGGAGGAAACCATATGTTTGCATGTCAACACAAATAGAAAAGGGGAGAGAGGACTAGAGAAGAAAGAAGGTGGAAAACTAGGAACAAGTTTTCTAGCTTAAGATATAATATTCCTCATATTGCTCTTAATCTTAGAAGGGCATGGTGATAGAATTACTTAGGCGTAAGTCTTTGATCCAGGTGATGTGCAGGCAGATTTTTACCTGAGGCTAAAGTCAGTGGCTATCCATGTTAAGATACCCTTTAGGAAAAGAAACTGTGGGTGGTACATTTACTTTGTTAAGCTTTCACCCCATCCTGATGTGTATGGTGCTCCTCCATTAGACACTGTGTGACCTTTAATGCTACCACTCTCTTCCCATCCAGTCCAGGAGCATTGTCTTGTGGGTTCACCCTCTTCACCTTGATCTACCTTATTTCTCCAAAGCCCTTCTCCCATAACCCCAGCTCCAATTCCTAATCCCCACAATTTTTTTTTCTTACTATGGGTTTTAGTCATTGAGCTGATTTGGTTTTCCCCAGGATGAATGAATGAAGCTGGAATAAGAAAGGATGGCTGGACATTGCACTCCTGGGTATTTACCCTAAGAATACAGATGTCGTGAAAAGAAGGGCCATCTGTACCCCAATGTTTATAGCAGCAATGGCCATGGTCGCCAAACTGTGGAAAGAACCAAGATGCCCTTAAACGGACGAATGGATAAGGAAGATGTGGTCCATATACACTATGGAGTATTATGCCTCCATCAGAAAGGATGAATACCCAACTTTTGTAGCAACATGGACGGGACTGGAAGAGATTATGCTGAGTCAAATAAGTCAAGCAGAGAGAGTCAATTATCATATGGTTTCACTTATTTGTGGAGCATAACAAATAGCATTGAAGACAAGGGGTGTTAGAGAGGAGAAGGGAGTTGGGGTAAATTGGAAGGGGAGGTGAATCATGAGAGACTATGGACTCTGAAAAACAATCTGAGGGGTTTGAAGTGGCAGGGGGATGGGAGGTTGGGGTACCAGGTGGTGGGTATTATAGAGGGCATGGATTGCATGGAGCACTGGGTGTGGTGAAAAAATAATGAATACTGTTTTTCTGAAAATAAATAAATTGAAAAAATTAAAAAAAAAAAGAAAGGATGGCTGGAAATGCTACTCATTGGTTCAAGCTTAATATCAAGCATCTACACTATCGCCATGTTTTTCATAATCTCAACATGGGTGTTTTATGGAGAGACAGTAAAATGTAGTAATTAAATCAATGAATTCTAGAACCAGATTGCCTGGGTCCAAATCCTTGCTCTACCACTTAGCTCTGTGGCCTGGGGCAAGCCTTTAACCTCTGTTCCTATTTTTTCATTAATAAAATGAGGAAAATAATGCACCTATATTAATAGAATTATATGAGGATTAATAAATTTATGTGTGTAAACTACTTAGAAGAGTGCCTCGAACATCCTAAGTGACTATTAAATGTTTGCTATTACATCTTATTATATTATGCTAATAGCCAATATGTCCTTTCTCTTTTTCCTGTTGCATTTAAAAAGATCTTCTTCTGCTAGCCCCTGTGGTATGGGGGCAAGTGTTAGAAAGCGGGTGAATATATACCCTGTTTGAAATTGGACGTGGAAGACAGTAAACAAAACTTTTTTTATTTTTAAGATAAGTTGTATTTTTTTTAATTTTCAGCATAACAGTATTCATTATTTTTGCACCACACCCAGTGCTCCATGCAATCCATGCCCTAATACCCACTTTTTCTTTTTTTAAAGATTTTATTTATTTTTTTGACAGACAGAGATCACAAGTAGGCAGAGAGGCAGGCAGAGAGAGAGAGAGAGAGAGGGAGAAGCAGGCTCCTCGCTGAGCAGAGAGCCTGATGTGGGGCTTGATCCCAGGACCCTGAGATCCATGACCTGAGCTGAAAGCTGAGGCTTTACCCACTGAGCCAACCAGGTGTCCCAAACAAATCCTCTGAATAGAAAAAGTATTGGCAAGTCACTATTTACTATGTAAAGTAATAGGACCGACTATGACACTTTATTAGGCCCTGGACCATGAAGACATATTAATTTGCTTAAGCGCACTAATGAATCTAGATAGTCAAGGGTAGATGTGTAAGTGATTTATTCTAGTAAGCTTGATCATGAAATACTTGATGATTTATACATTTGGAGAAAGGAAGGCTGGGACGCCCCAGAACATTGTTAGATTCTTCTTTAATTCTTATCATTATTTATTGTTTCTATTTTCAAGTGGAGGAAAAAAGTCAAATTACTCTTTTATTTTTTATTTATTTTTAATTTTTTTTTAAGATTTTATTTATTTATTTGACAGAGAGATCACAAGTAGGCAGAGAGACAGGCAGAGAGAGAGGGGGAAGCTGACTCCCCGCTGAGCAGAGAGCCCGATGCGGGTCTTGATCCCAGGACCCTGAGAACATGACCTGAGCGAAAGCAGAGGCTTAACCCACTGAGCCACCCAGGTGCCCCAAATTACTCTTTTATTTTTGAAGATGAGGTGATTGACATGTTGCAGCGTTTGGGTTAGTACGCTGTAAAGATGTTCATGACAAGTTAAAACTCAGGAGATCAAATTACCTTTCACATTATGCATTTAAAAAAATTAGAATTTAATTTTGGAGTTTGATTTAAATGATGGTTTATTATAACTTGGATTCAGATATCCTCCCACAAACACACAATTACTAAGAGCAAAAGAATTTATTTTTTTCTTTCTAAAAGGCTTCTGTTAAATAAAGTTTTGAATTTCAAAAGGAAAGAGAAAAGCAAAGCCATTTCATACAGTATTGGCATTTATCAAGTACTTAAATATTTGTTTGCTATTTGAATGTAGGTTAAGATATATTAAGATATATTAACTTAATGTTGTAGATTGTTTAAATAAACGACTCCAATTCTTCCCTGTGTGCATGCCCCTTTGCCAAGTGACTCTGCAGGTCCTCCTATCAGGAACTGAAGTTTATTTCCCCAACCTTTGAATATGAACTGGTTTTGTGATATGTCTGACCAATAAATATAGTGCAAGTGGTGCTGTTTCAGTTCCGGGCCGAGGCCTTAAGAAGCCTTCCTCACTTTAGAGTCTCTAGAACCCTCTTACCACCATGTGAAGAGCCAGGCTAGCTCACTGGGGAATAAAAGACTAAATGCCACATGGCTTAGTTGGGGGACATTGAATGCCCTGGTGACAGCTGGCCACTGTAAGACATTTAAGTGGCAAATCCTGGACCAGGAAACCTGGAGAAACAGAGTTGTCTAAATTTGATGTATAGTTATTTGGAGTTGCAAGATCAAATCTGGCCAATATCAGAAAGAATCATCTTACTGAATCCAGACTAAACTGTCTACCTGCAGATAGTAAATAGTAGTTGGTATCAGGCTTGGAATAACAGCCAACATTTACTGAGCACTTACTATGTGCCTGGCAGCATGCTTAATGCTTTACATTTACTGTCTCAATCCTCATAACAACTCTGTGATAAGGTTTTAAATGAAGGAAGTGATGGGCAGAAGTAATATCTCAGCAAAACTCATCAGTCTGATCTCCCGGAGGCTTGCTGATAGTGGGGCAAAGGTCAAGATGGACAAAGTCAAGTCTTTTCACAGTCCTCAATGAAGTTTCTTCAGAATGGAGTCAGCTAACATTGCCGGTAAAAGGCCAGATAGTAAGTATTTTATGACTTTTTTTGGCTATCTCTTTCACAGCTACTGAGCTCTGCTTTTGTAGTGTAAAAGTAGCCACAGGTAATATGTAAACAAATAAGCCTGGGGTCTCAATAAAACAGGTAGTGAGCTGATTTGGCCTGTGGATCATATTGTGTTAACCCCCATTCTAGAAATTAAACTCTAATAACATAAGGTGCCCACTGAATGTAATAAATTAGTTTATCCTTTATGCATCCAGCATGTTACCTAGTTCTAAATCATCCTGGGGAGAACTGAGAAAAATAGTCACCAAGTCATTTTCAGTAGGCCCTAATTCTTCTGCAGGATCCCAGTTAAGAAGCGCACTGTAGGTGTTAGTTTCATCTTAAATTTTGTTCATTTTGTGGCTGGGATAACTGCAGTAGCAATGGATGGTATTTTTCCATGTTTCCTCTGGTGGGAAAAAGAGATCCAGTCCAAAGAGAATGAGGAGGGACTTCTCCAGAAGCCTAACAAATTTCTCTGGTGTCTCAGCGGGAATATGTCGCTACTCATTTCTGAGCCAAGCCCTAGAAAGAGAACAGGATTTTTCTGACTGGGTGGAACTAATCAGGCCCCGCTCCTGCAGCTGCAGTTGGATCAACGGTTACTCACCTGCTAACTGATACCATTTCTAATTTGCCCTCTCACTTCAATTATAGCTTTTCTTAGTTCAAAAATAACTTTCCCTTAAAACTTTGAACACATTGCTCCATTATCTTCTTGCCTGCAGTCAGATCGATATGAAGTCAGATGTGTATCTAATTTTTGTTGTTTTGAAGTATAACATTTTTATTTTAGATACTTAAAAAAATTTGTCTTTATTCCTGACAAATTTTATCATAATTTGAATAGGAGTGGGTCTTTTTTCGTTCATCTTGCCCAGTACTCAATGGATTCTTTCTACATAGACTCATGTTATTCATCAGCTCAGGATATTTTTCTATCATTATTAAAAAAAATTTTTTTTCTTTAATTCTCTTATCTGTAAGCAATATGACTAGTGTTTATTTTATTTTATCTTTTTAAAAGATTTTATTTATTTATTTGAGAGACAGTGAAAGAGGACATGAGAGGAGAAGTATACTCCCCGTGGAGCTGGGAGCCCGATGAGGGACTCGATCCTAGTATTCTGGGATCATGACCTGAGCCAAAGGCCATTGCTTAACCAACTGAGCCACCCAGGTGTCCCATGACTAGTGTTTTAATAAAAAGTGGAAATTTGGACACAGACAAACACACAGGGACAAAGCCACGTGAACATGAAGGTGGAGACTGGGGTGATGCATCTGTAATCCAAAAAATGCCAAAGGTTGTGAGTAAACCAACAGAAGCTAGGAGAGAGGCATAGAGTAGATTCTTCCCCACAACCTTCAGAATGAACAATCTTTGCCAACACTTTGCTCCTGGACTTCTAGCTTCCAGAACTGAGAAATTTCTGTTGTTTAAGCCACCCAGTTTGTGGTACTTTGTTACTACAGCCCTACGAAACTATTATAACTGTGTTCGTGCTCTCCATTTGTTTTGTCGTTTCAGATATCATTATCTTCTGCTATCTGGAAGAATTTCTCAACTTGCTGTCGTAGCTCATTAATCTGGAGCTATGTCCACTCAGTTTGTTTTTAACACCACTCTACGCACCAATCTATAATTGGTTCATTTTAGTTAATAGCCTGTTCTTATTTTATGGATACACCAAATTTTTTTTTTCTTTATCAGCCTTATTTTCTTTGAGATGTACTAAATAGGACTGTATTCAATTTCAAGGAACAGAAATCACAACAAACTATAACTTAAACAAGTAATGAGTCAATTTTCCCCATGAATTGAAAAGTCGAGAAATGAACATCTAGAGTTGTCATCCAGGGACTAGGCTCCTTCCCCCTGTTTTAAAAAATTAATTTATATATATTTTTCTTCTATCTTTTTATCCTAACCTTTTGGGCATGTGACTTCATACTCCTAGATGTAAGGTGACTACTGCACCTCTAACCATTGGGTATATGTTACAAGCCAGAAAAAGAAAGACAGAATGAAGAGGAAGGGTTGGTGTCCATATTAGTATAACAAATGCATTTGACAAAATCTAAAATTATGACTTAAAGATGAAGCTTATCTATCTCATATTGATGAAATCTGGATGTAGGTGGTTCAGAGCTGATATTCCACATAATGTCAGAAACCCAAGCTCGCTCTTTCTGTTCTGCTGTCTAAAATACGTGGTTCTTTCAATGTGATCCAGGTTGCTCAAGATCTGGTCATCATCTCTTTACTCCAGCTGGCAGAAAATGGAAGAATGAGGAGGACATAAACTTACATTCCTGGCCAGAACTTAGTTATGTGACCACACTTAGCTGCTAGGGAGTCTCCCCTTCCCCCTTAGGCAGCCATAGACTGGGCTAAAATCAGGGATCCTAACAAGGATAAAGAAGAGAGAATGAGTATCAGGAGACAACTGGACAGCTCTGTTACGAACAGGAAAGCAAAACATGTCCAGAAACACCCAGCAGACTTCTATCTCCCTGGCCAGATGTGTTTCTTCTGACATGGTTGAGCGGTACAGAGTTTTGTTAAATCAATCAAAATTCTGGTAATAAGAAAAGGAGAATGGATATTGGGTAGGAAACTAGCAAGTCAGTCACACTTGTGTATAAGTTTTTCAATTTATTTAAAGTTATTCAATTTAAGCGGTGGTGGTGCTTCTTCTATGGTATCTGTTCTCCTTAAATTACTACTGATTCCTGATCTATGACCCCCTTCTCTTCTTCTTTTTCTGGTTTGTATCCTTTTGGCGGCGGCGGCAGCTATTACTCCAAGGATAAGCTCCAGACTCCCAAGTGAAAGAAATGTCTCGGAACAGGAAAAACGAGGCAACCCTACTTAGATGGGCAAACCACAGCCTCCAAAGGCCGCAGGCCGCAGGTGGGGGCACAGGGGAAGGCCCCAGGGTGGCCAAGGGACACAGCCAGAGGACAAGCAGGATGGCCAAGTCCAGGCGACTCTCGCTCACCTGTATTGTCTGACTATTTCAGACAGACTGTCTCCAGGTGACACCTGGTGGGCCCGAACACGCGAACAACCGTCCACACGGCAAGAATAAGGTAGGAAAGAGGCGGGTACGCGGGCGTCGGGGTCCATTTAGAGGCTAAAGCAGCGTGTTGAACGCGGCTGGGACGCAGGCCTGCGGAGGCTACGAGGCTGGTCTGGGTGTGTGGCCAGCGGGGGTCCGGGGCTGACCCAGTCACGGGCACGGGTCCCCTCCTTCCGTGGAGAGGCCCGGGCGCTTCCGCACCGGAAGAGGAGGCTCCTGAGGGCGGAGCGTGCCCGAGAAAGCCCGGCCCCTGGGCGCACCCCTGGGACTTCCGCAGATGCGGTCATGCGCGAGGCCTTTCCCCGCGTCCACAGTCCTCGGCCGCGCGCCCGGGGCAGCCCGACGTCGCAGCCTCGCTGCACCTCTGCGGAGACGCGGCCCGTGAGCTCGGAGCCTGCTCAGGCAGCGCCGGGGTCTCCGTGCGGCGGACGCCGCAGAGCCCGCGGGTGTCCACACGGACCGGCCCCTGACGTCCAGCGGTCGCAGCCCGCAAAGCAAGGACACCACACCGGGGACTGGCGACGCTCACTCACGGTCGTGCAACACAGAACACGAGGACGCAGGCGTCCAGGACGCCGCCCGCCACCGCAGTCCACGCGAGGCGCAGGAAGAGGATCTCGCGAGAATGTGCTGGAGGCGGGCCCCGTCGCTGTCCGTGAAGGCGCGCATGCGCGAGCTGTAGGCTTCGCGCCTCCTGCTGCTCTCCTTGGCTGGTCAGTGAAGTCGGCCGGCGTGTTGAGGAGTGAGGACGCCGCGGGGTTGCCGCCCTTTTCCTCCTCAGAAAGCGCCATGTTCTTTCCTTCGGAGAAACGGTCTCTCCACCTCTGCATTGTTGAAGCAAGGGCTGTTTTTTCACGGGGCCTTCTGTCCCCTAGGCTTCCAGGGTTAATAGATATTAACTATTAATAGATATTAATAGAGATCAACCCGTATCTGCTATATAATTCGCACATGTTTTCTCCCATTTCGTAGGTTGTCTTTTCCCTTCGTTGATGGTTTCTTTTTCTGTGCGGAAGCTTTTCAGCTTGATCTAGTTCTACTATTAACTTTCGCTTCTGTCGCTCGTGCCTTGGTGTCATGGCCACAAAACTGTTGCCAAGACCAGGGTCACGACCCTGTGTTTGCTTCCGGAAGTTTCCCGGTTCGAGTTTTATGTTTAAGTCTTGGTTCTGTTGATTATGTTTTGTGAGCAGTGTAAACTAAGGTCCGATTTCAGTCTTCTGTGCGCGGTGTTCCAGTTTTGCCAGCACCGTTTGTCGAAGACGGACCTTTCCGGTCGCGCGTTCTGGGCCGCCGTGCCGCACATCCCGGACCATGCGCGCAGGGCCTGATTTCTGCTCTCGGTTCTGTTCCGCTGGTCCACGCGTGTTTCTGCGTCCGTGCGATACTGTCCTGACGGCTGTAGCTTGGCGGTATAGTCTGAGTCAGGAATTTCCCAACTTCGTTCTTCTTACTCGAGATTTCTTTGGCTGTTTGGGGTTTTTTGTGGTTCCCTACAGACTTGAGGATTGTTTTTTTCCATTTCTGTGAAAAATGGAATTTTGATAACAATTGCGTTGACTCTATAGATGGCTTTGGGTGGTATGGATATTTTAGCAATATTAATTCTTCTAATTCATGAACATGGGTTATCTGCCCATTTGTTTGTATCTTCCTTAGTCTCTTTCATTAAAATGTGGTTTTCAGTGTACAGATCTTTCACCTCCTTGGTTAAATTTACTCATAAGTATTTTATTCTTTTTGGTGCTATTGTGAATGGGATTGTTTTATAGTTTATTTCTTTTTCAGATACTTTGTTGTGTGTACGGTCTCTGTGGAATGACTCATTTTGCTCTTGTAGTATTTACTTGAAATTTTAGAATTGTTTACCTATGTTCTCTCTTTTTTTAAAAAAAGATTTTATTTATTTATTTGAAACAGAGTAGGAGAGAGAGAGAAAGAGAGAGCGCACAAGTGTGGGGGGAAAGAGCAGAGGGAGAGGGAGAAACAGACTCCCCGCTGAGCAGGGAGCCTGGACAGAGGACTGGATCCCAGGACCTCAGGATCACAACCCCAGCTGAAGGCAGACCCTTAACTAACTGAGCCATCCAGGGACCTCTATCTGTGTTCTCATGTAGCTCTCTTAGCATCTTTGGAAAAATTATTTTGAATTTTTTGTTGGGTAATTTCTAGATCTCCATTTCTTTGGGGTCAGTTAGTGGAGTGTCACTGTGTTCCTTTGCTGGAGTCATATTTCCTTGATTCACCATGATCCCTGTAGCTTTGTGTAAGTGTACATTTGAAGAAGCAGTCACCTCTTTAGACCTTAGGAACTAACTTTTGTAAGGGTAGACTTTTGTCTGTGGGTGGGGACATGCTGAAGCTTGTTGTGACTGGTGGACCCAATGGACTGGGTCTACTGGTGCAGAGTGTCAAGTGAGGGTCATTTGACGGCATCGGATCTGGAGGAGTGCGTTATCTCTTTGGCTCAGGCCACTGGGATCCACACGTAAAGACATGTGTGGTCCTTGGTAGCCATTTTGGGGATGGAGACTGTGCTGCAGTGGCTGCAGGGGCTGCTGGGGACTTCAGCAGCATCTCCGGGTTCAGCAGCAAGGGACTAGGTCAGGCAATGGTGATGGCTGGAGCCAGTGGTGTGCACACACACAGTTGCAAGGGCCACCTGTAGGTGCCTATATAGTGGCAAAGGCCAGATGCAGACAGACATGTTTTGGTGGGGCTAAGGCAGGCAGCAAGGGCCAAGATCAACTGTGGGCTCACTGATAGCCCATGGGGCCCTGGCTCTTGGTGTGCTGTGGGTGCAGTCTCCCTCTGGACATGCAAACTGTGGACCGTTGGTGTTGGGATTGGTCCAGGGATGTGCAGGTGGATGGCTAGAGGAGCTAGGTCTAAGTGTGCACACGGCAGTAAGAGTCAGCTGCAGGGGTCTAGGCTGGGGTCTTGTACTCATGTAGACAGAGAGTCCTGGACATGGTGGGGGCTGATGGGGGGTAGTGAGGTGGAAGGGCTCAGACAGCTGTTGGCACCATCAAACACAAATACCTCTGGAGCAAAAGTTGGTGAACTATGCTATTGTCAAAGCAGGTCACTGTGAACTGTGGTCATTCCCACTGTGTGGCTGCTCTTGGTAGTCTCTGTTTTTCCCCCTGCCTTGTTCCTAATCTTCTCTATTCATCTCAGCTTTGACATCCTGGTTGGGATGAAACCAAAGTGAGACCTTTGTGTAGTCCGCTCAAATGCTGGAGAGGTTAATGGCTCACCCTACTCTTTCCTGGTAAAGGGGACTCTTTCTAGCTGGAAAGTTACCCCTTGGCACTCAACAGTGGGACTGACAATAGAGGGAAAATGAAGCCGTCTTCCTTCTCTTCTTGTGTGTTTATGTTCAGGATTTTTGTTCCACTGTTTTACTCAAGTTTCTTAAGTAGACTCTAGCATTCTCCCGTAGCCAAACACAATGTGGATGTCTTACTGGGTGTATTAGTTTCCTTTGGCTGATATAACAAATTGTCACAGACACAACCTCCGCTTGAGACAGCAGAAATTTATTTTCTCACAGTTCTAGAGTCCAGAGGTCTGAACCATGTTGTGCTCACTTTAGAGGTTCTCTGGGAGAATCTTTCTGTGCCTTTTCCAAATTCTGGTGGCTTCAGGTATTCCTGGGTTGTTACCACATCACTGTCATCTCTGCTTTCATCTTTACATTGCCTTCTTTCTTTGTCTTTTCATGTATGTGTATTCCCCTTTTCTCTTATAAGAACACTTGTCATTGGATTTAGGGCCCACCTGGATAAATGGGATGATCTCATCTGAAGATCCTTAACCTAATTATACCAGCAAAGACCCCTTTTCCAAATAATGTCATATTTTAAAAAATCTGCATGTTAGGATGTGGACATATCTTTTGGGGGCCACCATTCAGCCAAGCAGAGCATCTGGAAATTCAGTGTTATAAATTACGGCATTTGGTATCTTTTGGAGTAGGTAAACATTAACATTATATAATGAATATCAGCTCCCACAGATTCTTTTAAAATTTTCTCCAACTTCTCTCCCTTTGCTAACTTATCTGTAGAGGAGGCTTACAAAAAAGTAAAAGAAAAGTATGCTCACTTACTAGAAATCTTTAACTGCCAGTATTTGCTGTACCCTTATGTCCTGAGAAGAATAGATAATAGTAATCAAACAACCTGTTCTTTTCCTAAGCCCTGCACCAGCATTCACCCTGTAATCACACATGATTTTCTTTTGTGAGGCTAGGGAGAAAGCCATAAAAGAAATTAAATAATAGTGAACCCGAGCTGGACCTTTGCAATGAAGGTGACCCAGCTACAAGTAAAGCATTTCAGATTCTTGAGGTAGAATCACGGTGGATATTGCCAAGCTGCCATTCTTTTCCAGCAGCTGATTCTCTAAGCAACAGGCTCTCTGGGGCTTTGGTTTAACTCTGATCAGGGGTCATTTTTTTCTTTTGTAAGAGGCAGTCAGCATCCTTCTGTGAACATTTCTTTTGAGTGGCCTGGATCTTTGGCTTTCCTCAGTATACCATTCCATGAGGTGCTTTTCCCCCTGGGGGTGACTTGCAGGTAGAAGGACTGAAGTGATGGGGACAAAGTGGGACAGGACTTCACTGATAAGAAAACCCCAAGGACATGTGAGGCCCCCGACAGGGAACTGGAGAGTTTGGTTTGGTGTGTGCAGACCACCTGGCAAGGTCTTGTTTTCTTCCCAGACCCCAAGTGCTCATTGAGTTATTTTAAACCCTTAATCCCAAGAAGTTAAGATTCCTTAGTAGATGGAAACTGGCATGGCTAACATAGTTGTAACCATAGGATGGGACAGGAAAATGGGACCATTTCTGATTAAGGAACCCATTTTAGCAAGAGCTTGTAGTGCTTCTCTCTCTTCACTCTCAGAGACACTACCATAAGGTAAGGAATATAGTGATTATGAAGGTTGACCATAGACAAGGTTTAGTAAGACTTAAAATTCTGGAGAAATAGGGAAACTGGGTCTTAGGTCTATTTCTTTGCTTAAGGTTCAGTGAACCTTGGATTTAGGGAGAGAATCAAAGAGTGAACTCCTCTGTTTAGGGAGATGCTGCAGGACTTATGGAGAAAAAAATTATGTATTTGTAACAGGGTATTGAATGGGACTTCCCCCTTGCTTTAGAAATTTGGCCAAAGCACAAAATGGAGAACATTTGAACAAGGGCCACCTCTGAGTAGGGTGTCTTAAGATAAGACGTAATTGGCTCAATTACCAACTACCACCTCATTGTCCTGTCTTAGCTTCTGTAAGATGAGGACTGGGCAAGGGGGTGAGTCATCTAAGATTTGGGTCCTTTGGAGTATTCTGTATTTGTAGTAAGAGGCTTGCCATCTTCTAGAAGCTCAGGAGTAGGGAAAGTGATAAGATATTCTTTCTTAAAGATTAGTAGGTACCTGTGAGTGGAGGGGACTATCTTTTCATTCCCTATTTGGACATGTGCTCAGGTGGTGGAATTGGTAATCTGCCTATATTCTTAGCTGAGTAGAGAAGAGAAACAGGAAGACATGGCAGGGTGGGAGGGAGTGGCTGCAGCAGTAGGGCTTTGCAGGCTAGTGAGGTACCCATGGGTCATCTAGACCTTGCCTAGAGTCCTTGAGCCATTTGCTAGTTTTTAGTTACCCAAGAGGTTGCAAGCTAGACCTTCCAGAACTCAGCAACAGAGGCTATAGGCTGGGTTGCTGGTGTTTGGAGCCAAGGAGAGGGGCTTGTGACGGATTTTGAGGCCGAGCTTGATCTCCCACAGCAGGGAACCATGACGGAGTGAGGAGGCCTTGGTTAGACTTGGATGTTTGCTTTCTGAAGGCATGGTGGGTCGGAGGAGTTGTAACTGCAGGGAAGAATAGTAACCTCTTCCAATCAGATAAAGAGACATTCTCTGGTTTCCCCCTGGTGCTTCTTTCTTGCCTCAGCCCTGGAGGACAGAGAGGGTTTAAAAGGGCAGATGGAAGTTGTGTAAAGAACAGACTATGTCCCTTCTGTATTTCAGGTGCTTACAGCCACAGTACAACATACTTCGGGGAAAGAGAAAACCTTAAATTACAGATGAAATTGATGCTTTCTATCGGACTGGACTAAGTTTTAACAAATGAAAACATTCGGAAACAAGTGGTATCATTAGGCACCCGAAAGTAGGCATCTACCCCACAGGGTTAGGAACAGTGGCTAGGACTCTTCATTTCTAAGTCAGTAGTGGATTTGAGTCAGGACTAGGGCTCATACTTGAAACTCTTAGGAAAGGACTTTTTAATGTAGTAGTTAATAATAGATTTTACCTACCTTATGACTAGGTGGATGGGTAATAGTATTGATATTGGGGGCTAGGAATATTTTTTACTTGGACACTGTCTAGAAATAATATTTCATTTTCAGAACTCTTCCACAAGTTCTTTGTCATTTTTTAAGGAAATTAGAAAACTGTAGTTTAAAATCTGGAAATAGCTTGCGTAGTACTGGACCATATACTTTTATTTTCTATACTGTTGGTGTTTTCAAAGAAGTAGCTCTTTTCTATTCTACTATTTTTCTAATTCATTAATATAAATTGTTTTAAGATATCAGGTTTGGCAGGACACCTGGGTGGTTCAGTCAGTTAAGCCACTGCTTTTGGCTCAGGTTCTGATCCTGGAGTCCTGGGATCGAGCCCTGCATCGGGCTCCTTGCTTGGCAGGGAGCCTGCTTCTCTCTCTGCTTCTGCCTGTCGCTCTGCCTGCTTGTGCGCGTGCTCTCTCCCTCTCTGACAAATAAATAAAATCTTAAAAAAAAAAAAAGATAACAGGTTTGGCTGCTTTCATAGATTTTAGGATATAATGGTATTATTGTTATTTAGCATTAAACATTATATGAGTTAATTTTTCTCTTCGACAAGAATTACTTAGGAAAATGGTCTTTAATTTCTAAGTGTTTAACTTCTGTTTCTTTCAATTTCTAATCTTTATCAGTTTATTGTTTTGGAAACAGAGAAGGTGACTTACACAATTTCTGCTTTTTGGAATTTATAGACTTTCTTTGCAGTGTAGTATGTGACAAATGTCTGTGTTTTTCATGGGTGTTGGATAGTAAGTTTTATTCTCTGTTGAGAGTTAGCTACTAACTTAGACTTACTAATGACAGAATTCAGATTCTTCTTTTCGTTATCTTCGATCAGGTGATTTGTCGAAGGTTGGAATAATAAGTGAAATCCTTCCACTACTGTTATATTGATGTCACTTTTTCTTGCCTTATTAAATGTTTTTTCTTCATATAAAGAAGGTTTATGGAAATAATATTCCTAATTTGAGTTATATTCTTCATCAGTATGAAATTATTCTATTTTCCCTTGAATTATTTAAAAACACTTGTGCAGCAGATATTTTATTATAATACGTGTTCACTGTAAAATTCTAAAATGACATAAACTTGCATATATGGAAGCCAAGATCTTTTTGGTCTCTCCCAAGAATTTAATTCCCCTGATGTACCGTTGTTAAAAGTTTGTTGTATAGCCTTCCAGACTTAAAAAAATTCATATGTGAATTATTTTTTCATTTTAGATATGTAATCTACTTTTGAAATTCAATAATGTGATATGGACAGCTGTGTTACCTATTTTTTTTTAATTTTTTATTTTTTATAAACATATATTTTTATCCCCAGGGGTACAGGTCTGTGAATCACCAGGTTTACACACTTCACAGCACTCACCAAAGCACATACCCTCCCCAGTGTCCATAACCCCACCCCCCTTCTCTCAACCCCCCTCCCCCCAGCAACCCTCAGTTTGTTTTGTGAGATTAAGAGTCACTTATGGTTTGTCTCCCTCCCAATCCCATCTTGTTTCATTTCTTCTTCTCCTACCCACTTAAGCCCCCATGTTGCATCACCACTTCCTCATATCAGGGAGATCATATGATAGTTGTCTTTCTCTGCTTGACTTATTTCGCTAAGCATGATATGCTCTAGTTCCATCCATGTTGTCGCAAATGGCAAGATTTCATTTCTTTTGATGGCTGCATAGTATTCCATTGTGTATATATACCACATCTTCTTGAGCCTGTGTTACCTATTAATGGCTACCCAGGACTTAATTGTATACATTTACTGTAATTTATTAAACATTTCTCCTTTTTAATAAGTTTTTGAGTTAGCAGTTTTTTGTTCTTATTTGTAGTTTTATTTTCTTATTCTTTTATAAAAATTCCTTTAGATCTTGAATTCTTCTTTTGTCTGATACTATTTTGTGAAATTCTATATTTTCATGAGCCTGGTAGGTCTTTTCCCATTCATTTAAAAAATACTGCTTTTGGGGTGCCTTGGGTGGTTCAGTGGGTTAAGCCTCTGCCTTCAGCTCAGGTCATGATCTCAGGCTCCTGGGATCGAGCCTCACATCAGGCTCTCTGCTTGGCAGGGAGCCTGCTTCTCCCTCTCTCTGTTTGCCTCTCTGTCTAGTTGTGATCTCTCTGTCAAATAAATAAATAAAATCTTTAAAAAAATACTGCTTTTGAAGGTATGCTCTTATTAAGTTCTCTGTCCACGTGTTTCCATATCTATGAGGACTCTTCTAAGCATGCTTTAAAAAATAGCCTCTTCCTCCATTCCTCCTACTCAGGATTCTTTCTAGCTTTGTTTTACCGTATGGCATTTATCACCACCTGAAACTTGTTTGAATATTTGTTGTTAACTCTTTGTTTCTTCCCAGCCCTCTAAACTAAAATGTAAATACTATGAGGAGAGTAACTTTGGTCTGTTTGGCTCATTTCTTTATACTCACTGCCGGACAGAAGGTGTGGCATACAGTAAGTACTCAATGAGAATTTGTTGAACAGATAAATCAATCCCTTTAGTTTAAACTTTATCTCTTTATTTTTTGCAATTATTTTATTAAAGATTATTGAGGCTCCAAAATTAAGCGTTGACCTCACTCTAAGGCTGAAAATGTGCAATTCAAGCTGTGGCTTGTTCTCAGATTTTAGAAAATCTAAGATCAGATGCCTACTCCAGTGTCATTTCTGGAATCCCTAAACTGACTGATTCTGGTTCACTAGCTTGTTGAGAGATGTCTGGATCTCAAAGCAGCCAACAGCAGTAAATCTGACTAAAGAAAATATTTAAAAAAAAAATTTTTTTTTTTTTTGAGACAGCAACAGAGGGAACCCACAAGTAGGGAGAGTGGGAGAGGGAGAAGCAGGCTTCCTGCCGAGCTGAGAGCCCCATGTGGGGCTTGATTCCAGGACTCTGGGATCATTACCTGAGCTAAAGGCAAATGCTTAATGACTGAGCCACCCAGGTGCCCCTAGATGTAAGGTTTAAGGGCAAATTAAAGTAGTAAGTTCTTATATAATGTTAAAAATAAAAAAAAATAAGTGAGGGCAAAAACTTGCTTTTGCTTTTGAAAATGTTCTGAAAGCATCTTCCTCCAACAGTGCACAGAGAGGCTGTTTGTGAGGTTGCTTCAGTGAAATTGCACAATCACTGTTGACTAGATCTTAAGTCCGGAAGGAGCAGGGGAGACAAAACTTTACTTTCATCCAGTTGTTACTAGAGTGAAGGGTAGCATTTCTATCAGCAGTAGCCTATTTTGACTAGATTTGTCCAAGAAATTCTTTCCCTTTTGCTAACCTCAGTTGAGAATCTATTGGATTTTGTAAGTGCATGGTACGTGACCATGCATGGGTGCGATCTGTAAGTCAATGGAGCTGATTATTCCAGCACTATAATGTGAATGTTAATATTTGAGAAATAATATTTTAAGTAATCAGATCAGAGCGGTGATTCAGTTTATTTTTTGGAAAAATACTCAGATTTATCCTGTCTCAAGAATTTCATTCTGTGATGGTAAGTTTCACCTTTGGTTTGGACCTTATCTGAATGTTGAGTTCTAACTGGCCCTTCAGTATTGTGCCAATGCATGTATGTGTTACATTTCTACTAAAGTCTAAGTAGATACAAAATAACAATTAGAATACAATGAGCATCAATCACCTGCACCTTGATTTAAGAAAAAAAAACAACACAAGTTAAGTGCCTTGTGTGCCTTCCTCAAGTCCATCCTTTTCCCGTAGAGGTACCCACTCTTCTGAATTTTGCATTTATCAGCTCCTTACTCTTCTTTATAGTTTTATGACATGTATATGTTTGCATAGCTGAATGATATATTTTTAGTATATTTTTAGTTTTTCTGTAACAAAATTTTTAACATTTTTAAACATTACATCCACGTGGCAAATTCATTTTCATGGCACTATGGGATTTCATTATGTAACATTCCTTGCTATTTATTCGTTCTACTCTTTATGTACATGTGTTTTTTGTTTTTTAAAATTTACTCGTTCACAGTGTTTCTATGACTATTCTTATGTCATGTGTCCAAATGCATAAATGCAAGAGTTTTTATATGGGTGTGTGTGTGTGTGTGTGTAGGGAAGTGGGTGCAGCTAGTGATGGAGTGTGAGGTTGGAAGTCAAGTGTCATTTTCCTCATGTGGATGTCCAATTGTCTCAACCACCCTTTCCCCACTCCCGTGAGTATCCCTTCTCGGTAAGGTGCCACCCATGACTTAGCACATGTCTAGTCACTCTGTTTTGTTCCATAGGTTTATTTGTATCTTGGGGCATCCATGTGATATCCAGTCTAGCAATCCGTGAATAATGGCATCCCTATCCATTTATTTAGGTCACCTCTGCTGTCTTTCCGTGAAGCTTTATAAGTTCCCTGTCAGAGGTACCACACATTTTGTCCTCAGCACTGTGAAGAGGTCAGCCTCTCAGCTGCCTATTCTAGACGGGCCACCGTGCTTTTGGCAAAATTCCAGACTCACATCTTCGTCTGTTTTCTTGTAGATCTTGTAGGCCCAGTAATTCCATACTGTCTTTTTAGCCTGATACCTTAAAGAACATGGTTTTTATATTCTGCCTGGATATTTTAGTTTCCTTCAGCAAGAGAGTTGGCCCAGATCTTCGTTATCCTTGCATCCTCTAGATCTTTCCAATTTATCTCGTCTTCCTTTCCCCTCCTTCTCTCGTTGTCTTATCTATGCAGCACAAGCTTCACTTTAGTCTGCTTCTTTCCAACTATTGGCTTCATTTCTTTCAGCTTCTCTGATGGCCGCTCCTTTCCCACTTTCTTTGTATTTTAATTAAAATTATAGGATGTTTCATGAGCAAGACGAACCGAAATGAGCTTGGTAAAAACTAAAAACAGTATTAGCACATCCCTCAAAACAAAACAACAAAATAGTTCCACCAGGATTCAGCCACAAAACCTGTTTACTTATCATGTACAAAATTCAGAAATTTCAGAGAAAAATCAGGAGACAGTGTGGCAGGGTCAAGATAAAGATAGATTTGGTCTTTAATCTCTCCCCACCACTTGATAGCTGTGGAAATGGCAGATTTAGGGACTGTGATTAATTAAGTTGACCTCTTTTTTTCCTTTTGGTTGGTCAGTAGATCTGCATTTTGCCCGTGTAGGCGGCACAACTGCCCTGATGTTCTTTATATTCCACAGTGGACAGAAGAGTTCATTTTTCATTAAAAGAAAAAATTTCTGTAAGCGCTTTATCTGAAGCCCCAATAGGTAAATAATATGGGCTGTCAGATGTTCAGGTCCTTTGAATTATTTTGAAATTTAGATTGTCCAATTCTCTGGATTAGCTGATGGTACCACATTATCTAATTAAGTAAATATCTGTTCTTTGGTATTTCTTTGGCTGACACTAGGAAAAAGAATTATGGTTCTGATGTAGGAAGCTTCTGGGAGAGGTCACTGAAGATTTATAAAGGATTTAAGGCAGGGAGGAGGAGGGGGAGGGCTTTTGAGGGATTAGCATTTCAGGAGTTGGAGGTGAATACAACCCTTGCCAGAAGTGTGTATCTCAATTTACACAAAAGATCAATTAATGAAAATTTGTATATGTATTAACTTTTAATAAGTGTAATCACATTAGAATTTCCCAAAGGGTATTAGTACATAATGAAACCTGGTTGTGAAATGAAAACTGGTTTTCCCCCCCCTTTCTTAAAATGCCAAATCTTATTAAAATAAATGTTATATGGACTTGGAAATGTTAACTATTAAAAATAGACTTTAAGTATAAACATACTATTCATTTACCAAGCAGCAGATTTTTCTACAATAGACCAGGGTAAAAAGTAGCATATTTTCACCTATTTGAATCCTAACATATGTATTTTCTAAGGAATATATTTTAGGCTTAAATTTTAGCAGATTGGGTACTTAGGTTTCTCTATCTCTCTCTTTCTGTTTTTCCTTAATATAGCAGTTAGTTTTCAAAGCTGAGAACCCCTACATTTTGCTGCTTTTACTTGTAAATAATGTGTACATGTAGTACCATGTTCAGATAGCCATACAAGAAAGACAGATGTCATTATATTTTTATATAATATCTTATTTTTTCCCTAATAATCTAATTATTTCTCTCTTCTTCTCCCCTAAGATCACTGGGGAATTTGTATAATCTTGAGTAAGTAAAATACAATGACTTAGAATATAATTTTTTATTTTGGGAAGCCTAATTCCAAATTCTAACTCAGTATCCCATATCTTCTTTGGGTGATGTGTGGGAGCCCAGCATCCCAGCAGCTTTTGTCCAGAGCTAAATTGACAAGAGATGTGCACGAAGAAATTACGATCCCTGTTTCAACCAATAGTAGGAATATGAGATTATAAATTGATGGAAATATGAAAGGGGGAGTTGATATGGATAGAAGGGTGGGGTAGAAGGAATATTTTATGTCTTACTAAGACACGAATACTGATGCTTCAGAGCTTGAAGGAGTTGAAGCCTTTGAAGTTGGCCTTGGAAATTTGAAACTCTCTAGAAAAGAGCATATTAACTCTGGAATCTCACTGTGATGAAATTAACAGATAAAGTTTTGGTCCTTTCTGGTGTTTACAAAGAACAGATATTCATGGCTAATGATAGCTTTTTTTCTTTTCTTTTTTTCTTTTTTTAGGAGTCATTCGTCTCCTAGAAAGTGGTATTTATCTTAGAGAAGTTTCATCTCAACGATATCCTGTCTTGTGTTGTCAATCTGTTAAATTAGGAGTTTCTGTTACAAAGATCCATCAAGAGAAAGACAGGGAAGATGATGCAGCCAAGAATAATGATCGTGAACTCATTTTCTCCAGATCCCAAAGTATTAATAAACAGGGTAAATTAGAGAAAGAATGTTGATAATTAGTACATTAACTGCACTTGGTAGATGACTGTTTTCTTTGGAGCCCCTTCAAGCCCCAACTGTGCAAATTTATCACATCTGGATGCATTATTTACATCAAATGGTATCATACAATTTTACAGGCATTATAAACTCAGTTTTGGTATGGCCTGATGCAGGCCATTTCTTTGAAGGCAGCATGAAATGCCAGGGAAGATGTTTCAAGTCATAATGAGGATCAGGATACACAGAGAGAATACAGTTCCTGCCTTATGATTAGTGAAACTGACCTCTGAAGTCCTCACTCTCCCAGGGGTAAGTGTTCCTTCTGGATTTGGTTCATAGCGGGGGGTTTTGGGGTCTGGAAGGGTGAGGTGTTTGATTCTCAATGACTGGTAAGGGATAATGATTCTGAAAGTCCTGCAAAACATGAGACAGTCCCACAAATGAGGAGTTGTTCTGCCTAACGCGCAAATAACATTCCTTTTGAGAAACACTAGAAAAAAGCTACAAGGGCCACTGGGACACTCTGGGTACACATCGTCTCCATCACCAATGCTCTGTTATGACTGCCCTGTTATTTCTCATGATTCTGTGGGCTGACTGGGCTCAGCTGGGCTGTTTTTCTGCTCCATGCTAGGGACATTTGTGCAGCTCTCCTCAGCCGAGAGCTCACCTAGGCTTATAGCATTCAAGATGGCTTCAATTCTCCAGAGTCTGTCTGTGGCTTCTTTATGGCACAGTGGCTGGCTTTCAAGAGGGAGTTTTCCAAAAGTGTAAAAACGGAAACTACAAGCCTTCTTATAGGCTAAACCTTGGGAATCATACATCCCTTCTGCCTCCTTCTAATGGACAAAGGAACTGCCAGGGCTAGCCCAGATTCAAAGAAAGGGTAAACAGAGACAAGGAGCAGCAAAGTCTCATTGCAACAGCCATGGGGTTGGGAGGGTTTGTTTTAACACCTTAGGAAATGATCCTTACACTTATGATTACATTTAATTCTGTGAGAAGTAGGAGTTACTATTAATCCCATTTAAAAAATGTTTTGTTTATATTTTATTTATTTTTAAAGATTTTATTTATTTGAGAGAGAGAGGGACAGAGAGAAAACACAGGCAGAGGGAGTGGCAGAGGAAGAGGGAGAAGCAGGTTCCCCTCTGAGCAGGGAGCCCAATGTGGGGCTCGATCCCAGGATCATGACCTGAGCTGAAGGCAGATGCTTAACCGACGGAGTCACCCAGGCACCCCTATTCATCCCATTTTATAGAAGATGAAGCTGAGGCTTTGTGAAGTTAAAGTGATATGCCCAACATCATGTCAAGTGATGGGCCTCAATGCCAGGTTGTCTGATCCTAAATCCTTTTGTCCTTTTGTTTTATGTATTTTTTTCTTAACTTAGAAATTATTTCAGGGTTAGGCAAAATGAATGAAGCTTATGAATTTGGTAAGTGCTTTCCTTTCAGTAGCTGTTGAATGTCTTCTGGACTTCCATCCTAAAAGGTTATGCAGATTGCCCATGGGCCCTATACTATACTGTCCCATCTAAGTCCCACTTCCTTAGACTGTAGTAGCTAATACTGAACCAGAGAGCAGCAAATAACATAACTCCAGTGCATTCAAGTGTAGTGATTTCCTGATATTTCTGCCTACTCAGCATCAGTTTTCCCATCTGGTATCACAATCCCAATTTTCCTTGGGGAATCCATTTCTTCCTTTTATTTTTCATGGTTCAGATGGTGCCAGATACAATACCTCATCCAGGATTTAGCAGATGTTGAAGGCTGGATAGTGAGAGGTTTGCATTTCTTTTGTTATGGTGACTGGTTCACAGGTGAGCACAGGACCTGAGCAAGGTCAATGTAAGCCCCTAAACTTCAGTCTAAGACTTTCTGGCAAGCTGTGAGGTGAGCCTGTCACAGCCGGGAGCCATCTTGTCCATGCAAGGCAAGAGCATGCCGGAGAGTAAAGTCATCAAGGGGAGATACTGCACAATGATGCTGGGAGCAGTCCCATAGCATCATTTGAGGCTCTGGAAAGGGCCAGTGCCAGATCTACACCTGGATTTTTCAGGATATTAGTCAACAAATGCCTTTTTTTGCTTTAACTAGTTCTAATAGAGTTTTCTAATATTAGTCAACGAATGCCTTTTTTTGCTTTAACTAGTTCTAATAGAGTTTTCTATCAACTCTAATAGAAAGAATCCTGACGGATAGACTATTTTTTGGTGACCAAAAGGACTCTCACAAAAACACCTCATAAATATTCCTATGAAAAGATGAAATAGGGGCGCCTGGGTGGCTCAGTTGGTTAAGCGTCTACCTTCAACTCAGGTTATGATCCCAGGGGCCTGGGATTGAGTCCTGCATTGGGCTCCTTGCTCAGAGGGGAGCCTGCTTTTCCCTCTGCCCGACACTCCCCCTGCTTGTTCTCTCTCTGACAAATAAATAGATAAAATCTTAAAAAAAAAAGAAAGAAAAGAAATAACAATTTAGGAATTACATTGTGATTCGAATAATGGTCATCCTAAGGTAGTATAATGATAAAACTCCAGGTAAGTAGAGTTGACCCTTGAACAACATGGGTTTGAACTACACAGGTGCACTTATATGCAGATTTTTTTCAATAAATACAGTGCAGTACTGTAAATGTATTTTTTTCATTATGATTTTCTTGATAACATTTCCTTTTTACTGGCTTATTTTTGGAAGAATACAGTATGTAATATATATATCATATGAAATATGTGTTATTCAACTATTTATATTATCAATAAAGCTTCTGGTCAGAGGTAGGCTATTAACATTCAAGGTTTTGGGGAATCAAAAGTTATGTGTGGTTTTTTTAGTATGGTTGGGGAGAGCAGCCCTCCAGCTCCTGTGTTGTCAACTGTATGGACAAATGTAATGTGAGATCAGGAATTCTATCAATGAGAAACAAAGTAGCAATAAGTGCTGCTAGATTGTATTCCTCAGCCAGCTGAGATTATGAATTGTATACTTTGTTTCTGAATGCAAGATTTCTAGTTCATTGCCCTATACATGGTAATTACTAAAGCAGTCACTGTAACCCAAACCCCCAAGTCACTAAACAGTCTTTCCTGAAGAGAAGGCAAATGGGTTTTTTTCTCATGTGCCAACTCCGATAATAGCTAGTGTCTGCTTGGGGCACAGACTGAAGAAGCCTCGGAAGCCTGTGTCAGGCTGTGGGAAAGGGTAAAGGAGGGGTAGTGTCTGCTGTGTGTGAGGAGGGGGGCGTGGAAGCAGCATCTGGTCTCCCATATATAGTGGTGGCAAAAAGAGAGAGGAGAGTTGCCTTTAAAACTTTTCTTTTCCTTCTGGTCTTATACTTTATCAATTTTGGAGATTTCCTTGTTAGATAGTTAGAGTTTATTTCTTTGCTAACTTACCAAAGCCTTAAGTCCCAAAGTTATGTTTGGAGGTCACTTGGGTAATTTGGTATCCCATATCAAGATGAAAAATATATTGGACAGAAAATTATTTTCTGCCATTTTATTTGGTTGACTTGAGTTAGGTAGAAACCGAGTCTCAAGTATGGAGACCCTGGAGGTCTGGTGTACTCTTGCCAAATCCTTTTCTTCTCTGCTGTGTCTTCAGGGGAGGCAGAGAGTCATAGGCCACCTTGAGCTGGTGGAATCCACTTGTGGCATTTGTCAGAACCTCACTGGAGCATCAGAATAATGTCCCTCCAGCCCCCCCCCCCAACCCCACACATCCACATGGCAAAGGGGATTTAAGGGTACAAATGAAATTGAGATTATTAGTAATTAACATAGACTATCCTGGGTTATCTGGGTGGGCCCAGAGTGATCTCAAGGGATCTTAAAAATGGAAAAGGAGCTAATGAAGAGCTTGGAGTGATACACTATGAGCGCAACTCAGCCTGCCATTGTGATTTTGAAGATGGAGAAAGGGGGCCATGAGCCAAGAAGCTGGCAAAAGCAAGGACATAGGTTCTCCCCTAGAGCCTACTGAATGAAGGCAGTCTTGCTGACACCTTGATTGTAGCACAGTGAATCCTGTGTCAGACTCCTAACCTGCAGAATGGTGAGGTGTTAACTTTGTATTGTTTTAAGCCACCAAGTTTGTGGTGATTTGTTATGGCAGCAATAGCCAGTGGGTACCGATTTCCTTGCAATGAGAGAAAACTCTATTACATGCAATTGGGATTGAAGAATCAGAGTTGAATGAGATTTTGGAGGGCTTTAACCCACACTAAATTCCCCATACATGAATTTCTTCTACCATATATTTGATAAATGGTCTTTCGGGCTATGTGAACTTGTCAGTGGTGGGAATTGGCAAGATCCAGAAGTGGTTTGTTCTGTTTTCGGATGGTTTGAACTGTCCAAGTTCTTCTGTCCAGCAGAAACAGAAGTGAGCTTTCCGATAGTGTTACTTCTTTATTTTGGTTTTGTTTTCTAGAATCACACAGAAATTTCCAAGTATCTTGTTCATAAAAGATAGGTCTTTAGGTATTTGAAGATTTAATCATGATTCCTTAAAGGGTTCTTTTTTCCAGACCAAATATCCTCTGCTCTTCTTGTGGATTCCACAGCGCATCCTCTGGTGACTACAACTGTAACACACACTACAGATGTGGTTTGATCAGTAGAGAGTCTGTAGAGGCTTAATTATCTCCTTGTTTTGGATATCATATCTCTGTGTTGCATTTACTTTGTCAGGAGCATCTCTACCATATGCCCAGGGCTGTGTAAATGGCTCTTTCCCTCGCCACAATGTAATCTCCCCTTTGCTTTCTCCAAAGTTCTGAGTGCTCTGCTTTATACCTAACAGATGCCTGATATAATGTTGATTCCTGAACATGCTGAAGTTTTCTTATTCTTTATCTTTCTTGCATGACCTGTGCTTAGAGATGAGATGGGGGAGGAGATAAAACTGATTCTGCAATGTATGGGAAAGAGCACAAGTTGTAAAGTCAGAGACCTGGGTCCAAATTGATTTTCTGTTTTCCTGGCTCTGAACTGTGTGTAAGTTTCTTAATCTCTCATGAACCTCAGTTTCCTCATTTGGAAAAAGGTGAAGAATAATTCTTACTTACAGAGCTGTGCTGAATATTAAATGAGATTGCCTACATAATGTACAGAACAGTCCTTGGAATAATTTACCACCTCTTATTTCCCAGTTCTCGCCCTACCTCTCACGTTGTTCCTCCTTGACCTTTTACAACTAGGAAATAGTACAAAATTGAACCACTTGGGTTCATCTAAGAGAATTCAGGTTGATTACTGTGGGCTGGAGCAAAAGCAGACTTCCAGGGGGTGGCAGAGCTGGGAAGGAACCTTGCCGATTGGATGGGTGTGAGCTGGATAGAAGGATGACTGGGAAAGTCTGTTCTCTGACTTTGAAAGTGATGTTCATTTTCAGGCCTTCTAAACTGGAAGACAAAGCTGTTAGCATTGCATGTACGAAGGAACATTTTGTTTATATAATTCATTCGTTTTTTTGAAACCTAGTTTAATGAAGGTGGGGCATGGTTTGCCTGCTGTGATGAGACAAACACAAGGGCATAAAAAACAGGTTAAGGTTTGAATTGCCCAGCGCCAGAGCAGGGACTTCATCAAACACATGAAAACCAGAAAGAGTTCATTTTGTTTCCTTAAGGCAAGTTTGTTATTGTTGTTGTTGGTAGTGTATTATTATTATTATTATTATTTTTAACTTAGTATCTCAGTTTGGGTAATGAAGACCAGGCCACTGATGCCACCACATTACCAGAATGATGGGAATCAGAACGGCAGGAAAATGAGTTCTGGGAAAGTTCTAGGTTGTTGAGAGAAGCTAGACCGTATAGGCCTGTCAGTGTTCCATTTCTAAATTCTCCAAAAATTCATCCTTTTTAGACGGCTTGGCAAGCAATTATTTTATTTTTTCTCATAAAATCATAATCTGGGACATCGTTTTGGAAAGCATGCCAGTAGCTATTCTTTGGTCTGCTCTGCCTCCGCTAGTTTTATTTTTAACCCTCTCTTGATTATTTCTAAACCCCTTAATCATGAAATCTCATTTTCTTTTATTAGGAGGGATTTATTCACCAGGCTAACACAGACCTACACAGCATCCTTTAATACACACTACTGAATGCTGACATGGTTCTGCAAGCATTAACAAATGCTTTCTGATACAAGATGCACGAAGTATGTGGAAAAACGGAGAAGCTCATGCATGAGCTCATAATTTGATATATGAATTCAGTTTATATATGCTAAAGAAATCCTTTTTTTTTTTTTAAAGATTTTATTTATTTATTTATTTGACAGAGAGAAATCACAAGTAGATGGAGAGGCAGGCAGAGAGAGACAGAGGGAAGCAGGCTCCCCGCTGAGCAGAGAGCCCGATGCGGGACTCGATCCCAGCACCCTGAGATCATGACCTGAGCCGAAGGCAGCGGCTTAACCCACTGAGCCACCCAGGCGCCCTAAAGAAATCCTTTTGACAATCACAGTGAACTCAACAATGAGACAGACAATTACCTCTTACCAGGTACCAATGATGTGTTAGGTGCAATGATAACACAGTGAACAAATTGGACAAAGTCCCTGTCCTTAGGAAATTATGTTCTAGTATGAGAGATCACCCCTTCTCCCCGACATACACACCACTACTAACTGGGTAAATAAGTAAAGTAATTGCAAATTGTATAAATATCATGTTGAAAGCAAAAAAGAAGAGGTTGAGATTAATGGGATGTACTGAGTTTTGTGTCCCCCTCAAATTATGTTGAAACCTAATCTCCAGTGTGATGCTATTTGGAAGCAATTTGGGGGAGGCCATCATGAACAGGATTAGCACCTTTATAAAAGAGACCCAGCAAGCTCCCTTGCCCCTTCCACCATGTGAGGACACAGCCAGAAGATGGCCATCTGTGAACCAGGAAGTGAGCCTTCAGCAGACACCAAATCTGGGGCTCCTTGCTCTCAGACCTCCCAGCCTCTAGTACTATGAGAAATAAATTCCTGTTGTTTACAAGCCGCCCACTCTGTGGTATTTTCTCATAGTAACCTAAACAGACTAAAACAGGGTATGATGGGATCACTTACTTGAAATACAGTGACCAAAAAAATCCTCATGAGGATTAATATTTAAGCTGAAACTTACAGAGAAGGAGTTGATCTTTTAAAGTATGGGTAGACTCAGAGTATTCAGGGCAGAAAAAAATAACATGTTCTGAGGCCCTGAGGCAAGAGAGAACTTGGCATATTTAACAGACTGAGAAGGCTGATGGGGCTGGAGCATACTGAGTGAGGAAGGAAAAAAAAAATTAGGTTGGTGAGATTTCATTAAATCAATGATAGTTGCACTGTTTCTACCCCCAATAACAAAGCCACTTCATTCTCTTTCTGTCCATCTGCCTCTCCCAAATTTTCTCCGACCCTTGCCAAGCCAGGGGAATGAAAAAATCAGCCCACTGCAAATACAGTCATTCTGTGTGGCTTCTGGCTCTGCCACCTAGGGTCAGAGCTATGGGGCTGGGCACCTGGGTGGCTGTTGTTAAGCATCTGCTTTCAGCTCAGGTCATGATCTCAGAGCCCTGGGATTAAGTCCTGCATCAAGCTCCCCACTCAGCGGGGAGTCTGCTTCTCCCTCTGCCCCTCACCACTCTGTTGCTCTGTTGCACACCCTCTCTCTCCCTCTCCCAAATAAATAAAATCTTAAAAAAAAAAAAAAAAAAAAAAAACTCTGGGACTTTGATCTATAAAGTCAGTTTCATCTCCAAACCTTAGACCAATCTTGACTTCTGGTAGTGGGGTTTTAAGGAGCGATTGCCCAGGACTTTGGGATCCACGACTTTGGGATTCAGTCTCATATCCATTGATAGTCCAGCTCTTGTTTTATGCCTACTCTGACAAATATCTTCTGTGTTCTCTTGAAGATCTGGTTCCAAACAATTTTTGTAAGTACGTTCATTCATTCACTTACTCATTTATTCATTTATTTGGTGTTTATTGAGGGACCTACTATAGGCAAGACACTGTCTTAGGGTCTGGGGGTATAAAGAGAAATAAGCTGGGTCTCTCCTTTGATACTTTGAGAGTAGCAGTGAGACATGCATTGTGGTAAGTACAGTGACAGGGAGAAGAGTCTGTGGGTTTCAGGGAAGGCTTCTTGGGAGAGAGGCACAGGGGACAAGGTGAGAGGTGCAGGGTTGAGGGTGGGAAGGAACATCCAGGCAGAAAAGACAGCAGGAACCAAAGAGACAAGGAGTAGCATGGTGTGTGTGAAGAAATCTCAGCAGTTACCAGATCCTTGCCACATGTCTGTCATGCAGGATTTGAACCTGAGTTTCTTCTCTTAGGTGGCACTTGTAAACCTGAGTTCAGGTCCACTTACTTGTGCAGATGTTTCTTGGGCAGACTTGGTGCCCTTCGGAACCTACCCTGTGTGGAATCCTCCAGTGTGGTATTCTGCCCCTTCACTGGAGCACAGTGGCCTGTCATCTGCTATGGTCTCCAGACCCCGCACTGCTCTTCCTCCCCATGCTACGGGGAAGGTTTTCACACTCCTGGGATGTTCTGTGCTCTTCTAGCCATTGTTAGGTCGTCTGAGGGTCCCTGACACTGTTTACACCCCAGAGGACATTTTCCTTGACTCCTTGTGGTGAGAAGAACACAGCTTGTTAAAAGTGGGTTTCCGTGGGCCTCTTCTTGTCTCTGCTCTTGGGCAGGGTTGTCGTCCTTTGAAAGTGATAAGCCAAGAGCAAAGAGAGGCAGGGAGGACACTGTCAGTGACAGAGATCAGCCTTGCTTTTAGCAGCAAGAAAGGGTTATTGTCAGAAGCCAAAGAAGGAAATGGAAAGGCCAGAATTAAGCTAACAGTGTTGCTTACTCTTTGTGTGCTCCCTACAAAACAAACAAAGTGACCCTTGAGTCACAGCCTGCTGGGAATAATGCAGAGACATAGAGGACATGAATCCCAAAGACACTCTGTAGCAATTGCCTTGCACGTTTTCTTCCCAGAAGAGCCCAGGCAAGAGATGCTGGAGAGAAAACTTTGGAATAATCACTCTGAAGGAAACACAACAGGGAGAAGGGACTTCCTAAGAAAAGTTGACTTTCGGGTCAATTTTAGTGACAACAGATGTTTTCACTTCTCTTGATTCATTTATTCATTCTTTCACTCATCAGTTCATTTAACAAAAATTTATTCATTAACTTTTGTGCCAGGGGCTATGCCAGGTTTTGGGAATGTATTTGCTAGAAAAAGGGCAGATTACTTGACCTTTCAGTACTGATACCTTGAATGGTATGTGTGCGTGTTAGCATATGTATATGTGAGTGAGATTAGAGGAGCAGTATGCTTTAAAAAATGTGAATAACAGCACAAATGAGCTATGCAGTGTTCCATGGGTGCGCATAGTTTGGGCAACTGACTTCCTGTGAGGGTGAGGGCAAGTTTCTTGGAGTACATAATTTTTTTTAAAAAAAATTTTAAATTTTTAATTTTTTATAAACATATAATATATTTTTATCCCCAGGGATACAGGTCTGTGAATCGCCAGTGGAGTACATAATTTTTAAGCTGGGTGCAGATGGTAAAGTAGGGTGAGGAGGAGCAGGCAGGGAAAGTATTCTAAATATCAGGAGTCATGTGTGCAGAGACCACGGAGGGATGTGAGTCTTCAAGTCACCCTGGGATTCGAGTTGATAATCAAGAGAGTGGTGTTCGTGTATTGTTTACCTGAGGAAGGAATGATTGAGGGTGAAATGTGAGAGAGCCTTAGGTCAGGATAGGAAGCAATTGGGCACCCACATCTAAGTCCACCAGACCCCACTGATTTTAGCCTCTGATGTGGTAGCTGCTTCATGGGAGTGCACACTGACTGTGGGCTACTGGAGCTCCTCTCCCCATGCCCCTAAGCTCTCAACTTGTATTTCTCTTCATTCTACCCCAGGTCCTTCTCCAGGTGCAGCAGGGGCTTGCTAGAGTTAGGGTCTCTGGCACCAGGCTTCAGCCAGTGGGGACCAGAATGGGTGCACAGTGCTGTGCCACAATCTAGTTGTCCCTTCTAGCAGGCATTCTTTATCCTTCTCAGGAATCCTGGTGGAATTGAGCCCAAGCTGCTCACATTAGTGACCTTGATAATGAACCATCGTGTTGATTCCCTCCTTTTTTTTTTTTTTTTTTTGACTCTCCCCAATCTCTCCTTCCTGCTTCCTGGGGTTACATGTCAAACCAGACACTTGTGCCCAAGGCCTCATCTTGGCTGTGCCTTCGAGGCAGCACAAAGTTAGACAGTTGGTCACCAAAGTGAGGCTTTCCTTAACTTTTAATTGGGCCTTCTCTTTATCGAGTGCTGTATCATAATTGTGTTTCTCAAGGACCTGTGAGCCCACCTTCTCCAAGGAGTGCTCTGCTGATCCCTCCCAATTTTGTAGGGGGGTAAACGTAAGACTCAGCTCACGTCACCTAAAGAGAAGCCTAAGATGAAACTTCAGGATTTCTGATTTCAAATTAAGTACCTTCTGGAATGTTCTATTTTGGGATCTCATACTTCCCTTCAAGGGAGTGACTAATACTGTGTACCATTCCATGAATCTTATTCAACATTTTTTATCCATTATCATTTCTTCATAAGAATAATCCAGTCAAATACGAAGCCTTTGAAAATACTATCTGGTCCTCACTCCTGATGTTTTTAAGTTATCTATACACAAAACACATCACTGTGTTTTCGAGAACTCCAAGCAAGAGAATCCAGAAATCTTCTTGTTTCCTAGGTGCTGGCTTTCATCACAAAGTCCATGTTCTGAGACTCAAGGTCATTGCCCGCCATTGCAGAATGAGACTCAGCAGTGGGGAGACATATTTCATACACCCTGCTCCAGTTTTGAGGGATGCTCTAGGTTTCAGATGGGGTCTTTCCATTTATATTTTGCAGGGGGAAATGCGTAGTTCCCTCACTGTTGAAAACATGTTAAATTCCTTCCTGGGCTGATTGTGATTTGGCTGGGTCTGAGTTGTCGGCTTCTTGTAAATTCCCATTAGCAGCATAGCAGGGTGATACTTGGGTTTGCTCCGTCCTTTCTCAAGTCTTTCATAAGTGCCTGATCGGTACTGAAGGACAAGGAAATCCATTGGCCTAACTAGTATATCAGAGAGAAGAGTGAAATAAAATTTTTGGCTCCCGGGGCCATTCTAGTTTGTCATTTTGTGAAATTAGAGACATATGCATGATGTCTCTGTGTTGTGGGAAATTCTGTCCTACATTCCAGCCAACGCTGGGAGTTCTGGAAGAGGACAGAGAGGAGAAAGAGAAAGCTATTTGGACAAGTCAGAACATATGCTAATTCTGTGACAAATATAGCATCAAATCTGCACACATTAATTCTAGGCATCTCATTCTTAGCCTGTTTTTTTCTTTCCTTTCCTAGCTTTCATAGTAGTAAATGAATTTTAAACTGGTTGCTAATGGAAGAAGATTAGAGGTCATATGGCTTGTCTCTTACTGTAGAATATCAGTTTCCTCATAAGCACTAAGGGCTGGAAGGGACCACTGTTGGTCAAATAATCAACCCATATATCAGGGAGATCATAACTAATCAGGTTGTTGCCCTAAAGACTCAGTTGTGGAAGGGGGTAGATTATAGTTTGTAGGAAAATGGCTACTGTTTTGAAAGTGCTAGAGTTTGGAAAGAATGGGGTTCACACCAGGATTCCCATAATCTAATGGGTCTCTCTACCACAAATTCTAACCCTTATGGATATCCTGGCACTTCCATGATTATGTTCTAGGGCTGAGCTTAAAGCAATCAGGTGGATTGCTATGTCAGACTGGGATGTTGTAGCAAGACTGGCAAAGTTTTGAGGAAGCTCAGGGAGCATGGTTAGGGTGCAAGCACATAAAAAAGAACCAGGTGCTAAATGGTGAGGATTTAGGAACTTTGGAGTCACCGAAGCAGGGACTGGAATGGCCCAAGCATGGGCCTGCCAGGCACACGGCAGTTAGATTTCAGATGCAAGAGTAAGGAAAGGGGGTAAAAGCAAATCAAGATTTGAGGAGTCTTTGCAAGTACTGACGGAAAGAAAGCAAAGGAAAGCCTTAGTAGGAGAAGACAGAGAGTCGGTGTCAGGTCAAATCACAGACAAGCGAGAGTGAGTCAATTTTCATGGCAAGGAAATGGAATGTAGCATTGTGTTCTCAGTCCAAATTCTTTTCTTCTTTAAGCCTCAGTTCCTCATTTGTGAAACAGAGATAAAAATTCTTCTTACATGTTATATTGGGAATGAAAATTAAATGGATCATACAGGCGAAACCATTTTGTAAACAATAAAAGATGGTCATCATGAGCTTGGTGATCTATTTCCTCCCAGGGCTAATAGGCAGGGGGTAGGCAAACATTCCTGTGGTGAACCACACACTTTTTGGCAAGAGGAAGGACTCCTGACCCCACAGTAGATCCTAAAATGGACTTACTAGCTACTCTGTAGTTCCAAAATATAGGATGTTTTCTAATATTTGCAGTTTTTGCTTATTCATATTAATTTTTCTTCGTTATATCCCATTATAAAGTTTTAAACAATAACTTTTCAAGGATAGGGACTTTCCGAATGAGATAAAAACTGTTGGGCCTTTTCCAAGGAAAATCATTGGACGTCCCTCCTTTACTGTCACTGATGCCTAGGTTGGACAAAACTAAGCAAGTAGCTTCCTTTACAGAATCCTTTTGGGTGCATTTCTGTCTGGCTGAGTGTGGTGTACAAGGAGCAGGCCAAAGGGTAAACAGTCCGGGGTAAGTAGAGTTTGGTCAGATCCAGCACACTGCCCTCACAGGAGGAGAATAAAACTAGAAGACAAGTAAATTCTTAGTAATTGTTGTGAAATTCCTGCTTCCCTCCTGGGCTACTTGCGAAAGGCCTGACTACTAGGTGGGAACCACATAATAAATCATACAGCCTTGAATGCTTGGTTGTTCGGCTGGACAAGACTACTTATATGTGGAAAGAGGACTTTCTTAATGGGTCAGTTGGATAGAAATAATAGCAGCATGTCATTCTTTCATGATGTCTCCCTTGAAATATTTCCCCACTTTTTAATGGAAGAATTCTTGGGAACAAAGCAGTTAAGATAAAGGGTTTGGTTTTGATCTATAATTCAAGTGCAAAAGAGATCCTAATGATACCAGAGGAGCCATATAAGTAACTGTCATGCCTGCCCTTCCCACCTTCAGCTGTTCCTCCCTATAGGTTAATGGGCTTTCTGGAAATTGGTCATTAGGCATCGAAAAGCTTCACATACATCACAGCTCCTATTCTGGGTCTATTTTTTATTCACAGAACTTTTGGCACCCAGTGTGGGGGTTTTCCATACTAAGCAATTTTCTAATTTGCTGTAGACACCAATAGGGTGTCCTGCAGTCTAATTGAATTCTGACTCTACTACCTGGAGTTAGCACAGACCCCACAGGTGAAGGGCTCAGTTGCACAGGACTGCCCTCTACTTCAGCCTTCAAACACAAGTATGTGTTTCTAGGTCGCCAGACTGCTGTTCAACTTGGGTACAAATTGGGGTTTTCCATGACTCCCTCCTCAGATTTGGAAATTTGCCATAATGGCCTATAGAACTCAAGGAAGCACTTTACTTACTGTCACTTGTTTATTATGAAGGATATTATAAAGGATACAGATGAACAGCCAGATAAAGAGGGGCATAAAGTGAGGTCCAGAAGAGTCCCTGGTATAGGAGCTTCTTTCCTGGTGGAGTTTGAGGTACATCATCCTCACGGCAGGTGGACCTGTTCATCAGCTCAGATGCTCTGTGAACCCTGTTGTTTGCATTTTTATGGAGGTTTCATTATGTAGATGTGCAAGATCAGATCATTGGCCATTGGTAATTAACTTATTCTCCAGCCCCTCTCCCTCCCTCTGGGGTATGGGCTGAAAGTTCCAGCCCTCCAATTACACGCTTGGTTACTTTAGCAACCAGCCTCCTTTCTGAAGCTATGTAGGGGCCCACCAAGGGTCACTGCATGAGTATGACCTCAGGTGTGGTTGATGGGGGCTTATTAGGGATAACAACAGATGCTCCCCTCACCCCTACCACTCAGGAAATTTTAGAAGCTCTGTGCCAGGAATTGAGCATAAAGGTCATATATATATTTCTTATTATAATAGAACAGCTCCCCTATTTTGAAAAATTTGTTAGTATGTAATTGTTAGTAATTCTTACATATCCAAGAGACTATGATCAGCTTCCATCTGAAATAACTCCTCCACAAATATTTCTACCATTGGACTCCTAGTTTTGAAATAGGATATTGAATATCTACACTAAAGTTTAATGTGTTGAGAAGGCAACTTATCAGTTGTTATTAATACCTTATTAAGAACTATTTAGTTATGTTGGGCTGGGAGGAAAACAACAAAGCCTGAGAATTTTGGTGAGGCAGAATTGCAAGGAAAATTTCTGAACCTCGCAGGACCCTTCAGTGCGTTTCCTGATAATTGAGTTGGAGGAAAGACTTCATTGATCACAGGTTGAACACGACGCTGGTATTGGGGGTGTGGGTGTGAGATGGGTGCGTGGTAAGATAAACATGATATGGTTTCTGACTTTAACAACTTCACTATCCAGTAGGCGAACTAGACATATACAACTATAATTTTTGAAACTTTTATTTTATTATGAGCAGATCATTTCCTTATCCTATGATACAATCAGGGAACACATAGGTACTGTGGGAAATAGATCATGAAGATTCTGGGTGATATTTGCAAGAGCCATTTTTGTGGAGTCCTGTGAACAGAAGCAAATTTATGTTGAAGAGTGAATGGGATGCAAGGAAGAAGAGAGAAGTGTCTAGACTGCGCTAACAAACGTGAGCTGTGAGTGGAAGAGACCTGAGCAGGATGGCGGGCCAGCCAGGAAGAGGTTAGTTATAGACGCAGACAAGGGAGATGGCAAAGAGAGGGCGAAGAGAGCAGAGGGGATGAGGGCAGCCTTTGACCTGATTGTCTGACATCTCCTTTCGGCATCGTAGGGAAGGGAGGCATGTGTGGAGGCTGCGGCAGCTGAGGTTAGTCCTGTCTGACCTACTTACTACTTCCTTATGAAAACCCAGGAAGACAGAATACAAAGTGGATTCCAGGTAGAGAATTTAGAATTTCTAAGATTCCCTGTAAAAAGTCCGTACCTTAGATTTACATTTAAAATACCAGTACATTTTTGGTAAATATCATCTAAATGCAGTAAAGTATATAAAAAAACCACTGGGCGCCTGGGTGGCTCAGAGGGTTAAGCTTCTGCCTTCGGCTCAGGTCATGATCTCAGGGTCCTGGGATCGAGTCCCGCATCGGGCTCTCTGCTCAGCGGGGAGCCTGCTTCCTCCTCTCTCTCTCTCTGCCTGCCTCTCTGCCTGCTTGTGATCTCTGTCTGTCAAATAAATAAATAAAAAATCTTTAAAAAAAAAAAAAAAAACACTTACAGTCCCAGAATACATTATTATATTTTGTTGGATTTCTTTCTGGTAATTTATTTATTCATATAACTGAGATGCTTCTGTGTGGGGGGCTGTATGTAGATACCTTGTTTGAAATATTACCTTCTTCAATTCATGTGTCACTTGTTATTTTGCACACTCTAGAACAGAGTGCCATGTGGCCAGTGACCATGCTCCCTTCTTGGCTTTTATATCCTCAGCATTAACACTGTGACTTGCACGAGTTAATACTTCATGTATATTTATTAAATTAGTATGTTTTGTTAATATTAGAAGGCGAACATTTCTTCCATGTCAATATTATTTTAAGGTATTTTTAATGACATCATAGTGTTGGCATTGTGCATATATATATATACACACACACATATATATAGTCATTTATTTAATAATTCCTTGTCCATTACAGGCATAATGAAGCTTTTACAGTGGTCTAATGATGCTAGTTAGAGTAGTGATGGCTGCTGTGTATTGAATGCTGGCTGTTACGACCATTCATTACTGTGCTTTATACACATTATTTTACTGTATCCTGCCAACATCTCAATTTGGTTAAGTGCTATTATTATCCCCACTTTAAGCAGCTGAGGAAAATGAAGCTAAGAGAGATTTTAGTAACTTGACTAGAATCCTAAAGACAATGAGTGACATAACTGAACCCAGTCCTCCGTCTGTTGACACAGCCCACTCTTCATCATTCTTCTGTGCTGCCTCTGGCCAGAGGCTAACCCCTGTTGTTCAATCACTAAACATTTGCCCAGCACCTGTAATGTGTGAGGCAGTGTGTAGGCACAAGAGAGAAGAACAGTCTTAAACATCCATCTCTGGATGGAGACTTGGGATATAAGGTGTGGCTCAGAGGGTTAAGGGTCTGCCTTTGGCTCAGGTCATGATCCCAGGTTCCTGGGATGGAACCCCACATAGGGTTCCCTGCTCAGTGCTTCTCCTTCCTCTGCCCCTCTGCCTGCTTGTGCTCTCTTTCTCTGAAATAGATAAATAAAATATTAAAAAAAAGAAATAAGGTATGTACCAGAAATGGGAAAGGAAAAACTTAATGCCTGCTCCCCAAGAGGTTCAAAAATCCAATTCAACTTAATTTTGAAAAGCTTACTAGCCATCATTCATGTGCCAGGCCCTGTATTAGGCACCAGGGGCATTACTGTGAATGAGAGAGCCTGGTGCCCTGACCTCGTGAAGTTCACAGACTAGTGAGACGAGGGCATTAAATCAACAAACACAAGAGCAGAGGATACTCAAGCAGGGCACTTTCGTGGACCATGAGAGTGTGTAGCAAAAATAATACGCCTTGTCTCAGGGTTCGGGGAGGGTCTCCTGCAAGCAACATTATTTCAGGTGAAATGTGGTCATTAAGTAGGAGTTAGTCAGATGGAAAAGGAGAGGAGGCATAGTGGTGGGAATGTGAGGGAAGGCTGGAACCAAAGAGGAACAGGGCAGAGGGGCTGAGGGAGAGGAAGAAATCCCGCTGACTGGAGCAGAGACCAGGGGGTGGGACAGGGTAGAGGGAGTGAAATGAAGAGTGTGGAAGTTGATGTGGGCAGCTAACACAGAGCCTAGAAAGTCATGCTAGAGGTTTGTTTTTTTTTTTTTTTCCTTCCACCTAGGAGGTGATGGGACTCCATAGGAGGTTGTGAAAAGGGGTATGATGTGGTCAGATGTATAGAGAAGTTTGCTGTGCTGCGGTGTGGCAAATTGATTGGAGAGGGCGCGGTGAGTGGGCGGGGGGGGGGGGGTTGTAGTCGTCTGGGTGTTGTAGTCCGAGCGGTGTGCTTCCGACCTGGGGCAGAGCAGGGTGGGGACGTGAGATCGGGTGGGTTGGGATAGGATATGTGCTAGACTGGACTGACTGAGTGCCTGGGGACAAGAGTAAGGGCGAGAAGGGGCCATGCCTGACTCTCACAACTCAGTAAGCCTGGGGTCACTTACTGAGATGGGGAAGAACGAGATTTTGGAAGGATGGTTAGGAACTCAGTGTTGGACACTTTAAAGTTGTTTGTCAGAAAGATATGCCCATGGAATGGCCAGGAGGCTGCCATTCCATGTGTAGAGTCTAGATGAAGGTCTCAGTGAAGAAACCTATATAGGAATTATTGATAGTAACTGATTCTCTGAGGTGGGGGGAGTCTGCGTGGTGAGAGAGTGTTGATCAAGGGGTGTAGGAGGAAGAAGCCCTGAGGGGTGAGAGAGTGGAGGAGCAGAATGCAAATGAGACTGCAGTGAAAACCAGGTACGGGGACAGATATTTTGGAACCCATCTGATGAGAGGGTTTTTCTCATAGAAGGGAGTAGTCGACTGTTACAGACTCCTGAGAGGTCAGAAAAAAACAAGAGTTCAAAGTTGCCTGTGGATTTTACAACCTCTAAGGCAAGGGTGACCTTAGCAAGAGCAGTTTTGGTGGTGTCGAGGCAGAAGGGGTCTGGCCGTGTTGGAGGGGGGTGAGGGGTGGGGCTGGGGAAGTGGGGGGTGTGAGGGGAGGGAGGTGGAGGTTGAGTACCTGGTGGGGTGGACATGCTGGCCTCCAAGGTCCTGGAGCCCATTCCCCGCAGCCTGCACCCCACTAGGGGTGGAAGACCTGGGTGGTTAATGGGTGCTGGCGAGCCTGAGTTGTGGCAGCTCCAGTCCCGGAGGAAGGCTGTCGTGCATTTTCCTGTTCGTCATTATAATTTTATGGGGGTAATTTGTTTTGCTTTGTGACTTTTTAAGAACTGGCACCAAAAGAAAAATGAGAGGCTTTCCAGGGACAGCTTCTTTGACAGCTCGGCAGCACTACACACACCCTGAGAAAGTTGAGGCTTAAAGGGGATGAGAAAAACTTGGAGGAAATTTATTAGTTGTGTTTCAAGCTGTGCACAGTGCAACAGACTAACAGTATATTAAGTCTTTTCCTGCAAGGCTGCCATTCACCTAGCTGCAGAAATATGGGGATAAAAATGGTCTGTGAAGTGAGAAACTCAATCAGGATATATAGTAGGGCTATTGGAAAAAATGACCCAGCACTCATGAGAAGCTTCTGGCTTTTTATTGAGAATCATTCCTCAGAGAAGCCAGTCTATTCTTAAAAAAATTGCTGGGAGACATTCTGTGGGGCTTTGCATCAGTTACTATGACCCTTTCTTGTTTGAACAACAGGAATTTCTGACCTAGGAGAGTGGATATGGGACAGATACATACATCAGAGGTTTTTCTTGACTTTGCTATACAACATCTTTTCCTCCTGAGTATTTTTATTTCTAATTAGGTTTCCCTCAGTGACTATTAAAATGAACTTGCTTTGTCTAAGGACACCTATATGGATTGAGAAAAAAAGCAATGTAGCTCTATGGGTGATGAGGAGGAACCAATTTTGGGCTAAAGTTTTAATTTTGCTGTAGAGATTCCGCAACATGGAAGATCCGTAGACAGGTGATCTAAGCCTGACTGGACCATGGGATCATGAGTAGGGTCCCCCAGGGGTGACTGTGGAATATGTAAGGGAAGTGACACAGATCTCAAGAACCAGGAACTGAGTTGATAGCTAGGGTACGGGGCGTGCCCAGACTATGGTCCAGCCAAGTCAATCACTTTGAGTGTCTTTCTATCAAGAAATATGACAGGTGAGTAAGTTACACTTAAAATTCCTAAGCCAGTTCTGTAGGCTCAGTGCCATGGGTTGCAGGTAGTTGCTTTAATTATGGGTCTTCATGGTTGCCCAGAAATTATTTTAGTATCTGGGAATATGAATTGAGTTAATTCTAAGACCCAACAGATATGGAAATCAAAGAGTCTGTTGAGATTGGTTAAGCAATTAGATGGGGGCCCCTGAGCCTTCAGGCCCTCATTATTTGCAGTCTTAGCTGTGAGCGCAAGAGCCAACTTCCTAAAAGTCTCTAAAATACTGTATAGCTTGGAACTGAGAGACGGTAGTCAGCACTGGATACATTTTCTTAAGAGTGGTCAGTCCTGAGTCTCTTAAGTGAAAAACTCCCAATTTTATTCTAAAATGCCATCTTCTTAAATACTTTCTTTATGATTATCTTTTCTTTTTTAGAATTCCCTTGAGCCCAGACATTCTTCTGTATTCAAAGGAACTTCCTTGATGGAATTAGTTTCAGAACAAGAACTTGAAAATGAGTTCTAGATATAAAATGGGACTATGTTCAACAGCCCAAACTATATCTGAATCCTTACTGAACACTGTTTCTTCACAATGTCTCCTTTAAAACCAAATGTTTTTTTCCCCCAAGGTCTGGAATAAAATTACTATTCCAGTTTTATTGAGAAATAATTGACATATATCACTGTATAAGTTTAAGGGGGTACAGCCTGATGGTTTAATTTACATATACTGTGAAATGATTACCACAATAAATTCAGCTATCATCCGTCTTCTCATATAGATAAAATACAAAGAAAAGAAATAAAAAAGAAAAGAAAAAATTTCCTTGTGATGAGAGCTCTTAGGACTTAATCTTTTAATGAATTTCTTATATATTATAGAGTAGTGTTAACTCTAGTCATTATGTTGTACATTACATTTATAGTATTTACTAATATTTTTAAATTTTTTTTAAAGATTTTATTTATTTATTTGACAGAGAGAGACACAGCGAGAGAAGGAACACAAGCAGGGGCGGTGGGAGAGGGAGAAGCAGGCTTCCTGCCAAGCAGGGAGCCTGATGCAGGGCTCGATCCCAGAGCCCTGGGATCATGACCTGAGCCGAAGGCAGACGGTTAATGACTGAGCCACCCAGGTACCCCTCTAATCTTTTTTTAAAAAAGTTTTTTAATCGCCCAGTGGTCATCATGATAATTGTGCTCCTTAATCTCCATCTCCTGTTTCACCCATCCCCCACCCACCGCCCCTCTGGTGACCATCACTGTGTTCTCTGTAGTTAGGAGACTATTTCTTGGTTTGTTTTTCTTTCCTCTCTACCCCCTTTGCTCATTTGTTTTGTTTCTTAAATTCCACATATGCGTGAGATCATATGGTATTTGTCTTTCTCTGACTGACTTATATTAGCATTATACTTTCTAGTTCCATCCATTTCACTGCAAATGGCAAGAATTCATTCTTTTTTTATGGAAAGCCAAACTTTTAAAAAAAGGAATGTCCATACATTTGTCAAATGCCTTGAGATTAAAAATCTCATCGGAATCCTAATGGGTCTGGAAATAATGCCAACTTTCAGGTTAAGCAGCTACCCAAACTCTAAAGTATAAATTCTGTTGCTAGGAAATTATCTAATGTTGATAACACAATAGTTTTGAGAAACTAATAAAACTCAAATGATATCACGGCTATGTAGTTTGGCCAAATTTCAAAGTTGATCTTAAAATTTGTCTTAAAATTGGATGACAAATGAGGCCTATCTACTAGTAAAAATAAAGTCAAGTAAAAATAAAATCTGAAAGAAGGTTAATTCATTAGGAAGCTTATTCAGACAATTTTGAATTCAAAGTTGAATGTCTTAGTGAGAAATGGGAATTGGATTAAACAAGATGGTAAGAATGTTAAAATACTCTTTATTTAAAAAAATTAAAGCTTTTTATGTACATAAACAAATGTACATGTGGATATATGCAGAGAGAGGGGAAAGTGCATGGGGGAGGTGGGGGAGAGGCAAGGGGGAAAGACAGGGGTGAGGGAAGGGGGAAGGGGGTGAACATTCAGATTAGAAAGGAAGTAAGACAGCACCAGAGGTAGAGTGAGTTTATAGTTGTACGTCTAATTGCTGATTTTCTGAGCTGTTATCTTAACTCTATTGAATCATTCAGGTGCACATTCCTTTAGTCCTCCTGGGTTCAGTGACATTAGGGTGCATCTTGAGAAGTTGTAGGAGATTTGCCTTGTCCCTATTGGTCTTTGGGATAATTACTTTGGCTGATTTCCCCTAATCCTTCTCTTTCTGATCTCCGAGGTTCCACTTTTTGCCTCTTTGCTGACATTCTGCCTGCTCTTTGTAATTGCTTCCTGCTCTGTGCTTCTTTGTCAGAGACCCTAAAGCCGGTTGAGGATAGGAATTGTCACTGATTCTGTGACTGCTTCTCAGAGAAGCAATGCTATGAACAAGCCTCATATTCAAAATACTACATTATATATTTCTGGTGCCAAGTAATGTACTCAGGGTTTCAATATAATGCATGCCTTTCCAAATGGTGGGAATTAAGGGAGAGTTTGATGTACTCAACAAGCACATAGGCTTTCTAAAAGTTGGGGCATTTTTCAGGGGTATAGCCCATGCTGCTCAACTAGGAGGAAATGTAGAGGAAAAGAGAACTGGCAAAAGTTTTCTCTGTTAAAAAGGTTTTATTTTTTATTAAAGAATTTGTAGAATCTGAGGGTCAATAGGACACTTTTGGGAACACCTTTAAACTCACATGCTTTAACCCTCTGTTTTTATTTACTTATTTGTATTTTTTTCATTTGTTTAAATTTTAGTTAACATACAGTGCAATATTGGTTTCTGGAATAAAATTTCGTGAATCAACAGTTACATACAACATCTAGTGCTCATCACCACTGTCTTCTTTAATATTCATCACCCATCTTGCCCATCTCCCACTCATTTCCTTCCTCAACCCTGTTCTCTATTGTTAAGAGTCTGTTGTGGTTTGTTTCCCTCTTTCCTTTTTTTCTTTCCCCCGCTTCCCATATGTTCATTTGTTTTCTTTCTTAAATTCCACATATGAGTGAAATCGTATGGTGTTTGTCTTTCTCTGACTGACATACGTCACTTAGTGTAATACACTCTAGCTCCTTCTGCTTCGTTGCAAAGGGCAAGATTTCATTCTTTTAGATGGTGGAGTAATATTCCTCTGTGTGTGTGTGTGTGTGTGTGTGTGTATCCATCCCCCACATCTTTTTTTTTTTTACTCTTTTTAAAAAAATTATTTGACAGAGAGAGAGAACACAAGTAGGCAGAGAGGCAGGCAGAGAGAGAGGGAGAAGCAGGCTCCCCGCTGAACAGAGAGCCCAATGCGGGGCTCAATCCCAGGACCCTGAGATCATGACCTGAGCCGAAAGCAGAGGCTTAACGCACTGAGCCACCCAGGCACCCATTCTCCATATCTTCTTTATCCGTTAATCAGTTGATGGACTTTGGTGCTCTCTCCTTAGTTTGGCTATTGTTGATAATGCTGCTGTAAACATCAGGGTGCATGTACCCCTTTGAATCTGTAGTTTTGTATCCTTTGGGTAAATACCTAGTAGTGCAATTAGTAGGTGTAGGGTAGTTCTACTTTAACTCTTTGAGGAACCTCTATGCTGTTCTCCAGAATGGCTGCACTGGTTTGCATTTCCACCAACAGTGTCAGAGAGTTCCCCTTTCTTTGCATCTTCACCAACACCTATTGTTTCTTGTGTTTTAATTTTAGTCTTTCTGACGGGTGTGAGGTGGTGTCCCATCATGGTTTTGATTCGCATTTACCCAATGATGAATGATGTTGAGCATCTTTTCCTGTGTATGTTAGCCATCTGTCTTCTTGGGAAGAATGTCTATTCATGTCTTCTGCCCATTTGTTTAACTGGATTATTTGTTTTTTGGGTGTTGAATTTGATAAGTTCTTTATAGATTTTGGATATTAATCCTTTATCGGATGTGTCATTTGCAAATATCTTCTCCTACTACATAGTTGCCTTTTAGTTTTGTTGATTATTTCCTTCACTGTGCAGATGCTTTTTATCTTGATGAAGTCCCAATAGTTCATTTTGCTTTTGTTTCCTTTGCTGCAGGAGACGTGTTTAGGGAGAAGTTGCTGTGGCTAAGGTCAAAGAGGTTTCTGCCTGTGTTCTCCTCTAGGATTTTGATGGTTTCCTGTCTCACATTTAGGTTTTTCATACATTTTGAATTTATTTTTATGTGTGATTAAGGAAGTGGTCCAGTCTCATTCTTCTGCATGTGGCTGTCCTATTTTCCCAGCACCATTTACTGAAGAGACTGTCCTTTTTCCATTGGACATTCTTTCCTACCTTGTCAAAGATTAGTTGGCCATAAAGCTGAGGGTCCACTTCTGGACTCTCTGTTCTGTTCCACTGATCTATATGTATGTTTCTGTGCCAGTACCATTCTGTTTTGATGATTACAGCTTTGTAATAGAGCTTGAAGTCTGGAATTGTGATCCCTTCAGCTTTGCTTTTTCTTGTTCAGGATTTTTTTGGCTACTTGGGGTCTTGTATGGTTCCATAAAAATTTTAGGATTGTTTGTTCTAGCTCTGTGAGAAATACTGGTGGCATTTTGATACGGACTGTATTAAATATGTAGACTGCTTTGGGTAGTATAGACATTTTAATAATGACCCTCTGTTTTTAAAGGAACAAGAATATCCTTTTGAACCAAAGGCTTAAAAAACAAAGAAAAAATGCCATACCTAAAAATCAGAAATCATGATTTTTAAACATGAAACTGAAAATCTGGTTTCCTGGAAAGACTGATCAGCAACATTATTCCAGATTTTGTGTATAATAGTTGAACAGAGCATCTTTTTCTTGTAGACAGTTCTAAGTAATTGAACTTTTGTATTTTTTCCCTAGAAGCGGAATAACTTGAGAAAAGTAAAGTTAGCCTTTTTTTATGGTCCTGGTCTAGACCGAGTGCTGTTTATTATTACTTATGGTAATTTTTTCCCTCCTACAGTGTGTTAGGCATTATAAATATTGCTGTCGTGCTTTTATTGGCTTGAAATGCTACTTTAAGTGTGCAAAAACTCATTTTCTTTTTTTTAAAGTTTAATGTGTGTGTGTTTTTTTTTAAAGTTTAATGTGTTTATTTAAGAAGTCAGTTGCTTCCTGAAAAATGTGACTCTAGCTAGATTACCACTGTCAAATACTAGTTAAATCTTTTGTTTAATGAGATCAGATTGTGGATTTGATTGTAGATAGGGTATAAGAGAGAGTAAGAAACATGTCAGCTTGTCTGGCCCAGTTTTTTGTGTTCCTGCCCTTCCTCCTGCCCCTACTCTACACCTACACACGTGGAAAACCCTCCTCCAACATAGTCCTCGCACATGCAGGGCTCAGTGCATTTTTCTTTTGTTCCGCATCACCTCCCACAACTTCAAAATTTTTGATTTGTCTATAACCGTTAGTAAGCCACCTATCATCACGAAGAAGAAAATGCTATTCCTGGCCACTGACTGATCTGATTCTTATCTCACCATCTCATAATACATGCAGTGATCATTAAGACAAAGACTAAACAGGATTTCTTAGCCTCAGTACTATTGGCAATTTGGGCTGAGTAATTCTTTAGTGTGTGTGTGTGTGTGTGTGTGTGTTTTGTGTACTTTAGGATTTTTAGCAGCATCTCAAACCTCTATCCATTAGAGGCCACTAACAACCCCAAGTCATGTCAACCTAAATTGTGTCCAGATATTGCCAAATGTCCCATGGAGAGCAAAATCAAACCCCTGTCAAGAACTCTTAGGCTAAGAAAATATGCTGGTTTTATGGAACACATCTTCCTGCAAAACCAACATATCAGGGAACATTTCTTGTTTACCGGTACATCTTCACTATCTAGAATAGTTCCTGGTACATGAGAGGGTCCAGTGGTTCTTACGGGAATTTTTATCAAGAGGCCAGAATATGGTGTATCATGTGATAGTGATCTGTTTGCTTCTATTTTCTGGCTTAGAGTAGGTGCTCAATTAATGTAGTTTTTCAATGACTACATGACAAATGAAAGAATGACTTTCCCACCTAGGACATTAGACCTTGAGAAGAAGGTAGATCTAAGCTGGGTGTTTCTGTAATTCAATGATTCTTCAAGTTCGGGTGTCCCCTTTCGGTTCTCTGTGGAAACGTGTGGGTGCTATGGCTGTGTTACTCCTTTTGCACAGAGGAAGGTAGTTCTCTTTAAAGGAAGTCTGTGGCTCATTGTTGGATTCTGAAATTTTGATTTGGTGAGTCTTGGCCAACATTTAAAAAAATAGAAATAGGATAAGATAAAAGAGAAAATATTAGAATACATCCTACCTTATCAAGGTAAGTGTTGTTCCTTAGCATTTTTACTTTATTTTGTGCTTATTTAGGTCCTGTGTTGTAAATTAAAAAACGGCTTTGATTGTGGGCCCTTCTCAGAAAAGTTTGAAAGTTACTTGCTGGGGAGTACCCAGGGTCTGTGGAGACCAGAGCAGAAAACTCTGTTTCCCAGTGTGTGGGTTGATAAGTGGAAGGCAAGAGAATGAAAAGAAGGGTGTAGAGAATACCATAGAGACCCTGGCCTTTGGGGGAGAAGTCTGCATTTCTGACAACACAAGGAGGTGTGGCAGTCTTTTGGCAGGTATGCTGTGGTGGGCGGCAAAGGAAGGAAAAGTCAATTAACCATGGGTTGAAGCCTAGAAAGCAGTATCTGTTGTTCCCTTTGTCCTTTTTTTTTTTTTTTTTTTTTAAACACAAAGAGAATACAGCTGTTCTGTCTGCAGAGTTTCTTTTCTTGGACCCATGAAAAATGATATCGGTGTGTTTTTCACTGGCCTTCTGAAGAAGTCTGGTGTTACATTAGTCTGATCAAATGTACTTGCAATAGTGTTGACTCAGATGATGGCAAATGAAGATATTACCTCTAAAATAAAAGCCTGTCACTCATGACATTTAGAACAAGCATGGGCTAGCTGGAAATACCTCTTTTAACACTGTCAGTATGAAGAACAAATGGATTTGAAAAACATATGTGCCCTTGGTTGATCTTTTTCCTATATAAAAGGCAATTTATTTTGAATTCAGAAAGTGACTGATTTTATAGACTAAAAAAAAAATTGTATGATTAAATTTTATAAAACCAAGTACTGGTATATTATTCATGAAAAAGATGATAACCAGATTTCCCTTTTCACTTTATTTTAAAAGCCATAGGGAAAAAGAGTTACCAAAAAAACCCTGGAATTAACAGCCAGGAATATTACAAATGAGGTATCTAGATTAAGCAAAGAATACTAAAAAAGGGATTTACTAATTTGAATATGCTTTTCTGAAAGTGTCTACATAGAGCTGCTTTCTTTTTAAACAACGTGTATAATGCCGCAGAGTGTGCTTGGATCCTTGGTTTTGTATAGGTTTCCAACACCAGATAAACTTAGCCCGTTGGGTATACTTGCCAGGGTCATAGCTTAGGCCTGAAACTCTTTTCCTGATATATTTCTTGTTTTCCATCCTAATCTGATTCCAGATCCTCTGTTTTTTTTTTTTTTTTTTAAATTTTGCTACTAGTGTTATTCAATTCTATATTATCCCTTAGTTCTGATGACCAGCATTTTTCCTTAACTAATTCTAATACTATTTTTTTCACTGCATCATGCTTCTTTGGATTTTATTTTTCCCAGATGTAGTGTCTGTTTAGAGCCTTTTACATTTAAACGGTCTCATGGATAGCATTCCTGTGGGACTCTTCTTTTTCTCTTGAGCAGAACTTATACCTAGACAAAAATATGCATGTTATGAAGAAAAAAATAAGGCATATGTTGAAAGTTGTAAAGTGAAGTAAAAGCTTATAGATAGAAGAGAAATCATGTGGGTTCTTTGTTTTTACTCTGTAGGCACTTTGGTGCCAGAGAAAGATCAAATTAATGTGAAGTTGGGTGAACTATTAAAAATAATGAGAATTTATTAAGGCATGTGTACACAAGACAAAAATGTAAAAATTGATAGTGTTCTCAGTTCTAGCCAAAATCACCTAAACATGGAAGTGGGAAAAATGTCCCATGTTTGACAGAGCAACCATATCTAAAAGATGCTTAGCAATAAAGATAACAAGATACAGGACCTGTGTAAAGAGGACCATAAAATTGTTACTGAAAGATACAAAGCAAGAGCTAAACAAATAGAGGGATACACCATGTTCTAGGATAGAAGGGCTTGAAATAGCAAAATATCAATTTTATCAAAATTAATAGATAAATCTACAATTCTCCATAAAATTCCAAAAAGGTTTTTTTTAAGACTTGGATAAAATGATCTTATAGTTTATATGGAATGATAAATACTCATGAATAGAGTAGAAATTTTGAAAAAGAAAATTAACCCAACGTGGCTGTCTTCTCAAGTATCAGAACATACTGTCACACCATAGTAAGCAAATCAGTGGTATTGACAAAAGAATAGACTAAATGCTTAGAAGAGCTGAATAGAAAATCAAGAAGTAGAACCCAACACACAGGAGAATATGCAGTATTCACCCAAAACATATTTACTGAGTGCCCACTATATACCAAGTTTTATTCCAGGCATGGCAAAATTAAGTACACTTTGCTATTTAGAGGGGAAAAAGGATAGATTTTTTTTTTTTTTTTTTTTTTTTTTTTTTTAGAATTGGCACAACTTGGCCATTTTTGTGGAGGAAAACAAAATTAAACCTCTCTTACATTATATGCAAAAATACATTCTAGTGTCAAAGTATAATTAAAAAAAATGACTCTCATATGAATATAAATTGAACACACGTCAAAGATTTATTTAACTCTTGAGTGAGGGAGCTGCCAGGATAGTAAAACCAGTTCAAAGAGCATTTGGAGAACAGAAATTTATAGTTAGTCAGGAGAGGCAGGCTAGAACAGGCTTACTCAGAGACAAAACTGGTTCCTGTCCTAGAGGGAAATAAAACTGCAGCTCTTTTTTCTCTGTTGAACAGAAATAATTTGCATCTCAGAAAAAAAAAAAAACAACACAAAAACCTATGAGTCCACATGAAAAGTCATAGAGCCTGGTTCCTAATCTAGTAAATAGCAAATCAAACCTGGTACATCTCCTCATCTGGAGAACAGAGAAAAGGAAATAATCCTTTAATGGTCTGTTAGACAACATACTAGTGTGACAATGAAAGGACATGCAGTCCTTCTTTTGTTGAATTTTCAAGTTTTGGATGATTTTTCTTAATATCACACAGATTAAAACTTTACATGTGGTTAATAAAGCAATTTCAAAAAATACCTGTAAGAAAATCCAAGCGATAACTACATGTTCATTCCAGAGGTGAGGAGATTTTTAAATAAGACCGAACATTTCGACTTATAAAAAAGAAGAAGAGACTATAGGAAATGGAAAAAGGAAAAGGCTTTTGTGTGGAAAAAGATAATATAAACAAAAAATGGATTTGGAAAAATATTTGTAATGCAGAGGATGAATAGTAGGCTACTGTAAAAAGAACGCTTACTGATTGACAAGGAGATAAACACTCAATGGGAAAATGGGCAAAAGATATTCAGAGGCAATTCTGAAAAATAAAGATGCTCAAACTGATTAGAGTCCGAGGAAATGCAAGCTAAAGCAACAGGCAGCTAGCCTTACATCTCGGAGAATGATGAAGCTTTAAAAGTTCCATGCATGGCTCATGGGCACAAGGGGAAGGTATCTTCACACTCTGTTGATAGAAATGTGCACTGTTATGGGTTTTGTTTTTTTGGGTTTTTTGGGGGAAAAAAAAAAGCTAGCAATAGCTGTTAAAAGTAAAAATACATATATTCATCAACCTAGCAAGTCTTATTTCTGAGAAACTGAAGGAAAAGCACTAGGAGTTAATATATGTTCAAGGATATTTATTACAACTGGGCAAAAATTGGGAGAGAATGAATGCCTATCAATAGGGGAATGGTGACTAAATGACGGAGCATTCATCTCATCACAAAAAAGAATTGGGTCCAAACCAGGTGGTTAGAAAGAATTTCCCTGAGTTGTTATTGCATGAGAAAAGCAAGATAGAGAAAAGTCTGTAAAATATGATCTCATTCTTGTAAGACAAAAATGTGGCCCCTGCAATATGTTTGTATATATGCAGATGTTCATGTACAATTATGTAAGCATGAAGAGAAATGTAGAAAGATGAATAGCCTGGGTAGTTAACATGAATAACAACGAGGGAACGAATGGGGGAGAGAGGAAACAGAGCAAAATAGGGAAAGAAAAATTTAAAACACTGCACTAAAAATACAGCCCTAGAATGATCGCATCTATGCATTTATGGAAAACCACATTTGTGTGTAGGTAAGAGGAAGATTTTAAAAAAGGTCCTGACTCTCATGAGAGAGAAAGATCTTCACACAATAGGGGTCATTAGAAGAAGAGTAAGGGCCCAGAGCAAAGACGCAGCGATGAGTAACTGGGACTAGAAACACGGATGCTCTCTTGGCCTCCGCATTGCTTGAAGCCCTTGCAAGGGGTGATTTCAAAGCTCTGGCATCCTCTTGGATGTGCGACCTCTCTATTCTCCCCCAGTGAAAGGTTAGGCCTCAGAGACTGAGGAGAGATGAATTCTTTTGCATAAAGAAAGAGAAATTTGTGGTGGTGGGGGAGATGGGTAAGAGATTTTAAAAGGGAAGTCCCCAGAGGAAGACAGAGCCACAAGAGAGGATGGCTAAGCAGCAAGGCAGGACAGTCAAAGGACTCAGATACAGGGTATTTCAAGTTGATTCTAAATTTATTTGCTATAATGCCCACACACTTCCTACATCTGTAAAGACAGCAGTGCTGCACCACAAAAAAAACCAAAACCAAAACCAAACAAACAAAAAAATTAGAAGCAGGTGGAGGACAGCAGGGTGGAAAGGTAGAATACTTGTAGTAGGCTCTTATCAATGGCCCTTTGATTGTCCAAGAAGTTTCTTGGAAGGTCAGGAGTAGGGCATAAAGCAAACTGGGTCTGAATGTCTTTGGGCTGGAATGGTCTCTTTACGAGATCTCTGCGCATTCTTCCTCCCTCCCTTTCTTCCTTCCTTCACCGGATACTGTGGTAGCAGATGGTAAGACAGCATTGTTCTGGTCTTCCTGGAGTTCACGTCCTGTTAGAAGAGACAAGTACTTCTACAGTGAGTTATGGCTGTGAAGTGCAGTGAAGACGTACATGGGTGTTTGTAAGTTTACAGACAGGGAAGCTGGCTTAGAGTCCGGGACCGAGCCGCTGAGGTTGTCTCTGTGCACACCTTATCAGCTCTACTCCCCGGCTTTTCCACCGAAGCCTTAAGAAAATAGGACAGAAGATTGGTAAAACGGCCAGGGAGGAAAGAAATGGGGAAAGATGGAATGGTGAGGCGTTTGGTTGTAAGAATGCTAAAATTACTTTGCAGTTTTGCTTAGGACCACTCCTTAAGGGAAAAAGAACTGCCTCTAGTGTTGCCAACATTCAGTCACTCTTTCTGCATTTGGGCTTACGGGCCAAGCCTCTCGTGCCTCGGGAACAGGGAAGCAAGCTGCCGATACTCAGCGTCCACGATCTGTTAAGCGCTGCACTTGGCACAGTTACTTCTTTAGGTCTCAGACAACTCTGTGAGGTGGGTATCCTTAGCACCTACTGCACATGTGAAGGATGAATTACAATGTTTAAACTATAAATTATACACGTTAAAATAGACATGTGCTGTAAAGTGTGTAAACCTGGTGATTCACAGACCTGTACCCCTGGGGATAAAAATATATGTTTATAAAAAATAAAAAATTAATTAGATAAGCTACAACTAAAAAAAAAAAAAAAAAGAAAAAAAAAGAATTATACAGGGGCAAAAAATTAAAAAAAAATCCTTTTAATTATAAATGATACATGTTTAAAATCCATTTTCTTGTTTGTTTTGTTTTGGTGGCTGGTCAGTAACTGGCCCTTGGCTGTGCTGACGCGCTGAGATGCGGACGGAGAATCTGAAAAGGCCTCACTGAGTCGCACGAGAGAACATTCCGGAGGAAACCTCTGAGTGGGGAGGTAAAGCTGGCCGGGGTAGAGAAAAGCCGGCTGGGTGGGATTCTGAGGTGGGAAAAGGTGAATTGCAAATCAGCCAGGCAGCGGGCTTTACGGAGAAAAATGCAAGAGAGAGTTTTAGGAGATCTGTCTGGGTGCCCTGCCTATGGCACAAGCTTTCCCTTTGCCCTTCATCACAGAAGACCGACATTCTTCTTAAGACTTTTGGATTTGTGTCTCTTTGGGCTGCTGAGAGAGTGAAGAGTAAGATGGGTACATTAGGGCCTGTCCTAATCGTGGTCTGGGCAGGTGAGGACACCAGGTTCAAATGGTATAAGGAGCCTTCCAAGTTGCTTCATCACCCTGCCCTTCAGTTTTTTCCCTGTAAAATAAGGGAGGGACCGGGTGATCTCTATGATTTCTTCAAGCTCCCAATTCATTTGGGAAGAACAAGTTGACTTCTTTTCACGCTGGTTAGGCCAGCAGCTTTGACTCGGTTGGCCTTGGTGATTTTCAGTTCAGTGCTCAGCTGTGGTGGCCATGGAAAATGCAGACAATAACCCTGAGATGTTGGGTTAGAGAGGCGTTCCACACAGCGGGTCTGGGAGCCCCCAGAGTCCTCCCTCTGTCATCCCAGTGTTAGGGGACAGAACACAACAGCTGTCAGAACAGCTTTGAACGAGTATTTCTTCCTAGGATGTCCTGCGCCGCCTGACTTGGCTGGAGAAGGCAGAGCCTGCTTGTTCCCCTCTCCAGAGCCTCTCAGGGAAAACCTGTGATCACTGTCAAGGGAACTTGACAACATCCCGACTTTTCTTTCCATCAAAACACAGAATACTCCTTTTCTCATAAAGCTTCTTTAAAAAAGTAACATTGCTTTTCTGATTTTAAAAGTTAAGCAAGCTTTTGGGGTACCTGGGTGTCTCAGTTGGTTGGGTATCTGCTTTCGGCTTAGGTCATGATTTAGGGGTCCTGGGTTTGAGCCCCTTGTAGGGCTCCCTGCTCAGCGGGGACTCTGCTTCTCCCTCTGCCCCTGTCCCACCCCCAACTCGTGCTTGCATGCTTTTTCTCTCTTTCTCAAATAAACAAATAAAGTCTTCAAAAACCGAAAGTAATACACACTTTGTACAGAATATTTTATAATTCAGTAAAGTGTATTAAGGAAAAAATCAAAGTTTTCCATAGTCTCCTATTGAGAGCTATTTGCTTTTCATAATTGGTATATGCAGTTTCTGTCACTGTTCTCTGCCCTCCTTACTGCATTCATCCGTTTAACAAGTATTCACCGAACCTCTGTGATGTGCCAGGCACTGTGCTCACGTACAGCAGTGAATGAAGTGGAGAGATTTCTGCCCTAATCAAGTGAATACCAAGTTTATATGTTTTAGGACATGGTTATCATACTATAGATACATTTACTATCCTGCCATTTTTACTTTATGTTTATCACTGACGGGCTTATAGTCTTTAAAATATCAGTTGTAACAACCATAAGAGACTCTTAATCTCACAAAACAAACTGAGCATTGCCAGGGGGAGGGGGATCGGGAGAGGGGGGTGGGGTTATGGACATTGGGGAGGGTATGTGCTATGGTGAGTGCTGTGAAGTGTGTAAACCTAGTGATTCACAGACCTGTACCCCTGGGGATAAAAATACATTCTATGTTAATAAAAAATAACAAATAACACGGAGGACATGGGGAGATAGAGAGAAGGGAGTTGGGGGAAATTGGAAGGGGAGGTGAACCATGAGAGACTATGGACTCTGAAAAACAATCTGAGGGGTTTGAAGGGGGTGGGGTGGGAGGTCGGAGTACCAGGTGGTGGGTATTATAGAGGGCACGGATTGCATGCAGCACTGGGTGTGGTGAAAAAATAATGAATACTGTTACGCTGAAAATAAAAAATAAAAAAAATAACAAAAAACATCAGTTGTAACAACTGCATGTATGGTTTCTTGTGGATGCTCCTTCTCCCGTCTAGCCTTTTGGCTGAGTGGCTGATGCCATCCTTTTGCAGGCCCACCTCTTTCTTCTTTTTTTTCTTCTTTTTTCAATCATCTCCGTCATCCAACTTAATATTGAATCTTTTATTTCTTGGCCACCACTAATTTTTCTAGGGATGGACATCAGAGCCAAGCTGAAACAAACAATGCCTTTTTCCAGAGTTTTTGGTTATGGAGCCAATGAGAGTAGCTAACATTTCCAGTCTGAGAATAGAAATAGGAGACTTTGTGGGGTGTTGGGGGGAATGTCAGCCGTTAGGTCTCCTTCTAAGCTGGGCGGGGGAGAAAAGGAAAGGAGACTGAAAGATAGACATTGGCAGAAGTGTGTGTGTGTGTGTGTGTGTGTGTGTGAGAGAGAGAGAGAGAGAGAGAGAGAGAGAGAAAGTGTGTTATGGTCAGAATGTTTGTATCCCCAAAGTCATTTATGCAGCCCTAACCCTGTATGTGATAGTATTAGAAGATACAGGGCTTCTGGGAGATAATTAGATTTAGATGAGGGTCCTCTTTATGGGATTAGTGCCCTCATAAGAAGAAGAATCGAGAGAGCAATCTCTTCCGCTCCGCATACATAAACCCAGGAAGGACCATGTGAGCACACAGTGAGAGTTGTGGCCATCAGCAAGCCAGGAAGCGACTCTCACTGGAACCCAATCATGCTGGCACGCTGGGCTTGAGCTTCTGGCCTCCATGACTGTGAGGAAACAAATGTCTGTGGATTAAGCACCCGTGGTGTTTTGTTATGATAACCCGAGTTGACTGAGAGAGAGAGAGACAGAGTCAGAGATAGAAACAGTCCTGGGAGGTATCTAGTAATCCCAGTGCCAGCTTGTCAGTTTTCTGCTTAGCCCTCAGCCTGGCTTTCCAGCTACCCAGCTTTTGAGTACCCAAGCTTGCTGGTGTATTCTGATTTTGCCTAACCTAGTTTGACTTGGGTTTCTGTCACTGACCATCATGAGACTTGGCTTAGAACAGAGGAGTACATACTTTTTAAATTTATATTGTGGACCTATTTTGAGACCCAGTTAGTATAGTTTTTGTAGCTTTGGTACAAGTGTAGGAGGTAAAGGGTAAAAGCCAGCAATGAAGTGAATAGAGAGCCCACATCATTTAGGCAGAACTTGCTCTAGTTCTTAGGGATCGCCTTGAAGCCAGAAGTCATAGGACTGAGAGATATTTTGGAGCCACCACCAAAATTCTTATAACCACAGAACCCTTTGAGATGTCTAATCATACATAATTCATGTTTAAAATAATAATTCACTGAAACTTTTGTCCAATATACTCCCCTGAAAGTCTTAGCTTTTATTAAAAATGAGAAATGAGCAAGAAGGAATTATTATTACCCTCAAGAAAAATACCAGTGGTGACAAGAAATAGCGAGTTAACCATGATAGAGCACCCAGTAGGCTTCTGATGGACGTGTGCTGGTGGGAAGAGCGGTTGAAGAACATGATTTGAAAACCCTAGCACTCCTGGATTTGGTCCTGATCAGAAATTGGCAGCTCTTGATTTCAGGTACTTAATTCTGGCCCTGTTTTGCTCACCTCTCTGCCTATATGCGGAAAGCAATTGGAAAGGATTGTATTTTTATATTTGGGAAAACAGTGTTTTTATATGTGCAAAGCCCAAGGGCTCAGATGCTTTTTTCAGTCTCATTCTAGCTATAATCAATGTGTAGCAGCCACTTTGACACAGGTGTCCCCTTGGAAAGCTGTCGGCAACCACATGGCCATGAGGGGATCCAGGAAGGTTTTGCTTTCAGCTTTGAATATAAAATGAGGTGTAGACTATCAAATTACTTAATAAGTCATGTACTACATCACTGCTGATGGAAATCCCTTAATCACGTAGAGTTTTACGATGTCATGAAAATGTAAGGGAGAAAGAAGAAAATCCCCACTGATGTGTGTGTGTGGGGGGGGGTGGGGGAGAGAGGTCTGAAGATTCTAAGCAGCCCGGGGAGAACTGGACATTTCTAACATGTAATGGCTTGTAGTGTCTGATTTTGCTTTCAGAGTAAACATGCGAGAGCAGCTGTTATCATGTGGGCATCAAAGGCACACAGGCGGCTCCGTGACCAGGCCTGCACTGGGTATGTCACGGTACTAATGAGTTCCATTCACTCCTAAAAGTACATATCAGCTTCTTCCTGATGCGGGATTATTTGATCCTCTTCTCCCATCATCATCAGGGGACTGTGTTTTGTGGGAAGGACATGGTAGTTCCCACACCAGGTGATGAGGCTGAGGAAGGTTGCTTCCGGCGGCTTCTGCACGTCCCACTTCCTGTCCGGGTGTTCTTCCTGCTCCTGGGCCCTGGTCTGTGGTTGCGGCCTTCCATGTCCCTCACCCTTACATGAGGGAACTCAAGCTTGGCTCCCACTTGGGGGCAGAAGGGAAAGAATCGATCCTACATTAACTCAGCAAATTGTATATCTCAGGCCCAGAACTGGCAGTACCCCCTTGCCAGGAACTAGTTATATCTATAGGCTAGAATTGTTCCAGTTGGAAGTTCCAAACCCAACTCAGATAGTTGTGAGCAAAAAAGGGAATTTTTTTTTTTTTGTTTTATTTAAGTAAAAGCCCATGGGTACATTTTCAGTCCAGGCTAAGTCAAGGATAAAAATAATGTAACTAAAGAGATACCACAAGAAGAAGGATTGAATGCTGGCCAGTTAAAAATAATAGGTGCCAAATTAAAAAAAAAAAATAATAGGTGCCCATCAATGTCTCTTATATGCCGCACAGACACAATGAACATGACAGGAGTCTAAAATGTAGTGGGGGTATGAAGAGTGTTGTAAGTTGCAGCGTGCTCAAAAGAGGGGCACATAGCCCAGCCGAGAGCATAGTAGGACAGAGGGAACCTTTACGGAGTAAAGGATATTTACGTAAAGCATGTGCTAGAGTTAGATGAGGGGGACTTAATGTAGGGGGTTGAGAGGAGAGGTGATGAGTATCTTCTTTCTCACATGAAACTGAGAATGATGGTGTTTTCTAAATAAGGAATAAGAACGCATTGTGTAATAGGTAAGAATAAACTTAGTAAGGTACGGACTGTGTCAGGAAATCCACGATGTGTTGTCACCATCTCTCTTCCCGCTCCCCTGTTATTAAGAGAATAAACATCCAATCTCACGAGTGGGCCCTGGCACTCATAGTGAAAGGAAATTAACATAAATTGAGCGCCAACCACATGTCAGGGGCTTTTCGAAATCTGCTCATTTAATCCTGTTGCCATCCTATGAGGTCAGTACTATTTCCAATTTATAGACCGTGAAACAAAGCGACAAGAACAAAAAAATCTAGTAAACAAAATCCTAAGGATGCAGAAATTTAAACAATAAATTTAGAGTTATACTGCAGGCTTCAAACCTAAGTGTGCCTGCTCTGATCCAGTATTCTGCCTGCCGGTGAATATACTGTTTTCCTGGGGGTCTCCCGGAACTGATTCTCTGATCTTACTTGTTTAATGGGCCCAAGATTCTAAAAGTAAAAATTTAAATTCCAGCAGGCAGAAATTTGTTTTTACGTTCTGGGGAAACCAACTGGAAATGTGTCTACCTACCTGGTCTAAGTATGGTGAATAAAATCATCATACTCTCTTGCCTCCCAAGTCAAGGATTCTCAACTTGTATGCCCTCTATTTTGCTCAGTATTGGTAGACTGAGTTCTTTATTTCTCACTAACAGAGTCATACAACTGTGTACTTGCCATGAGTTTGTACTGGGTGGAGTACATTTCCTCCTTCCCCCTCACCTTGATTTTTTGGATTGACTACATACCTTGTTGTGGCCATTGAGGTGTAGTCAGATGTGACACAAACAGGTACTTGATATGTGCTTCTGCAGTCGGCTTTTTTTTTTTTTTTCCCATCCCAGTGAGTACCGCACAAGACGAACATGTCCCTTTGGCCTGGGCTCTGAAACATGACATGCAGAACAGATCTGCAACTCATAGCCTGGCGCCACGCCCAGCTGTTCCGGAACATGAGCTCATCTGCATGCAGTCTAGATCAGGTACACTACTTTACAGCTAGAAGAGGAAGAGAATAAATGAGTGTTACTGTAAACTGCTGAGTTTTGGGGGGTTCTGTTACACAGTATTGTTATGGAAGCAATTGACTAGTGCAAGCAGTGAGTAATTTTTTTTCTGCAACAGAGTTGACGTGCTGTCTTAAAGATACCCATCAGATGTAACCGTGAGCCAAGAGGGTTACAGGTGCCTTTATAAGGGGTACAGTTTGCTCTTAGTTGGGGGTAAAATGGTTGTGGAAAGACATTGGATGCTTACTGGAATGTGTGAGAACTTTGTTTCATGGGTTTATAGGGGAGCAAATAAAAGGCAACAAAGAATTTTTTTTTTTAAAGATTTTATTATTTATTTATTTATTTGACAGACAGAAATCACAAGTAGGCAGAGAGACAGGCAGAGAGAGAGAGGAGGAAGCAGGCTCCCTGATGAGCAGAGAGCTCAATGTGGGGCTCGATCCCAGGACCCCAAGACCATGACCTGAGCCGAAGGCAAAGGCTCAACCCACTGAGCCACCCAGGCGCCCCAAGGTAACAAAGAATTCTAGAACAGTGATACTCTGCTCTAAGACCGAGTAAATGATTAGGTAAGTGAGTTAGTTTTTAGAAATCTTGTGAGAAGTTTTTCAGTCATAGTAATGACTATATTGTCATTATTTCTGACGACTTTGGTGTTGTTTTGTGGCTTTTAATTTTTTCTTACATGTGGACAAAAATTTTTGTGCTTATAAGTGTGCTGCAAATTGAGCATTATTCCTCTAGTGTAAGGTTTTTAGAAATTGTTGTGAAGAGCTGTTCTTAGTTGCTTTACTGATTAGAGAGGATGAGCTACTTCTAGTTTACCCAAAATAGTATAGTGGTGACTGCAAAGGCGCTTTGTTTCTTTGCTTAGAAGTTAAATATGAAAGCTTTGGGATTCTCAACTTTCTGTGGAAACACTGAAATGTTTTGGCTTATAAATCCTCAAAATATTGGCATTTACTGTTAATTTGCCTTGGGATATGTTAAACAAATAGACTTTGTCTTCATTTGTTTAGCACATACATTGAGTGCCTTTCCTATATTGAGGCCTGGACTAGGTCCTAGGGATGCAGTGATGAACAAAATAGGCACAATATTTGCCTACGCAGTGTTTTAAGTGGCTTTTAACTCTGATTGCACATTAAAATAATTGAGGGGGCATTAAAAAATGTAGATGCTTAGGTCAACCCAAGAGATTCTGGTTCCATCAGAAGGGGAGAGGGCCTAGGTATCAGTATTTAAAAAAAAAAAAAAACTACCCTGGTTCCAGTACGTTGCTGGGGTCAAGAGCTGGGGTTTAGCAGGTAGTTAACATCTCTTAACTGTTACTCTGGACAAGGTACTGTACTAGGCACTGAACATGCAGGAGCTTGCTTTCTCCTTATTTGAGTCTGGAAGGGACAGATATTACAATGCCAAAGGTACTGGTAAGTGGCTAGATAACTTTTGTAAGGCACACTGAGTATGCAGCAGAGCGAGGATTCTAAGACGGATCTGTCTTAACCACCATGCTACAGTCTTTGTAATATGGTTTTCATGGAGTATTTACAAAAAAATGAAAATAAAATTTAATGCAATGAGAGCTTTGAGACATTGAAATCTAGTCAGAAACTGGATAAAGCATTTCTGAAATAATGCTGCAAATGTACGGGAAATACTGAGTGATTTCCTAAAATTTGATTTGTATTTAATTTTTCAAGAGTTCTTTCTACTTTGAATGCAAACCACTTCTTTTTATACTTTTTTTCTGCATCCCTCTCTCTTTCTCTCCCTCTCACCTTCCCTCCCTTTTTCTCTCCCTTTTTCTCTTCTTCTTTCCCTCTCTCCCATTATTCCTCTCTTTCTTTCTGACAGGGAGCCTGGCCCGGAGAGAACCGATCAGTCCGTGGTTGACACTGAGTGATGCTAACATGTGTGTGCACATGCGAGTGTGCCCGCCCATTGATCAGATGCAGTGATAGGAAACTCCCCCACTCAGCCTTGATTTGGGAATTTTTTAAGTCATCATGTAGATCGTCAGGCTGAAATTCGCAAAGGTACTAAATTTGGATTTACTATCACCTAACCTGATGGTTTCAGACAAAAACATAAAGGGTCAAAATTCCCTTCCTCATATATTCCCATGTTCCAGGACTTAAACCTTTTACAAGCTAGTTCAAAAACAAAGTAACCTGAAGCCAAATGTAAAACTTCCAAGTGCTCTGAGAAATGAGTGCTAAAAACTTTCTCAGAGAGGTGTTTGTAGGACAGACAATATGAACCATGCTCATTCTCTGACTCTCAGCCCCACAGCCTGCCCCATCTGGCGAGGAGGGTATGCCACTGGTACAGAAGGAAACCAGTGGACATATGCTTAAATGGTTTCACTGAGCCAAAATCAAATTTTCACCCGTACCCTTGTTACTAAGCCTTCCAGACCTACATTGATAGACATCAGTGTCAAATGTACACTGAGCTTGTCACGCAAGATAGAATTGTGGATTTCAGAAAGCACCACTGACAACTGTTCTTCCATCAGCTGCTGCCTGAAAATTTTGCACGCATATGCATATGCATGATTGTGGGGACACCGGGACTCCCATGCCAGATCGCACACGACCTGCAATCATTGTGACCATTTTAGCGAGAGATTCTGTAGAAAAATAGCTTTAAATTCCATCAATAGATCTGGACTACGGCTTCTTCTGGTCTCCTTTCAGGAAGCAATGATTTATAATTGTACCTTCTTTCTTGAACTGTGAAATCATTTGAAATTAAGAAATTCCCACCTCATAAGAGAATTTTTTTTACTCTCTCAGCAAAAACTATACCTAATTTTCCTTGTGTCTAAATCATAGAACAACATGGCTTTTTCTTCTCTGATCTTTTTAAGCAATGAATCTTGAGTAGAGATGGAAGCCATCATCGTGGGAAAGTCTCCAAGCAGAACTCAGCACCAAACTCTTTCTACTCTGATTTCTTCCTTACAGGGAAATGCTACAGTAGCAAATTTTATCCTGGGTAGGTAGAAATTGCCTCTTGCTTCTGAAGAATCCTTTAAAGCAGCCACATATGTTCCTAGCACTGCATGCATACTGGTGGTAAAATTTTCATCCGAACTCTCTGGGAATAGTAGTTGTTCTTTAGTTAATCTTTGTTCTATGCATGCGTGAGTTTCTAGCATATAGCAAACCACAGTCTCCCCCTCGCCATTAATTATTTTTTTTCTTTTTATGTGCCTGCTGCTATGCCATAAATATTTCTTCTATGGTTGGGCATACTCTGACTCTTCATTAGTAGTTTCTAGAAATTTTGTCATAGCCAGGCAAAAACAGGAGCACCTAGCAAATACTTGGCAAAAGGCAAGTCACCAATACAAGAGAAATCAATCAATTCATTCTTAAATTGAGGACAGAGGTAGATGTGAGAAGTACAGCTGGTCTGTGGCATCATATTTGGTTGGCAAGCACAACTGCCGAATATCTAATTGTGTTCTACGTTCTTTCGATGCTAAAGTTCATGTAAATTAAATGTTCTTTTCTTAAATTTGGGTTAATTCCAGATTTCAGCTTGATTAATTCATAATTAAGCTTATTGAAGATAATTCTGTTTAGGAATCCCTGCACCAGACCCTCAGAGTAGGGGCAAGCATCATTTTCATCCTACCTTGTATGTGCTCTGACTGCGTCTTTGTTGTCACTGTCATTAATACCAACATTGCTGACTTTGTCATTGCTACTACTTATTGAGCAACTAATACATCCCAAGTACTACACAGGCACTTAAAAACATTGCATCCAATCCTCACCACAAGTCTAGATATTACTATTTCTGTTCTACAAGTGAGAAAGTGGACACATTATAAAGGGTAAACCATATATCCTAAGAAAACATTTGATAAATGGCAGAGTTGGAATTTGAACATCAAAACTTCCCCATGACCTACCAGCTGCATCAAAGGAGCCAAGTCATGGTGGCTGGTCAAAAATCACTCTATCAGGCTGTCATGATAGTTGTGATATGTGGGATGTGGGCAGGTGTTTCCCATAATGCAAGGAAAATGTTTCTATGATGGTAATTAATTTAGAATTATTATATTTGCTATTGGAGAAATGACTTTTTAGAAGGAGTTTGAATATATTACTTGAGATTCAAGCTCAAAGAAAGCTCTAAAAGATGAAGCTGCAATTTATGTGGATGTTTTTGCAAATCAGAATGTTTAATACACTAAATCCTTTTAATGCTACAGCATTATTCACAACAGGGTATAGGAGGAATGATTTATGCCTGTGATAGTCAAAGCAAATCTGGGTATGCATGGAAAGCTAATGGTGTTCTTGTTTCAAATGCTAAGATGGAAATTAATTTCACCAAACATTACACTTCAGCCAAAAACTGTGTAGCATCACATTTACTGATGTATAAACTTGATGAATTAACTTTAAATTGACTATTAAATTGGCTATTCCGAACTATTTCTTTTTCCTATTATCTTTGTCTATCAGCTGGCAATGGCTACTTTCTAAATAGTTCAATTTGCTTTCTAAAATAATTCAACTTTTAAAGTTAAACACAGTAATCTGTCTTATATTCTTGTATGATTTCAGTGGAAGAAAGTACTATAAGAAATATGCCTTTAAAAAGGTGCATACATATGCTAATATAAGAATGTTTAAAGGAATATATATATAAACTATTAACATTAATAGTAATTATCTTTATCTTGGGTTTTTTAGTACTTAGAATTTTTCTACAAAGAATTTATATTGCCTTGACAATAAAGAAAACTTGTCCCATAAAGATCTTTGGGAATAGCTGAATGAAAAGGGAACAGTAGGTTAAGGAGAGAAAATGGAGCTACATGTGGATATTAGAGCAAGAGTTGGTATGACCTAAAAATCTAGATGTATGCCCTTTCAGCTTGAATTTATGGCCCTAGCTCAGGGGGCTATACCTGGTTCCTTAGTCTTGGTGGGAAGCACTTACTACCATTTTTGCCAGTTCTTGTCTTTCGTTGGGATAGACTCCTACATCTTTGCTATCAAGGTCTTCCCTATAGAGGTCGAGCATTTCAGTGATTGTTTCCCCTGCCCTCTTGCAGCTTGAGCTTAGCAATGTACACTTCCCTTATCACTGGTCCCTGGGGGGAACTTCTGGGCAAGATCCCAGGGAGAGAATTCTGGGAAAGATTATCCTCCTGGTAAAAAGACATGGGCAAGAAGAGACTGCCTTCTTCATTTGCCTTTGGGTATGACTGTGGTATAGCAGTCTTCCTGCACCACAAATGGGCAACCTTGATGTCAAAAGCCAAGCAGCTGAGATTAATAGAAAAGAAAGATGGAAAAAACCATGTGTTCTTGATAATGCCATGAATCTACTATACCAATACTTGAATTGCTCTGCCTCTAGACTTCTTGTTCATTGAATTAGTAAGTCCTGTTGTTGAAGGCACTTTTAATTGTGTCCTCTCATATAACCATTTCCTTCTCCCTCTCCTTTAGGTAAGCATTCCCAGATTCCTGATCATTACCTTTGCTTGTAATTTTTTGGCTAAGGGTTCTTACTGCCATGTCATTGGGTGAGGTTAGATGCATCAAATGATGAAGAAAATGGGACACTGAGACCCAGGTAGGACACTGTGCTAAGATACACAGATGAGCCATTTGGAGCTGGGGTGAGGAGAGGGTTCAGAAATAGATGTAGGGGAAATGAGAATTTTCTCTCAATGCTAAATAGGACCACAGCAAAAAAAAGTTACTCAAAGATTTTCCCATTGCAAGCAATTAAATTATTTGGGACTTAGCCATAACGGAGTCTAAAAAAGATCACAGACTCAATACATATGACTTGTTGAAAAAGACTTAATGTTCACTAGCATTACATTGAGAAATTTCAAGGATACACCTATACCACAGATTACAAGTATATATTTTTTTTATCTCTATTGAGATTGAGAAAATACCAAAGTTACTATTGGTATGGTAATGTTTTTGTTTTAACGTTTATGTTACCTATCATAGCAGCACTTATGTTCATCAGAAAATAGTTCATACCATGAGAGACTCTGGACTCCGGGAGCCAAATTGAGGATCACAGAAAGGAGAGGGGTGGGGGGAATGGGGTAACCAGGTGATGGGTTTTAAGGACGGCATGTGTGGTGATGAGCACTGGGGGTTATATGCAACTAATGAATCATTGAACACTACATTAAAAACTAATGATGCACTATATATTGGATAATTGAGCATAGTAAAAATAAATAAATAAAAATAAAAAAATTAAAGATTAAAAAAAGGAAAATAGTCCATAGAAGTAAGAAACAAATTGTGTCTTCAGTTTTTAGATGAAGCTTATGGCACATGTTCATCTGAGGTTCTCCATAGACCATAGGATGGAAACCTCCACCATATAGTATTTCCATAGCCATTGGCAGATGAGAAAACAGCATTATAATGGGAGACTAAAAATATTCATAATTAGGCGTGGGAATGGACAATGGGGTTGAAGTCTTGTTTTAGAAGAAATATCAGGGGCACCTGGGTGGCTCAGTGGGTTAAATCCTCTGCTTTCAGCTCAGGTCATGATCCCAGGGTCCTGGGATCGAGCCCCGCATCGGGCTCTCTGCTCAGCAGAGAGCCTGCTTCCTCCTCTCTCTCTGCCTGCCTCTCCACGTACTTGTGATCTCTGCCTGTCAAATAAATAAATAAAATCTTAAAAAAAAAGAAGAAATATCAAAAAGAATTTTGTATTCTTTAATAAATAAAATAAAGAAAGAAAAAGAAAAGGAAAGAAAAGAAAGAAAGAAAACCTAACAAAAGAGTGTCCATTTTTATGTGCCCGTTTCACCTTCCCCTCATTGTATCCTAGTCTACTTGGCTGTATTCCAGTATTTGATTTATATATTACATACAGATGCCTAATAAATAGAATATAAACAGAAAAGTTCTTTTTCTCATGCAACTCAATGCCAGTGTTTTCTAACAGCGTTTCCTAACTTGGGCACTACAAACATTTTGGGCCAGATAATTCTTTGCTGTGGGGACTGTCCTATGCATTGTAGGATATTTAGCAGCATCTCTGGCCTTTATCTACTAGAAGCCGGTAGCTCCCCGAATTGTGACAACCTAAAGTGTCTTCAGATATTGCCAAATGTTCCTTGAAAGGAATTCATGGTTGAGAACCACTGATCTAATATAAACTATCAAGCTCTCTATAATGATTCTTTAGTTCCTTAAGTAAATATAACAAAATACCCCCCCCAAAACCCCAACAACTTTGTATAATTTATGGAGCTATGTAGAAGTGTTACTCAGCAGCAATAATAATTGTTGAATGCATACTGTATGCTAGATACTATGCTAAGTACTATATACTTATTATTTTGTATAATTCGCACATCAAAACTATGACATAAGTTGTTAATGTATCACAATCCTCTTCTTCCCCACCTTTTTTTTTTTTTTTTAAAGATTTTTATTTATTTATATGACAGAGAGAAATCACAAGTAGATGGAGAGGCAGGCAGAGAGAGAGAGAGGGAAGCAGGCTCTCCGCGGAGCAGAGAGCCCGATGCGGGACCCGATCCCAGGACGCTGAGATCATGACCTGAGCCGAAGGCAGCGGCTTAAACCACTGAGCCACCCAGGCTCCCTCTTCCCCACCTTTTAAACTGATTGAGAAAACTGAGGCACAGTAGGAGTCAGCAGTTTGCCAGAATGTGATGAAGCTAGTATATGAATTCAGGCAAACGGACTGTGAGTAATGCTCTTAACACCTATAATATAAAGCCTCTATAAGTAATGTATGGCCCAAGGGGGTGCCAGGGTGGCTCAATCTGTTAGGCGCCTGACTCTTGGTTTTGGCTCAGGTCATGACCTCAGGTTGTAGAATGGAGCCCCACCTTGAACCTGTTGCGTGGTCTCTCTCTCTCTCAAATAAAAAAATAAATAAAATCTTTAAAAAACAGTCAGCCCTTAAAAAAAAAAGTATGGCCTAAGGAATAGTACATCCTGGTTGAAAAGAGCAGTACTTGGAATGTGCAGTAAATTAAAAATGTTTCCTTTCCCCTTTATTTCCACATGAAGGACATCTATTAGCTTCAGTGAATCTCCTCACTTATGCCCCCTCTGGGGAGAAGGGGTGAATTACTTGACTTGGGCATTTGGGATCACAACCTAGGGTTGCCCAGCTTTGTCTCTTTCTCTCCTTTTTCTCTAAGTCTGGTGGCCAACTGAAGCATATATTCTGCTCCCCACTGCACCTCCTGCCATAAATTTTAAAGGGACAGGCCCCAGATGGCTGGTGGCTGGTGGTGAGGGCTGTCTAACCGGGTTTCATTTAGGGAGCTCCTTATCTTTGTGTACCTGAGTCACAGTTCCTACTCTCAGCTTTATCAGCACTAAAGGTGATATCTTGCTCTGTGTTTTTTTCTTTGTTTTTCTCCTAATTTGTGCAAAATTCAACTGGGGAAGAAGAGTATTGGTTTCCTATTGCTGTTGTAACAAATTATCACAAATATACTGTTTTAGGACAATACAAATTTATAATCTTATAAGTCTGGAGATCAGAAGCTGAAATGGCTCTTACTGAGCTAAAATCAGGGTGTTTTGTTTTGTTTTGTTTTGTTTTTGGAGGTTGCATTTTTTTCTGGAGGCTCTAGAGGCCTTAAGAATCCATTTTCTTTCCTTTTTCAATCTCTAGATGCTACCCACATTCCTTGGATCATGGCCCCTTTCTCCATGTTCAAGTCTATCAATGTAGCATCTTCAAATCTCTTTCTGACTTTGACCTTCTGCCTCCCTCTTCCATCTTCTAAAGATTCTCATGATCATAGGGGACCATCTGGATATTCCACGATCTCTAACAAAGTCCCTTTTGTCATGTAAACTAACATACAGGTTCTGGGAATGAAGATGTGGATGTCTTTAGGGGGAACATTATTCTGCCTAGAAAGGGTGTTATTGATTAATCCCTCCTCAATCTCCTGACTGTATTTACTTATCAAAATCTCACCAAGAACGGATCACAGACACTTAATGGTTGTTTTATATTTCAGTACAGTCCAATAGTAATCTAGGCCCAAGGCAAGGGCCTAAGTTCTGTTTCCTCATCATTTTGCTGGTAATTGTTCAGCTCGTGTTCTCACTGCCATGGCATCAGGCCAGGTCATGTGCACCAAATGAGGTAGAAAATTCATAATGACCCAGGAAAGTCAGTGCTATTTAGTGGAGCTGACACTGTATTTGCTTCAAGTTAGATTATTGACCTCCTTATCTTTTTTTTTCCTTCCTTATCTTTTTTAACGGCAATTTTCACTCATTTCCTTCCTCTAGATGCCATAGGCAGGAGTAACAAATAGAAGGGTGTGTGTGTCTGTGTGTGTGTGTGTGTGTGTGTAAGGTGTATGACTTCTGACACAGTGAGTTGATCCCATATATACATCATGTATTTTTTTTCCTGGAAGGGATAATATTCCCCATGCCTCTCCGTCTCTCCTGCTGGGAGCTGGAATGTCCTAACTCATAATTGCAGTTGTGACTCAACAGCCCCTCCTATCCCGGAAAGAGTTAGATGTGATAAGTTGGTCACAAAGGACCATTCAACAGTCTGTGTGTAAGGAAGTGGGTCCAGTGCAGCAGACCACCGGCTTTTCCCCATAGAGAACTATGAACCATGATAGCAAGAAGGGAGGGGTGGCCATAGGAGCAAGAAAAGTGCTGCTAAGAGTCTTACCCTGAGCTGGCTGTGAGCCAGCAGGGGTGGCCGCATGGGGCTAGCCAGTTGGGGCAGGATGCCATGGGGGGCCGTGTAAGGATAGGTTGCCAAAGTGAGGAGACACGAAAAGTGGTTGCAAGGCTATTTATCTACAGGTAAGACGATTGAGGCAGAGAGGAAAATGATGTTATCCACTGGGGAACTGTTTGTTGATGATTCTAGACTTAGCCCATGAATGAAGTGTTTGCTGTGGTCACTCCATTTGCACTTCCCTAGTGCTTGTCTAGAGATGGGGATGGTAGGGAAAGGAGCTCTGGTAGACTGACGAGGGGCATGGAAGCAACGAATGGCCCAGGGAGGGAGAAGAGTCCCGGAGCAGCGGTACCCGAGGTGACTATTAAATTACTTCCTATCTGATACTGCGCTCTTTATTTTCAGCAGAGCCTTGAAAAATGAGGAAGGTACGGAATCCGTGGTTGGGGGAAGTAAGGCAAGGAATGCCAGCCTGCAGGGGCATTGGGTTGACCCGACGGGATCCAGAACGGGGCTGCCCTGAGAGAAGCAGGTAATTATAGAAGACTGTTTCTCCTTCACGCTGTCTCAGGCTTTGGAAAATGTTGGGGGATGCTGCTGCATTTCCAACTATTTGGGAGGCTAGGAGCATAAAGTATTTTGTTCGAATGGTAAGGAGAAAGATGGTTCCAAAGATGGAGTGCTTGGGGGACATTTGGATTACATTACTCATTTCCCAATGAAAAGCAACTAGAGGTTAAAACTAGTATTTTAATATAGCATAGCTGCTTACTTGTAGTGAATTATAGTGAATAATAATATAGTAAAATCATAAATTTTCCTAGCTTTACATGGGTCCTTCTGACCGCATTTGTGAAAATATGAGTGTCAAAAAATGACAGAATAGATTATAACATACTGAATTTTATTTTATTTTTAAAGATTTTATTTATTTATTTGGCAGAGAGAGAGAGAGAAAGATAGATAGATCACAAGTAGGCAGAGAGGCAGGCAGAGAGACAGGGGGAAGCAGGCTCCCTGCTGAGCAGAGAGCCCGATGCAGGGCTCGAGCCCAGAACCCTGAGATCATGACCTGAGCTGAAAGCAGAGGCTTAACCCACTGAGCCACCCAGGTGCCCCCAAAATACTGAATTTTAAAGTATTAAATTTTAAGTTTCATAGTGGTAGCCATGGTGGTAGGTGCAATAAAAGTTCTTCTTTACAAGAAAATGCCAACTAATACACGTGGAAGAAATGATGAGAAAAATCATCATTTTACCCCCAACATTATAATAATCTGTGCAGGCACGAGCCATTAATGGATCCTTAAACCAACCGCTGAACAGTTGTCAGGGGGAAGAATATTCGTCGTCCGGCCCAGCAGGTGCACTTCTTGGTATTTACCCAAAGGAGCTGAAAACTCAGGTCCAAACAAAACACTGTATACAGATGCTTATATCGCATCTTTATTCAGAACTGCCCAAGACTGGAAGTCCTTCCGTAGGTGAGTGATGAATAAGCTGTGGTACGTCCAGATAACAGAATATTACTCAGAACTAAAGTGAAACGAGCTACCAGCCATGAAAAGACCAGGAGGAATCTTCAATGCACACTAAGTGAAATAAGCCAGTCTGAGGAGGTCACACACTGTATATTTACAAAATACTGCATTCTAAAGAAAGCAAAACTTGCAGACAGTAAAAAGATTAGTGATTGCCTGAGTTAGTGGGGAGGGAGGGACAAATAGGCAGAGCACAGAGAATTTTTAGGGCAGTGAAACGACTCTGTACGATACTATAACGATGTGTTTGTCAGACCCCCTAGAGTGTAAACAGAGAGTGGACCCTAATGCAAACTATGAAGTTTGGGTGATAAGGATGTTTCAGTGCAGGTTCATCATTTACAACAAATGTAACCATCTGGTGGAGAATATCAATAATGTGGGGGGGCTCTGCATGGGGTGGGGCAGGAGATACATGGAAAATCTCTGTAACTTTCACTCATTGATGCTGTGAATCTAAAACTGCTCTAAAAAATAAAGTCATATATGTATCTATGAATAGTCACACCATCTTGAAGTGTCATTTATTATTTATTTCAAAGGGCAAAAGTACCCTTACAATGAAAAAATACCGCAGTCTTCTTACTAAGCAATTAAAGCATCATCAATAATGAGATATTTTATGTTTCCTCATGTGATGTAGCAGGGATGACATAGCATCACTCTCATGATGTTGCCAACATTTTGCCAAAAATGTTCAACCCAGGGGTGCCAGGGTGGCTCAGTGGGTTAAGCCTCTGCCTTCGGCTCAGGTCATGGTCTCAGTGTCCTGGGATCAAGCCCCGCATCGGGCTCTCTGCTCAGCAGGGAGCCTGCTTCCCTCTCTCTCTCTGCCTGCCTCTCTGCCTGCTTGTGATCTCTGTCTGTCAAATAAATAAATAAATAAATCTTTATAAAAAATGTTCAACCTGCATCAAATCATAAGGAAATGTCAGTAAATTCATGTTATGGAATATTTTACAAAACCACTGACCTGGACTCTTAAAAGCTGCCAATGTACTGAGAGATCCCCCAGAGCTGGGGGTGAGGCAGCAGGAGGAAGATGATGGGCAGCCCTGTCTCAGGTGGAAGGAAACTGGAAAGATGTGGTAACAAAATGCAGTGCCTTGTCCTTGATGGGATCCTGGATATTAAAAAAAGAAAACCAGCTTTAAGGACTTTATTGGGTCAATGGGAAAAGTTTGAATAGGGACTGTGCATTCGATGATATTGTATGAAGTTTAAATATTTTGAACATAATAATAATGTTGTGCTTCTGTAGGAGAATGTTCTTATTATTGAAATATAAGTGGTAAAATATTTAAGGTTGAAGTATTATGATATTTGCAGTTTTTTCAAATGGTAGTGTGCGTGCGCACATGCGCGTGCGCGCGCGCACACACACACACACACACCCTGAGAGTAAAATAAAGCAAACAAGGCAAAATGCTTGAAATGGGTGAATCTAGAGGAAAGATACGTGATTGATCCTTTCACTATTTCTTCAGTTTTCCTGTAGGTTTGAAAAATTTCAAAATAACACATTCATGGTATTATCCAGAGTAAGATATCTGAAGCCAGGTGGTTTCAATAAATTATCGAGGCACGATATTAGTATCCTGTCAAGATTGTTCCAGTAACTCTGCAACAACGTCCTGACAGGTGTTGTATTCCATGCCAGTACCCCAGAGGGGAAAGTGTAGCAAATGAATTAGTTAATGTCTGATGAATGCTCTGTGGACACCTCTGTTATGGCTGGTTTGCAAATGCCCAGATTAGAGGGTTTAAGACAGAAAAAAAACCAAACCCCAAAATGAAACTACATGTGTTTAACTTACTAATGTTATTGACAGCCCCAGCTGCTGAAGACCTAACCCTAATGGGACATGGTGGGGGGGGGCATGCTGGTGACAGTAGCTAGTGTATGTGGTTCTTCTTGTGTCCCAAGGACAGGTTTTAGGGGGAGCAAATGAAACATACTTGTGACAGAAAGGTAGTAAGAGAGAACTAAATAGAAAATTAGGGACGCCTGGGTGGCTCAGTGGTTAAGTGTCTGCCTTTGGCTCAGGTCATGATCCCAGGGTTCTGGGATTGACCCCGGCCTCGGGCTCCCTGCTCCGCGGAGAGCCTGCTTCTCCCTCTCCCACTCCCCCTGCTTATGTTCCTGCTCTCACTGTCTCTCTCCCTGTCAAATAAATTTTTAAAAAATCTAAAAAAAAAAAAAGAAAGAAATTATTCAAATTCAATGCTCTCACTTGTAATAGATTATTATTTTTTACTTAGCTGAGATCTGTACTCTTTCTGTGATCTAGATTCTGAGTAAAGGACGTTTGAAGAGGTAGTTAGTTTTGCATCGCATTGGGAAAGAATTGATTTTGAATCATAATTTTACATATACCATGAAAACCAGTTAAGAAAATGAAGAAATGTAAAATAAGCAAGTGCTTTCCACGTAGCATGTTAGACCCTTATGTAATCAACTATCCTGTATAAAAGTTCCATGAGATCTGATACAATCCAGGAAAATATCGCTTATTGTGTTCCACTCTGTGATTCATCATGGGGAATCTGGCTGGGCCTGAGTGAGGAAGACTGGCTGCCCATGAAGCCAGATGCTGGCTCTGGACGGGGGGAAAGAGAGGTTCCTGTGTTCCTCCTTCTGGTCTTTCAAGTTTGTTCTCGCCAAATTCGTGGACTGAAACCTTCTCGTAAGTTTTAAGGCCTTTCCGTGCTCTGAGGGTTTTCTGATGGTGTAGCGCATTCAGTGGGGCTTGATATAATCCTCTTCAGCCAAGGTAAAACGTGGAAGTCTGGCCTCCACTCTAGGGTCCCCAAGGGCCACACCCTCCCGGGGAGGCCATGTAGGGTCCACCAGTAGTACTTGGGCCTGGGGAAGGCACCTGGAGAGAGTCCTGGTGAAGCAGAAGGTCTTCACATTGCTCTCTTTCAAAGTGGTTCTTTAACATGAGAAGCTTACACTGCTTTTATTTCTCCAAACCAGCAAGTAATGTGTGCCGTGGCATTCATCACGCCTCTCATCCACCACTCTTTTCTTTTTTTAAATCATTTTACCTATTTAAAATTTTGAATTGTAAAATGCATGCAATATGAAATTTATATTAACCATTAAGATCTATGTTAACCATTAAAATCTATATTAACCATTCTAAGCAGAGAGCTCAATAGTTTTAAGTATATTCATATTGTTGAGCAACCGTCTAGTAGTACACACCTGCAACTATTTAGTAGTTCTGTTTTTAATTCTTTGAGTTATCTCCACATTGTTGTCTAAAGCAGCTGCACCATTTTACATTTCCACTAATAGTGAATAAAGACTCCCAATTTGTTTACATCCTTGCAGACACTTAAAACAATTTTTTTAGACATTAAAAAATTTAAATTCAATTAATTAACATATAATGTATTATTGGTTTCAGAGGTACATATCTGCGATTCATCAGTCTTATAAAATACCCATTGTTCATTAGATCACATGCCCTCCTTAATGTCCATCACCCAGTTCCCCCATCGTCTTACTCCCTGCCCCTCCCCTCCCCCCCCAAGCAATCCTCAGTTTGTTTCCTATGATTAAGAGTATCTTATGGCTTGTCTACCCCTCTGGTTTCATCTTCTTTTATTTTTTTCTCTCTTCCCCTACGATCCTCTGTTTTGTTTCTTAAATTCCACATCTCAGTGAGATCATATCATAATTGTCTTTCTCTAATTGACTTATTTTGCTTAGCATAATACACTAATTCCATCCGTCTATGTCATTGCAAATAGCAAGATTTCATTTTTTGATGGCTGTGTAATATTCCATTGTGTGTGTATCTATATGTAGGTCACATTTTCTTTATCCTTTCCTCTGTTGATGGACATTTGGGCTCTTTCCGTAGTTTGGCTAGTGTGGACATCGCCTTGCAGACACTTTTTGTCTTTCATATTTTGTTAGTAGCCATATAGACAGGTGTGAATTAACATCTTGTTGTTTTGATTTGCATTACCCTAACGATTGGTGATGTTGAGCATTTTTTCATACACTGTTGGCCATTTGTATGTCTTCTTTGGAGGAATGTGTATTCAAGTTCTCAGCCCATTTTAAAACCCAGTTATTCATTTCTTTTGTTGTTGACTTGTAGGAGTTTCTTATATATTTTGAAGGTTAGCCCTTTATAAGATATATTGTTTGTAGATATTTTTCCCCATCCCATAGGTTGCCTTTTTACTCTGTTGATTGACCTTTTAGTTTGATATAGTCCTGTTTATTTTTGTTTTTGTTGCCTGTGCTTTTAGTATGAAATCATTGATAAGAGCAATGCCATGAAGCTTTGCTTCTGTTTTCTTCTAGGAAGTTTTACAGTTTCAGGTCTCATATTAAGTCTTTAATTTACTTTGTTGAAGGTATTATAATTTATCATAAAATGGTATTGAATTTTGTCAAATGCTTTTTCTGTGTCTATTGGGACAATCATGTGATTTTTATCCTTTATTCTCTGCCAGGTAAATCATATACACCACTTCATTAGGGTCAATGTTTGGAGATTTACCTTATTCCTTTGGTAACATGGTATTTGGAATATCTTTATCTGATCCTTGATTTTCCTTGACTTTCTGTGTTGATATCTGTTCATTAGACAAAGCAGCTCCCTCTCCTGGTGTTCAGAGTCCGGCTTTGTACAAAATCTGGCCAATCAGCTTGGCCAGAAATTCTGAGGGGCCTTTCTAACCTTTTGAAAAGGCCAACTCACTTCTTTGTTTTTTGCATGCCCAGGTATCTAATGTATGTGGAGTTTCAGCTGGACACTGGGACAAGTGAGACTGAAGCCAGTTCTCGGGTGGCCTCCAGAAGATTTGGCTCATTGGATGCTCCATCCAACCTGAGTTTTTCTTCCCATTCTGGGCCGAACTAGGAGGGAATGCTAGGACAGTTGCCTGCCTATATCTCTGTCTCTGTTCCCACAGCTCCTAAGAAGTTAGATAATACCAGGTCCCATCAGCATTTTGAGTCACACAAGTCAGAAGCTAATCTTTTGGCAGTTCCTGGAAAAGTTGGGTGCCTGGACCAGCTTTTTCCCTTCCCCAAGGAGAAGCTGGGAGCTGCGCTGTTTATGTTTGCTCTTTGCTGAGGTAAAGGAGGAGCCATGGAATTTACCATTTCAAGCTGCCTTTTCCATTCTTCTCTAGGTGGTTAGACTGTGATGAGCCCATCGTAGCTCCAAGATTGACAAGACAGAAGCCAATCCTTTGTGGAGCCCCTTCAGGAAATTCGGGGGTATTGGGCATATAAACCAGCTGGAACTATGGGATCTCTTCCTGATTGGATGGCATTCTGCCAGTAACGATTTGGTTGCGCTGGTGTGCCAAATCTTTCTGCCAGCTTTGGTGAGTAGGGTTTCACACTCACTCAGGGTACAGGATCCTTTCCATTAGTTTCTGGATTTCTAGCAAAGAGAATTTGTCTGTGAACTGGTGTGAATCGGTGAGTTTGTGGGAGAGTGTGGGGGCCAGGGCTTCCTACCCTGTCATCTTGCTGATGTTACTTTAAAGACCGACATTTTAAAGGCTTGTTTTATAGGCCAGTATTAAAATACCTCATCAGAATGACCATAGAAAAATGTGCGCCCAGTTTTAGGTTTTCATGTAGCTCCTGGTAGCATTATTTTCCTTATTATGCATTGGTCCTTGGCTGGAGTGCTGACCTCTTCCCTTGACTCCTCACTCAACAGTTCTTTTCTATCTACATAATCCTATCTGCACCAATAATCAACTCTGAACCCCATATTAGCACCCCTTCCTTCGACCTGATGCTATTTCTCATATCCTGTATTCATCCCTGCCTGTGCCCGGGAACCCTACCATCATGTCTGGGCAGTTTTGCTGGAGCTTCCCTATAAAACAGTGCTATATCTGGTTAGATTTTCTGGTGCTGAGTCCTGCCTACTGGTTTGAACCTTTCAGTAATATCCACTACTTGCTTTGTGCTGGGATTTTGCCAGTCTGCTTGAGTGGAGCTGGCTTCTGGGTCCAAGGAGAGTTCCCTCCAGCTTTGTCCCCTCAGCATGGACTTCTCCCAGCCCTGATCTTCTCCAAGTTGAGATATTGACTTGGAGGAATCCATATGTCAGGCTAAATATCAAGACTTTGCAGAAGTTTTGAAGTCCATTGGGAAAACAATGTATACTAGAGGAGGATTGGGGAAAATTGTGATGGTTTGATCAACTGCACTCAGCCCCTGTATTTATATTGATTGACATGTTCAGAAATAAGAAAGAAGGAAGAAAAAATAAAAGGAAGGCAGGAAGAGAAAGCAGACGGGAAGAAGATATAAGAATGTGACATCTGTGGGTGTTTTGAAGTTATTGAACCATGAAGTGGAGCTAGAACTTCAAAAAATAGTGTATTAACAGGCCACCATATTGTTCGTTATCAGTTTAAGCACATAGCAGCAAAACCTGATAAAGTCTCAGAAGCTGGAGCCAATGCTGGAGGTAGAGGCCACTTACAACCACCTTTGACTCTTTTTTCCTTATCTCTAAAAGGATAGATACATGAGGTAAAATCCAGCTCTTCCAGTTTGGCCCTCCAAGGACCCACGTAATAATCAATGGATGGAGAAACACACTGGCTTCCAGGAAAAAGGCTTTTTAAACAGTGTTAGCTAACATATGCAGCCACAGAAACCAGCTCTAGCTAATTCCAGCAGAAAGAGGATTTATTGTTAGGGAATGCAGATGGCCTTAAACAGATGAAAAGATAGTAAACTTCCCTCACAATAAAATACATGAAATTTAAAACTACACTAAGATATAATTTTCAACTTATCACATGGGCAAAAATCCAAAAGCTGGATAGATTCTGTTGTCAAGGCTCTGGGGAAGAAGCACCTTCAGACATTGCTGGTAGGGGTGCAAAATGATAAATCTTTATGGAGGGAAATTTGACAGTACTTATCAAAATTACAAATGCACCTGTCCCTGCACTCAGCAATCCTGTTTCTGAGAATTTCTTCTAAAGGCATAAATACATATATAAAAATGACATATGTCCTTGTTGTTTATAATGGCAAAAAAAATTGGGAACAAGCCAGATAAACATCAATAGATACTGGTTAAAATAAACTGTGATACAGCCACACAGTAGAAATCTATGCCATTGTAAGAGAGGATGAGAAAGCCTTTTATATATTCATATAGATATTTTCTTAAGAAAAAAACCGAGGTGCGGAAGAATGCACATATACACAATATGTGTGTATAGCATATTACTTTTTTTTTAAAGATTTATTTATTTATTTGACAGACAGAGATCACAAGTAGGCAGAGAGGCAGGCAGAGAGAGGCGGGGTAGCAGTCTCCCCGCTCCGCAGGGAGCTTGATGTGGGGCTCGACCCTGGGATTATGACCTGAGTCGAAGGCAGAGGCTTTAACCCACTGAGCCACCCAGGCGCCCCAGCATATTACTTTTTATGTAAGAAAAGAACATTGTAAGAATATTTGTGTTTATTATGTCTACAAAAAGAAATGCTGGGAGAATGTGTGAACTTTAGGAACAGTTACCTAAAGGTTGTGAGGGGCAACAGGGTGCAAAGGAAAAGGGAGTGAACCTTCTTGGGTACCTTGTTGGGTTGCTTCAAAATGTCGATGAATTTAGATCATCGAATAAAAAGATGATGTAATTTCCTAGTGGGCCCAGGCAACCAGGCTTGGATGCTTCTCTTTGGAAACAACAGACTAAATCATTGCACCAGCTCTGTGAGATAAGCCACACATTGTCCATTCCAAGATAAAAGCCGTGGTGGCCATAATGCCATCCAGTTTCTAGAGGCATGGAGGTTGCTGTTCTAGGACAGTCTCTTGTGTCTGGGGTTCAGTGTCAGGGGTGTGGGTAGTGGATGCTGTGTGTCTGTGTCCAGCTCTGCTTTCTTCTCTGTGTCTTACACGTGGATGCCAAGGTGCTGAAATACTTCCCCCTCAGCGTTTAGTACTATAGTTGATTCTGGGGCTGAAGCCCCAAGCTGGGAGTCCATAGCAGCAAACAGCCTCAGCTGTTAGTTCTGCTGGATGCTGCACAGGGCATTCTTTTCTACGTATGTTTTATTTTGAAAAAGTTTGGGAAGCAATGGATTAGAGAACAAGCTTTAAAAGAAAAGACCTCAGCTGGCCTCTAGTGAGGATAATAAATCACAAGGATCAAAGCATTCGGTTTTGTTAATTTGGAGACATTCCTTTGTTCTGATGTTTTTAGAGTGGATTTGCTGCTGTTGATGTTCAAGTACGTGACGCTCGGCACCAGGGGCTGGTTTCCAAGGAAATGAAGGCTCCATTAAGGTTGATTTCCACGCAAGTGTTACAGTGCTCGTCTGATGGTTCACGATTAGTGAAAGTCTCACCAGATGTATAGGGGAATTTTGGGAAGGATGATATTTCCTTCTATATTCTCTCACTTAAAGGAACATACACAGAAAACGTCTGAAGAGAAGGGGAGGGGAGAGCCAACTTAAGGTAACCCAGACTAACCTGTCGCAGTGTTGCTTAAGTCCCTTGATGTAGCCCATGTAAGTTAGCTTCCTGGGGCACCGAGTGGGAGGAGGGATGGATATTTGATCTGAAGGGGCAAGTGGAAGATACCCAGCACAGCCTCTAAAAATACAGGACACTGTTAGTCACAAACAGTTGTGTGGCATACTGAGGGAGGAATCCTATCATTAACAAAATCTTCCCTGAACAGTTTTTTCTTTTTTTTAAGATTTTATTTACTTATTTATTTGACAGACAGAGATCACAAGTAGTCAGAGAGGCAGGCAGAGAGAGAGGAGGAAGCAGGCTCCCGGTTGAGCAAAGAGCCCAATGCGGGGCTTGATCCCAGGACCCTGAGATCATGACCTGAACTGAAGGCAGAGGCTTAACCCTCTGAGCCACTCAGGACCTTCTGTTGTCTTTATTTTATTTACTGACAATAAGCCATCAGGAAAAAAGATATGATATAAGGAATTAATGACAGGGTCTTGTTAGAAATTTGTTCTAGAGATAAAAAAACCAAAAACCCAAAACCAAACAATGAGCCCCCGCAGCTGTTTGTGAGTGGCTTCAGTGAGTGAAACGCTGTCTCCCATTATTTTATTTTGCAGGATGTGTTGAACACCGGGGAAATGCTCGGCTGACAAAAGTTAATAGAACTCCTTGTGGTGGCCTGGTCAGGGAACCAAACAGGTGAAATTGGAAGAGTCATTCCTTACACCTTTTGCTATATTTGCAGCAGCAAGAGTCTGGTATCCACATTTGAAACTCATTTTCGGCATTATAAAATACGCTTCTGATACAGGCTTCAGTTCAGATGCCTGACTTCTTGCTACACGATGCCAATGATCATTGTCTTCCATTTTTATTTCTATTTTATTTTTATTTAAAAGGCCTCTAAGGGATCCAAATCAGTTTTCCAGCCTCAGGAATAGGAATGGGCTGGGGACAGTAAAAGCCACAGGGACGGGGATAGCAGGGAGTCCGTGGGGACGCGGGGACCGAGGTGGGAAGATGATTCCTGCAGGTTGCAGTGACCCAGAACTTCCTTATGGGCAAGTCACACGGACTCTTGAGAGTTTGCTGTAAAATTACCTGAATTATGCTGGGATTTATTACTCTCTCAACGTCAAATTTTGAGGTCAGTGTCATGCATACTCAAGAAATCTGTTTGGGGGAAGCAAGACAGTGGTCAGTAAGCACATGGATTCAAATCTGGGACAACAGAGTCTAAGTTTTTATTCAAATTCCAGTTATTATATTATATATATAATTATATATATGTACATATACACACACACATATGTATATTATACACAGAGTATAATATTAGTTTTGGGTATACAATATAGTGACTCCACACTTGGTGCATCAGCCCGTGCTGATGTGCACTCCTTCGTTCCTGTCACCTCTACCGCCCATCCCCCGGCCCACCTCCCTTCTGGTGACCATCAGTTTGTTCTTGGTTTGCTGCTCTCTCTTTTTTCCCCTTCGCTCATTTGTTTTGTTTCTTAAATTCCACATATGAGTGAAATCATATGGTAATTGTCTTTCTCTGACTCATTTCCCTTAGCGTAATGCTCTTTAGCTCCATCCATGTCGTTACAATTGGCAAGATTTCATTCTTTTTTATGACTGAGTAATATTCCATCACACACACACACACACACACACACACACACACACACCCCTCACATCTCTGTCCATTCATCAGTCGATGGACACTTGGGCTATTTCCATCATTTGGCTACTGTAGATAATGCTTCTCTAAACGTCAGGATGCATGTATCCCTTTGAATTGGTATTTTTGTACTTTGAGTAAATACCTACTAGTGCAGTTTTTGGGTTGTAGGGTGGTTTTATTTTTACCTTTTTGAGGAACGTCTTGTTCTTCAGCGGGGCTTTACCAGTTTGCATTCCCATGGAGAGTGCAGGAGGGTTCTCCTTTCTCCGCATCCTGCCAACACCTGTTGTTTCATGTGTTGTTAATTTTAACCATTCTGACAGGTGTGAAGTGATATCTCGTTGTAGCTTTGATTTGCATTTCCCTGATGATGACTGATACTCATGTATCTGTTGGCCATTTGTATGTGTTCTTTGGAAAATGTCTATTCATGTCTTCTCTCTGTTTTTTAAATTGGATTATTCATTTTTTCGGTGTTGAGTTTTAACTTCTTTATATATTTTGGATACTAACCCTTTATTGGATACGCCATTTTCAAATATCTTCTCCCATTCTGTAGGTTGCCCTTTAGTTTTGTTGATTGTTTCCTTTGCTGTGCAGAAGCTTATTATTTTGATCTAGTCCTAGCAGTTTATTTTTGCTTTTGCTTCCCTTGCCTCGGGAGACATATCTAGAAAGAAGTTGCTGTGGCCGATGTCAAAGAAGTTACTGCTTGTGTTCTCTTCTAGGATTTATATGGTTTCAGGTCTCACATTTAGGTCTTTAATCCACTTTGAATTTATTTTTGTGTATGGTGTAAAATAGTGGTTCAGTTTCATTCTTTTGTGTGCAGTTGTCTAATTTTCCCAACACCAATTGTTGAAGAGACTTTTTCCTCATTGAATAGTCTTTCCAGCTTTATGAATATTAGTTGACAATGTAATTGTGGGCTCATTTCTGGGTTTTCTGTTCTGTTCCATTGATCTATGTGTCTATTTTTGTGACAGTACCACAGTGTTTTGATTAGTCCAGCTTTGTAATATAGCTTATAGTCTGGAATTGTGATGCCTCCAGCTTCACTTTTCTTTTTCAAGATTGGTTTGCCTGTTTAGGGTCTTTTGTGGTTCCACACAAATTTTAGGATTGTTTGTTCTAGCGCTGTGAAAAATGCTGGTGGTATTTTGATAGGGATTGCCTTAAACCTTTAGATTGCTTTGGGTAGTATAGACACTTAACAATATTTGTTCTTCCAATTTGTGAACACGGGATGCTTTTCCATTTCTTTGTGTCATCTTCAATTTCTTTCATAAGTGTTCTATAGTTTTCAGAGCACAGATCTTTTACCTCTTCAGTGAAGTTTATCCCTAGGTATGTTATTGTTTTTGGTGCAATAGTAAATGAGATTGACTCCTTGATTTCTTTTTCTGCTGCTTTGTTTTTGGTGTGTAGACAGATATGCAACAGATTTCTTTACTTTGATTTTATATCCTGCAACTTTGCTGAATTCATGTATGAGTACTAGCAATTTTTTTGGTGAAATCTTTCAGGTTTTCTGCGTGGCACATCACATTGTCTGCAAATAGTGAAAGTTTGATTTCTTCCTTGCCGATTTGGATGCCTTTTATTTCTTTTGTTCTCTGATTGCTGAGGCTAGGACTTCTACTACTATGTTGAATAGTAATGGTAAGAGTGGACATCCTTGTCTTATTCCAGAGTGTAGGGGAAAGGCTCTCAGTTTTTCCATATTGCGGGTGATATTAGCTTTGGGTCTTTCATATATGACCTTTATTATGTTGAGGTATGTTTCATCTATCCCTACTTTGTTGAAGTTTTTTTTTTTTTTAATCAAAAGTAGATGCTAAAATTAACAACACAAGAAACAACAGCTGTTGGCAAGGATGCAGAGAAAGGGGTACACTCATGGTTTTAGTATCAGATTAATGCTGGCCTCAGAATTAGTTTGGAGGTTTTCCTTCCTATTCTATTTTTTTTTTTTTTTTTGGAGTAGTTTGAAAAGAATAGGTATTAATTCTTCTTCAGATGTTCAGTAGAATTTGCCTATGAAGCCATCTGGTCCTGAACTTTTGTTTGTTGGGAAGTTTGTTTGTTTGTTTGATTACTAATTCAATTTCTGTGCTGGTTATCAATCAGTCTGTTCAAGTTTTCTATTTCTCCCTGTTCTAGTTTTTTTTTTTTTTTTTTAAAGATTTTATTTATTCATTTGACACAGAGAGATCACAAGTAGGCAGAGAGGCAGGCAGAGAGAGAGAGAGGAGGAAGCAGGCTCCCCGCAGAACAGAGAACCCGATGCGGGACTCGATCCCAGGACCCTGAGATCATGACCTGAGCCGAAGGCAGCGGCTTAACCCACTGAGCCACCCAGGCGCCCTCCCTGTTCTAGTTTTGATAATTTATGTGTTTCTAGGCATTTATCCTTTTCTTCCAATTTGTCCAAATTTTTTGGCATATAGTTTTTCATAATAATCTATTAATAATTGTATCTCTGTGGTATTAGTTGTTATCTCTTCCCTTTTATTTGTGATTTTCTTTATTGGGTCCTTTATCTTTTCTTTTTGAGAAGTCTGACTGGAAGTTTATCAATTTTATTGACTTTTTTCCCAAAGAACAAGCTCCTGGTTACATTAATCTATTTTTCTAGTTTGTATATCATTTCTGCTCTAGGCTTTATTATTTCTTTCCTTTTGCTGGCTTTAGGCTTCATTTGTTGCTCATTTTCTAGCTCTGTTAGGTGTAAAGCTAGGTTGTTAATTTGAAATTATTCTTATATTTTGAGGTAGGCCTCTATTGCTATGTACGTCCTTCTTAGGACTGCTTGTGCTACATCCCAAAGATTTCGGGTCATTGTATTTTCATTTCATTTGTTTCCATGTATTTTTAAAATTTCTTCTGCTATTTCCTCGTTGACCTGTTCATTGTTTAGTAGTATGTTATTTGACCTCCATATATTTGTTGTCTTTGCAGATGTTCTCTTGTGGTTGATTTCTTTTCTTTTCTTTTTAAAAAATATTTTATTTATTTATTTGACAGACAGAGATCACAAGTAGGCAGAGAGGCAGGCAGAGAGAGAGGGGAACCAGGCTCCCTGCTGAGCAGAGAGCCTAATTCGGGGCTCGATCCCAGGACCCTGAGACCATGACCCGAGGAGAAGGCAGAGGCTTTAACCCACTGAGCCACCCAGGTGCCTTGTGCTTGATTTCTGATTTCATAGTGTTGTGGTCAGAAACGGTTCATAGTTTGACTTCAGTCTTCTTGTATTTGTTGAAGCCTGCTTTGTGGCCTGAAATGTGATCTCTTGTGGAAAATGTTCCATGTGCACTCTGAAAGAATGTATATTCTGCTCTTTTAGGATGGAATGTTATTTTTTTTTAATTTTTTAAAATTTATTTTCAGCATAACAGTATTCATTGTTTTTGCACCACACCCAGTGCTCCATGCAATACATGCCCTCTCCAATACCCACCACCTGGTTCCCCCAACCGCCCCCCCCTGCCCCTTCAAAACCCTCAGATTGTTTTTAAGAGTCCATAGTCTCTCATGGTTCACCTCCCCTTCCAATTTCCCTCAACTCCCTTCTCCTCTCTAACTCCCCTTGTCCTCCATAAATATACCTGTTAAGTGCATCTAGTCCAGTGTGTCATTCAAAGCTGTTGTATTCTTGTTGATTTTATGTTTAGAGGATCTGTCCATTGATGCAAGTGGGGTGTTAAAGTCCCATATTATTATTGTATTATTATTATTTAGTTCTTTTATGTTTCTTATAATTTGTTTTGTGTGTTTGGGTGCTCCCGTGTTGGGTGCGTATTTATGATTGTTATATCTTCTTGTTGGATTGTCCTCTTTATTATGATAATATTAATGCCCTTCTTTTGTCTCTTATTATAGTCCTTGTTTTAAAGTCTATTTTGTTCAATATAAGCATTGCTATTCTAGCTTTTTTTGGGACATCCATTTGCATGATAATGACCTCCAGATTACTTTCATCACTTACTTTTCAGTCCTGCATACTTGCCTGTTAACTTATCATAAACAATCATGATTTGAAAAGGGTTAGGAAAAGGAGACTATGTAATTTCTGATTTGGTTTAAATTTGGCAGGCTTTCAAAAATAATAAGTAATTTATTCAGTGCTTATTGAGTCCTGCTATGGGCCAGGAAGGAGCGGAGATAGCAGTGAACTTTCAGGTGAAGTCTCAGTTATCATAAAACTTGTAATCCAGAGGAAGGAGACAGATAGGAAACAATTACAAAAATAATGCAATTCTAGATAGTGATAAATGTCATGAAAAAATGAAATCGTGATGTGGTGGTGGGAGGGTACTTTAGATTGGGTGGACGGGGAAAGCCTCTTTGAGGAGGTGGATTTTCCTTTCTTATGCTATGGTTTATTGAATGCTCTCTATGCTAGGCCTGTCTTATGGATTTTTCTTATATTAACTCATTCAATCCACACAGTAGTCCTGTGAGAAAGTAGGATCATCTCTTCTGTACAAATGAGGAAACTGGAGGACACAGCCGTTTGGAGACTTGCCCAGGACCACACAGATGGAAAGTAGTGGAGCCAAATTTGAACCCAGGGAGTTCTGTGCCTTCAATTACTAGATGCTGACTGTCAGCCATGTAAAGAGTTGGAAGCGGCTCTGCCAGGCAGAGGGAAAAGCAAGTGCAAAGTTCTTGAGCAATAAGTGTGTAGCGTCTGAGCTGCAGTCTAGAGACCAATGAAACAGAGTGAACAAGGGCAGAGGTGGTGGTAACAGCGTCTCCTAGCTGGACAGAAGCCAGAATTTATGACGCCTTAGAGCTTCATAAACTCCTTTGGTGAGGAGTTAGACTTAATTCTGAGGGAAGCCAGTGAAGGCCCTAAGAGGGGAAGCAGCCCCGCCTTTCCGTGGAGCCAGAGTGAGTTCAGCTTAGAGAGAAATCACACCTTTTAGTATGGAGTAGAAGAAACAGGTGGCTTGGAATTATCTTTGTCTCCCAATGTATCAGATATGGATTCTTGGATGCTAGAAAGTCCACATTAATCCTTTTATGTTTCCTATAGCTGTGGTTAGAAATACTCGTAAAGTTTTTACAACATACCTTTGCCTGGGGCCTCACCCCATAGATATGAATTAATAGGCCTGGGTGGGGCTTTTTAGTCTCTAAGGGCTCCTAGGTGATTCTAATGTGAGGTCACTGGTGAGAACGGTTGCAATGGCTCCTTGCTTTCCAGAATTGGCCGTTTTGGGGCACCTGGGTGACTTAGTCGGTTGAACATCTGCCTTCAGCCCGGATCATGATCCTGGGGTCCTGGGATTGAGCCCCATGTTGGGCTCCCTGCTCAGTGGGCGTCTCCTTCCCCCTCTCTCCCTCCCCCTAGCTTGATGTCTCTCTCTCATTCTCAAACAAAAATCTAAAAACAAACAAACAAACAAACAAAAAAACCAAAAAAACCCGGAACACCCAAACAAGCAAAGAAAACTGGCCATTTCCCCCTTATTTGGAAATTTCAGTGAGTTCCCCCACCTTTTCTTTTTCAGAATTTTCTGGCAGGTGTCATCTCTATTTTTCCTGCAATTTTCTTCTTTTGACCAGCTACAAAGGAAATGATCCCTTATTGTTCTATGATTGAGGTGGCTTAGAAAAAGGGTAAAGTTCCATGAGCACACATGAGTTAAAACTATAATTGACTTGTTCAGGTGGCCACCTCTGTGGGGTTTGAGCCCATAAACTTATGTGCTAGCCTCAGGGAGATGGCATATGATATGCTTAAAATATTATTGGGCAAATAAACATATAGTATATGTACATAAATATACAAATCTGGATTTACATTGCTCATGAGAGGCTGTTTGCAGAATCCCAAGACTAAAATGTAGCCATCCATGTTCAGGTTTCTCTGGATACATTTCCTGTCGGACTCAGGATGAAGTTCATTCCTGAGCTTTATTGCGAACTGAGTGATCGTGCTATCATGAAGGGCAGAGCACCTGAACCCATAAGCAAGCTGCAGAGTTGGGGATATGAGGCTGGTTGGGAATGACTTGCATGGGAGAGAATCATAAAACTGCTTTTGAGAGGCTGCTAAAAAATATGGCTGTTGCTGGTGTGGCTGTTGCCCAAATTTTGGGCTGAGCAGCAAGCAGCCTTTTATGATCTGAGGTGGTACCTTCCCTTGATTAACATAAATAATGAGTCTCCCGAAAAGACAGTGTTAGGGAAGCTTCAGAACACAAGAGGTCCTCTGAGTGAGGCATTCTCTTGTCCCCAGATCATCATTTCTGGAGTTATGCTGATTTTTTGTTTATAGACTCTTAACTAGCAGTTTACATTCTGCTTTTTTATATTTTACCATTTCACTGAAACTTTTCATTGTGGGTTGTCTTTTCATGCATGCTAATTCCTTTCCTTCAAGTGTTTTCATCCCTACCAGCACTCTTGCAGTCCAAACTACCAGACTGTCCTGTCCAGAGTGCTGTACCAGCTCCAACGGGTCTCTCTTCCTGTCTTTGACCCTTCTAGTCCATTCTCTGATCTTAATTCTAAATCTGTTATGTAATTCCACTGCTCAAAAACCTCAGTAGTTCCTCAGTACTCTTAGGAAAAAATTTAAATCTCCCAAGTGCGCTTACAAGGCACTCTGTAACCCACCTTCTGCCTGCCTCTGCCACTACTTCTCCCGCATGATCCCTACCCTCACCTCTATCCTTTTTAGTTTAGAGAGACCCACTAACATCCTGCATTAGAATCACCCTAACGCTTGCTAAGAAATCTGGATCTCTGCATTCCGTCCGGTACTGACTGGACCAGAATCTCTGGGAACTTCCAAGGAGAGGCTTCTAAATACCAATTTGAGAACCATTTGCTAGGCCACTGAAATTGCTAAATAGAGATGAAATGCAAGCCATTTGGGTTGCTGCACTGGGTGAACTCTGCCTCAGTAGCCAGATCAGCCATCAGGAGATGATCTCAAAGGCAGAGGTGTTGCTTGCCTTCTGTGTCTGTTGTGTCAGATGTTTCCATTAGAAATTTAGAAATCTGAGAATCCTTCCAATACCCTTGAAAGTCTCTTTTTATTTATTTATTTTTTAAATAAATTTATTTTTTAAATTTAAATTCAATTAGCCAACATATAGTACATCATTAGTTTCTGAAATAGCGTTCAGTGATTCATAGTTGTGTGTAACACCCACTGCTCATCACATCACATGCCCTCTTAATGCCCATCATTAGGGCACCCTGATCCCTCCACACACCTCCCCTTCTGCAACCCTCAGTTTGTTTCCCAGGGTCAAGAGTCTGTCATGGTTTGTGTCTCTCTGACATCTTCTCATTCGTTTTCCCCTCCCTTCCCCGTGATCCTCTGCACTATTTCTTATGTTCCATATATGAGTGACATCACATGATAATTGTCTTTCTCTGATGGACTTGCTTCACTTAGCATAATACCCTCTTGTTCCATCCATGTTGGTGTAAATGATGGGTGAATAATATTCCCTTGTATACATGAACCACATCTTCTTTATCCATTCATCTGTTGAAGGGCATCTCGGCTCCTTCCACAGTTTAGCTATTGTGAACGTTGCTGCCATGAACAGTGGGGTGCAGGTGCACCTTCTTTTCACTACATTGGTATCTTTAGGGTAAATATCTAGTAATGCAACTGCTGGGTCATAGATAGCTCTATTCTTACCTTCTTGAGGAACATCCATACTGTTTTTCAGAGTGGCTGCACCAGCTTGCATTCCCCAACAGTGTAGGAGGGTTCCCCTTTCTCTGCATCCTCATCAACATCTGTCATTTCCTGACTTGTTAATTTTAGCCATTCTGACTGGTGTGAAGTGGTATCTCACTGTGGTTTTGATTAGTATTTCCCTGATGCCAAGTGATATTGAGCAACTTTTCATGTGTTTGTTGCACATTTGGATGTCATCTTTGCAGAAATGTCTGTTCATGTCTCCTGCCCATTTCTTTTTTTTTTTTTTTTTTCCAGCATAACAGTATTCATTATTTTTGCACCACACCCCATGCTCCATGCAATCCGTGCCCTCTATAATACCCACCACCTGGTACCCCAATTCTTGATTGGATTATTTGTTCTTTGGGTGTTGAGTTTGATAAGTTCTTTATAGATTTTGGGTACTAGCCCTTTATCTGATATGTCATTTGTGAGTATCTTCTCCCATTCTGTCAGTTGTTTTTTGGTTTTGTTAACTGTTTCCTTTGCTGTGCAGATGATTTTTATTTTGATGAAGTCCCAATAGTTCATTTTTGCACTTGCCTCCCTTGCTTTTGGCAATGTTTTTAGGAAGAAACTGCTGCAGCTGAGGTCAAAGAGGTTGTTGCTTGTGTTCTCCTCAAGGATTTTCATGGATTCCTGTCTCACACTGGAGTCTTTCATCTATCTATTTCTGTGTGTGGTGTAAGGAAATGACCAGTTTCATTCTTCTGCATGTGGCTGTCCAATTTTCCCAACACCATTTGTTGAAGAGACTGTCTTTATTCCATTGGATATTCTTTCCTGCTTTGTTGGAGATTAGTTGACCATAGAGTTGAGGGTCTCATTTCTGGGATCTCTATTCTGTTCCATTGTTCTATGTGCCTGTTTTTGTGCCAGTACCATACTGTCTTGATGATTACAGTTTTGTCATAGAGCTTGAAGTCAGTTATTGTGATGTCCCCAGCTTTGATTTTTCTTTGTCAACATCCCCCTGGCTATTTGGAGGCTTTTCTGGTTCCATACAAATTTTAGGGTTATTTGTTCCAGCTCGGTGAAAAATGTTGATGGTGTTTGGATTGGATGGGGTTGCATTGAATTTATAGATTGCTTTGGGTAGCATAGACATTTTAACAATGCTCATTCGTCCAATCCATGAGCATGGAATGTTTTTCCATTTATTTGTGTTTTCCTCAGTTTCTTTCATGAATATTCTATAGTTTTCTGAGTACAGATTCTTTACCTCGTTGGTTTATTCCTAAGTAGCTTATGGTTTTTGATGTAATAGTAAATGGGATAAATTCCTTAATTTCTCTTTCTTGAGACACATTGTTAAGTGTATACAAATGCAGCTGATTTCTGTGCATTAACTTTTATATCCTGCCATGTTGCTGTAATGCTGTATGAGTTTTAGCAATTTTGGGGTGGAGTCTTTTGGGTTTTCTACATAAAGTATCATGTCATCTGTGAAGAGTGAGAGTTTGACTTCTTTGCCAGTTTGAATGCCTTTTATTTTTGTTGTCTGATTGTGAGGCTAGGACTTCTAGTACTATGTTGAACAATAGTGGTGAAAGTGGAGTGTCCCTGTCCTTTTAAACTACAAACTATATTAGAAACTTAACTTGTGAACAAGTTTTAACTTTGATTGTCAGAGATTTGGGTAAAGCACAGAGAAAAGAGGATGAGATTTGGAGTCAGGAGACCTGAATACAACTTGAATCTATCTTTGCTGATGTTTCAACTTTGGGCTAGTTATGTCAATTCCCTGATTAAATTATAATTTCCTTTTATTTTTGAAATGCGGCTAATAGTATCATTAGGTTATTTAAACCTAAATGAGGAAATGTTTTGTTAATAGTTAATTGCCATCACCCAAGTTGGTGGTGGTTTTCTGTCTTTGATTGATGAAAGAGGGCCTACATACAAAGAATTTTCTTAGTATTCCAAAAGTTTTTGGAAGTGAATTTCATTAACTTCCTGATGTATCAAAATTTGTGGGATACAGTCTAGAGAAGAAAATTTAGAGCACTAAAATTGACTCTTCTTTGAAGAGTTTACTCTTCAAAAGGAAATTTACAATGAAAATACAGGGCAAAAGCTTGTATCTAGAATGTATGAACATTCTGAGGGTTTTGAAGGGACGGGGGGTGGGAGGTTGGGGTACCAGGTGGTGGGTATTATAGAGGGCACGGATTGCATGGAGCACGGGGTGTGGTGCAAAAATAATGAATACTGTTATGCTGGAAATAAAAAATAAAAAAAATAAAAAAAAAAGAAATGAAAACACAGGTTCACACAAAAACCTGCATATGAATGTTAAAAAAAAAAAAAAAAAAAAAAAAAAAAATAATGTATGAACAATCCTGTAAGTCAATAATAATGATGTGGGAAACAAAGGCAAAGGAAATGTAACTTAAATTAAAATCTCCTCACAGCTTGCAGCCCACTGACAGATACCTGAACCATGCGGAGCGTGACCTTCCTCAAGGAACTTGTGACTGCTTTAGTGCCTTAAAAGGATAAGGTTACTTAAAAGTAACCTTATCTAGGCAGCAGCAGGCCCTCAAGGTCCTGAAAGCTTTGCTTCCAGATACCTCAGAGACTTGCACTATCCCTCACCCCCGCTAATTAACACGTACACAATCAATCACTACTCTCAATCCCAGTATAGCTCTTTCTGCCACAGGTCTTGTCCCATGAATAGGGAAAGAGTTAAGGTCTAGGCAGGAGAGATAGGAGGCTTCTAACTCCCCTGACCAGGCTCCAAAACTATTCCTGGCAGGTGGAGATGCTAAGACAGAGCTGGACAAGAGATAAGGGAGCAAACCAAGATGGCATCTCAAGGCTACAGGCTTCTCAGTCAGTTCTCAGTAAGAGACTGCCACTAGAAGCCCTCATGAAGCCCTCTCGCTTTGAGAGCTTTTCTCTTTCCTTTGTGTTCTTACCTTCACTTAACAAATTTCACTACACCTCACCCTTTTGTGTCTGTGAGATTTATTCTTCGGCTCTGTGAGACAAGAATCCTGTAATCCTGCAACAATAAGATGACAAATAACACAATAAAAATAGAGAAAAGATATTAACAAATACTTAATCAAAAATATGTGGACGGCTAATAAGCACACAAAAACATGCTTGACATCAGTAGCTATTGTGGAAATGCAGACTGAAACCATAGCGAGATGCCACTACATATTTAGCCACAGAATTGTTAAAATCATAAAGATGGACCATACCAAGTGTTGACAGGGATGTGGAGCTATCAGAACTCTTATTCACATCTTTTTATTTATTTATTAAAAAATTTAAAATTTCTTTTCAGCGTAACAGTACTCATTGTTTCTGCACCACACCTAGTGCTCCATGCAATCCGTGCCCTCTCTAATACCCACCACCTGGTTCCCCCAAGCTCCCACCCCCCGCCCCTTCAAAACCCTCAGGTTGTTTTTCAGAGTCTGTAGTCTCTCATGGTTCACCTCCCCTTCCAATTTCCCCCAACTCCCTTCTCCTTTCCATCTCCCCATGTCCTCCATGCTATTTGTTATGCTCCACAAATAAGTGAAACCATATGATAATTGACTCTCTCTGCTTGACTTATTTCACGCAGCAGAATCTCTTCCAGTCCCGTCCATGTTGTTATAAAAGTTGGGTATTCATCCTTTCTGATGGAGGCATAATACTCCATAGTGTATATGGACGACATCTTCCTTATCCATTTGTCCATTGAAGGGCATCTTGGTTCTTTCCACAGTTTGGCGACCGTGGCCATTGCTGCTATAAACATTGGGGTACAGATGGCCCTTCTTTTCACTCCATCTATATCTTTGGGGTAAATACCCAGTAGTGCAATTGCAGGGTCATAGGGAAGCTCTTATTTTTAATTTCTTGAGGAATCTCCACACTGTTCTCCAAAGTGGCTATACCAACTTACATTCTCACCAACAGTGGAAAAGGGTTCCCCTTTCTCCACATCCCCTCCAACACATGTTGTTTCCTGTCTTGCCAATTTTGGCCATTCTAACTGGTGTAAGGTGATATCTCAATGTGGTTTTAATTTGAATCTCCCTGATGGCTAGTGATGATGAACATTTTTTCATGTGTCTGATAGCCATTTGTATGTCTTCATTGGAGAAGTGTCTGTTCATATCTTCTGCCCATTTTTTGATAGGATTATCTGTTTTGTGTGTGTTGAGTTTCTGGTGAGAATGTAAAATATTGCAGCCACTTTGGAAAATAATTCAGGAGTGTGCGGACCCACTTGGAATCTCAGAGTTGGTATAAAGATTATTTTAAGCTGGAGATATTTGGGATTCAACAGATGCAGAAAGAAGCCTTCTTGGAGCTTCCTTTATTTGACTAAAAACAGACAATTCTGAGAAGTGAGAATTGCCATAAATTTCTTCTTTGGGGCACTTCTATTCTTAGGAGAGACCAAGAATAAACCTACCATAAATCCCCTCTTTGGGAGACAATTATAGCAACTGGGAACAAGTCATGTTAGAAAAGTTTATAATCTACCGAATAAAACCCATGGGTCCACACTGATACAAATAAGTGGATAAATAGATATAAATGGAAAGTTTGATTAAAAGAAGACAGTTACATAGTTTCAAAGTAACTCCCCACATATACCTATTAATAACAGGAGAAAAGAGAATAATCTCACGGTGGATAAGCCTGGCAGCCACCACTTTCTTCAAATGATCTAAGGGGACACACCAACATGAGGTCGAATTAAACATGTGTGACGTTTGGTAGAGTTCGATGAATGTATTTCTGATCTTCCTGCCAAAGATGTGTAACCTGAGTCTAGTCACATAAAAACATCAGACAAAACAAATTAAAGGACATTCTTTAAAAGCAACAGCAGCAAACAAACTGGCCTATGATCTTAAAAAGTATCAAGGTCATGAAAGTCAAAGAAAGACTGAGGAACTATTCCAGACTGAAAGAAACTAAAGAGACATGAGAAAGAAAAGCAACACACCATTCCAGATTGGATCTTGTTGCTGTAAATGACTTATTGGCAAAAATGGTAAAACTTGAAAGGGGTCTGCAGATTAGATGGTAACAATGTTTCAACATTAGTTTCCTGGTTTTGGTAGGTGAATTGTGGCTGTATGGGCTAATTCCTTTGTTTGTAGGAAATGTACAGTAAGATATTTAGGAGTGAGAGCCATTGTTTTGGCAACTGACTCTAAGATGGTGCAGGGAAGGAAAATTCTTTGCATGACACTCGCAACTTTCCTGTAAATTTGAGGTTGTCCCAAATAAAAATTTGGAAAACTTTATACAAAAGAAATAATCCTGTAGAATGGATTGCTATGGGGCAAGAGAAGTCAGGACACCAGATGTGATGGTTTAGCAGTAGAGTATGTAAAAAAAGGCAGTTGCTTCAATCAGAATGGTAGTAAGCAGAAATTTTTAATATGTTCAGGAGAGGCAGCTGATGGTAAGTGGAGGTTTAAAGAAAGAAATAATTCAAGGATGATTTGATGCCATTTTTCTGAGATGGGGAAGACTCAGAAAGAAATGGATTTGAGAATGAAATTAAGAGCTCTGTTCTAGGCGTGTGAAGGGAATGTCTGGGAGATACCCAAGTGAAGATGCTGAGTGAGCAGTTGGAAACATGAGTCTGGCACTTAGGGGAGAGACATAAATTTTGGCGTCATCAACACATACGTGGTTTCCTCATAAACTGAATAAGATCATTGTTTGAAACAGGTTCTTGGTCTGAAATGACCAGATTTCCTTCAACCTCAAGGTCAAGTAGAGCCAGTTCTCCAACTTTGTTCTTCTCCTTCAATATCATGTTGGGTACTCTGGGTAATACTGTTTATTTAGGCTTGCTTGTTTCCTTGTTGGTTTTCTTTAGAACAGTAGGCTTTCCCTCAGTGATACCCTCAACCTCAGCATTTGGGATTTACACTTTTTAAAACAGAAACCTTTGCATTTTGATAGAATGGGGTAGGCTGTCTTTTCCTTATTTTTATATTTTCATTAAATCCACAGATATGAGTTTCCTGTGACCTGGGATCCTGAGAACATTGATTGGACTCTTGAAAGGGTACCATAAAAATCAGTTCCATGAGTGAGATTCCCATCCATCCCTTAGTATTTGGAGAATTCCATATGAAAAGATCTTTCAGAAATTCTTCCAGAAAAATATCTCTGTCTGTCTGTCTGTCTCTCTCTTCCCCCCCCCCCCCTATTCTGCTATTTTGCCTGCAAGTGAAGCTGTAGTTCTATTGGGCTAATATCACAGCCTTTTCCCCACCCCAGTTGTAAAGGTCTCGAAGAGGAAATTATATGAGTTTATGTGTAAATCAGGCAGGGAGAACAAATTGACAATTTAGATTTAAAAAGCTGTTTCCATGCAATTGATAAAAGACAGTCAAGGGGAACATTTCTATGATGCAAAAGCATGCTCTAAAAGACAGTTTTCTTTTCACATTTCAATGGGGGTTCTTCTGAGTCGGAACAAGGGCCCCTTGTGCCCACTGCTCACCTCTTGAGTCTCTTTGAACAATATCTGTGTGATGGCTTTTGTGCCTGTCTTTTATTCTGTAAGGGTTCTTAAGAAAAGTGACTGTTAGGTTTGTCCTACATGATATTTACTTATACTTATATTGACCTGGGTTTGACTTTTTGAATAAGGACTTCACCATCTATCTCTACCTAAAATATTTCCAGTTCACCCTTGTAATGAATAAATGATAAGAAACTCACCTTTTCCTCCAAACAACTCTTTCAGTATCTCTGTATCCTTAAATCTTAAAGCCTCCTTTTTTTCAGAGGAATCAGTCCCTCGAGTTTCAGGTAGAAGTAAAGGTTTTGGAGTCAGAATGGTGGGGTCAAACCTTGCTCAGATGGTGAATCTGTGTGATCCGGTGAACTCAAAGTCACAGTTTCCTCATTTGTTAAAAAAGAATAGTGCGAGGCTCAAATAAAGGGACTCTTGGAAGTTCTTAATGCAGAGCTGGCACATGGTACATCCTCAATATGGTAATTTTGTCATTATTTTTACTTTTATTTACCTTACTGGTTGAAAACCATCCTCCTCAAAAGACTGGGATTCTCATCATGGAGCAGCTTGAGCTACATGTTAATTGAGATTTCCTGAGCTCCTGTAGCATCTTCTGGAGACCTCTGCCTCATTCTTACCATGCAGTATTATGGGCAGGCCTAGTCTCTAGCCAACATGCCATGTGTGCTGGCCAACATCCCTTCTGACTGGTTGGTATCCATAGTATGGGGGCAGTTAAATATTTTGAATATCTCCATGATTGTAAATGTTACATTTCTGCCTTCCCTGTTGGATTGAGAACTCCCAAGGGCAAGGATTATATTTTATTGATAACCAGTGCCTAAGTTATGTTTAGCAGATGGTGGACACTCTATAAGTCTTTGATGAACCAAAATAAACTGGAATTTTGAGTTGCCATAGTGAACTTGAGATGTTACACAAAAACCAGCTTTTGCCTGGAACTATCAAAACAAGTGATACAGAGGAGCTTTGTCTAGGGAGGAAAGTGGGTGTGAGCCTCTGTTTCAAGTAAGACTTGCATGAGTACCTCCAACCATATTGTACTCAAGTCTCTAGCAGTTTTCTCTTCAGCTTTTAGCCATAATTAGAGCATTTGTTCTCAGAATATGGAGGTTTGCTTTGGGAAGCATTTATTACTTAGGTCCTTTGAAGTGTTTAGCAATGCAGACAGGTCATCAGCTGCTGCTTAGTGACATATAAGCTGTCACATGTTCCCCTCTTGCATCTGTTCTCCACTTCCCCTCTCTCCCAACCATCTCCAACACGTGATTATTTAAGGGTGGCAGATAGCATGTAGCCTCTTTATCTTCCACAACCCCAGTATAGCTGGGAGAATAGTAGAAATTCCAAGATGGTTTTCAAAACATAATTAAGGAAGCGATACAAAATTGCAACTTATTCAACTTGTTGGAAACCCTACGTTTAACACTAAGAAGGCTTCCATGTATAATAAAACATCCTTTCAATTCCAGGGTCTTGTGGTAAGGGCAAGGATAGGTCATTTCTAGGCCAGAAAATTATCAGAGCAGTGGCTTTCATTTTGGGATTGGGGAGGTAGGGCCTAAGCCAAAACCCAGCAGGTATATGAGAAGAGTGACTGGAAGTAATACCAAAGGTATAGTGAAAGTGAATTCATGTGAAATGAAGGTGTAGAGGCTGCTGGACCCCCAAAATTACTAATAGTGTGAGTGCCAGGGTGACCTTCCTGAGACACCTCTGAACCTCGGGACCTCCTTTTGAAAACCATTATTATCACAATGACAAGGAGACCATTTAAGTTGACACGAGTAGGGTTAAAACTGGCCAGGGGCAAGTTGTACCTCAGAACAAGTTCAGATTCTTGCAAACCAAGATAAAACTACACACACACACGTGTGCATGTGTGCATGTGTGCGTGTGTGTGTATAAAAGAAATAGTGAAATGGAGAGAGATTAGCAAAGAGAAAAAGAGAAATGGATTTCCTGAAGGCAGTATTTTTCTTTCTGGAGGAGGAGACTGAATGAATGGAAGGAGTGTTGGACCAGGAATTGAGAGGCTTGGTTTTGGGCATGGAGCTTGCTCTCCCTGAGCCCATGGCTCACGGACCTGAACCTTGACTCCCTTCACTGGGAATGACCTCATGGGCTATTGAGGTGATAACAGAGGTACAACCACTTTGAAAGTAGAGTTGATAAATACTGCAAACTGCCATTGCTATTATTGCAGAAGTGAAATGCTACAATTATTAACTAACGAGGTATGGTGTCAAGGACCTACACGCTCCTTCTTAGCCAGGACTGTATATACAAAGCTGTATCTGTCGTGACCGAAGCATATGCCGAGTCCTGTGGTTGCTGGATCATAACAAAAAGTATAATCATGTTACTAGGATTATACGCCAGCAATTATCTCTTGAAGGGAATTGATAAGAGAATTAACTCAGCATGCCAAGAACAACCTGAGAATGTTTTAGAAAACAAACACTGTAAGATGCTCTCTGACAAAAATTTAATGATCAAAGCTGTATTTCCTACTTCGTGCCTGCCTGCCTTCTTTCCTTCCTTCTTTCCTCCCTGCCTGTCTACCTGCTGCCATTTCACTTCGTACTCTTTAACTCACTTCTTCAAAGAATAAATTTAGCACCATCTCCATAAGATACTGTCCTGGGCTCTGGGAGGCCTACCAAATAAGCAGGGCATGATCCCTGCCCTCAGGGAGTACCCTGTTTGCTCTGGGAAGCATTGGGGGGTAGAGAAACTGGTCTTCATGAATCACTTGTTTCGTTGTAATGGATTGGTAAGATCGACTCAGGGCCAGGGACAGTGTATAATCGTGCCTCTCATTGTGATCCTTTTTTGCCATAAATGCCATCCTTTTTCCTCATTGGATGGTGAACTCCCTACAGAGCAGGTGAAGCCATTGCTCTCCTTGAAGTGTTTTCATGGCTAAACCCAGACAGAGTTTGCAATCCCTTTTTTGTTTATTTCCATGGTACTTGACCTAACACAGATCTGGGCTCACATCTGGACTCTGCCCCTTACCAGCTGTCTACCATTGATGTCGGTAAGTTATTGGATCTCTCTGATCGCCAGTTACACTGTCTGTGATACGGAGCTGTTCATGCTCCCCTTGAAGTGACGGTGTGGTGAAGATTAAATAAGATAATGTAGTTGCCTAGGACAGGTGGTGATCCTCAAAACATGGGCTCAGCGAGTGAATAATAATATTTATAATTCTCTAAATATTTGTAATTATATGAGGGTTAGGGTTAGGGTTAGGGTTTGCTGAGAGAAAGTGCTCCATAAATATTTGACTAGTGAACAAATGAAAGAATAGATGGAAAGTATTAGGAGTAGGCAAGGAAAAGAGATGGCTGAGCGAATTCACCGGTATGTTTGTGATTAAATTATAATTTTGTGAACTCATTAACAAACGGGGAGTGCAGTGGGAGCAAGTAATTGATTTTGTTAGAAAACTTCCTTAAAAAGATTCTATTTATTTATTTGTTTATTTATTTAGCGAGTGTGTACAGTAGGGAGGAGCAGAGGGAAGAGGGAGAGAGAAGCCCAAGCAGACTCCCTGCTGAGCGAGGAGCCTGATACAGGGCTCAGTTTCACGACCCAGGAGATCACCAGCTGAGCCGAAACCAAGAGTTGGATGCCTAACCAACTGCCACACAGATGCCCCTGATTTTGTTAGAAAACCGAAAGAAAAGCCAACAACCCAGCGATGCTGCTAGTAAAGCTGAGTGTCTGACATCTGGAGTGAATTAACTTCTAGTTGTATATCTCATGGGCCATAGGATCTGCCAGAATATTTGGGTGAAGAAGATAGCTTTTTAAAAACATGGCACATTGTCATGTCACCAGGTTGTTTTCTTTCCTAATAACAGAATATTTTAATGTTTTAGGGGCTAAAGCACTCCCCTGCTATAATGAATTTATAATAGATTAAGATGAGTTATGCAAATGTGATCATCATAATTACAGTGACTTTGAGTTTATGATCTCCTCTATTAATTATTCTTCAGTGGTTTGGCAGTACAGGAGCTCAAGATATCAAAAATCACTCTGGTTTTGTGTATTACCGCCCCTCCTTTTACTTCCTAGGAATAAATGTTTATTAAATGGATATATATCAAGGTGAAAGTGTCCTCATCTTAAAAACTAGCATCATAATTTCTCATAGGGACAGAACAAACTTTGATTAGGAAAATATCTTCATAAATTACTTGGGGGCAAAGTGAGATCCTGTCAATACAGGATGGCAGGAACTAACAAAACAAAAGAGCCAGCAGAATTGGCCAGGAGTTTGAGGAAGGGAGGGCAGAGACTGAAACCACAAAGCGGTGGGGAAGGTAGAGGCAGGACGGCTGAGCCAGAGGACAGAGGCTGGGGCCCAAGGTGTAGAAACTGGCTTGGGACTTGTGGAAGCAGAATTATTTCAAACTGTTTCCACGACTGGACTGTAAACCCTATTTCTGGAAACCACCAAAAAAAATCTTTGGGTGGAAGTTATGGGAGGACTGAGCCCTATTAACTGCTGAGTTGATAGAGCCCTGAACAGGGAAGTCATGAGCAGGAGGTGAGAGCTGGAAGGAAATGGGAGTACAGACGTGCCCTTCACTCTCCTTGCCCTGGCCCACCCCCAGGAGTTTGAACTTTCCAGAATTCTCTGGAACAATTATTTTTATCTAGCTCTTTAAAGAAGGGAGAGTAAAAAAGTGGCTAAGAGTATGAGTTCAAATCTCTGTTACTATCCCATTATTAGGTGGGTAAGTTACTTAGCTTTTATAAGTCTCATTTGTAAAATGAGGTAAATCATACTTTGTAGAGAGGATTAAATTAGATAAAGCTAGTGAAGTGCTTAGAACAGTGCCTGACACATACCAACCATTTAATAAATGTTAGGAAGTCATGTAACTACTGTATATGTAAAAATAATGTTTCTATTGTGTTTCTGGTCAAAATTTTACTTGTGCTTAGGAGATTCAGGCCATGAATACTGCCAGGACTTACACCTTCCAAAGCAATGATGAGGGCAAGTCTCAGTTCTTAGGAGACATTTCTTACTTCCTCTCTTTTCGGGTGGCAACACACATGCCTTGCATGCGGAAAGTATCTTCCTTCCTTAGGGTCCGTAGCTTTGCCTATAGGTTACCAACCCATAGTTCCAACTTTTTGATGATGACGATACAGTTTTGGAAATGTGCCTGGATCATCATACTAATGGTTCCTTTTATTTATGTAACCTTTTGGAGTTTACAAAGGGCCATGCACACCAGCCTTGTGAATAAAGGTGCCCTTATACTCATTTTGCAAATGAGAAACTATGGCTTGGAAAGGCTGGTTATCCACAGCACCAGATCCTCGGAGGCTATACATTAGAACCCAGGCTTTTTGACTCCTTTTTCATTGAGTTTTTGGAATATAATATCTGCAAGCTCCTGCCCAAGGAGAGAAAAGCAGAGGAAGACGGTTTTGAGATGTTTTGCATATCAAAGGGGTTAGTTCTCCCTATTTGGGGTCAGAAGTTTATCTGCCCAAATCAAATGCAGATGTCTAGAGCTAATCTTATATATTTCCTTTTTAACAAATCTTTTTGGAATTTGTGTTTTGCTTTAGATAGTGTCAGCTAATTTAATGAAAAGAAACCCATAGACTTTATCTTTGGAACAATTCTAGCAGGGTCTCCTTTATGGACCAAAAGTCTCTCTCGAACTTTCCATCTCCCCTCTTCTCACAGCTCAGCAAATTCCCCTAACTCTGGTGCCAGAGTGCGTGCTCTTTCTGATGCTAAGTGGAATGGAGGTGCTTCAGTGACTTTAAATCTTTGCCCCCCTATTTTTATCTTGCTTATGTGATCATGAGTCAACAAAGCTATGATCCATAATGTCTAAGAAGACAATATTTGGGGAGAAGGGCTAGTGCATGCTGGAAAAGAAGGCTAGACAAGGAAGGAAAGAGACCACTGTGAGGAAGTCTGACAGGAGGAGAAGCCAGGAACTTGCTTTGTAAAGCAAGTTACATATCTGTTACATATCGTACATATCTGTTAAGGAAGTTGGACCTGAAGCTTAAAAACTCAAGTAGAGCTAGAAACCCAGGACAAGGAGAAGAATCTGGGGAGTTATTGTCCAACATTGGGAGTGTAGACTGAGGATGCTATACCGAGGAGAATGGCTGATTGGTAATTGTACACTCTTACCCTGGTGAGCTGAACAGGTTAGGACAGCTTTGGAAAGGGGCACACCCTGGAGAATCTTTTTTTTTTTTTTTTTTTTTAAAGATTTTATTTATTTACTTGAGAGAGAGACAGTGAGAGAGAGCATGAACGAGGAGAAGGTCAGAGGGAGAAGCAGACTCCCCGTGGAGCTGGGAGTCCGATGCGGGACTCGATCCCGGGACTCCAGGATCATTACCTGAGCCGAAGGCAGTCGTCCAACCAACTGAGCCACCCAGGCATCCCATGGAGAATCTTAAAGACCTAAAGATCGTGGGGTATGTGTGTGCCTGTGTCTGGGGGCTGGCTTACACCGGAAGAAGGAACAGAAGGGGTGAAGAGTCCGAGAGGCCTGCTCAAGGGGAAGGTTCAGAAAACAAGTCTCAGAGAGCAGTTCACTTCTATAAAGGACAGGCTACTTTAAATATACATGTGTAGGTTCACTTTGCGTTCTTAACACCTTCTCAGGGTTTCTCTCTTTAAGGATGTGTTAATAGGTAGAGAACGAGAAATCAGGCGCTAGTGGACAGGGCTTCGTTTTGTTGTTCTTCGCTTAGCAGCTCTAAGGAGTATCTTCTAACTGGCATTGCTCACTGCCTTGCACGACCCTGCTTTACCAACCCCAGGGAGCGAGGGGGAGGAAAGGAGAGGGACCCCGGAACAGAATGTTGTTCTGTCATCTCCTGGTTTCAGCTGTAGGGAAATGGTTCAATACACTGGAAGTATCAGAGTAAATCGAATCTATTCCCACAGCTCTGATATGTAATTAATGACAGCAAAGTCTTTTGAACAAAGAAAGATGGCAGTACCTGGCAATGTCAATTCACAAAGCCGAGATTTGAAAGATGATCTCCTGAAGCTTTGAAATCAAATGCCAAACGATGCTGAAGGGCTTCAAAAGCAATTAGGGTAAAGAAACATATGAAGTTGACCTTCATCATCTTCACTAATTAGTATTTATTGGGTGCCTAGACATCTTGCTTGGTGTTGAAAAAGGAAAAGAATTTGGAATTTTATGATAGTTGATGAAAAACTTATGAGTTCAGTGACATGGTAGAAAAAGGAATAAATGAAGCATTTGAGCATAGTATGAAATATGTGAAGAATTTTGAAATTTATTGAGGAGATCTCATTAGCAGGATCCTGAATATATCTTCTCAGAACTAATAGGTTATACTTCTGAAGTATCCATTTATTCCTTTAAGAAGAAATTTAGATAAACTATGGCAGAATCTTTGGCTAGTATTTGAATGTCAATAACTAACCCTCTCTCTGCTCTCTATAATTCAATTCAATTTAATTCACCTTTTTTATATGTATCATGTACCAAAATCCAGTGCTAGACTTTTGTTGAGAAGATAGAAATTAATACAATGAAGTCATTTGCTCAAAGAAAAGTTCTAGTGGTTAAGAGACTGAGGTCTTGAAGAGCCTGGCTCCTGGCCAAAAAAAAAAAAGAGTTTCTTGGGCTTACCATATACCTGACAGCCCTCACATGCACTCCCCATGTTCGACTCAGTACATAGTAAGTTGAAGTCAAGAGCTCAGGTTCCTCTAGCTGGTCATGCCCTTTGCATATTTTTCTTTTTGGCTCAGGCATCTTCATCCCTAGGTCTCTTTAACTGGGGACTGAGGCGTTCTTCAAATGCCTCTGTCAAGGCCTCCTTATAGGTGGAGGCAGGAGGCAGGGGAAACTTGGGAGACATTTTTGCCTACTCTGCTTCAGTATTTTCATATTCCCACGTCTCCCCACTTTCCCCCAGGGTCTCTATAGTCCATACCACAGCAGGAGTCTTGGGGCATCTGGGTGGTTCAGTTGTTGAGTGTCTGCTTTCAGCTCGGGTCTTGATTCCAGGGTCTTGGGATTGAACCCCACATTGGGCTCCCGGCTCTGCGGAAGCCTGGTTCTCCCTTTCTCACTCCTCCTCCTGTTTGTGTTCCCTCTCACTGTCTCTCCTTGTCAAATAAATAAATAAATAAATAAATAAATAAATAAATAAATAAAATCTTTTAAAAAATAAAAAAAGCAGGAGTCTTTTTTCAGGGTCTCTCAACAGTGAGGCAACCCCTACATCTAGACTGATTCAACTGACTTTTGATGGGTGTGGCATCTCATGGGGGAAAATTCAAAAGGGGGGAGTTTGTGCTCTCTCTAACTTTAGCCTTTTATACTATCAAAGTAAGTGATTAAAGATTTCACTGTTACTTTCATTTTGGGTTGTTGGTTTAATTGGCTACTTTGACACCCGATAGCTCAGCTGAACTCCTGACAGGTACTAATCCAGGTCCCACCACTTCTTAGCTATATAAGATTGGGCAAGTTAGGCACCTGGGTGGCTCAGTCAGTTAAGTAGCTGCCTTTGACTCAGGTCATGATCCCAGGGTCTCTGGATCTATCCCTGCATTGGGCTCCCTGCTTAGTGGGGAGCTTGCTTCTCCCTTTTCCTCTACCCTCCCTGCTTGTGAGCTTTCTCTCTCTCTCTCTCTCTCAAAAAAAAAAAAAAAAAAAAAAAAAAGAGATTGGACAAGTTACTGAACTTCTTTCCCAACTTCGTTTTCATATTGTAAAATAAATGTAATACTGTAATAGTATCAATTCCAGAGGACTGTTGGGAAGATTACATGAGATGGTGCATGTGGCCTGCATACAGTGAAGGTTTTAATAAATATTATTATAATATATACTATTAGGTAAGTATAAGAGTATCGATGCAAGTCTCACAGCCTTCTGGGGAGATTGAGCCACGAACAATCATTCATTTAACATGACTCCTGTACCTACTCTGTATCAGGCCCTGGCTCTAGAAAGACAATGTACATGTGTCCTCTCGGGTCTTAAAGAGGCTTGGAGTCTAGACAGAAGACAGATGTGCAGCCACCACAGCTGAAAAGGAGGCATGTAAAAGATGATACAAGGGCTTTTGGGGATAAAGGCAGTTCATTGATGAGGATGTTTTTGGCTGAAATAAATTAAAACCCAATTCAAGTTGTCTTAAATAATCTCAAAATTTGTTATTGCACATTATAGCGTTGAGAAGGTCTGCTACCCAGTGATGGCACCAAGGGCCCAGATTCCTTCCATCTCTCTGATCTAACAGTGTTGCCTTCATTCTAAGACTGTTAGTAAAGACACACATTCAAAACATCCAAGCACATTGAAAGATGGTCATGTATAGAAGAAAACATTTTATTCCTTATCTCTTTTTATGAGTGGAGAAACTTTTCCTGGAAGTCCACTAGCCAACTTGTCTCATCTCATTGTCCAGAGATGTGTTATGTGCCCATCCTACACAAACTGCTGCCAAGAAGAATAAGGTTACCCTTAGAATCTGGAGTAGGGATGACATTACCCTCTCGAAGTACATGATGTATGGGGAAGGGTGGAGACCTGAATCCAACGAAGGCTCTGTTAGAAGTCAGGACATGATGCGTGTTTGGTGGGAGCCAACCACATTCACTGTAGGCACCCAGATGTGCATGAGAGAGTCCAGAAGAACTTACATCTGAATTAGTGCCCTGAACTGAGAAATGACAGATGTAAACTTTGATGGGTAGATAATAAGGAGGGATTGGTTTAGGTAGTAAAGTTATACTAAACAGAGGGAAAAACAAGGCAAGGAAACATGAAGTAGTATGGTGCTTCTACTTCCTCCCAAGACAGAGTCACAGGAACGGGATTTACCTTCCCACCTGGAACAACCAATAAAACCAGAGAAAAAATATATGAAACAGCAGCTTTCAGGACACAATATCAGGCAACAAAGGATAGTCATTCCTGAGAAATGGAGACTAACAAGGTCACTGATAACAATTGTTCTGGTTCACTGTTTTGAGAGAGTTTACAAACCATGGCACAGGGAGGATGTGGGATCACAGAGAAAATATTTTCGTGTTTCTGTGCAGTTGGGGATTTCTGAACAGATTTTGTTGAACCTTGGAAAGTGACCCTAGAGCAAGTCTTAGAGGTTAATTTGTAGCTGTATAAAGAGTAAGAACTCCTGAGAGACTTCCCTAATGCCAGAGATGCGTATTTATGTTTCAAGAGGGGATTAAACCTGGAATTTGGAAGCTTCTCTGCATTGTAAATCTGGAGACACTGTATTATTTTTTCCCTAGAGAGATTTATTTACATTCTAAAAGGTTAGAGCAAGACATTTCCAAGGAGACTTTCAGATGTGGAAGGGAAAACAGCTGCCTCTTTCTCCTGTAGGAATGCATAAGAAATTAACTTTTCATCCTCACCTATGGGGTGAGCTTTCCAACTCACACAGGACAGATTTTCATATCTGGTTCTCATCATGTTGCTCTGTAGACATGAGAAGTGATGCTGCAATGTTGCTCTATTGATCTTGCTGTGAGTATAGTAAGAAATATGTTTCTGACCCAAAAACCTCAGTATGCATTAAGGACAACATTAATAAAGATGAATATTTAAAACATAACAGAGAAGGAACCCTAGCAGAGTTTGGCAGACTTTCTAAAATGAGGAGATGGAATTGAGAGTCTGGGAAGAACAAGGTGGCTAGAATTTGCAAAACAAAGTAACGAAGAGGAAATAGCTGCACAGAGGGTGAATCCTGGAGATTCACAGAAGCTTCTCTTTGAATAGCCAGCAGGTTACTGATCAGTGCATATGTGTGAGAAAACTACTCAAGGAGGTTGGAGAGGGAAGCAATCCAAAAGCATTAGAAAACAGTGCCTGGCACAGAGTTCTAGGTATGTTGTATATTCTCACAAACCAGAGTGGAGAAATTCATACTTTTGGGGACATTTTGTTGAATACTTGTAGTGGGGGACTAGATGGGGCTACAACTTGGGACCTACATAGCAAATCATAAAAGCAAGACCCAATAAGATCAAATGGTTTTTGGTAACTAAACTGTATCCTAGACAGAGTTCATGAATATTTATATGAGTACAAAAATACCCAAAACCCAGCAAGTTAAAATTCACAAATATCTGTCATTAACACAAAGATTACCCGGCATACAAAAGAAGCAGGAAAACATGACCTATAATGAGGGAAATAATTAATCAAAACCAACCTGGAACTGACATATATGTTAGAATTAGCAAACAAATATATGTTAGAATTAGCAAACAAATACATTTAAACAATTGTAACTGTATTACAATGTTCAAAAAGTTAAGTAGAGAAATGGAAGATATAAGAAAGACCTGAATTGAATTTTAGAGATGAAAACTGTAAGGCTTGAGATAAGAAAAAAAAAATACAGTGTATTTGTTGGTAGATTAAAAATGAGAGAAAAAAAAAGATAAGTAAACTTGAAAACCCAGGAATTGAAACTATCCAAAATGAAACCAGATAGAAAAAATTGTTTTAAATGAATGTAAAGAGCAACATGAGCCATGGGAGAACTTCAAGTGGGTAATATATATGGAATTAGAGTCCCATAGGAAAGGAGGGATTGGGGAACAAAAAATACTTGAAGAAATAATTGCTGGACCATTTCCAAATTTAATAAAAAAGTATAAACAAAATTGAATTGCAAGAAATATGGAGAAAGCTCCATGAAAGTACATAATCAAATTGCTTGAAACCAATGATAAAATCAAAATCTTAAAAGCAGACAGAGAAAAAAAGACATGATATATATAGAAAAACAAAGATAAGAGTGAGAGCAGATTGCTTATCAGACACAATCAAAGAATATGATATTATGTTTAAGGAATTATAAGCACTTGGTATTGGTAACACTTAAAGCACAGGGTAGGGCATGAGGAGATGGGCAGGAGGCTGTGGCAGAAGATATATCTGCATAGGTTTGTTGGCATCATATAAGGAAAAGTGTTTGGTGCCCTGTTATAGGGGCTAGAATTTATCCTAGAGGTTATAAGGAGCCATTAAAGAATTTGGGGTAGGAAAATGTCATCAGATTTGCATGTTGGAAAGATCACTCCAGTGACATTGATTATATGAATGTATTAATAAATGGACGAATGACTGAATGTGAATGAATGAATGGAAGAAGATGGTTTGGAGAGTTGAGAAACTAGAAGAGGGCAGCTCAACCATGTGGAAGCTATTGTATTCCATTCCATTCCATTCCATTCCATTCCGTTGTTCAACATGTGTTTGTTGTGTTTTCCTGTATCCCAGACTTTAAGCTAGCTCCTTGAGATACTATGTTGAGCAAAATAACTATATAAAAGGTGTATAACTCTGTGTGTTGTAGAAATCTTTCCATGTCAGTATGAGTAGATATTTTATTCTTTATAACAGCTGCATAGTATTCATCCATCCATCCATTCATTCATCTATTCATTCAGCAAACATTTATTGAATGTATTTTATGTGCCTGGCTTTGGCGCAGGCACCAAAGATACAGCAATTAATAGAAAGACACCCTGTATTCATGAAGCTTATACCCTAATTGAGGGTGAGAAGAGACATTATAATAAATGCAAATATCTATTAGGGGTATACCAAAGATCATCCCTTGTGTACAGCCAAGATCTACTCTGCACCTTGGACTTCATCTTCAAAGCCAGATTGCTGGAGGCCTGCTTCAAATTCATTCCTGGTGTCTATGAACTTTGTGTGATCCATAACCTCATGATCATATATGTTACCATCAAGTATAATTAGGAAAACTAAGTTAGTAATTCAAGAGGTTTGAATTTCAGATTTATTGTTAACATAAAAGATCACTATCAAATATCAGCAAGCTTTTTATTGAAGGGAAAATTTCACCCTGTGTTTATATGCTTAAATTTTATCAGTTGATTGAAGTATAAATGCACATTTATTATAACAGTAAAATTAATGATGGTGGTCAAAATTATTAATTTCATGTAAAAAAAATTAGGTATTTTCAAATTGTTTAATAAAGAAATAAATTGTTAGCTAATACAAATGATGAAATTATATTATCTACATAATTTTAGGAAGAATATTATATATATTTGTGCTAACAAATGTTTATAAAAATACAAATAGCAATAATATTATTGTTAGCTACTCATGGCAGTAAGAGTAGTAGTAATTAATAGTTGTAATGATGAGGATGATTAGGATATATCATTATTCTAATCCTTGTAGATTGTATGCTAGTATTGATAATATTAAACAAAATAATTATTAAGAACTGTATTCAATTTCAGGTGTTTAATTACATTTAGGCCATGAATGTCTTATAAAAATGGCTTATTTGTCTTATTTGGGATTCTTCATATCTTGTGAGGATGGATTAAAAGCATAATGTTCTAAAGAATGAATGGGTCAACCGGGAAATTAAAGAAGAATTGAAAAAAATCATGGAAACAAATGATAATGAAAATACAACGGTTCAAAATCTGTGGGACACAACAAAGGCAGTCCTGAGAGGAAAATATATAGCGGTACAAGCCTTTCTCAAGAAACAAGAAAGGTCTCAGGTACACAACCTAACCCTACACCTAAAGGAGCTGGAGAAAGAACAAGAAAGAAACCCTAAGTCCAGCAGGAGGAGAGAAATCATAAAGATCAGAGCAGAAATCAATGAAATAGAAACCAAAAAAACAATAGAACAAATCAACGAAACTAGGAGCTGGTTCTTTGAAAGAATTAATAAAATTGATAAACCCCTGGCCCGACTTATCAAAAAGAAAAGAGAAAGGACCCAAATAAATAAAATCATGAATGAAAGAGGAGAGATCACAACTAACACCAAAGAAATACAAACTATTATAAGAACATACTATGAGCAACTCTACGCCAAAAAATTTGACAATCTGGAAGAAATGGATGCATTCCTAGAAACATATAAACTACCACAACTGAACCAGGAAGAAATAGAAAGCCTGAACAGACCCATAACCAGTAAGGAGATTGAAACAGTCATTAAAAATCTCCAAACAAACAAAAGCCCAGGGCCAGACGGCTTCCCGGGGGAATTCTACCAAACATTTAAAGAAGAACTAATTCTTATTCTCCTGAAACTGTTCCAAAAAATAGAAATGGAAGGAAAACTTCCAAACTCATTTTATGAGGCCAGCATCACCTTGATCCTAAAACCAGACAAGGATCCCACCAAAAAAGAGAGCTATAGACCAATATCCTTGATGAACACAGATGCGAAAATACTCAACAAAATACTAGCCAATAGGATTCAACAGTACATTAAAAAGATTATTCACCACGACCAAGTGGGATTTATTCCAGGGCTGCAAGGTTGGTTCAACATCTGCAAATCAGTCAATGTGATACAACACATCAATAAAAGAAAGAACAAGAACCATATGATACTCTCAATAGATGCTGAAAAAGCATTTGACAAAGTACAGCATCCCTTCCTGATCAAAACTCTTCAAAGTGTAGGGATAGAGGGCACATACCTCAATATCATCAAAGCCATCTATGAAAAACCCACCGCAAATATCATTCTCAATGGAGAAAAACTGAAAGCTTTTCCGCTAAGGTCAGGAACACGGCAGGGATGTCCATTATCACCACTGCTATTCAACATAGTACTAGAGGTCCTAGCCTCAGCAATCAGACAACAAAAGGAAATTAAAGGCATCCAAATCGGCAAAGAAGAAGTCAAATTATCACTCTTCGCAGATGATATGATACTATATGTGGAAAACCCAAAAGACTCCACTCCAAAACTGCTAGAACTTATACAGGAATTCAGTAAAGTGTCAGGATATAAAATCAATGCACAGAAATCAGTTGCATTTCTCTACACCAACAGCAAGACAGAAGAAAGAGAAATTAAGGAGTCAATCCCATTTACAATTGCACCCAAAACCATAAGATACCTAGGAATAAGCCTAACCAAAGAGACACAGAATCTATACTCAGAAAACTATAAAGTACTCATGAAAGAAATTGAGGAAGACACAAAGAAATGGAAAAATGTTCCATGCTCCTGGATTGGAAGAATAAATATTGTGAAAATGTCTATGCTACCTAAAGCAATCTACACATTTAATGCAATTCCTATCAAAGTACCATCCATCTTTTTCAAAGAAATGGAACAAATAATGCTAAAATTTATATGGAACCAGAAAAGACCTCGAATAGCCAAAGGGATATTGAAAAGGAAAGCCAACGTTGGTGGCATCACAATTCTGGACTTCAAGCTCTATTACAAAGCTGTCGTCATCAAGACAGCATGGTACTGGCACAAAAACAGACACATAGATCAATGGAACAGAATAGAGAGCCCAGAAATAGACCCTCAACTCTATGGTCAACTTATCTTCGACAAAGCAGGAAAGAATGTCCAATGGAAAAAAGACAGCCTCTTCAATAAATGGTGCTGGGAAAATTGGACAGCCACATGCAGAAAAATGAAATTGGACCATTTCCTTACACCACACACAAAAATAGACTCAAAATGGATGAAGGACCTCAATGTGCGAAAGGAATCCATCAAAATCCTTGAGGAGAACACAGGCAGCAACCTCTTTGACCTCAACCGCAGCAACATCTTCCTAGGAACAACGCAAAAGGCAAGGGAAGCAAGGGCAAAAATGAACTATTGGGATTTCATCAAGATCAAAAGCTTTTGCACAGCAAAGGAAACAGTTAACAAAATCAAAAGACAACTGACAGAATGGGAGAAGATATTTGCAAATGACATATCAGATAAAGGACTAGTGTCCAGAATCTATAAAGAACTTAGCAAACTCAACACCCAAAGAACAAATAATCCAATCAAGAAATGGGCAGAGGACATGAACAGACATTTCTGCAAAGAAGACATCCAGATGGCCAACAGACACATGAAAAAGTGCTCCATATCACTCGGCATCAGGGAAATACAAATCAAAACCACAATGAGATATCACCTCACACCAGTCAGAATGGCTAAAATCAACAAGTCAGGAAATGACAGATGCTGGCGAGGATGCGGAGAAAGGGGAACCCTCCTACACTGTTGGTGGGAATGCAAGCTGGTGCAGCCACTCTGGAAAACAGCATGGAGGTTCCTCAAAATGTTGAAAATAGAACTGCCCTATGACCCAGCAATTGCACTATTGGGTATTTACCCTAAGGATACAAACGTAGTGATCCAAAGGGGCACATGCACCCGAATGTTTATAGCAGCAATGTCCACAATAGCCAAACTATGGAAAGAACCTAGATGTCCATCAACAGATGAATGGATCAAGAAGATGTGGTATATATACACAATGGAATACTATGCAGCCATCAAAAGAAATGAAATCTTGCCATTTGCGACAACATGGATGGAACTAGAGCGTATCATGCTTAGCGAAATAAGTCAAGCAGAGAAAGACAACTATCATATGATCTCCCTGATATGAGGAAGTGGTGATGCAACATGGGGGCTTAAGTGGGTAGGAGAAGAATAAATGAAACAAGATGGGATCGGGAGGGAGACAAACCATAAGTGACTTTCAATCTCACAAAACAAACTGAGGGTTGCTGGGGGGAGGGGGTTTGGGAGAAGGGGGTGGGATTATGGACATTGGGGAGGGTATGTGCTTTGGTGAGTGCTGTGAAGTGTGTAAACCTGGTGATTCACAGACCTGTACCCCTGGGGATAGAGTATTATGCCTCCATCAGAAAGGATGAATACCCAACTTGTGTAGCAACATGGACGGGACTGGAAGAGATTATGCTGAGTGAAATAAGTCAAGCAGAGAGAGTCAATTATCATATGGTTTCACTTATTTGTGGAGCATAACAAATAGCATGGAGGACATGGGGACTTAGAGTGGAGAAGGGAGTTGGGGGAAATTGGAAGCGGAGGTGAACCACGAGAGACTATGGACTCTGAAAAACAATCTGAGGGTTTTGAAGGGACGGGGGGTGGGTGGTTGGGATACCAGGTGGTGGGTATTATAGAGGGCACGGATTGCATGGAGCACGGGGTGTGATGCAAAAATAATGAATACTGTTATGCTGGAAAAAAAAAAAAAAAGCATAATGTTAACTTCAGCACCTCAAAATTTCACAGAATTGAGAGGCTCTCTAATCATGTCTTAAAACATCTCTGGAAAATAGTCTTCAATTAAGACATAATAAAGAATATGAAGAAAGTGAAAGGTTAGAGAAAAATGGGGTATGTTAACACATTTTGTTTATGTAACTAGTCTAGAAACATACTCTGTTAGAATCCTTTCAGAGAGTGATTCTTTTTAGTTACGAGGCTATGAAGGCTAAAGACTTAACTAAAAGAATTGTTTAAATGATTGTTATAGCCTGCTTATAATTTTCAATAGTTAAATATGAAGAATTTTTGAGGTATGCACATAAATCTTAGATAAAAGTTCCTTCTAGAAAGCATACTAATGAAAATCTCTTTTTCAGAATTATAGTATCTGCTTTGAACACAAAGGCAATAACACCATTAACTGTATTACTTTCGTAAATCATTTATCAGACATTTAGGCATACAGAGACAACCAGATGTCTTTTAAAGTTTGACAGTCTGGTGGATTAATGATAAATTCAACTTTGTTCTTTGTACTGGCTTGCCAAAAGATGTTGGGTCTCTCACAGCCCACAACATAGTAAATATGATTGAAGATATATTTATAAACAGAAAATGAGAAAAGAAATTATCATGTGATTGACACTGACAATAGTATAGACATGGTGAAGGCTCTGTGTGATTCAGGAATCACAATCACTATTTCGTTCGTACCCTTTCATTGTGTGCTCAGAAAGTAATTACAGCACCAAGGAATGAAACAAGATGACCGAGCCATGAGCAGGAGATGCCGGGCCACTGTCAACATTCTTCTTCAGCCAAAGACAAGCTTCATGGCCGATAAGAAATTTTTGAACTACTTTGTCAAGGAGTTACACAAGGTATTCAAACAGGATGGAATAGGAACCATTACATTTGGCAGACAAAAATATCAACTTGACAGTATTTGCTGTCAGTGCAAGGGTTGCTACAAGAGAAAGTAGTTTGTGTTTAGAACCCCCTGCAAAGGGGCACCTGGGTGTCTCAGTCAGTTAAACCTCTGACTCTTGATTTCAGCTCTGGTCATGATCTCAGAGGGAAGATCGAGCCTTGTGTCGGGCTTGCATCAGGCTTTGTGCTGGGTGTGGAGCTGCTTACAATTCTCTCTCCCTCTCTCTCTGCCTGCCCACCCCCTTATGCTTCCTCTCTCTCTCTCTAAAAAAACCAAAAAACCAAAAACCAAAACAAAACAAAAAACAAAAAAAACAAACCACTGAAGAAATGATCAACAGAAAGTATATTGAATGTGCAAATATTTCTTACATAATACCTTACATAATTCTCCTAGCATCTGACTACAGAGAAGGTGCTGATACAGCTGCTCATGCAATAAAAATGGAGATACAGATAGAAAGTCAGAGTGAACTTTTTTATTTTAAAAGAAAGTTACATGATTCTGTTGCCATGTTTTTACATCCACGGTTTGACAACAGATTAAAAAAAATTTTATTTTTTTTTAAGATTTTATTTATTTGACAGAGAGAGATCACAAGTAGGCAGAGAGGCAGGCAGAGAGAGAGAGAGGGAAGCAAGCTCCCTGCCGAGCAGAGAGCCTGATGCGGGACTCGATCCCAGGACCCCGAGATCACGACCCGAGCCGAAGGCAGCGGCTCAACCCACTGAGCCACCCAGGCGCCCTAAAAAAATTTTTTAATTCCAGTCCTGTTAACATACAGTGTCATATTACTTTCAGGTGTGTAGTATGGTGATTCAACAGTTCTCTACAGGTCCCAGTGCTCATCACGTAAGTGTAGTCTTAAACCTTGTCACCTGTTTTACCCCCAGCCCCAACCCATTTGGTAACCATCTGTTTGTTCTGTATAGATAAGAATCTGTTTTTTTTTTGATTTGTCTCTTTTTCTTTTCTCTGTTTGTTGCATTGTTTCTTATATTTCGCATACAAATGAAATCAAATGCTATTTGTCTTTCTCTAACTGACTTATTTCTCTTAGCACTATACTTTTTAGATCCATCCATGTTGGCACAAATGACAAGATTTTCTTCTTTTTATGGCTGAGTAATATTAATATATTAATATCGTATACAATATTTATATATTTAATAGATAAAAATTTGATGGTGGTTTGGACTGAGTGGTATTGAAGAGAGTGAGAAATGATTAGATCCTGATTAGATTTCAAGATAAAACTGATAATATTTGTTGGTAATTGGATGTGGGATGTGACAGAAAGAGTGAGTACTGGATGACTTCAAGTTTTCTGGCTTGTGCAACTGGGTGAAGAGAATCTCCATACCCTGGGGCACTGGGTGGCTCAGTGGGTTAAGCCGCTGCCTTCTGCTCAGGTCACGATCTCAGGGTCCTGGGTTCGAGGCCCGCATCGGGCTCTCTGCTCAGCGGGGAACCTGCTTCCCTCTCTCTCTCTCTGCCTGCCTCTCTGCCTACTTGTGATCTCTCTCTGTGAAATAAATAGATAAAATCTTAAAAAAAAAAAAAAAAGAACCTCCATACCCTGAGAAACAGAAGACTGCAGAGACACTTTAGATTCGGAGAAATGATGGAGGCAACGGTTGGTTCCGAGCATGTTAAGTGAGAGACTTGTAACTGCCTTCTCAGCATCTCTGCTTGACTGTCTTGATATCTCCAATCAACATGTCCCAAATGGAATTACTCATCTTCCCCTTAAACTTGCCATAGCTGATGTCTTCCCCATATCAGTTAATGGCAACTTAATCTTTTCAGGAGCTCAGACCACAAACCGTAGAGGCAGCACAGAATTTTTCTCTTTCTCCCTCTCTCTTCTATGTCTCTCCCTTTCTCCTTTTCTCTCTTCTCACCCTCTCCTTCCTCCTCCCCCGTCTCCCTCACTTCCTTCTTTCCTCCCTCCCTTCCTTCCTTCCTGATACTTGTCTAATTTGTCAAGAAATCTTGTGGCCTCTACATTCAGAATTAAATCCATAATTTGGTCAGTTTTCACCACTTCAGTTGCCAAGACCCTGCTTCCTAGGCACCAGCGTTCCTCTCCAGATGTTACAGAGGACTCCTAACTGGTTTCCTTCCTTTACCTTCCTCCTCTGCAGGCTATTTGTAACGTTGCTGGTAGAACTATATTATTAAACCATAAATCAACCAGATATATCATTCATGTGCTTAAAATCCTCTAAGGTCTTCCTAATTTTCCTCAGAGTAAAATAGAAATCTTGTGTCTACAAGGCCCTACCTAATTTGGCTACTCTGTACCTCTTGTCCCTACTTCTCTGACTTCATTTCCTACTTCTTTCCCACTCCTCGGATGCTGGGATCCCCTACATATGACCAGGCTCACTCTTTCACCTCTCTTGGGTCTATATTCAGATGTCACTTTCTCAAGGAGGACTACTCTGACTGTCCGGTGCAAAAAGCGAACTTGCTCACATACCCTTGCCTGCCATACACCTCACCCTCCTTACTCTATTCTGGTTTTACTATTGTTGGAACACTTCTCTTCTTTTTAACATACTGTGCAATTTATTTTAACATATTTTAAATTTATTCTGTGTCTCCTTCCACCAAACTATAGTATAATTCCCAAGGTCAAGGATTTTTGTCTATTTGTCTATTTCTTCACTGATGTGTTCCAGGTACTTGGAACAGTAACTGGCATGCAGTAGGGGTTTTATAAAAAGTTACTGGATATTGAACATTGAGCCTGCCTCTCTCCCTAAACAGTAATGTCTTTAATCAAGATGATACCAAGACGTGTGAACAGTCCAGGTTGACTGTTACTTTGGATCCCTTCGAATGGATATTTAAAAACTATTTTATTCTGTGTTTAGAAGGGAAGCTGAGTTCTGTATATGGGAAGGACAAAAAAACAGGAGTAGGACTCAAACTTTCCTTTCTTATTCCAGGCAATTCAGATCTGGCCATGCATGTATCCAAAACAATTCAAAAACAAAGCTCTGGAGTTACATCTAGCTTCCTTCGCACATCTCTTCCACTGAAGCATACCCTTTGGGTGTCTCACAGAGCCTATTCTAAACCGGAGGATTTTTGTTCGCTCATATCCAGGACCCTTCCAAAGAGGCCATCTGGCAGGTGGAGATTTTTCCATTTTGGAATATTCTCAGGGGAGTTTTAATGCCCATTGGAAATTGGTGGTCTAGGCAGCGAGCCGTGTTTCCGAGCTTAGTCACATATCTAGTCTTTCAGGGTAGCCTGTTCAGTTTAATCCCTTGAAGATCCCTAATTTGCTTTTCCTCAGCATCCTGCTCTGAGATCTCCTGCTTTGTTCCTCTATAGGTCTCAGCAGAAAATAATAACAGCTATGAAAGCTGTCACTGTGCTTGAGAAGGAAAGACACTCCCTAAATCCTAGGTTTTCCTCAGTGGCAGAAAGTTCCTGTCAGTTCACCTCATCTTTTTGCAAATATATATTCTCATTTTTCCTCTCTCACAGATACTCAAGCTGGAAATTCCTTTTCAACTATTTTACTATTTTATCAACTCTACTTCTTGCTCATAGAAAGGTGTGAGATAGAATCTAATATTAACTAGAGTGGTATCTGTATTAATTCTTTTTTCTTGCAAAAATGGGGCATTGTGAATAAAATTAAGGGTAGAACAGTGAAGCTGTTTACATGATTGGCATGCGATACATTTTCTCCATTTGCAAAAGGAGGGTGAAACCTTACTCTGGAGTCTGAAAGTCATTGTTATCTGTAGGAGAAAAGAGATTCCTAACCTCTACTTCTTTCCTCTCATACCCCTCATAGATCTCCTACTTCCCTTATTTCTCATCAACATTATATCCTATATGGCTCTTGCTAGCCCTTTTCTCCTCATGAATCATGAGTCACACACGATAGATTGAAAGTAACAAAAACTTGGGGCTGGTTTCAATGTTTCCAGGTACTTGTCTCTCAGGAGGTGTCCTTCAGGGAAAATTCCAGTAAACTGCTATTACTATCACTATTTTCTGTGAATAATCACCCCACCTCCAATCATTAGATTCTTTTTAGAATCCACATTTCACTGGCTCTGGCTTCCAACTGTTAATGCAGGTTGTCAACCCCTGTGAATTATAAAGGGAGCATAATATGCTCTTTTGAACAAATTCTAATCAGCCACAGCCCATTGTCTGCTGTTTTTCTTTCTTTCTTTTTGGCACTGTAGAGTTTAAGAATCCTACCCTTAAGGGTTCACTTAGAGGACAGAGTCTAGAATACCCTGTTTGGATGGGAACCATAGTTCTTCCATGAAGAGAACCTGAGAAAAAGCCAGGGCATGAGTCAGAGGAAAGAGAAAAGAAAGAGAAATTTTGTCTCTGGAGTCACAGGGAGTAAAGTTTGTAATATGGGGTGTGTGTGTGTGTGTGTGTGTGTGTGTGTTTGAAATGAATCTCATCCCACTGGACTGAGAAGGTATAAGAGGACAAAAAATAAAGAGAGGAGATCCCCTCTACCCCCTCCCTACTCACTTAGGGTAGGTAGCTTGTGAGAAGGCAGTAATAGGAACAGGAAAACTTTTCTAGAACTCCCCCTGGGCCTGCTTTGAGAAAACAAAGAACATGTATCTTTCTTTCCCATGTTTCAGAGGTGCTGGGTACTAGGCAGTGGGCTTTTGTTTTCTCTACCACCTACCCCCCAAGATTTTAGCTAAGAGCAAGAGTCAGAGGGGCGCCTGAGTGGCCTAGTGGGTTAAGCCTCTGCCTTCGGATCAGGTCATGATCTCAGGGTCCTGGGATCGAGCTGTACATCAGGGATCCTGCTTTTGCGCACCACCCCCCACCCTGCCCCCCGCCTCTCTGCCTATTTGTGATCTCTGTCTGTCAAATAAATAAATAAAATCTTAAAAGAAAAAAAAAAGAATTTGGGCTCTTGTGAGTTTTAAAATTCTAATCCTTTTTTAGGTCTTAACTGTTTTGTACTTGGGGTGAATTAGGAAGTTTAATTTTCTGTCTATTGGTCTAAAGTCAGAAAGAAACCCTTGTGATTCATTTTTAGAAGGAGATACAAGTTGATTATCTCCATTTCATCCTGAAAGCAGTTTGTAGGAATGTTTTGTCTGAGGTTAATTGGATGTCTTATTGTCTCTTTTTAGGGGTTCTCCTAAGAACATGGTTTAGTATTTTGCAAAAGGTTTTGTCACCAGTTTTGGTATTTATAAAGGTTCGGTGGTTTGGACTTCAGTCTGCTGCCTGTTTCTCTTGTACTAATGGAGGAAGTGATTGCCTTGAAGGGAGGAGATTAGATTTGCTGCTCTGGGACCTCTGTCTAATCTGTACCTAGACCTAAAGTCAGGCCTTTGAAACAGAGGGCCGAGGTTTCTAAAGGGATGAGAGTATGAAAGTTCATGAAATTGGACTTAAGGTGTCCAGTGCAGCATCCAGCATCCAAGGAGCTAGGAAAGTGTCACTCCTGTCTTTATAACAAAAAAAGGTGTGGAAAAAACTGAAACAAAACAAAACAAAACAAAACAAACAAACAAACAAGAACAAAAACCCCTCTTCTTAGATCTCTCAGAGAATTTGGGTCACAAGGCAAACTGCTGCCCCCAGATTAGAGAGTTAAAGTATAATTAGTGAATTTTTGGAGGCTCAGTGAAGACAATTTTGAGAGTTAAAACTTCAGATGTAAGCTTAGGGGGTTCCCACACTTTTGTGTGTTTTACCTTCAGCAGCTCAAACACATTCTCACAGTCAAGATAGGAGAAATTCTCTCATACTTCAGGAGGTGGGAATAGCCATTTCGAAATATGCCTAGAGCATTGGGTTCTTAACAGTGCCTACATCATGGGAAACTATTTCACCAGAGTCTAACAGATGGCGGTGGGGCGGGGGAGATAGCAAATTCTAGCCCTTTGTAACCTTGCTGTCCCCCTTTAAGGAGGAAGAAAACAAAACTTAGAAGCATTTAGAAGCTCCCACCCTAGGGTGACAGGCTCACTGAATAAAAGGATAAGACCTAATCATAGGACTATAGAATGCTTTCTTTCCCCCCATAATTTACTACCATTTCAATAGGACTCCTGTATAATAACAGGGAATTTCAAAAGAATATCCTGCAATCTCAGATCTTATTTAAGAAGAAATCTCTAAGGAAACCGAGAGACAACAAGGGCTTACAAAAACAAGGACACCAGAGAAAATTTTAGCCTCTGACACCTATGGCTCCAACAAATACTAATTCTTAGTTAGATCAACAAAATATCGCATGAAAAGCCAATTTACTACAATTCCTTTTACCCAGCACATCATGTCTAGCTTTCAACAAAAAATTATAAGGTATACTACCAGACAAAACAAAACAAAACAGCACAGACTTTGAAGACCAAGTAAGCATCAGAATCAGTCTCAGACATGGAAGAGATTTTGGAATGATCAGACCTAGAATTTAAAACAACTATGGCTGATATGCTAAGGGCTCTAATGGAGAAAGTGGATGGCATGCCAGAAAAGACGGCTTATAATAATATCCAGGACTTTTAGTGGTATTACAGGAAGGGATAGGGAAAAGTTTATGTATTCCATCTTTGAAGTGGAACACTTAACTGTAACTTTCAAAAATAAAGTTTATTTGGTTTCTCCTCATTGTTTCCTCAAGTTTCTGTGTATTTATTTCTATTTCTTTCTTTAATTTTAAAGACTTTCCTCAGAGGCATGGTAATCCCTGGCTGTCTATTCTTTTTAAAATCAAGTAGTATAAAACTTGGAGTTATGTCAGGCGGAGGTGGGGACCAGCCAGCCATTCATTGCGAGATTATTGGGCAAGGATTTAGCCATTCTTGAGAGATGGTGTAAATTTATTGAATGCCAATTTCTGACAGTCTTTTCTCTTGGGTTATCTTTTCCTTTTCCTTTTTTTTCTCCCAGAGAGTCATCCCCAGATATATTGCCTGGTGCTAAACCTGGCATTGTAGTACCTGAAGGAGAAAGAGAACTGAATATTTTGTATCCAGACTTTACTTCACCTCTCTGCTTTTAGTAAAACTACTCACCGTGCTGTTCTTCTCTCCAGGGTTATGTTATCGTTCCTATGTACACTGAAGGGCAAAGGTGGGGCACTTAACTCTGGGTCTTGATCATCAGACCACACAGGTCACAGCTGAGACATCCATTGTTCCTGGCCACACTGTTTGGAGACAGTTCTCCACCAGTCACTGCTTTTCTTGTGTTCTACTGACTTGTGAGCAGAGACATTAATAACTTTTTTTGTGGATGATCTTTTCAAGGGTATTCATATAGCAGGCAGCCTTAGAAGATAGAGATAGTATCTCTTCCTGGAGCAGAAATATTTGTTGGCTGCACAGTATAATAAAGGTAACATCATCTTCCAGGACAAAGGTTTGAGCAGGTGTTCTTGTATTCTCTTTAACATATTGGTGTTTCTTAAAATGCAGAATCTTCAGCTGTGATTCATGCCCACTGCATGTACAGCACTCACTTGTGCTGTTTTGTGTTGTCCCTGTGGGACCTAAAGGCAAGGTAAAAACAGTGTGAATGTGGAGGTCATGCTGCCTCCTATCCTGGGAGTAGTGACATCATTTGTCTCTAACCTAGGAGGCTTTTGTTTTCTGTTAGCACGAGTGGAGCTGTGAACATTTAACTTGTAAGCTTTCAAGAAGAGTAAAATCTCAGGTGCTCAGTTCTGTGATTTTCCAGTGCTACATACAGTACCATGTGTCGAACTCTGAAATCTTTATGAGCCTGCCTTTGGTTCTGTCTCTTCCTTGATACTTCATGCAGCTGTTTGAATTCTTTCTTAACTGCCTTCTCAGTGTATAACTAGAAGACTGGGTTGGATGCTGCTACTCTGGGACCCACAGTCTCTCTATTTTCCTTCCCCAGTTTAGGAATATCTTTTAAATATGAGAGAAATCCTGCTCCTTTCCTGTTTCTTCAAGTTGCTCCTTCTACTTCCATAAATATTCTAAAGATTTAGGTTTGCAAAACAAAAGCCAAAATGTCTTCTAGTACTCTTCTGCTCCGAACCCTACCACTCAGCTCTTCTGAGAGAAGTATAAAACAAGAAGGGGAAATAGCAATGGATATGAATTCTCTAGAGGTCCATACAGGGTCCAAGCTTGATATATCCTGAAATAGTTAGAACCATCAGGTGTCTTCCAGGAAGAATTGAGTTCTCTAAGAATAAGACCAAGGGAAGAGGTAAAAGGAGGTGAAAGGCACTGTTTTTCTGGGAAAACAAGGAATGTAATGAGGAATGGATGATAGACTAACACTGAGGTTCATTTGGAAGACAGGAGGGGAATGATGGGGACAGCATCCACTGGGTTTGAGCAGTGTGGGATAAGGAAAGTTAGAATTACCAGTCTTTCATTTGCTCCTTGGGGAAGTGACCTTTGACCCCAATCCAGGAGGAAAATAGCAGTAGGGAGGCCATACCTCTAAGTCAGCTAGAGCTGGAAAAACAAGTGTATAAATAAGAGTTGGGAGGAGTATGTTAAAGGGCTTATAATTATGCCATTTTTATGTCTCCCAACTGGTCCTGTGACTTCCTTGAAGGAATTATTCTGTTTGACATTAGGCTTCAAAAAAATAAGCTAATGTTTTTCCTGTTATATTTCAAATAGAGACATTTAGTAAATTCCCTAAATTTAGATATGTAGTGAAGAACTTTTTTGGTTTATGTTTTAAGAAAAGTTATCAATATTTTGACAGTTAAGACAAACACTTAATTCATCCTGAGCTATTTAACCTGAGTCTCCATTTCTAAATTGTCCTTGTGGCTGTTGGACGATCATTTTCTCTTAGGGATGCTGCATAAGGAGTGATCAGATTTCACTATCTTTAGATATAGCCACCTCTGACCTCCAACTCTTGGGCAGAAAATTGGCCTCCTTCATTGAGCTTACCTATAGAGAAAGGAAAGGGCTAATATTAATATATGATATCTAATGAAAATTCTTCATGAGTCTAATCTACATGCCTCCTTTTGACTAAAATATTTGATTGCTTCTCATCTTTTTGATAGATTATGGGAATATTTTCCAGGTTTGATTGATATCTACTTAGTCTTTTCTTTATACAGGTCATTGAGTGGAAAGAAGATATAATTAAAATCATAATTTGATTTTGGTTCTTGTCATTAATATAACTCTTCCTAGTGGTCCCAAGTTTCTTGCTTCCTATCCTTCTCTAAGTGCTGATCTCCTGCTTTGTCCAGGTCGGTGGCTCCTATCTCTGTTGTAACATAAATCCCATGCACAAATTTTTTATGGCAACAAAATATTTCCCTTCATGCTGTCTTAACAAATCCTGCTCCTCACTAGGAGTGCAGAAGGGAAGAAAGGAAGCAGGTAACTGGGGAAGAAAAATCCTGTTTTGCCTCTGGAATATACAGATTTTGCATATTTCCTCCTGAGTCATAATCTAGATAACCTAATGGAAAACCAAGTGCTGGCAAGAAGGAGAGGCTGTGGCAGGGTCAGAAACAAGAGGAAAGGGATTTGGTTCTTCGGGGCTGTATTAGGCCACTAGAGCTGCCATAACAAAATGCCACAGACTGGGAGGCTTAAATTTATTTCTTCACAGTTCTAGAGGCTGGAAGTCCAAGATCAAGGTGTCAGCAGGGTTGATTTCATTCTGGGGTCTCTCTCCTTGGCTTGTAGATGGCTATCTTCTTCCTCTGTCTTCAGTGCACCCACACTTTCTCTTTCTGTGCCCTAATGTGCCCTTATAAGGATACCAGTCATATCAGATTAGGACCCACCACGTGACCTCACTTTGTCTTAATTACCTATTAAAGGGCCCTGTCTCCAAATATCATCATATTTAGAGGGTCTGGGAGTTAGGACTTCAATATGTTACTTTGAGGAATACAATTCAGTGCATAACAGAGGTTTGGGTAGAGGTGGTTGGTGGAGGATACAGAGCTGGGAAAGTCATGCAGCTTCCTTTGTTGGTTAGTTGGAGGAGAAAAATTCACCTGTCTGGGCCTTGGAACATTTTATAACCTTAAGTTTAATAGTTTCAGCCCTTCTACCAGTACAACTTTAAGAGCTTGGGTTATGCATATATTACCTTTAAAAATTTGTGAAAGAAATGTGGGGAAAAGTAAGTATATATCCATTAGAATGACACCTCCTTGGAAGGAAAAGGGCTGAGCTGATAGATCAGGTAGGGTGATTTGGCATGAATTTTTTTCTTACAGTGCTGGAAAGATCTTTGTCTTTTTCTCTACTGTCCTTTAAAATAGAGATTACTGGAGAGCACAATGACTTATACTTTGGAGGTGAGGAGATTTGATATGTCAATGGTTTTTTTGAAAGATTTTATTTATTTATTTTAGAGAGAGGGAGAGAGCAAATGTGAGTGGGGGGAGGCGTAGAGAGAGAGAGAGAGACTCTCAAGCAGACTCTGTGTTGAGCAGGGCTTGATTTCACAACCCTGAGATCATGACCTGAGCGTAAATCAAGAGTCCAACACTCAACCAACTGAGCCACCCAGGCTCCCTAATATTTCAATAGTTTTAAAATAGTAGTTCTTCCTACTGCTAGAGATTCTTGATTAGATTTCCTGGGAACCCCTGGCACTGGTGATTTATTTTATTTTCATTTTTATTTTTTTTCAGAATTGGTTTTCATTTTATTTATTTATTTATTTATTATTATTATGTTCAGTTAGCCGCTGTGTGGCACATCATTACTTTTTGATGTAGTGTTCAATGATTCATCAGTTATGCATAACACCCAGTGCTCATCACAACACGTGCTCTCCTTAATACCCATCACTCTGCTACCCCTTTCCCCTAACCCCTCCCTTCTGAAACCCTCAGTTTGTTTCTTGTTGTGCATAGTCTCTCATAGTTCATCTCCCTCTTTAATTTCTCCCCCTTCAGATTTCCCTCCCTTCCCCTATGGTGCTATTGCTTATGTTCCACATATAAGCGAAACCATATGATAATTGACTTTCTCTGCTTGACTTACTTCACTTAGCATAATCCCCTCCAGTTCCATCCATGCCTATGCAAATGATGGGTATTCATTCTTTCTGATGGCTGAATAGTACTCCATTGTATATATGTACCATATCTTCTTTATCCATCCGTCTATTGAAGGGCATTTTGGCTCCTTCCACAATTTGGCTACTGTGGTCATTGCTGCTATGAAGAGTGGGGTGCATGTGCCCCTTCTTTTCACTACACCTGTATTTTGGGATAAATACTTAGTAGTGCAGTTGTTGGGTCATAGGATAGCTCTATTTTTAACATCTTGAGGAACCTCCATACTGTTTTCCATAGTGGCTATAGCAGCTTGCATTCCCACAACAGTCTAAGAGGGCTCCTTATTCTCCATATCCTTGACAATATTTGTTGTTTCCTGTTCTGTTAATTTTTGCCATTCTAACTGGTCTAAGGTGGTATCTCATTGTGGTTTTGATTTGTATTTCCCCGATGGCTAGTGATGTTGAGCATTCTTTCATGTGTCTGTTAGCCATTTGTATGTCTTTTTGGAGAAGTGTCTGTTCATGTCTTCTGCCCATTTTTTGACTGGGTTATTTGTTTTTTGAGTGTTGAGTTTGATAAGTTCTTTATAGATCTTGGATATCAGACCTTTATCTGTAATGTCATTTGCAAATATCTTCTCCCATTCCATAGATTACCTCCTAGTTTTGTTGATTTTTTTCCTTTGCTGTGCAGAAGCTTTTTATCTTAACAAAGTCCTAAAAGTTCATTTTTGCTTTCATTTCCCTTGCCTTTAGAGATGTGTTTTGTAAGAGCTTGCTGCAGCCAAGGTTGAAGAAGTTACTGCTTGTGTTCTCCTCTAGGATTTTGATGGACTCATATTTCACATTGAGGTCTTTCATCCATTTTGAGTTTATCTTTGTGTATGGTATAAGGCAATGGTCCAGTTTCATTCTTCTGCATGTGACTGTCCAATTTTTCCACCACCATGTATTGAAGAGACTGTCTTTTATCCATTGGATATTTTTTCTTGCTTTGTCGAAGATTAGTTGACCATAGAGTTGAGGGTCCATTTCTGGGCTCTCTGTTCTGTTCCATTGGTCTATGTGTCTGTTTTTGTGTCTCTAGTATTTAAAAGAATATCCCCTGGTGATTCTAATGTTGTAACCAGAGTGGTGGACCAACAAATTATAGCTACTTTGATTCTCTCCTTTCATCTCAGTTAGAGAGAAGCATGAAGACTTCTAGAATCTGGAATGGTAGAAAATCCGTCCACTAGAACTCCTACAAAGAGGAAGACCCATGTACACCAAGACAAATTCTATTCTTTATTTTCTTTGTGGTATACCCGAGACCCATCTTGGACTCCAGGGACACAAATTTGGTCTTCTTCAGGTTGGGTAACCAAAAAGTAAAAGTAAGAAAAATTGATGTTTATAACATCAAATATGTTTTCTGTTGTTCCTATTAAACATGTGAAATGACCCCTTTCCCTCTTAGTACAGGTTTATAGACATGTTTCTGAGGTTATTTTGCTCATCCTATTCCATGTTTCCAGGCTGACCATGCCCCGAAGGAGGGAAGGGTGTGAGCACCACCCCAGTGGGTGAAGGAAGATGAGAGGAAGCTCTTGCTCCCCAAATATCATCCCTGTTTCTAGCTGTGGTGCATATTGTACACCTTCCTCCCAAAGCCTATACAGAAGTTAGAGATGTCCTGGTCCCTCTTGATGCACTGAGACATTGGAGAAAACAGATCCATGAGGGCAGTGGAATTTGTGACAAAAGTGGAAAGGGGGGGCGCCTGGGTGGCTCAGTGGGTTAAGCCGCTGCCTTCGGCTCAGGTCATGATCTCAGGGTCCTGGGATCGAGTCCCGCAGCAGGCTCTCTGCTCAGCAGGGAGACTGCTTCCCTCTCTCTCTCTCTGCCTGCCTCTCTATCTACTTGTGATTTCTCTCTGTCAAATAAATAAATAAAAAATCTTAAAAAAAAAAAAGAACATTAAAAAAAAAAGTGGAAAGGGGCTGGGAGAATTTTGTTTGGGGAAGAACAGACTTATTCTCACTAGAGAGCTCTATGATTTCTCCCCTGACAGCAGCAAATGGACCTTTAATTTTAAGAACTAGTAGGGTTCAGGTGTCTTCTTGGAAAAGTGAGCCAGGACAATAGCCTCAAATACAAGACAAAGGACATGTTGCAATCAGATATCAATTCTGCAGGAATATAACATGTTCTGTTCTTCCTATAAATACGTAGAACAAGATACTTACTGATATTTGTGGTGGGTGAGATGGGACAAAAGACCCTTGATGTTTTTCTTCAAATTTCTTTAGAATATAGGAACTTTCTTAAATGCAGAGAGCCAAATAATTTTCTTTTTCCATCTTTTTTTTTTTTTTTTGCTTTTGCACTCATTTTCTTTCTTCCCTAATGTTTTTCAAGATTGATATGTCCTTTAAAATTTGTTTAGTTCGAAAGGTAGTTGTTTATAATTCCAGGAATAAATTTTCACTTTGAAATTAAAAGGTCTGGTGTGTTGATCATGACATATCCTTTATAATTTCCACCTGAGGTTCTGCAGAGCTCATCACAGCACAGCCTTGAGCAGGAGAAACCTCTTATTCAGCAAAGAAGGGATATTTGCACCAGGGAGGCCCTGTCCATGAGATGTCCCCCTCTGGAGAAACAGAATTAGAGAATTGGGATCCCTGAGAGTGTTCGTGTGTGAAATGGTGATTACATGTATGTAACTTTGAAATTTTAAAACATTCTATAAGAATCCAACTCCCATTTAAAATGTTTGAAATGGTCCATTTATCTCTGAATATGGATGTTAGAATGTTTTCCAGGTAACTCTGCTGTTTATTTTGAGTTTGAAGTAATCTCCTATTCCTGTTATCTCTGCCTAAAATGTTTTTGGGGATCAGGTTACTGAGTAGGGTCCTGGATAGTAGTATTTCCCCCTTTCAGGGACCAGCCCAGAGATTTTTCCTCCAGGTTTATGGGTGGGGAAAATGCAGTGAAGTTGTACTGATGCTACCTGTCCTCTTAATCTAGAGAAGTAATTCATTTATTTTTTATCTATTTGGCCATTTTGACAAAGCTGTCATAACCTTCAGGACATTTTAATTTGGCCTAAGAACAAACCATTCTTTTAGACATTTTTCACCCTGTCCCTCTATCCTATCCAAACCCTAAGCCTTCAGGCTATTTTCTTTCACCTCCATGGGTTATCATGAAGAAAAGTTTGCATATAGTACTGGTTAATTTAAAAAAAGGAGATTTTTTAACATTTTGACTTGGCTAGTTGGGATGTACCAGATTATCTGGATTAAATGTTTTGTTTCCCTACTTGCTACAAACTTCAGTCCCCAGTGTTTGTGCAGGGATACCAGCCAGCCTTCCCTAGACTGTCACCAGAGTTGGAGTCCGTCTGAGATGGTTGGCAACAGCTGGATCAACAGCGCTGGGCCCAGAGCTCTTGGAGTGGAGAAATGTCAGGAGCAAGAAGTAGATGAGGGAGATCTCAGCTTTGTGGACATCAAGAGTGGCATTCATCAGTGTTGGCAGTAGGAGGGAGGGTAATGATAAGAGGAGTTTGGACCATTTCTTTTCTCCTTCCTCATTATTCATGTGGATTTTGGTGCAAATGATGCATAACACAGGAAAGAAAGCATCTCCTACTTCCTCCTTAGAGAATCACTTCTGACCTTGGACAGAAAAAGGTCCATAAGAAGTAGACTATTCAGAGATTGAATTTATGTTCTGGATCTGTTTTTTTTTTTTTTTAAGATTTTATTTATTCATTTGACAGACAGAGATCACAAGTAGGCTGAGAGGCAGACAGGTAGAGAGAGAGAGAGAGAGGAGGAATCGGGCTCCCTGCTGAGCAGAGGGCCCGATGCGGGGCTCGATCTGAGGACCCTGAGATCATGACCCGAGCAGAAGGCAGAGGCTTTAACCCACTGAGCCACCCAGGCACCCCTGGATCTCTTTTTGAAAGACATGCATAGTATTATAAACCTCTTGCTACTTCTGGGAAGAATCAGGGAAGAAAAGGTAGAAGGGGGTCTCCCTTTGCTCCAACTGGTAGAAGGTCCTAAAAGAGTGGAGGCTAGGCTACTGAGTGTGACAGTTTGACTTCAGAAATTTAGGGCTCCCCACCTTGTTTGTTTTTCAAATTAGGGTAGTATATGAGTAAAGACAGATGAGCAGAAGTGCCCTTGGTTTTCACTGGGAATAAATTTATTATTTCAAATGTTCTGTAATGAAAAGTCCGTGTTAACTTTCCTTATACTATTTGTCCTGATTCTCCTCTTTCCAGACTTCTGGAATAAAGAGTATAGTTTTGAACCCTTCACCACTAGCTATGGAAGAGATCCTCCCTCAGGGAGAAGGAAAATGAGTGACAGACAGAAGCTTCTGAGACCAGATGTAAATCCCATCTGTGACATAGCCAAGTCTAACCCCTGACCCTTCGGTAGAAAAATGGGCTTTTAATTGAGGTCACACACAGAATAATGAAAAGACTAATATAAGTTCAAGATTAATGAAAGAAAGTAAAAATTTATCAGGAGCCAACCTAAGTTCTTCCCATTGTCCAAAACTTTTGAAATGACCTCTTCCTCACTTTAGGGAGTGGAAGAAATATAACGCCTTGTCTTTATGGATCACAGACAAGAGCTCTCAGTTTGTAAAACAGTAATTTGAAGTCAGTATTTACCTCAACATATTTATCTACAATATTTCTATCTTTTACCCTTCTCTTTCCTACTCATCCCCAAAATGAGAGCATCAAGATTCCCCTCATCCTTGAAGGATTCCAACTTGAGTGTGGTTTGATATTAGACCATGGTGTATGCACAAAGGAATATCAAGTCCAAAAATCAAGTATGCTCTAGTCCCTTATTATGAATTTCATGGTGAGACATATCTTTTCTTTAAAACAACACTGGTGGCTTGTAAAATTAAAGAACTAAAACATGCTCAACAACCACCACCACCACCACCATAACCACCACCACAACAATAAGACAATTGGAAAGATAGAGGGCTCAAGGAAAAACTCTGTCCAGGGAAATCTTCCTCAGAGCTCATCCTGGCTCTAGGATGGTGTTACAACCCCAGGTGTCTACTGCAGGTATAGAGGGGAGTGTGGAGGCAGAAACAGTAGTGGAAAGGAGGCATACTGGGATGTGTAGGAGAGACCCGAGGGTTTTTCTTGTGTTTCAGTAGAGAATATGGAATTTTATTTCCATGGTCTAAGAAGAGTTGAGGCTTAGGGAAGAAAAGGGAATATATTCTATGTCTCAGTTTTCTTCTATCTTGGTAGAACAGCAAGGATTTTAGCCCGAGTGAAAGGTCAGCAGCACACCAGGTTCGTTCATTTGTTCCTTCTTTCCTTCTTTCCTTCTTCTAGAAGGAAATAGAATATTTCCTTCTATATCCCTCTCTCTTTCTTCTTTCTTCCTCTTCCTTCCTTCCTTTCTTCCTTCTTTCCGTCTTCCTCTCTCTCTCTTTCTCTCTCTATTTCTCTTTAAATATTTATTTGTTTATTTGAGAGAGAGGGGATGGGGGAAGGGCAGAAGGAGAAGGAGATTCCCAAGCAGACTACCTGCCGAGGATGGAGCCCAAAGCAGGGTTCTATCTCACGACTCCAAGATCATGACCTGGGCTGAAGTCATGAGTCCAGTGCCCAACTGATTCGGCCATCAAGGCATCCCAGCAGCACACCACATTTTTGAAGGTAAAATTCATGTGGAATATTGGGCTGGACTCGGTTCTAGACAACCAATAAGTATATAAATCCTTTGAGGATATAGATTTATTTCTGAAATTATTATATATATGAATAATATGTAACATAAAATATATTTTGACCTAAGAGTGCAACATATGCATTTCTATTATCTTTGAAAAGTGAAAGACCTGTGTGTGCGTGTGTGTGTGTGATTAAATTCATCCATAAATAGAAGAAGTGTTTTACCAATGAGATATTTAGTAATGTCTAAGTTAAATCTTCATGTACTTTTCCTTTTAACTTTTCCTTTAGTTTCTCTATTCTATTTTTTTTTTTTAAGATTTTATTTATTTGTCAGAGACAGAGGGAGAGAGAGCGAGCGAGCACAGGCAGACAGAGAGGCAGGCAGAGAGGCAGGCAGAGGCAGAGGGAGAAGCAGGCTCCCTGCCGAGCAAGGAGCCCGATGTGGGACTCGATCCCAGGACCCTGGGATCATGACCTGAGCAGAAGGCAGCTGCTTAACCAACTGAGCCACCCAGGCGTCCCTAGTTTCTCTATTCTAGATCTGTGGGATACCTCATGGTTACACAGAAATCCTTTCACTATAGTTTCTGCTTCCTTCCCATCCTTGAATGATTCACTGAAGGCTTTCTTCATAAGGGGCCAAGCCTGACCTCTGACCTGTGAACAGAAATTTATACTCCTTGATGTGATCCCTGCATACATTATTCATTGGGCAACCCTAAACCTTAAATATTTTTTGTGTAAGAGCCCCACTTACATCCCTTCTTATGTCTAGTATATTTTAAATGGTTTCTTAATCTTCATTGTATTTTTTCTATTACATTGTCCATTTTACTTTTTTCTTTTTTTAATTTTGCCATTCTAAGTGATCTGACTCTAATGGTCTCAAGACTTAATTCTTAAAATTCTCAGGGTCTGATGAATTTGTCTTTATTTCCCCAGTTCCCTGGGATATACATAATGAATTTTAGGAATAGAGAAGGAGAAAAATAGTTGATGTCTATGTTATTTCTTTTTTCCTTCAGTCTCAAATTACAGAATCTATAAAAAGAACTTGCAAGAAGCAAGTTTTGTAGAGAGTCACTTGTAAGAATATGGATTAAAAAACAGGTGAAAGACGTTTGTATGGAGAAAGGGCTGAATGGGAGGAGGAAGTGTTAAGGAGAATTTCAAGGAGAATTTCATGCTCTTTGGGTGAGGATAAATGACACAGCCCAGGTGGGAATGATCTTTAGGAACCCAGAGACTGAGAACAACCCTGTAGTATGCCAGTTGGACAGGTTGATGTGAAGCAAACCCAAGTGTAGCTGTGTGGGTGGAGCCAGTTGGTATGAGACTTTGGGTGATAAATTTGTAGAATACCCAAAGGCATTTGTCAGCTGACATAGCCATTGTTAGGAAAATTTTCCAAGAATACCTCACTAGCAATGAGCACCTGTAAGACTCGGGTCTTGGCTTCTAAGTATCATTCTTTCACAAGATTCCTTAGAGAAGTGGCTGACTCTGGGTGTAGGGCAGGAAGAATACAGTGTGAACTTGGAGCATTTCTTGTACCAAAAAAGAAAGGAAGTGCTCAAAGAAGCAGGGAGATTGCAGAAAGAACACAGAAGCCAGCTTGAAGGGGTTTCCACTGACCATATCTGGAAAATTTGCTATCATAATGACCTTTGATAGTAATGGAATATAGCTCAAAGAATAAAATAAAAATCCTTGAGTTCATACTTATATAAGTAAATGAATAAGTAAATAAATGTGGGAGAAGAGAATGCTCTTCTTTACAGTAGAATTCCAATTAATAAAGACAGAAAGACTGGTGGAGCTAGAAAATCAGTTTTTGGCAGTCACTATAGTAACCATTATTTCAGGCAGACATCACCAATGGCTCCTAAAACCAGAAGATGAAAGTATGATGAAAAACGATATGCTTACATTGTCTCAAAGTATCTCCCACAATATACTTATTAATTTTAAAGAAAAAAATAGTATTTTTACATGGAGAAAACTGCCATATGATACATGCGATACAGTTAATATCACTAGTAATGGGACACATAGACATTATGTGCCTCCTGAGAAGAACATAATAGCATTTATATGATATTTCTGACAACATTGAATTCCTGAATCTGATCACGAGGGCATATCAGACAAATCTAAATGAAGGGACAGTCTACAGATTAACTATTTTGAACTCCTCAAGCTATTAAAGTTATGAAAGGCAAAAAAGAATAAAGAACTATTTCAGATTAAAGAAGACTAGTACACCTAAAACTAATGATGCAACATTGTGTATCAATCATACTTCAATTAAAAAGAAAGAAAGAAGAAGATAAAAAATATAAGACAACTAGCTTTAATCTGTAATCTGTGACCCAAATTTACTCCTGGACCATTTAAAGCACAGTGGTGGACAGTTGACAAACTTTGTATAAGATCGGTCTATAAATTAGGTAATGATATAGGAATTAGTAAAGGTTTTACATCAGTGTTAATTTCCTATTAATTTTGGCAACTGAAGTATGATAATGTATAAGAATATTTTATTTTAGGAAATAAAATGGAAGCATTAAGAGGTAAAGGGATATTTTGTCTAAAACTTACTTTTAAGTGTTTTGGAAAATAAATTATATGATAAATTATATGATAAAGCAAATGGGATAAAATAATATTTGAGAAATCTTGTATGTGAAAAATGTTTGCATTATTTTTAACACTTTTCTGGAAGCCTGAAATTATTTCCATATTAAGTTTTCCTATAAAGGTTATGTGGAGAGGTGGTTTTAAAAAAGAGTTAGCTCTGGAGCCACAGTTCATGTAGTTTTGCATGAGGTTGGGCAGGAGATTCCTTGGATAGCAGACGATATTAGGCTTTAAAGACAGGTTGCCCTGCCTACTGGGGAAGATTACATTGCTTTTACATTGCTTTAATAAAAACCCAAAGGATTTAAAGAAAATAGGATAAAATTTACAAGTTCAACAACAAAAATATCAGTTTTAACAATGTGAATTGTGGATGAAAATGATTTGAATAATGTTAAAGCAGTTTGCAGGCATGTATTGTTATCGGTGGGCTCTAACTCATAATGTTCCGATGTATCCCTCACCTTATTATCATTAGTGCGATGTCTGGGGTCCGTCAAGTCAGACAGAAATGAGAAATATGCAGAATTCAGTCAGATGTTATTTAAATAACAGATTTGTAGTGAGAGCCCATGGCAAAATATGAAAAGGATTCAGAATGGAACCTGGCAGTAAATGGATTAGTTCAATCTAATTAAGGGCTGAAACAATTTTGGTGGGGATATGTAGACTCAAATCAGACTGAAGAAATAGAAAATATATAACTTTAATTCCTGGGACCGTAAAACTGACCTATTTGTAGGGCACAGGCTTTGATTCCTTCTTGCCAGAACAACTCTAGAAAAGGGTTAGCCTTGTCCATTAGTGGCCTGTGGAAAGTCAATCCTGGCCAAAGCCTTTGGAGAACAAGCAACCTTGCTATGCCAAGATAGTCATCCTAATTCACTTGAAATAACAAATTCCAACTTGCTTCCTTTAGTATACAAAATAAATCTCACCCAAGGGAAACATGGGTTAATCTTAGAGATAATGATTTAAGTCAAATCCATAATATTAATAATATTCTGTTAATTTAACTGGAATTGATACACACTTACTTGGATTTGAAGAAATTTGAATATATTATAAACACATGAGCTTTGTGATTTCAGTTAAGATATGTAATTCAGCAGCTGATTCAGACTTAGGATTTTTAAGTTGAAATGCATAAAATATTGCACTAAGTTTGTAAGTAGTATTCAGTATTTAGGAGACCTTAGAATTCATTGTATTTTAAATTTAGTATATTGAGCTTAGCTGAATTTTTGGGTGCCTGGAAGTGTTTTCCTTATGGTAGTATTTAAAAGATGATTTTAAATATATGATTATATTAAGTATGCAATGTAGCAAAAAAAATTTGGGAGAGATCTTTGTTTTTAAAGATTTTATCTTATTTTTTTAGGGAGAGAGCATGAGTTGGGAGGGAGGAGGGGCAGAGGGAGAAGGAGAAGTAGGTTCCCTGCTGAGTAGGGAGCCCCATGTGGGTCTTGATCCCTGGATCCTGGGATCATGACCTGAGCGAAAGTCGGATGCTTAACCGACTGAGGCACCCAGGCACTCCTAGGAGAGATCTTAAGTTTATAAAAGAACCAAACATTACTGAATTGCTGAATGAGTTCTAGTAGTTTGGGGGTGGAGTCTTTTGAGTTTTCCATATTAAGTATCATGTCATCTGCTAAGAGGAGAGTTTGACTTCTTCATTACCAATTTGGATACCTTTTGTTTTTCTTTGTTTTCTGATTGCTGTTGCTAGGACTTCTAGTACTATGTTGAACAAGAGTGGTGAGAGTGGGCATCCTTGTCGTGTTCCTGATCTCAAAGGGAAGGCTGTCAGCTTTTCCCCATTGAGGATGATATTCACTGTGGGTTTTTCATAGATGGATTTTATGAAGTTGAGAACTGTTCCCTCTATCCCTATACTTTGAATGGTTCTAATCAGGAACGGATACTGTATCTTGTCAAATTCATTTTCTACATCAATTGAGAGGACCATGTGGTTCTTATCTCTTCTCTTATTGATTTTTTTCTATCACATTGATTGATTTGCAAGTGTTGAACCACTCCTGCATTCCATGGATAAATCCCATGGTGGATAATCTTTTTAATGTACTGTTGGATCCTGTTAACTAGGATCTTGTTGAGGATCTTAGCATCCATATTCATCAGGGATATTGGTTTGAAATTCTCCTTTTTGGTGGGATCTTTGCTTGGTCTGGGGATCAGGGTAATGCTGGATTCATAAAAAAGTCTGGAAGTTTTCCTTCTGCTTCAATTTTTTGAAACAGCTTCAGGAGAATAGGTGTTATTTTTTTCTTTGAAAGTTTGGTAGAATTTCCCAGGGAATCCATCAGGTCCTGGGTTCTTGTTTTTTGGGAGGTTTTTGATCACTGCTTCAATCTCGTGACTAGATATTGATCTATTCAGGTTGTCAATTTCTTCCTGATTCAGTTTTGGAAGTTTATAGGTTTCCAGGAATGCATCCATTTCATCTAGGTTGCTTACTGGCATATAACTGTTGATAATAATTTCTGATGATTGTTTCTATTTCTTTGGTGTTAGTCATGATCTCTCCCTTTTCATTCATAATTTTATTAATTTGGGTCCTCTCTCTTTCCTTTTGGATTAGTTTGGCCAGTGGTTTATCAATCTTATTCTTTCCAAAAACCAGCTTCTAGTTTTGTTGATGCATTCTACTGTATCTCTAGTTTCTGTCTCACTGATCTTTGCTCTAATCTTGATTATTTCCCTTCTTGTGTGTGGTGTTGGCTTAATTTGTTGTTGATTCTCCAGTTCTTTAAGGTATAAAGAGAGCTGGTCTATTCTGGATTTTGCAATTTTTTTGAGGGAGGCTTGGATGGCTGTGTATTTCCCCCTTAGGACTGCCTTTGCTGTATCCCATAGGTTTTGGATGAAGTGTCTTCATTCTCCTTGGTTTCCATGAATTGTTTACGTTCTTCTTTGATTTCCTGGTTGATCCAAACATTTTTAAGCAAGGTGGTTTTTAGCTTCCAGGTGTTTGAATTCCTTCCAAGCTTTTTCTTGTGGTTGAGTTCTAGTTTCAAAGCATTGCAGTCTGAGAATATGCAGGTAATAATCTCAATCTTTTGGTATCAATTGATACCAAATTAATTGTGACCCAGTATTCTGGAGAACGTTCCATATGCAATTGAGAAAAATGAGTATTTTGTTGTTTTAGGGTGGAATGTTCTGTATATATCTATGAGGTCCATCTGGTCCAATGTGTCATTCTACCCCCAAATTACTAGAACTTATACAGCAATTCAGTAATGTGGCAGGATACAAAATCAATGTACAGAAATCAGTTGCTTTCTTATACCCTAGCAATGGAAATACAGAAAGGGAAATTAGGGAATCAGTTCCATTTACTACAGCACCAAGAAGCATAAGATACCTCAGAATAAACCTAACAAAAAAGGTAAAGGATCGGTACTCAAGGAACTACAGAACACTCATGAAAGAAATTGAAGAAGACACAAAAAGATGGAAGACCATTCCCATGCTCATGATCAGAAGAATAAACATTGTTAAAATGTCTATACTGCCTAGAGCAATCTATACTTTCAATGCCATTCCAATAAAAATTCCACCAGCATTTTTCAAAGAGGTGGAACAAGCAATCCTAAAATTTGTGTGGAACCAGAATAGACCCTGAATTGCTAAGGAAATGTCTGAAAAGAAAAACAAAACTGGGGGCATCATGTTTCAAGCTTTACTACAAAGCTGTGATCACCAAGACAGCATGGTACTGGCACAAAAACAGACACATAGACCAGTGGAACAGAGTAGAGAGCTGAGATATGGACCTTCAAATTTATGGCCAAATAGTCTTTGAAAAAGCAGGAAAAAATATCCAGTGGAAAAGAGACAGTCTCTTCAAAAAGAGACAGTCTCTTCAATGGGAAAATTGGACAGCTTTGTGTAGAAGAATGAAACTTCACCATTCTCTTACACCGTACACAAAGATAAACTCAAAATGGATAAAAGACCTCAAAGCGAGGCAGGAATCCATCAGAATCCTAGAGGAGAACATAGGCAGTAACCTCTTTGACATCAGCCACAGCAACTTCTTTCAGGATATGTCTCCAAAGGCAAAGGAAACAAAAGCGAAAATGAACTCTTGGGACTTCATCAAGATCGGAAGCTTCTGCACAGAAAAGGAAATAGTCAACAAAACAAAGAGGCAACCCACGGAATGGGAGAAGATATTCGCCAATGACAGTACAGACAAAGGGCTGATATCCAAGATCTATAAAGAACTCCTCAAACTCAACACACACAAAACAGATAATCTTGTCAAAAAATGGGCAGAAGACATGAATAGACACTTCTCCAAAGATGACATACAAATGACTAACAGACACATGAAGAAAATGTTCATCATCATTAGCCATCAGGATGATTCAAATCAAAACCACATTGAGATACCACCTTACACCAGTTAGAATGGCCAAAATTAATAAGACAGTAAACAACATGTGTTGAGAGATGTGGACAAAGGGGAACCCTCTTACACTGTTGGTGGGAATGCAATTTGGTGCAGCCACTTTGGAAAACAGTGTGGAGATTCCTCAAGAAATTAAAAGTAGAGCTTCCCTATGACTCTACAATTGCACTACTGGGTATTTACCCCAAAGATACAGATGTAGTGAAAAGAAGAGCCATTTGTACCCCAATGTTCATAGCAGCAATGGCGACAGTCGCCAAACTATGGAATGAATCAAGATGCCCTTCAATGGACGAGCAGATAAAGAAGATACGGTTCATATATACTATGAAGTATTATGCCTCTTTCAGAAATGATGACTATTCAACTTTTGTATCAGCATGGATGGGACTGGAAGAGATTATGCTGAGTGAAATAAGTCAAGCAGAGAGAGTCAATTATCACATGGTTTTGCTTATTTGTGGAGTAATAAGAATAACATGGAGGACATGGGAAGATAGAGAGAAGTGAGTTGGAGGAAATTGGAGGGGGAGACGAACCATGACAGACTGTGGGCTCCGAGAAACAAACTGAGGGTTTTAGAGGGGAAGGTGGTGGGAGGTTGAGTGAGCCTGGTGGTGGGTATTATGGAGGGCACGTATTGCATGGAGCATTGGGTGTGGTGCATATACAATTCTGGAACACTGAAAAGAAAAAAATAAAAATTAAAAAAAGGAACCAAACAGAATTGATTAAAGATTAATCAAATATTTGATTTGACTTTCAAGAGTGATTGTTAAAATTAATCATTTTATTTTCTTCCAGTTTCATTAAGATTGAAAAACAACATTATATTATTTTAAGGTGTACAATACAATGATTTGATATATATATAAAAATGATTACCACAACTTATAAATAGAATAAAGCTTGTAAATTGAATTTAAAATCTTAAGGAAAAATTTTTGACTTGGTAATATTAATAAACAATATTAATTAGGAAAAAAATCCCTGAATTGAAGTAGCAATTCAAAAAACTACATTGATACCTACAATAAATTTCATATAGATAAATTTGAGGAATTTTATCTTTGAAATGAAAAGTGAAAGTATAAATAAAACATTAACAATAATGAACTGAAATACCCACAAAAATATTTAAAGATATGGGGCACCTGGGTGGCTCAGTTGGTTAAGCAACTGTCTTTGGCTCAGGTCATGATCCTGGAGTCCTAAGATTGAGTCCCACATCAGGGTCCCTGCTTGCCAGGTGTCTGCTTCTCCCCCTGACCTCTCCCCTCTCATGCTCTCTCTCTCTCTCAAATAAGTAAATAAAATCTTTAAAAAAGAATATTTAAAGATATATAAAATATACCAAATGTGCAAATGAAATTTTTTATTGGTGAAACTAGATATAAAACACATGAAAAATGTACATAAACACATCGTTGTTTTATTAAATCTAGGTTTTATCCCTAAGTAGTCATATCATTGAAAATAAGCAAGGAACAGATAAGATTATAACATATACATAATAATATGCATCATTATCATTCAGAAATGTGGAATTCTGGCATAGATAAAGTGTATGGAAATCAAGAAAATGGATGCCAGGTAAGTCCTACATCAAATTAATGTAGTACATCTGGGGGGAAAATTATTTTTTGGCAATGAAGTCACTACTTTTACATGAAATAACAAAACACAGACTTAAGGTGAAATTTATATACTATTGAGCATGCACTTTAAAAGGGAAAACAGAAAGGATTAGAATCAAGGAAATAAAGCAACTCCTACAGAAGGCTAAATCTAAAATCAGGACAGAAGGAAATTCCTTTAAAAAAGAATATAAAATGGATGAGTGTATTAGTTAGGAGGTAGTTTAAGCTGCATGTTAAAACAAAACCCCAAATTACAGTGGATTAGACCTATGTTATTTCTAATTGATCTACAGTCCCACGGTAGGTAGCCCAGAGCTGGTTCAGTAGTTGTGTTCTCCTCTCGTAGCTTCTCCAGAGACCCAAGCTCCTTCTATCTGTTGCTTCATGTCCCTGGATATTGCTGTCATCCACATGGCCAATGATATCTTGCTGCCAAATGTACCTTCTAAGGAGTAGGTCAGAGGAGGCCAGAAAAGAGAAGCCCCCTCCCTTTCAAAACACAATCTAGAAGTGGTGTGGGGCACATCACTTCTACTCATATCCTATTGGCCAGAACTTAGCTGCATGGGCAAACCAAAGTGGACAAAAGGCTGGGAAATATAATTTTTATGCCAGTGGCCAGCCCTGCAAAAATTCTGTTGCAGTGGAAGAAAGGAAGAATGAATATTTGGGAACCATTAGCAGTGTCTACGTTAGTGAGCAATCTGAGTTGAAAAAGGAAGATGCCATCAAGACCATTGGATTCCGAGGTCCATGTTGCTAGATTTCCCAGAATAGTGCCCTAAATTGGGAGTGGAGATGAAAAGGGGATTTCTGATGATTTTTTTTTTTTATCATATTTAGGCTCTTAGAGGCAGAATTGGCCTGTGATTCTACCAAGAAGTGACATCTATTCTGAGGGTTATAAAATTACAACCATTTCCGTGTAGATGGAAGCCTGCCATTTTGAGAGAAAAACCAGTACATCCACAGCCTGCATATGGGATTAAGATAGCGTCCAGCAACTAAGGTGTCAGCTCTGAGTGTGGTTCTGAGGAAGGGAGAAGATGATTGATTTTATTTCATTAGAACCTTCTGAATGAGACTGAGAGGGAATAAGAATGTGTCATCACTGAAGAGTCATTTTTTAGAGACTGAAGAGGAAATGTTGTTTGAAATAGTAAAAATAGCAAATATTTAATATGTCTTAGGAACTGTTTAGAGGCTAGCCTAAATTCATTTAATTCTCACAGTAATTATGATTTAGGTACCATTATTATTTTCATTTTGTAGATGGGGTAAACAGGGCACTGAGTTATTAATTAATTTGCTCAAGGTCACATGCAGTTGAAACTGGGATTTGAACATAGACATTTGACTGCAGTTATCAGTGTGTGTAACTGCCGTACTGTGCTATCTCAGCAGCTGTTTCTTAAGAAGGGAGGTTATCTCATGGGAATCCCAGACCAGTCTGTGCATAGTTCAGTGTTGGGAAACATGGTTGTTGCACAGAGAGTGTGCACTAGAGTAAGAACTTGATTATGAGTTAACTGGGGGAACATGAGAATGAAGGAGTTACACAAGAAACAATTACACATTAAAGGATGTAAACTGTCCACCCTTTAACAAGGAGCATTGAACCCAAGTTCAGAGAGCCTGAGCAGCATGACCAGATGTTTCAGTCATTTCCTTTTTCACTAATTCAAACGGTGCACTTAGAAAATTTTACTTTTGTTATTTCTCTGTGCCTCAGTCTTTGCATCTGTAGAGATAGTCTTTTCCCCACAGGTGTGTTTTAGTAGGAGTAAAAGCTTGAAAGTCTTTGGAGATTTTAATTATAGCATTTAAAGTAATTACTCTGAGAATAGTAGTTCCTCCTTACCTGAGACTCCTCTTTGTTTTCCCCAGTTTATTACCTATGGTCAACAGAGATCCAGAAGCACATGGTCATCCTGTTGAAGAATCAGCAGAAGGTCAGTAGTAGCCTAACTATGTCATAAGCCTACATTGTTCATCTCACTTCTCACATCACGTATCATCTCACATCCTCACAAGAGGGGTAGGTATAGTGCAGGGGTGGGCATAGTACAGTAATATACTTAGAGAGTGTGTACATTCATGTAATTTTATTACAGTGTACTAATTGTTCTATTTTATTATTAGCTGTTTTTGCTCTTCTCTTACTGTGCCTGATTTATAAATTAAACTTTATCATGAGTTTTGTATATATAGGCAAAAACATAGCATTATATAAAGCTCAGTACTCTCTGTGGTTTCAAGCATCTGCTGGGGATCTTGGAATGTATCCCCTGCAAATAAGGAAGACTACTGTAGTTACATTAGCTAGTGTTAAGGAAGGGATTGCCCAAATAAACACATCTGTGTTTGATAAATTCCAGAAGACAAGGCAAAAGCATGCCACAATGAAGAGATGAACAGAGAATGTAGAAAGGTGTGCTTTTTACTACTATCAGGACTGCTAGTTGTTCAGTGATTGGTTGATGAGGCTTGGAACATGAGGACAGTCTGTCTTCAAACTTTCTAAGCATGTAATCAAGGTTGTTGATAACTTGTTGGCCTTCATACTAAAGATAACAAAGAGGAAGTTACCACAACCCCTACTCAGGAAGGCTCTGAGTGTGATAGCGCCAAATTCTCTGTTTTTTCTTGAAACTATTGGCACTGAAACATTTGGGAGCTGGTTGGCTTGGGGTTGAGGCAGTTATGCATAATTTAGAGGAGTCTTCTTCTGTGCGCGGATATTTAGCTGTGTGGGAGGTGGCATTGCCAAGTGGTGAGCCTGGAGATCTGGGGTTCTTGACCTTGATTTCTGGTCCCTCCCATCAGACAGGTGACCTTGAATAAGTGACTCATCCTCTTTAAACTTTAGTTTCTCTGTCTGTAAAATGAAGATAAGAGGCCCTACTTCTTAATATGGCTGGGAGGATTAGAGGAGCATGTGAAGTGCTTAGCTCATAATAAGTGCTCAAATCATGCTGGCTGTTATTTTTAATATTCATTTTTATTTTTATTTTAAGTATTAATATTTAATTACTTTGAGGGGACCAAGGACCAATTTCACTGGCATTAGATTCTAATGAACTCTATTACCACTTTGGATAAGACTAATCAACAGGTTGAAGAATAGCCCAAAGTTTTTGCCTACCTCCTATGCACTTAGTAGGGGCTACAGTGAGCTTGTGGTAATAGTAGCTACCCATGTGTCTTCCATGAGCATTTGCAAAAGTAAGATGAATTACCCAAACTGTGGCAAAGCCTCTGTACCTACTGCAAGACCTAGGAGTAGGAATGTGAGTTAGCTAAAGCAATCCATAACAATTTTGAAGTTACTGGCACATGTTGAGAAATAGAGTATCTTGATTCTTCTGAGAAAATTTTGCAAATGTTCTGCCATAATTGTATGTAAATCTGAGACTTGGCACCAGCATATTTCCGTTTAGCAAATGTGTCTAAATAAATTGATCTGCCTTGTCTAAGACAGAAAGGGTATCTCCAACCATTAGTATTCTGCCCCTGGGTTGGTTTTTTTCCGGCCTTGTGTAATTCCAGGCAACACGCCATTGTCCCAAATGCATTTCTGATTGATTTTCTGCCTAACAACTGACAACTTAACTTTTCAGCAGGCGGTCTGAGCTCAGCCTCCTTTTTAATGCTTCAGAGTGTAATATGATCCTGATGGATGGTTCTGAAGAACAACTGGCTTTTGTGATGGAAAAGAAAGTGTAGGACTTGGTTTCCAAACACACAGGAATTTCTTCCATATGGATTACATTATTATAAATTAGAGAAGGGTAGGGGCGAGGAAGAGGGTGGTTCTTTTATGAGAAAGGTCAGGATTTAGTTCTATTATTATCTTTTTGCTTCTAATTTAGAGAATTCTGTTCCCACTTGACTTCACTGATTTAAGAATGTTCTTGATGCAAGTGGTGTCATAATCTACTGGATTCCTCATGTAACTTCACAAAAGACATTTAAAATCCCATTTTAGAACCTGATTCTAACCAGGTATCAAGAGTCAGAATTTCCTTAGTTTGTATTTTGTTTTAAATAGATCTAATTCTAGAGATTTGAATCTAATTATGTAGGCTACTGTGGGCACCTGAGGGTTTCTCCAGAAAACAATTGTGTTTGGTATTTGCATCTGAGTCATTCCTGAGGGATGGAAACTTCTTGGACATACCTCTAAGTCAATCAAAAGGATTACCAGGATGTTAATCCCAAATATTTAATCCCCAGCTGTTAGTAAAAATGTATGAGCTATGGTTTTAAATGACCACAGTTGAGTGACATTTTGATTTTCACCCAAGCTTCTTTTGAGTGGCGGATGGTATTGCAGTTAGTTTGACTATAAGTGCACCAGAGTCTGGGTTCTACTTGGGTGGTAAAACTAGGAGGATCTATATAGTGACAAACTCACATTAATTGATACCAATGGATATTCATAGTGAAGTCTAATGTTCCATTTCTGTGGCCTTGTTTATGTTGCTTCCCAGGTCAGGACAGCTTTCCCCCATTTTCTTTCCATTTCTGAATCCTTCCAAGTCCACATCATAATCCATGTGAGGTCCTTCTGGTTACTTTGGCCCCAATGACCTCTTCTATTTCTTACCTCCTAATGTATTTGTGGTATATACCATCCAACTGTTTATAATTATATTATGTTTCATATATTTCTTTATTGATATGTGTACGTTGGCTCTCCCTCTTTTAACTACAGTTCCTTGAGAGTAGGGACATTATTTTATTCTTCCTTATAACTTCCTTCTCTCCTTAATAGTGTCCAGATCAGTGCCAAACATCCAGAAATTAACTAGACATTTCTATATGACTTAAAACATAATATTAGAAAACTTTTGAACAATATCAATAACTTGATAGTGTACATTTTAAACCATTATCGGATGACATCTTACTTGGAAATGAACACTTTCACTGGGTAACTTGTATATTCATGTGGGAAGACAGTCAGATAGGCTGTGGGGAAGGATGGAGAATGAATATACCTATGTGTTGTCCGCATTTTCCCAAATCTCTTGGAGCAGACTTAGTAGATCAATCAGAGGAAGCAGATACCTCATTTTGTATTTCAATAGAGAGAATTTAGCATAAGAAACTGGTTAAATGATTGTTGGAAAATGGAAAAAACAGAGAGGGACACTAGAATATGGCAGAGGTAGAAACTGTAAGAAGCAAACCCACCCTAGCACTGGGTGAACCAAAGGAAGAGGGTGGGGTGATGAGAACCTAGAAAATGAGAGAAGAGGTCTCACAAAACTGCGCTCCGATCTCAGAGGAGACAAGGTGAGACGGTCTGAGGATGCCAAAAAAGATAATGGAGACTGAGGTCAGTTGCCTTGCCAGGACAAAAAGCCATTGCTGAGAGATGCTGACAGAAACAGCAAGTAAACAGGAAGACGAAGACCTTTCTTCTCGTCTCCCAGATTCCATCTAGTGCCCCTGTTGGTAAGAACCTATCAGGAACAGCTGGCAAAAGAGGAACATAGTTTTCAGAATCCCAGCCACAGCACTAAAGTAGAGCAGAGCAACATGGATTTGAAACTGAGCATTAACAGCTCCATAACTGGTAGACATGATAATAATACATGTTGCCTTCCTGCCTTTTGACAAGGTGAGGAAGATGATAAGGATATTAGAGACATATCTGAAGCACAGGTTCTTCAGTGTTTGCTAGAACCCAAAGGCAAGGATGTGGGGGCAGCAGTTACTTGGCCTTTTGCTGACAGCCCAGGTTGGCCTACAAGGTGTCATCAGCCCCATTCTACCTCCTTTTCCCCCCTTTAATGAAAATGGCCTTCCATGCCTAATCTTTGGAGCTTTCCTTAGGTTTAAAGCATGCATATTCTGCCACTTTAATAGCCTCCGGTGTTTGTGGCACCTTCTGTACTTTTCCTGGAGAGAATGTGGTAGAAACACAGAGGGGACACTTTCGGCATGTTACTCTAATCTAGAGGAGCTCTGGCTGATTAAATCAAATGCTAACATTTCCTGAAATTCAACTATTAGAGAATCCTATTAATAGCTACTCAGGATTGGCTCCAACAGGGAAGCACACTCTGGGAAGTATGATTATTCCTTCATTATGATTTACCGACTTCATATAGAATGTGATACCTTTATTAGAGGAAGGAACTCATTTTACATTAAAATAAATCCACATTAGAGAAAACATCTATTGTGAGTATATAAATAAGTTCAAACATGCCACATAAGTTTCTGGGTAGAACTCTCCAGACTGTGAGGAGTTGGGAGCTGTGATACTATGGTAGGGTCTTGCACATAGTGGACACAAAAATTAATGCATGTTTGTGAATGATTTGTGTCTACACTGAGCACACTGCTGCCACTGTGGGCACTGTTCCAGTCAAGAAACTGTCAATTGTTTCAGTTTCTGAAGGAATCTTAGTGGGAATTCCTTAATAATGGAAGTGTGCTCCTCCATGGTGAAAAATCACCTGTATTTATGTTTTCTAGGGTTGAAACTTTAGCATAATGGTCTTATATTCAATCAAATGGTTACCATGTATAAAGCACTATTTCAAATCCCTTCATGTATTAGGCCATTTAATTCTCACAACTTCAAGAAAAAAAATTTTTTTAAATTAATCTACATTTTGTAACTAAGGAAAGCTAATCAGAGAACAATTAACATTTCCAAGGTGGCAGAATCAGGATTCAAACCCAGGCCACGTGGCCTGAAATCCCACAGACTTATATACTGTGCCAAACTGCCTCACGGGGCTGCCAAGTTCATGTTGTTAGCAAGGAGACTGCTATACTAAAAGACAGAGTTATGGGGCACCTGGGCTTAGTGGGTTAACACCTCTGCCTTTGGCTCAGGTCATGATCTCAGGGTCCTGGGATCACGCCCCACATCGGGTTCTCTGCTCAGGGGGGAGCCTGCTTCCTCCTCTCTCTCTCTCTGCCTGCCTTTCTGCTTACTTGTGATCTCTCTCTGTCAAATAAATAAATAAAATCTTAAAAAAAAAAAAAGACAGAGTTATACAGGAAAAATTTACCAGTTACTCCTAGAAGAATGTCCAGTGTGTTCTGGTTTCAGAACACACCCGTACCTTCCCCCCCCCTTTTTTTTTTAAAGATTGATCTATTTATTTTAGAGAGAGAGTCAGGGGAGGGGCAGAGGGAGAGGGACAAAAAGACCTCCAGCAGACTCCCTGCCCAGCACAAAGCCCAATGCAGGGTTTGATCTCAAGACCCTGAGATCATGTCCTGAGCTGAAATCAAGGGTGGGACACTTAACCAACTGAACTAGGCACGCCCATGCTGATACTCTTGAAGGTGATTCTTCTATCTGAGAAGGAAGAAGAGGAAGGAATAATGGAACAATTGAGCACCCACTATAAAAATAAGTCTGTGTTGGGCATTTCACATATCCCAAAAATTGGAAGTCATTGGACACATTTTTCAGATAAGAGACTGAGAGGCTCAGTCACAGTAGTAACTTGGCCAAATTTTTGAATTAATAAGTGACAGAGCTGGTATTTGATATTATTGATCTCGAATACTTATGTTCTAGACACTCTTAACACTGAGTTTCTTTTAAAAATTATTTAAACCTTTGACAATATTGGTGATGGAGACAAGATGGTGGAAGAGTAGGGGACTTCATTTCATTTGGAGTTCCTTGAATTTAGCTAGATAACTGTCAAATCATTCTGAACACCTATGAATTCAACCTGAGATGTAAGAAAAGAATTGCTGGAATTCTACAAATGGAAAAGCAACCACTTTTTGCAAGGTAGGATGTATGGAGAATTGAATCAGGGGGATATATTTGAAGACAAATGGTGGGGGAAGGAGATCCCATAAGCTGGCAATGGGAAAGTGTTATTGTCCTGAAGCACAAAATCAGAACATTTAGACGTCTGCTTCAATGGGAGATGTCCCAGCCTGAAAGGTGCTCAGGTGACAAAGTGGGGCAGAATCTTAGATGGGACAGTGTGGTCTCAGGATCACCATGGTCACATGAAGATGGGAGTGACTGAGCCAACAGGGTTCCCAATCATTGGAGTGGGGAAGCTGGCTATGGTCAGTGAGCTGGGAGTGGGCCCTGAGCTCAGTTTGCCATAAAGTGCAAACTATGGCATGATCTGGCAACTGCTCTCTGTGTGGGGGCCCTGCAAAGGGCAGAAATGTGGTAACCCTTCTTTCTCCCCCCAGAGGATTGGTGCAACTGCACACTGTAGGAATGCAGAGTTTGGCACACATGAAAGTGAAGACTGCTTTTCACTGAGGGTTTACTAAAGAGAGGGGGCCATGATATTTTACCTCCAGGGCTGGAGATCAGTACATGGTCATTTTTATTTTCTCCTCTAAAGCCTCCAGGGAACAAAAGCCGCATGAACAACCCAAATTAGCTTACACTGAGCCCAGCTCCCTGGCAAAAGGCAGTGTAATTCTTTCCAGTCAAATACACCTAAAAATCAGTGCAGCAGTCCCCTCCCCCAGAAGGCCAGCTGGAACATCAGGGGAACAGCAGGTTTACCAAGCACACTGAACTGCACAACTCCAGCACTGGGGAAAAATAGTATATAGAGTTTGAGTTTTTTTTGTCATGATTCTTTTATCTTTCCATTTAAAACTTTCCTTTCCTTTTTTTCCTTTTCAACTAGTTTCTTATTTTATCAACTCATTTTTAAGTCTTTTTTAAACTTTCAGTATTACACTTATATTTTATAGATATATTCTTCACTTTTGGCTTTCTTTCACAGTATTCAATTTTATATATATATATAAATTTTGCTTTTTTTAAAAAAAACAATTTTGGAATTTAATGTCTTCTTAAAAAAATAGACCAAAATACATCCAGAACCAAGTGGAGCGCTCTGTTTTGTCCACCTGGAAGATTATATTCTCTCCTTTTATTCTTTCTTTTTCTTTTCTTTTTTGGTTTCTAATCTTTTCAGATTGGTCTAGTATGTTTTTAGCTTGGGCTGTGGTTGATATTTTTGGTATTACTCTCTGCCACAGATCTAGTCGATATGGATATAAGTAAAATGTGAGAGCTGGAATTCAGGATGATTATACAGTTACAAGCTTAGCTTGAAAAAAGCATACAAAACACTAGAGATCTCTTAGTACAGAAATAAAATCTGATCAGGCTGAAATTAAAAGTGCTTTAACTGAGATGCAGTCTAAATTGGATGCTCTAACAGCTAGGGTAAATGAGAAAGAAGAGAGAGTCAATGATGGAAAAGAAGGATGCTGAGGAAAAAAGAAAAACAGCTATTGGACTATGAGTGGAGGATTCAAGAAATCAATGATACTTAAAGCAAAACAATATTAGAATTATTGGGGTCCCAGAGGAATAAGAAAGAGAGAGAGGGACAGAAGGTATATTTGAGCAAATCATAACTGAGAACTTCCCTAATCTGGGGAAAAAAACAGGTATCCAAGTGCAAGAGGTAGAGAGAACTCCTCTCAAAATCAATAAAAATAGGTTAATAGCCCAACATATAATAATGAAGCTTGCAAATATTAGAGATAAAGAGAAAATCCTCAAGGTAAGAGCTCCTTAACCTACAATGGTAGAAATATAAGACTTGCAGAAGACCTATTCACAGAGACCTGGCAGGCCAGAAAGGCCTGGCACGATATATTGAGGGTGCCGAATGAGAAGAAGATGCAGCCAAGAATACTTTTTCCAAAAGGCTGTCATTCAGATGGAAGGAGAGAACAAACAAACTAAAAGAATTTGTGATAATTAAATCAGCCCTGTAAGAAATATTAAAGGGGAAGAGAGAAACCAAAAGTAACATAGACCAGAAAGAAAGAGACAGCCTGTAAAAATAGGGACTTTACAGGTAATACAATGGTACTAAATTAATATCTTTCAGTAGTTACTCTGAATGTAAATGGGCTAAATGCTCTAATCAAAAGACAAAGGATATCAGATTGGATATAAAAAGCAAGAGACATCCATATGCTGTCTACAAGTCTCATTTTAGACTGAAAGACACATCCAGATTGAAAGTAAGGGGTGGAGAGCCATTTTTTATGCTAGTGGACATCAAAAGAAAGCTGAGGTTGCAATCCTCACATAAGACAAATTAGATTTTAAACTGAGGACTGTAGTAAGGGATGAAGAGGGACACTATATCATACTTAAAGGCTCTATCCAACAAGAAGATATAACAATTATAAATATTTATTTTCCTAACTTGGAAGCAGCCAATTATATCAACCAATTAATAACCAAATTAAAGAAATACAGTGATAATAATACGGTAATAGTAGGGGATGTCAACACCCCACTCACAGCAGTGGACAAATCTAAACAGAAGATCAATAAAGAAACAAGGACTTTGAATGACACACTGGACCAGATGGACTTCACAGATATATACAGAGCATTACTTCCTACAGCAACAGAATACACATTCTTCTTGAGTGTGCATGGAACATTCTCCAGAACAGATCACATGGTGGGTCACAAATTAGGTCTCAACCAATACCAAAAGATTTTTGGAGTTTTTCCCTGCATATTTTTGGACCATAATGCTTTGAAGCTTGAGCTCAAGCACAAGAGGAAATTTGGAAGGAATTCAAACACTTGAAGGTTAAAGAGCATCCTATTACAGAATGAATGGGTCAATCAGGAAATTAAAGAAGAATTTAAAAAATTCATGGAAACAAATGAAAATGAAAACATAACTGTTTAAGATGTTTGGGATACAGCAAATGCAGTCCTAAGAAATACACAGCAATACAAGTCTTTCTCAAAAAATTAGAAAAGTCTCAAATACACAAGCTAATCTTACACCTAAAGGAGTTAAAGAAAGAATAGCAAATAAAGCCTAAACCAAGCAGGAGAAATAGAATAATAAAGATTTGAACAGAAAAAAATGAAGTAGAAACCAAAAGAGCAGTAGGACAGATAATGAAACTAGAAGCTGGTTATTTAAAAGAAGTAATAAGATTGATAAACCCCTAGCCAGACTTATTAAAAAGAAAAGAGAAAGGACCCATATTAACAAAATCATGAATGAAAGAGGAGAGATCATGACCAATATCAAGGAAATACAAACAATTTAAGATATTATGAGAAACTATATGCCAAAAAATTAGGCAATCTGGAAGAGATGGATGCATTTCTGGAAACTTTAAACTACCAAAACTGAAACAGGAAGAAATAGAAAACCTGAACAGATCCATATCCAGCAAGGAAAAGGAAGCAGTAAGCAAAAATCTCCCAATGAAAAAGAGTCCAGGGCTGGATAGCTTCCCAGGGGAGTTCTACCAAACATTTAAAGAATTAATATCTATTCTTTTGAAGCTGTTTCAAAAAATAGAAATGGAAGGAAAACTTTCAAACTCATTCTATGAGGCCAGTATTACCTTGATCTAAAAGCCAGACAAAGACCCCACCAAAAGGAGAATTACAGACCAATATCCCTAATGAACATGGATGCAAAAATTCTCACCAAGATCCTAGCCAACACAATCCAACAGTACATAAAGGGATTATTCACCAAAACCAAGTGGGATTTATTCCTGGGCTGCAGGGGTGGTTCAACATTTGCAAATAAATCAGTGTGATACATCACACTGATAAAAGAAAGGATGAGAACTATATGATCCTCTCAATGGATGCAGAAAAAGTGTTTGACAAATTACAACATCATTTCTTGATTAAAAGTCTCCAAGTGTAGGGACAGAGGGAGCATACCTCAATATCTTAAAAGTCATCTATGAAAAACCTACAGAGAATATCATTCTCAATGGGAAAAAACTGAGATCTTTTCCCCTAAGGTCAGAAACATGACAGGGATGCCCACTTTCATCACTGTTCAATGTAGTACTAGAAGTCCTAGCCTCAGCAATAAGACAATAAAGAGAAATAAAAAGCATTCAAATTGGCAAAGAAGAAGGCAAACTCTCACTCTTTGCGGATGATATAATACTTGATGTAGAAAACCCAAAAGACTCCACCCCAAAATTGGTAGAACTCATACAGCAATTTGGCAACATGGCAAGATATATAATCAATGCATAGAAATCAGTTGGATTTCTACACACTAACAGTGAGACAGAAGAAAGAGAAATTAAGGAATTGATACCATTTATAATTGCATCAAAACACATAAAATACCTAGAATAAACCCAACCAAAGAGTTAAAGTTTCTTTACTCTAAAAACTACAGAGCACTTATGAAAGAAATTGAGAAAGACACAAAGAAATGGAAAAATATTCTATGCTCATTGACTGGAAGAATAAATATTGTTAAAATGTCTATGCTACCCAGAGCAATCTACACATTCATCCCTATCAAAATACCACTGACATTTTTCACAGAGCTGAAACAAAAATTCTAAAACTTGTATGGAACCAGAAAAGACCCCAAATAGCCAGGGGAGTGCTGAAAAAGAAAACCAAGTTTGGCGGCATTACAATTCTAGACTTCAAGCTATATTACAAAGCCGTCATCATCAGACAGCATGCTACTAGCATAAAAACAGACACATAGGTCAATGGAACAGAATAGAGAGAAATGGACCCCAGAAATGGACCCTCAACTCTATGTCAACTAATCTTCAACAAAGCAGGAAAGAGCATCTAGTGGAAAAAGGATTATCTCTTCAATAAATGATGCTGGGAAAATTGGACAGTCACACGCAGAAGAATAAAACTGGGCCATTCTTTTACATCATACACAAAGATAAACTCCAAAGGGATGAAAGACCCCAATATGAGACAGGAATCCATCAAAATCCTAGAGGAGAACACTGGCAGTAACCTCTTCAACCTCAGCTGCAGCGACCTCTTATAAGACACATTTCTAAAGGCAAGAGAAACAAAACCAAAAATGAACTATTGGGACCTCATTGAGGTAGAAAGCTTTTGCACAGTGAAGGTAACAATCAACAAAACTAAAGGGCAAGCCATGGAGTGGGAGAAGATATTTTCAAATGACATATCAGATAAAGGGCTGGTATCCAAGATCTATAAAGAACTTTTCAAACTCAACTCCCAAAAAAGCAAATAATCGAATCAAGAAATGGGCAGAAGACATGAACAGACATTTTGGCAAAGAAGACATCCAAATGGCCAACAGACACATGAAAAAATATTTAACATCATTAGCCATCAGGGAAATACAAATCAAAACCACAGTGAGATACCACCTCACACCAGTCAGAATGGTTAAAATTAACAAGTCAGGAAATGAGGATGTGGAGAAGGGGGAACCCTCCTATACTGCTGGTGGGAATGCAAGCTGGTGCAACCACTCTGGAAAACAGCATGGAGGTTCCTCAGAAAGTTGAAAATAGAGCTACCCTGTGACTCAGCAATCACACTACTAGGTATTTACCACAACGATAAAATGTAGTGATCTGAAGGGGCACCTGCACCCCAGTGTTCATAACAGCAATGTCCACAATAGCCAAACTATAAAAAGAGCCAAGATGTCCATCAACAGATGAATGGAGAAATAGGATGTGGTGTGTATGTGTATATATACTTATATACACATATGTATACAATGGAATATTTCTTAGCCATCTGAAAGGATGAATACTTACCATTTATATTGATATGGATGGAACTGGAGGGTATTATGCTGAGCGAATAAGTCAGTCAGAGAAAGATAATTATATGGTTTTACTCATCTATGAATATAAGAAAGAATGCAGAGGATTGTAGGGGAAGGGAGGGAAAACTGAAAGGGGAATCATCAGAGAGGGAGAAAAAGCACGAGAGATTCCTAACTGTAGGAAACAAACTGAGGGTTGCTGGAGGGGAGGTGGGTGGGGGATGGGTAACTGGCTGATGGGCTTAAGGGGGGCATGTGATGTGATGAGCACTAAGTGTTTATATGTAACTGATGAACTATTGAACACTATGTCTGAAATTAATGATGTACTGTATATAGGCTAATTGAATCTAAATAAAAAAAGAAAAAGAATAAACCTTTGACAATACCTGTACTTCAGGTAGTAAAGATCTTAGAGAGTAAGTGAGAGAGGAATAGTTTGCTTCTCTTCAGCTTTTAATTTTGTTTCTTATTCATGACAAAAGCCATAATGACCACTTATGACTATAGCCTGAGTCCCCATCTGTCCTCCTTGATATGTTTATTCTAATTGGAATCCATAGAGGTCATTCTTTTGCTGTACCTATTAACTGAGCTTTCATTTACAGCATTCCCCTATTAGAATTGTGGAGATTATTAAGTTGGATTTTTCAAATCAGATTTCCTGCAACTCTGCTCAAGGCAACCTTATTTTCCCAGTAGAACAATCATGTATTTTCAGTGAATGGTCATAAATATTGAAGAGTTGGTTCCTAGCTAATTTAAAAGAATAAGGGATGGAACATCTTCCACATTGCATTCTGATCTAATTTTGGTTGAATAAGCTGCTTGCAAAGGTCAGTCTGAAAACAATGGCATAAAGAGCTCCAAGGGGAGTATTTACAGATTTGGCTTTGTATATGCCCATGAATATGTGTGCGTGTGTGGGTGCATTTCTACATTTGTAAAAGAAATGATACATTAAAAGGTGAAGCCATTAAAACAACCAGAGAGCATCAAATGCCCACTTCTTTTATCATACTACTGTATGATGATCATTGATGTTCCCACCAATCACCTGAAGCTCTGTAAGCTTTTGAGGGTGTCTGAATTACTGAGGAGGAATACATTCCTCTCCCTTTGGTTTTATGGTCACCTATGTTTTCTTATGGTCACAAGCTCTGCAAGTTAGAGATTATACACATTTGTAGATTCAGCAGTATTGTTAATAAAGATATTTTAAAACTTAGGTGACCCCCCCATCCCACAACTTTTTTGAGTTAAATGAAATTTATTAAACCATGCATGAAATAGTGTCATCTATCTTATATTTCCATATTCTAAGTTACATATCTTTACCATATTGCTGTGGGGCAGGTGTTAATTGATGTCACTTTAAGTGTTTTCCCACTGAATTTTGTCCCCATTCCACTGCTATCTACTTAGTACAAACAGTTCTTTGTGTGTGTATATTTAAGCGTGTGTTTTAATTGAAAACAGGCTTTTGGTTGGTACATGGAGTTCCTTTGCTGGGATTAGAAAAAGGTACCCCCTCTGGGTAGACAAATGAGGAAAAGTTGCTCTTTCCTCTACTTCCTCTCTCACTGGAGTCCCTTTCTATAAATTCCGTGCAATCGTTTGCATTTGCTTATAAATTGTAAACTATTTATAAGCCCTTAAAATATGGGTGAATGAGCAAATGGCCTCATAATTGGTCTCCTTGCTCTCAGCTTTTCACCATCATGATATGTTTCATACATGCTTCACTATCCCTCATCTTTGAAAAGCGTTTGGCATTTCATCTCCTTATGTAATGTCATTGGTGTCTCCTTATGGCTGGGGGTTGAAGTGCCAGCCCTCACCTGATGTTCAGAACCCTCCAGAGACCTCCTTTTTCACCCTTAACTCCTCCTCCTCGGTGTGGACCCTACACTCTTGTCAGAGTAGGTTAGTCAGCATTTACCAACCATTCCTCTCATCATTCCTACCACAAAGATACCATCCCTCTCATCTGGAACACTCCCCTCCATTTGTTATGCCTCGCTAATTTAAAAGAATAAAGGCTGGGACATCCTTCAAGCTGAAGCAGTGCTGTGCATTTTGGCACCAGCTTTGTGTCAATGTACAAAATTAATTTTTGTAACAACTAAATATATATGAGCGAAATAAAATCAAAAGGTCAGGGGAAGGATTTTGACAGTGTGAAAGATTTTGCTGAAGCATAGTATATCTGTATTAAAGCTCATACTAAGTCCATATTAAGGAAAGGACAGATTTAGCAGAATGTTCAAGAATTTGTCTCATGAGAGCATAGTTAGAGCAGGGCAGTAAATAAGTCTCCTCTGGGAGGGATCCTTGCTGAGGGGTGAATGAGGAATAAGGTGATAATTGTAGAAGGATTTTTTATTTACTAAAATGTGCTTTAAATAGAAAATGGTGTTTACTTTTAAAGACCCTTAGGTATATTGGTGAAAAATTCCAGTATTAGAAAGAGAACTATGAACACACAAGAGGACCTACTTCTAATCCGTCTCAGGCCTTTAGCTCCTTAAAGGACCAGGTGAAAGTTTGCCTTGGGTTCCTTTGCCCCTGACAGTGTCTTCCTACCCTAAGCACCAATAGCACAAGTCTTCTGCATCCGCATGATGGAACAGATGAGGTTGGTGCTCTGCTCACCTCCCTGTACCTGGCCCGGAAGTCACCTCTCTTACACACAGATGGCTTCCTGCAGCTCCCTCTCTCATGTGTTCTCCCACCTGAGTGCATCTTTGGTCCAGGCGTAGCACAGGTCAGAGGTGTTGGGGAATTAACATCCCATGAGCTACCCTAAAAAAGAGGATAGAAGTTGACAAATACTGCATTTGCTCACCTTGCATTGGGATGATTTCCAAGCATGTTCCACACAATCAGAGGATCTCCAGTGGAATTAGCCCCGGTTAACCACAGTGATCATCTCTTCAATCACACACGCCTTTTGGTTTTCCTTCCCCATATTGATAACCTACTCCTTCCCAGCACTTCTAGAGCCATTTTCTAAGTAAGTTCTGTGTACCCAGATTCCTGTTCCTGATACCTTCCTTAGTATTTTGTCTCATTTTCTTCTTCCTTTCCTCCTTACGTGTTTTGTCTTCTTGAGGATTAATGCACTCCCCACCCAGCTCCACAGCATACGCCCTAGTACACCAGGGTCACAGTATCCAGTGAAGATGCGTTTGTTGATTAACTCAATGCTGTGCAATGAAGTCCTGGCGGACTTTTCTGGGAATTGATTACAACAGGGCTTTGAACATAGAGGAAATTTATTTCTAATATACAGGATTTCTTCTTGCACTACCTTCTAAGAAAGGTTTTTAAATATCAGATGATTTGATAGATTATTTTTTTCCATACCTGAATGCAACCTCTGTAGCTTGTTATCCGTATCGTTTTGCTTCAAGTGCTGTTACTAACCCTCTGGCTGTTTATGTATGTCATTCTGCCTCTTGTCTCTGCCAGAAGTTGGCAGTCAGAATTAATGGGGCTAGGGCATGTGGGGGGACTCTAGGTGTCCTCAGCTCTAGGGCCTATGCACTAACAGCCTGGAGAGCCTTCAGATGGGGAGCTGGCACGTCTTTCCTTGTAGAACAGCATTATGTACATTACACCACCACCGTCTCCTGGCAGCATCTTGAAAATCTGATTAGAAACCCATCCAAGGCATTTTTTTTTCCACTGCCTCTCACCTCCATCTCTTTGTCATGGCAGAGATTTGACTAGGAGAGGGGCATAGAGGACAAGCTGGCCAATTGCCATTTTAGAGTGCAGAAGTGCACGGTATTGTGGAAGATAAAAGGCTGCCTTGGAGCTCTTCTCAGTTTGTTCTCTTACCACTATTAGGTCTTCAGGGTGATTATAAAGTTTGCTTTTATTTGCCTTGTGTTCCTGTCACAAGCCCTGTTAAGGGGTGAAATACGCAGGATTTTGTCATTGCTCTTTGGCTGAGGCAGTGTCAGTTAGCTCCAGTTGGTCTCTCCGAGGCAGTCTAGTGGTGAATGTTTAGTTGCAAATCCAGCGTTTTAGTCTTGGGTACGTTAGCGTGCCCTGTGGTCATTGACCATTTTTAGTGCGCCAAGTGATCAGAATTCTCAAATGTGGCATTCACAGAACAGTGCTCACCTGAATGTGGATTTTCCTTTTCCCTCCTCTCTACTGCCCATCTTTCTCTTTCCTTCCCCTGACCTTTTAATTTTATTTATTTATTTTTAAATATTTTATTTATTTATTTGACACAGAGAGAGAGAGATCACAAGTAGGCAGAGAGGAAGGAAGAGAAAGGGGGGGGGAAGCAGGCTCCCTGCTGAGCAGAAAGCCTGATGTGGGGCTCAATCCCAGGACCCTGAAATCATGACCTGAGCCGAAGGCAGAGGCTTAACCCACTGAGCCACCCAGGCGCCCCTCCCCCGACCTTTTTAAAAGCGTCTTTAAAAATGAGCTTCTTTTATTGGAGGGTGGATAAATGACTTCTAGGAGTAAAATTTGAACAGTTTCAACTAGCACATGATATCTTGCACATAAAAGGCTCTCAATAATGCCTGTTGAATAAATTGATCACATGGAAAAGGGAGCCTGGCAACCAAGTGTAAGAAATACCTACATTTACATAACTGCCCACTTACTTTTTGGAGGTTATAATGCTACAATTGCATTTACTCACAAAGATGCAGATGGTTACATTTGAATTTAGAAGTCAGAGACTTCATATCTGAGTTTATGATCAGATGGAAGAATCTAGAGCAACTATTTGCCTTCATATATGCCCTAAGGAAAAAAAATGTGTATTAGATAAAGTCAGGAAACTGTTCTAGTCCTGCTTCTGTTATTAAAAATCTGTAACTGCTTTTGCTTCAGGGACCTTCTTTATAAAATGAGATTAGCATCAATGACCTGTACTGTCTTCCAGCAAAGAATCAATGACTTTATAATCTTCCCTAAAGAGTGAGAAGAGACAGTCTTTAAAAATTCTTCTTCGTGAAAAATATCCAGTCTTCTGTAAACAAAAAGGAAGCTACTGACACATTGTAACCAGGAGAGTCCTGAGTCCTTCTACTTGAGGTGGGGTTCTCAGTTGTCACCTGCAGTAAAAATCTGCAGATTTCTACCCTTGCACTGTTTGCTAATTATACTGAAAATCTGGGAAGGAGAGACAAGCAGAAATGCTGTGTCCTGCAACATTTCTTAAGGGAAAAGGGAAAATGAACTTGTTCTGGTGTTTTGTTGTCAAGAAAGCATTTACTTAATTCCCTCACCCCACACCCCGATGCCCCTGACTCTTTTTCTGCTCCGTGGCTGCTCCGTGGTTCTCGCTCTCAGACTCTCAAGTGGGACTTCCAGATGGTTGCCCTGTCTAAGGTATGATGCTTCTCTCCGTAAGCAATCTTCTCCCTCCTTCCCTCCCACATACAATATGTTTCCTACGTACTTGGCCTTTACATTTTTTTAAGTTTTAAAAATAATAGCGGATGGTTTTGATTTGTTCCGTAACTGATACCTGACACCCGTGAGGGGTGTTATTTCTATACCTAAGTGCTGCCACCTTCTCAGGAGAAACCTGCTGTAGAGGTTGATGGGAATTACTTCTGTCAGTCAATGCTAGGGCAGTGATGGTGACAAAACCACCACACCTGTCCTTAATTTTGATTTGGTCAGGACTCCACAGCGTCCCTTAGTCCCTCCCTTCTATAGGGACTGCATTAGAGACAGAAGAGACTCCAAGCCACAAAACAGGCCCATGTCACTCCACTGAATGATGTTGCCCACACTTTTGAAGCCAGCATATTTCATCTGTTCCTAAAGGATTAAGAGGAGGGATTTGCCAGATATGGTAGGTGATATTTATTGCAGTCCTTCAAAGAGCATGCCAGTAACATGAAGGTAGGAAGATGAAGTTGAGCATAACTGACCTCACACTGTGAGTCAGTTACCCAGCAAGATTTATGGTCTCAGACCCTGATTTTAAAGCCCATTCGCTGAGAGTCCAACCCAATCATTGCCTCCACTGCCCCTTCCAGCACCAGAACTTCGTGCCCAGCCTGACGGCCATTACCTCTGGCCACAGCATCATCACCATCTCTTCTTCCCGTTACAATCCTGCAATTGTTTTCAGAGCATCATGACCAAAATGTTATGATGACATTGTCTGAAATAATAATATCTATCCAGTGCTTATCTGTAGTGTTTTATAAATATTAACTCATTTAAAGATTTATTTATTTATTACACACACACACACACACTCACACACACACACGGGGGTGGGGTGGGGCAAGCAGAAGCAGGGGAAACAGCAGAGGGAGAGGGAGAAGCAGTCACCCTGCTAAACAGGGAGCTGGACACGGGGCTCGATCCCAGGACCCCGAGATCATGACCTGAGCCAAAGGTAGATGCTTAACTGAGCCATCCAGGTGCCCCTATATGTTAACTCATTTAATCATCACCAACTATTTTCTGAGTTAAGTAATATTATTAGGTACATTTTGCCGATGTACAAATTGAGGCTTGTGATGTTCGGTACACTGCTGAAAGTAAATGGCTGGATTCTAACCCAGGCTCAGAATCAGAATTTTTAGCCAGTATACTAAACAAGATTCTTTTTCTCACTGGGAATACTTGGATTTGAAGTTTGAAGGAGTTTGCCACACACAAACACGTAAATCACAGAACTGGTAAACTTACAGAATTTATTTCCCTTTGCGTTTGTCACCTTAGGGCAAACTATGCTTCGGGAAGAAACGAACCCTAAGATGTCAGTGGCTAACCACCGCAGAGATTTGTTCCTTCTTCATGTAAAGTCCAGTGCAGAATGACTGACGTCCCGGGGCACTGCACCCAGCTGCAGCAGCTACGGAATCCCAGCTCTCTGTAAGTTGCTGCTGCAAGGGGAGAGAGTATGGGAAACTCACCTTCTTTTCAATGCCTCATACTTCATATCTGTTCACAGCCACAATACAGAGCCAGGTACAGGACCCCAGCCTAGGCACAAGAAGTCTGGGAAATATAGGAAAGGAAAGCATGTGGAATATTTAAGAGCACTACCATCTCTGTTTATTGCTGGAAAAACATAATCTATTCAAGTAAATAATTCATATCTGTGATTGGAATGTCAGGAGACGCTGAACAGTCTTGTGTCAGGAATCCAAGTGTCTTATTGACTTGTGACAATTTTTTTTTAATCTAAAAAATGTATAGTTTTAATAAGCTATCATGGGATATTGTAGTCCCCCAAGGCTTGGACTTCTGCATTCCATATGATCTTTTATATAATTAACAATAAGGAGGAGGAGAGAAGGCATGAAATCTTTGAAATTTTTATATCTCACTTCATGTCATGTCACTTGCTATGCCTTGATATTTCTAGTTATTAGAGGATAGAGAAAGTCTCATTTCTCAGAGCTCCATATGTGAGAAGAAGAATTATAGTTGGATCTCAATACTGTCATTTATGTTTGGTGTAAAAGAGGAAGACATGTCATTTAGTGTACAGGGAAGGAGAAACCAGGTTATATCTATAGAGCTTGCTGAAGGACAAGTTGCTCTCTTGTCGAACGTTCCTGATTTGATGGAATCAGGTTCAATTTTTGGAAATAGTTCAGGGAAAGAAATTTTACTAGCAGAGGGCTGAAAAACTAGAACTGGAGATATTTGATCATTATTTAATATAACTTTGAGTAAAGAGTAAAAAGCACCATTGTAAACTTCTCTATTACCTATTTTCTAGAGTTCTTTTATTCACTGCCTAAGAGGTAAAGACCTCTTAGTTTACCAACTATCGATTCTTTTTCTGCAACGGTAAGATTAGTTAACTGCTTTTTTAGAGCCTGGCAAAAAAAGAAAGGATTTGATTCTAATCATTGGGAAATAAAGGACATTAGAAGGTCTCAGAGTGTATTCCCAGTCTTTGTGGACATATCATGGAGGGCAGAGCTACTGTGCTTAGACTCTAGCTGTCTCAGGGTCAGGCTGCATGGATTACTAGTCTGGCTTTCTAAGGAATCTGCCATGTTCTTGTGTCCTACATTTGGTTGTGGGAGCTCTGCTAAATGAAGAATAAAGAAGGCATGTGCCTCCAAGTTTTGCTAGAGTAGGAGCCACACCCCTTGGTTCCAATGTAGCAACTTTAAATACTGGTATCCCTCCAAAAAAGACACAGTGTCATCTAGACTAAATGTGCCCCACCTGTCTCTTAAACCAAAAAGTTCCTGGTTTCATGGCTTGTAGATTTTCAGCTATAATTGCCTAATGTTTCTTTCTTGGAGATGGAGATTTTGAGACTGCGCAATTCCTCTTTATTACTGTTCCTATGATTATTCCCATTTGGTTTGCTGGCTGGACCACAAAACTACATTCTGTACCGTGAAAACATCTCACGATACAAACTATTTTCGGAAAGGTAAGTTACTTGTGCATGGTAATGTACTTATACTAGTTTGCTATCTTTATCTTAAGGCTCATTAGCCATCACACTTACTTTATAGTGCCTTTTCCAGTTACTCTATCATAGTTTTATTTTTTCTTTCACCATCAAGCCCTTATTCCAGAATTGCAGAAGATCTCCAGTCCTTGGTCTTGTATACTCCTGGCCATTTAAGTCAGGTTTATTCTCGAAAGAAATGCTCTATGTCACATTTTCTAACAGTGCTTCACACACACACACACACACACACACACACTTACAATATAAATTATGCATATTACATTGCTAAATAATAGACTTATTTTACCAGTCTTTGTTATGACTCAGTCTTAGGTTGTATCTTGAATGCTTTAAACACTGTAAAAGGAATCAAGAGAATAGAAACAGGTTCTGTACCCGGGAAGGAGAAGGCCCCTGCTAACAGGAAGCTGGATGGATATTATTACCTAGAGTTGAATGGCCTAAACTAGAAAGTTAGGGCCAGGAACCAAAATAAATGAGGAAACATTCTTCCTTAATGTTTAGTGAAGTTGAAAGAGAAATCTTTTCTTATTCCTACAACTTTATTGAGGAATCATTCACAAATAATATTGTAAGATAAAGTGTACAACGTGATAATTTGATACTAAAGTCATAGAAACAGGGAGTAGGAAAATGGTTGCCAGGGCTGGGGAGTGGGGAAATAGAGAGAGGTTGGTAAGGAAACAAGCTTTTAGTTATAAGATGAATCAGGTCTCGGGATCTAGTGTATAGCATTAGACTATAGCTGGCAGCCCTGTATTAGGTAATAGAAATAATTTTAATTCAGTTTCAGAATAGGAGCGTGGGAAGGACTGGTGATGGAAATTTGGGATATCTAAGGATCTGAGCTAAAAAAGATACAAATTGAATTGAGACTGTGAAATAAAGTAATAAATGAGTAGATGTTAATGTAGAAGTTTAACTGTGCCCAGCTAGTTTAAGCAAGACGGGATACTCAGCAGTAGTATTTTTTTCTGAGTAAGTGAAGATTTTTATTCTCTCTAGTTGCTGCTTCTGTTATTCAGAATTTTCTTAATCTGAAGCCCAAAGATCAAATTAAAAACTTTGTAGTGGCCATTATAAACTTCAAAGTGGTCATGAGGAGAGGTATTGAGCTTGTTGCTCACACATAACTAGGGCCTACCAAGGGCAGACAAGGGTCATGGCCATGTGCACAACCAGCTTGTGAACCAGGCCATGCTATGGTGTGACTGAGGCTACTAATGTTCCTGGGTCTTAGCCAGTAACAAAGCCAAGTAGTTATACAGTACTGGTCAGCTTGTAAGAAAGTCCCAGTTGGAAGAATTTTTCAGTGAGTGACCACAATATAAGTTCTGTCAAATGTGGTTATTTCCTTAACATCGTTATTGTGTTTAGAGTAGACCTTACTGGGTTTGGTTTTACATTCCTGTTGGCTAAAGGGTAGCTCTAAACTTCAAAAATTGCTCTTAAGAAGATGAGATTTCTCTTTCCCTTTGTCATTTCATTTCTCTAAAATTGAGACCTCTTAGTTTACCAACTATGGATTCTTTTTCTGCAACAGTAAGATTAGTTAACTGACTCAGTCATATTTTCCCATAAATGGCAACATGAGCTGTCCTGAGGTATATTTTTAGATATTGGATTAGTCTTAGAATGTGAATTCTGCACTGTGGGAAAGAATGACATGACCCCATTAAGATTTGAACTCTGCTTTCTGTCACCATGGTTACCATTTGATCATCCTAACTTGCATTCTTGGAATCCAAAGAAACAAATCTAAATAATATATTCTATAGAAGACAGGAGTCAAAATATAAAATATGTTGTCCTTTATGTGGACAAATACAAACCATTCATGGACCACGGGACAAAATGCCTGCAGAACAAAAGGGAGTAGGGGTATGTTTTGCCAGAAGATGCACAATTTTGATTGGTTTTTATAGCTTACTATTTAGGAAATGTAAGTTGCAGAACTGCTTAGTGAAAGCAAAATATGATGATAAATGAAGCAGTCTGTAAGTTTCATCGAGTGGGCCACATATAGCATATTTTTACCTGTATCTTGTATTCTAAAACATCTTCTATAGCACCTAGCCCAGTATCTTTTATTATCTGAGTGGCTGCTCTGGTGTCCTGTTTCCTTAGCATTCCTTATTAAAAACATCAGCCTGAAAAATGGAATAAAAATGGGCTTTATTAAAAGCTATAAACCTGATCTTAAAATATGCTAATTCTACAACATCTGAAGTATGACCAACATTTCACAAACGTTCATCCTGTCCCCTGTTTTTGTGAGCATAGATCTGTGCCATCAATGGCAGGATTCTTATTCTCTCAAAACTACTCTTCTGTGATTGCATTTCAGGAAAAGGAAATAAAAGTCATTTAATACAACCCCCTTGCTCCCAGTAAATAACTACTTACAAAGAAGCAGTCAAATCTCTCTACCCACAGAATTGTTAACATTGAAGTCTCCCTGGCAGTCCACCTACCAAACCAGACCTTACCCCTTAGTGGTAATCCTAAAAAAGTTGCATGTTTGAATATATTTTACAGTTTAGGTTCTTCTTTAAATCTAGTACTCACTAGTCAAGAAGACACGTTGAGGGTACAATTTCTGTTTTCCTGAAAAGTCAAACTTTTAAATTTTCTTATGTTTCTGAGATTATGGAAATTCTAGTTGACAAACAGATTGTGTAGACTGGCCCTATTCTGTGTCATTTGCTGGCCATAGCATTAACATGTATTCATGCATATGAAGCTGGGGCTCACTTTGGAGTTTAGATGAATAAGGGCTTCGGTTTCTCTTGGGAGGGGTTCAATTCTAGAACACATATTGGAGGCTGAACCGAGATTTCCTTTCTCTAGGTTTAATAGCTTTCATTCAGGAAGAAGTAGTGCTGGACAGTTCCCTCCTACACAAGTAATGCGTGGTCAGGAGCAGGTCCACGATTTGGGGGTCAGAATAATAAAAAAGGTGATATTATTGTGGTCCCTTACAATAACTTGTTCCTATGCTTCATCATCCATTTCAAGTTGAAATGATATTTTTTCATTTTAATCTCTTCCTTATCCATTTTTGCAATCTTCTTGAAAAATAAAAAAATTGAATTTTGGCATGAGGAGTTTGGGAACAGTGCCAGTAATCTCTGGAGTGGTCAGGAAATGAGATTTCTCAATTCATGTTCAGTTTGCCCGAAGTACAGGATGTTCAACGCATATATACTGTTGGCCTTCTCCAGGGTCTGTGATTCCACCATTCCTTTGTGTTAAGCATAGTTGCTCCAGGATGTGTGATGTGTGTGAGTGTTTGTGTGTGTGTGTGTGTGTGTGTGTGTGTGTGTGTGTGTCTAGAAATTGGACTTTTAACAAGCATTATCAGGCATTTCCAACATAGGCAGTAACTACAAAACACTGGCATCTAAAGAAAGAGCCTCTACCTTGCACTAGTCTACTCTTTCAAGGAGATCATTCCAGTGACTATTGCTGTGCAGTAAAGCACCCCCCAAAGTAGTGGCATGAAAGAGCTATTTTATTATGATTATGGGGCTTTAGGTAGTAATATATGGAAGCTGGAGTTGATTCTACTACTTTGGGCTGGAATCATTTGGCGGGTTCTTCATTCACACGCCTGGTAGTTGATGAAGTCTGGTGGCTAAGACTTTAACTGAGCGGTTGGCTCCGACCTTCAGATGGCCTCTCCACATGTCTCTTTTCATGGGCTGGTTTGGGTTTCCTCACAGAATGGCAGCTGGATACCATGAATGAATGTCTCAAAAGGGCAATGTAGGAGCATGTGTTATTTTTCTAACCTACCTTGGAAGTCACATAATTTCATTTCTATCATACACCATCAGGTTGAGAGAATTACAAAGATACATGCAGGTTCATGGGCTGTCAAGGTGACCTTGTGAGAAAAGCATGCAAGATGGGACTATTGTGACTATCTTTGTAACATAAAATCTGCCATTGAGACCAATCATTTAATTAAAAACTATTAAAAATTTGTAAGGACAATTAGAAGGCCAATATAGTTGAAAACATTATAATAGAAAATTTTTCTTGCTGTGAGTTAAAATCTCTTCACCCAGATGAATTACATCTCACAATACTAAGAAAACTCACAAATCATATTACTGAGGCATTTCACCAATCTTAAATAACTGTGAAAAACAGGAGACATTGGTACATTGGAAAATTGGTATATATTATTCTGTCCAATATTATATATTATTGTTATATATTATTCTGGAAAAATGAACTCTGTAAATGGTGGCTCAGATATGATCCTAGAGGCTAGTAAATTAAGGGCTAGACTTTCAAAATCCAGTCCAAGGATGACATAAATATGTTATAAGTGTGCTACCTCATTCTTACCTTGTATATCCATGGACAATATTGCTAAATAATCAGACCATAACATTCCTTCTTTCTTTCTTTCTTTCTTTCTTTCTTTTTTTAAGTTTTATATATTTGAGAGAGAGAGGGGTGGGGACGGGCACAAGAAGAGGGAGAGAGTCTCAAGCAGTCTCTGCTGCTGAATGTGAAGCTGGAGTGGGGCTTGACCCCACAACAGTGAGATCACTATTCAAGCCAATACCAAGAGTCAGATGCTTAACCAACTATGCCATCCTGGTGCTCCACATCATAACATTCTTGACAGCCAGAATGTTTGGATAGGACCTAGAATCATTGTTAAAATTATGCTGTAGGCAGCCACTACCAATTAGTTGTTGTTGGCAAGTAAGTTAAAACCTGCTTCTTATTTAGAAACAAACCCCTCTAGAACATTTGTGACAGTGGTTCATAAAATTCTAGAGTGTGTGGGCGTCATACAAGGAACTTTCATAAAAATGCAGATTTTCAGACCCAGATATCCTGTCAGCAAGTCTTGGGTAATTTCCTTTGAAATAGTTCAGGATAGACTGTGTTACAAGAACATGTGTGTCTGTATTCTTGTTAATCTATATCCTTGTCATGGTCAGTTGCCTTAATCAGAAATACATACTCTAAGGTGTTTGGCTAGCATTTAATCAAAGGACCACAAGACAGAGGAATTCAATTATATTAATCTCCAATGAACACCAGAAATTTTGGTACTTGACTGATGAATATCTGAGTGGGTATTTCTTGATGAAATTATTAGTTTTCATAATATGTGGATTTCCTGGAAATGTCATAGAGACCCTCACTGCCCTTACCTACACAGGGTATAAAAATATAGTGGACCCAGCAGTCTGCATCCTCAGGAATGACACCCAGGTTCCTCAGAGACTGTTTCAACTTATATGGAGTCTCCTGGCTTTGGCTTGGTGATGAGCTGATGCCTGCTGGGAGAATGTTGCTTCTTTTGCCTCCAGTGAACTGTTGAAGGAAGGTTCTGTTGGAGTGGTTAGAGCAATTAGGAGCTGGAACTCCATGGGATTTTGCCAAAGCTGTGGCATGATTGTTGCATGTTTGCTGAGAAATGCTGGTGTGTGTGCCAGGATTCCGTGTGAGATTTGGTTTCAGGGGAGTTGCAGAGAGGAAACTCATAACCTTCACCAACGACTCACTGTTGAAGCTACCTGATGTTTACTGAAAATCCCTTGAAAATTGTACATAATCAAGTTTCAGTAGGTCAGAATCTGACTTATTAGAGTCGCCATAGGCGATTCTGATTTGAGACACACTGGATTAACTTCTTTTTCTCCTTTCCTTTTTCCGTGAAGGACTAATGGACATTTGGTGGTGGGATGTGGGTGTTTGAGGCATTGAATGAATAACCAGATTATCCTTTAAAAAAAAAGTTCTTTATGATCTTGAGATTTAATCAGTTAAAAAAAGATTTAAAACTCATTCAATATTATGTCAACTATACCTCAATAAATGAAAAAATTGAAGAAGTGGTTTAATAAAAAGTATTTGTTCTGGTTAATAAAAAGGAAAAAAAGCTTTGTGATCCTCAGCATCTGCCTAAAGCCCCATAGCCAGATAACATTTTTGGTAAGTGCTTCAAAATCAACCACTGCAAAGAGCCCCCATCTACGATCTAATGATATTTGCAAAGTCATAATAAGTTCACGAGAAAACACAGTTTTTTCTTGGTGAAAAATCACTTTCCTATTTTAAAGTGATATCAGGAAGCTAGAGATATCTGGTGGAAAATAATGGGTTTCATTAATGTGCTGTGCTTATAATTCTATTACTATTGTTGTTGTGCCTGAAATTATGACATTTCAATGCTACTATAGAAAAATCATGCCTAACATTATTTTTGCAAAGTTTCTCATGATGAAAAAGCATTGGAATGCTTTTTGGAATAAATCTTATAGGAATAGATAAACATCAGTATTTGAAATATTTAAGCCTATTCCTTCATACCCAGACAATAATACAGTGGAAATAAGGTGCCTCATGCATAATGGGAACTATATAAACATTTGTTGACCAACTTTTTGTTGATAGAGAGCAAGTAAAGGAAGTGTTTATATGTGGCAAGAAGTTGAATATGTACCCAGCAATGACATTACAAAACCAGTGTGGGATGCTTCTAAATATAAAAATATAAAAACTTCTGAATCTTGAGAAATTAATGACAGTGAAGATTTTAGTATAGAAGACAAAATCATTAAGGAAAATACCCCTTCAGCCTCAGATGGAAAAATGACAGTTGCTGAAAGACAAGGAGGCTGTTTTCTGCCCAGCAAATTTGTATTGGAGAGAGAAATGGAATCATTAAATTGATAGTAGGGAGTTTTCAAAATTTTAAAATGGCTTTGTTTTTCACAGGATCACAACAGGTTCCATCTAATCCATCAAAACCATTTGCATCTCAGCACTGTTCAGTAGCAATTGAGGCTATATCTATCCTTGTCTGAAACAGCACAAAATTTTATGGTGGTTACTAAATCATCAAACGGGGATAAATTATATTGTGCATAGTTTTTTTCCCCCCTGCTTAATAAACTTTTATTGAGATGTTCCATACATGAAAAGGCTCCTTGAGGGGTGCCTGGGTGGCTCAGTGGGTTAAGCATCTGCCTTCGTGTCAGGTCATGATCCCAGGGTCCTGGGATTGAGCCCTGCATCGGCCTCCCTGCCTGGAAGGAAGTCTGCTTCTCCCCCTCCTTCCTGCTTGGGGTCTCTCTCACTATCTCTGTCTCTCTCAAATAAATAAATAAAATATTTTAAAACAAGAAAAAAAGAAAAGTCTCCTTGAGGAGTATGTCCCAACAGAGTCCCATCTCCTGGTACTGTTTCTGAGTAAGTGTCGTCCCACTAAGGTTGCAGTCTCTCCATTCACTCCCTAAAGCTCTCACTGTACTGAAGGGATGCTTCACACAGAGGTATGGAGAAGGCCCTGATTCCCAACTTTGTGCTATACTTTGTCACCCAAAACCCAAAACCCAACAGTGCTTTACTGAGCAGGTCACCATGTCTTATGATGTTCCTTTGAAGCTACTTCCTTTGGCTTCTACCTGTAGCCCCTTCTTCACTGGACTCAGAGAGAGGGTTGGAAATAATATCTGAAACAGGAGCCATGATGTCTCTTCCAGTTTGGTGTCCTACTTCCCTCTAAAAGTTTTCATACAAGTGAAATTTGGTTATGAGAGAGAAAAGGAATTACATATTTGGTACTCAGCAAATCTGTTCAGAATGTTTGAACAGTGGACAAAATCAACTCAATGCCTTGGAGGTGTGTTTTGTCTGAGAAATTATTGTGCGTAGTTTTAATAGATATAATGACAATATATTTGAGTTATTTGGATATCACAGTCCACAAGGAACCAATTTCTGTCATGATTGATGAACCTAAACTCTCCCTCGACTTTGCAGATGATGATGACTACTTATTGTTTTGTTACTGTTTCCTCTTTTTCTTTAAACCATTCCATCTATGTAGCTTTCTTTCATAATATTTAAAACTCCTAGAACAAATGTACATTGAGAAAGACTTCTTTATTTCCCCCAGAAAATAGTAAAAGGCTGTTAATTTGATATAATAGACTATTCAGTCTGTTGATATTTTAATATCGATAATGCATCTGATGCTAAATAAACTAATTTATCTGATGCATAAGAGCATGCTGGTAATTGGTAACATGAAAATCAAACAACAATTTGACTGAAATTGTCATTTCTTAATCAGTTGCTTGGGTTTTTCCCTTCTAAAATTGTAAGCTATGTTAGAGAACTTCCTGTTTTGCGTGTTATGGGTCCCCAGAGAGTAGAGCATTAAGAACAAGAATAGTTTAACAATGAAAAGAGACCGGGAAATGAGGGGGCATGTGGGTGTACTATGTCAAGAAAATGACAGAAATGCTGGTTAGCTTTCCTGGTTTATAGTAAACAAAATACACTGCTTAATCATACTATTCTTCAGAATTTTTTTTTTTTAACCAGTAATGACTTTAATGATGAGAATGGTATTTGCTTTTATTTTCCTCTTTCAAATTATTTCTTTGTGCATGTCATCACATGTTATGTTTAATAGAAACTGAGTTTGTGCATTTTTTTTTAAAATGACATTTGTAGAGACTATTTATGTAAACTCCACACTCTGCCATGGTGGCCTGATTCTTCAGATGGCCCCTGCTGTTTCAAAGGCTGTTGTGGACCAAGAGCAGTTCTGGAATTACTGAGCTGTTGAACTCACAGGGGCTTTGGAGATGATCTTGTCCAATGCCATTTCACAGTTGATGGATCTGAGGGTGAAAGAGGTTGAGTCAGTTGGCTTGTTCCTGTTATTGGCAGACCCTAAGTTAGAGTGTAGTTTTGTCAGTCCCAATCCAATGATTTTTTTTTAATTAAATTTTTATTTTGAGATCTTTGTGTGTTCACACACAGTTGTAAGAAGTAATACAGAGATCTTTGTACCCTGTACCCAGTTGTCCCCAGTGGTAACATCTTGCCAAACAATAGCACAGTATCACAACCAGGATATTGACCTTGACATCGTCAAGATACAGAGTAGTTCCCTCACCACAAGAGTTCCTTGTGCTGTTCTTCTACAGCTACACACACTTTTCATCCAACCCACTCTTAAATCATTGGCAACCACTGTGATCTCTTCTCCATTTTTATAATTTTGTCATTTCATGAAGGTTATATAAATGGAAACATGCAGTATATAATCTCTTGAGACTGGCTTTTTTCCACTCAGTGTCGTGTTCTGGGCGTCCATCTAGATGGTTGTGTATATCACTTTGTCTCTCTTATTACTGAGTAAGTAGGAATATAACATCAATTTGCTTTTTTTTCACAGACTATTTCTGTTCCAATTTTGGGAAATGCCAGCCATTTTCCACCTTTAAGGTTAAGAAATGTACTTAGGAAGAAATAGTTTGATTTTGACAATCCTCCTTTTGTGTTTGGAGACTTGGGAAAAGTAATTGTAAAGACAGCAGAGACCCATGTAGTATAAGGGGTGTTTTGGTGTGGCCCAGCGTCCTTTTGTTTTGTGTTGAGAGTGAGCAGGACTTGAGGGAGGACCTCCATAGTTGAGAAGACAATTTCTGAGAAGTATAATTAGAAGGAGGGTCTACCAAACCTTATGTCTATGTGAGGTAGCCTCCTCAGGGGACCAACGTCTCGGCTATTATGAAATGGGGCAAAACGACTGCAGATCTCATCTCTGTGTCACAAAAGCGATTTGCAGGTGCCGATTGTCATTACTGAAAGTGGAGTGTGGCCAGAAGACATGATTTAGCACCTGTCTACTCTCTAAAAATGTGCTGTGGGTTTTAATGACCTGAAATAGTTGCAATTTGGCTCCTGCACAATCCCATAAAGATAAATTCATTAGGAAGGCAAAATGCTTGTAGGTGAGAAATGTGCTTTAATTCTTGAATTAAATTGTAGTTCAAATCACAAGGAGCTGCAACGGCATTTGTGCTGTGGACATTTGCAAGTACACTCAGTGATCAGAAAAACTTCCAGAATTTCAGAACTGTCGTTTAGGAGATGAGAGGTCACAAAGCCATACCCACCTCCCTCTGGGTACTTATGTGCTCGAACCATGTAAAGACGACTTGAAGAGACAGTGGCGGAGGGAGGAGAAAAATGGCCTCGAGAATTAAAGAATGGGGTTGGACTATGGAGTACGATGCCTCCATCAGAAAGGACGAATACCCAACTTTTGTAGCAACACGGACGGGACTGGAAGAGATTATGCTGAGTGAAATTAGTCAAGCAGAGAGAGTCAATTATCATATGGTTTCACTTATTTGTGGAGCATAACAAATAGCATGGAGGACATGGGGAGATGGAGAGGAGAAGGGAGTTGGGGGAAATTGGAAGGGGAGGTGAATCATGAGAGACTATGGACTCTGAAAAACAATTTGAGGGGTTTGAAGTGGCGGGGGTGTGGGAGGTCAGGGTACCAGGTGGTGGGTATTATAGAGGGCACAGATTGCATGGAGCACTGGGTGTGGTGCAAAAATAATGAATACTGTTTTTCTGAAAATAAACAAATTGAAAAAATTTAAAAAAAAGAATGGAGTTGGGGTACACGCTTATTTGAAGAACTATTAGAAGAAGAGACAGAAACTTTGGAAACATATAACAAGTGAAAGGGGGAATATGATATGACTTATTAAGTTGAGTGGACAATCTTTAAGAAGTGTTCCTTAGGGGCGCCTGGGTGGCTCAGTGGGTTAAGCCGCTGCCTTCGGCTCAGGTCATGATCTCGGGGTCCTGGGATCGAGTCCCGCATCGGGCTCTCTGCTCAGCAGGGAGCCTGCTTCCTCCTTACTCTCTCTCTCTCTGCCTGCCTCTCTGCCTACTTGTGATCTCTCTCTGTCAAATAAATGAATAAAATCTTAAAAAAAAAAAGAAGTGTTCCTTCATGTAAAGTGAGGTTCGCATGCTGTGTGATCCCTAGAATGGAGTGAGAGTGTGAGAATTTGAGGGTATGGACAGGGGCTTGTGCAGTGGCACGAGGGGCTCTTAAAGCTACATTGCCCAGATCTCAGGCACTAGAAAGGACTGGAAGGAACTAGAAGGAAAGTACCGATTCGTTTGGATTTTTATTTTCACATCAGCAGTTTTAATTTGAAGTCGCCTGCCTGAGACTTGGTGATTTAATGTCTTTTTAACGCCGATAGATTTCCCTGCCAGCGCTGTGAAATCCGTTGTGAAGCTGAACGGGGCTAATCAGCCCGATATTAAAAATGAACAGTTTGGAGAGTCATTTCTGTAACTTCTGAGGTCAGAAATAATTTATCATTCTTCAAAAAGCCGGGCTGCTGGTATCTCTGCCTGCTCTGATTTTAGCCAGCCATTCCTGTGGTGAGGGCTGGCTTTGAATTTAGCCCATAGACACTTAGACGTGATTTTTATGTAACGTGTTTTTATTTCTACTGTCCTTCACTCCAAGAGGCCTGTTCTCATGAAAGTAACTGCGGTCTTTCTGGAGTACAAAGTTACAATATCAGAAGTCACCAAAACATAAGGGCTGCTAGTCGGTTGGGGCAGCCAGGTGTGAAGTTTCAGGTGAGATTCTTACAAATTCCCTGGCACTTCTCACACTGTATGTTAAGTATGAAGGTTTGATCTGTTTCCCTCTGGGGCTTGTACCCAAGTCACTCTATCTTCTACCGTCCCCCCAACCCAGTGCAATGGGCCAGTTTGGGGCCACCCAGCCGGCCAGCGAGGGATTGCTGCCGAATATATATATACACAATTCCTCTCTACAGGCTTCAGACTTCAGAGTTAACAGCAGAGCTTGCTGGTTTTGCTAGAGCAAGTGAGAGCGACACCCAGAGAATTGGCGTTCTCCAGGGGTGCTTCTGTGGTCAGGTGGGGTAGGTAAATCTTCCAGTGGAAGGAAATGAGGCAGAGAGTGGAGTGAAATGAGCAGCTTCCCAGCGGCCACCTCTGGCATGGTCTCTCCCACTGCAGGCACAGAAAGGCGTCAGTGCTAGTCTCCCAGAGAGGTCTGTACCTGCCCAGGTAGGGAGACAACTGACAGTGAAGGAGGTTTTGAATGGATGGGTGCTATCTGCTTGAGAGACTAGCCCCTCACCCACCCCTTCTAGCACTGATTTTTTGTTTTTTCTTGCCCTCAGTGTCTTTTCATAGGAAAGAAGGGGCGTAGAAGGAGCAGCATGGAATACAGGGGAAGAACATCCACTCTAATAAACTAGACCGTTTGGTCTTGAAACCACGCTTTGCAACTTAACTCCAGCATATTCTCCAGCCATTCAATGCCCTGTTTTTTTTCCTCATCTATAGAGTAGGGGTAATAATACCTATTTTGTTGGGTTTTTATATAGACTGAATAAGTTTATAAATGTGTTCCCATGATCTGTTACTCTATTACTTTAACCTTAGTGTGTTAAGACAACAATGATCATTTTACTATCATTGCTCATGGCTCTAGTAGTTGACTGGGGTCACCTAGGCCATTCCTATTCAGCGTCTATTATGCAGCTGCAGTCAGCTGGTGGCTGGGGCTTGGAGTCATCTTGACCTCAGCTGGAGCTGTTGGTTGGAACACTTCCTTGGGGGCTCCCCATGAGGTTCGGGCTTCCTCAAAGCACAGAGACTGGATTTCAAGACCAGGTGTCCCAGCAGAACTAGACGAAGGGTTTGTCACTTTTCCTGAACTAGTCTCAAAAGTCCCATGGAATCACTTCTTCCACATGCTGTTGGATAAAGAAGCCATAAAGGTGCATTCTGCTTCTAGGCAAAAGTCCCCCACCCTACCAGTCAATAGGAGGAGGGTCAACATTACTCTGTAAGAAGAGTATATGGGAGCAGGTAAGTTGCAGTAGCCAGTTCTGGAAAAACCAATGTGCCACAGAATGCAGTCCACTTACAACAGTATCTGGTTCATGACTGCTCAGTAAGTATTAGTTATCATAATTCATTGGATTCCAAACCCGCTGACCTCAACATGGGGCATCCCATTGCTTCTTACCCCAGCCTCATTTCTAAGGAAGTTTTGGGAGCAAGTTTCTCCTAGCTCTGTTGTTGTAATGATGCTGCTACATACCCGAGCCTAAGGCTCTGTAAGGAAGAACACCTGGGTCTGAGGCTGTTGTATCCTTTTGAAGAGAACCTTGAGGAGAAGGATAGGAGGAAATTCAAGCTAGCCTGAAAAATGTACATGGGTCATTTGGTCATAGCATGGCCACAGCGATGTTGGAAACCAAGCACACTCTACTCCAGCTCACTTCACCCATATGCCCTTCAAGTGACCCTGCAGAGTTAACTTCCAGAAGGAGCTTACCATAGTCTCACCCTCATACTCATCAAGGCTTGTGAGCTTATGATAGAATTTTTTTTTAGTACAATTTTTCTTGGCACTAGGCAGGGTCCCTCTGAGGTTGAATTCCTCTGAAGCCAGTCACCTCATGGACATTCTGGGTAGTGTTTGTTTGATTTTGGGGTGACCCTCATTTGAACCTGAATCTCAAAGACAAATGGATTAGATAGCTTAGTCATGGGAACACCAGTCCAAAGCCAGAGCTTTAGGGCTTTTGTTGCAAGTAAATGAAACAGAGGAAAAAGCTTCTTGCATGCCGTCTGCTTCTTTATAGACCAAACAGCCCCAATAGCAAGCCTTGGGCCCCAGACAGTATTGACAGACCAGAGCAGCTTTCTCCAGATGTGTCTGGATCCTCCACAACTCCTTTTACCTTTACTTCATGTAATATCTTTCAACTTAAAAAAAAATTAAACTGTAACCTTATTTCTCTTCTTTATAGAAGAAGGAATCTCTATGACTCAAATAGAAAAGCAAAGCAATCAAAAACTTTAAAAGGCTTTAAACTATTCAAAAGTGAAAATCACAAAGGAGGCTTGCACGGCCTCTGTGTATATCATTCCACTATGTAAATTTACCTATGGGTTTCTGGTGATAGCTAAAGTTATGTACAGCTCTCCTAAAGGTCCTAATGGAGGTTTTGGCATTAGAGTCAGCCACTTGTTAAATCTGATAGTAACTCAGTAGTTCATTACTATTAAATCCTTGTAGGTGGATCTTATCAGTTTGGTATTGATATGTAGGGAAAGAATGAAAGCAAACATTTTAGGCCTCTAGACCTCCAAATCAGTCAGTCTTTCATTGGCTTGTTCTGCCTACTGACAAGACCAAAAGACATCCTGGGAAGAACGGTCTCTCTGCAGACTGACTGCGGGAGAAGGGAGAGAACCAGAGCAAGTCATGAGTACGAGAATGATTCCAATGAACTCATGCTCATACAGCAGAGGCCAAGAAAGAATGAGGAGGAAATAAGGAATAGGAATTGAAAAATAATAATAGAGTTTATCATATGAGATGGCATTGCCATCTGAAGACTGATAACATCTTATTATTGTCGTAGGCTGAAATTCTTATCCCACACCAAAACAAAGATTGATTATGTAATATTTTTATAGCATCTGTGTCTTGGTTTGGATTCACCCAAAAGCACATTGACATAGGACATGGGTGCAAGTAGTTTATTTGAGGGGCAGTAAGCACAAGTCAGAGTAAGGGAAAATAAGTAGAGAGTGTGTTAATGAGTTGTAGACATCTGGATCTCAGCCTGCTGGGGACCCTTTGAAGAACCACGCATAGCACATTTCAGAACTGTCCTACATAAGGATCAGGAATCTGGGCCACTAAATATTTGGTTCCAGGCCCTACTCGTTGAGGTTTGCACTTGGGATGTAAATTTCCTTCCCTTCCTCTCTCCTTCCCTCCCTCCTTCTCTTCTTCCTTCCTTCCTCCCTCCCTCTTACTCTTCCTCCCTCCCTCCCTTCTTTCTTCCTTCTTTCCTTCCCATCTATATAGTCTAGGCTTGTGTGTGTTTAACTAACTGATTGAATGAATGAATGTCAACGGAACTGTATTTAGAAGAGCACAGATGACCGTGGCCATTGCTGCTATGAACATTGGGGTACAGATGGCCCTTCTTTTCACTACATCTGTATCCTTGGGATAAATACCCAGGAGTGCAATGGCAGGGTCATAGGGAAGCTCTATTTTTAATTTCTTGAGGAATCTCCACACTGTTCTCCAAAGAGGCTGCACCAGCTTGCATTCCCACCAACAGTGGAAGAGGGTTCCCCTTTCTCCACATCCCCTCCAATACATGTTGTTTCCTGTCTTGCTAATTTTGGCCATTCTAACTTGTGTAAGGTGATATCTCAATGTGGTTTTAATTTGAATCTCCCTGATGGCTAGTGATGATGAACATTTTTTCATGTGTCTGATAGCCATTTTTATGTCTTCATTGGAGAAGTGTCTGTTCATATCTTCTGCCCATTTTTTGATAGGATTATCTATTTTGTGTGTGTTGGGTTTGAGGAGTTCTTTATAGATCCTGGATATCAACCTTTTGTCTGTACTCCATCAGAAAGGACGAATATCCAACTTTTGTAGCAACATGGACAGGACTGGAAGAGATTATGCTGACTGAAATTAGTCAAGCAGAGAGAGTCAATTATCACATGGTTTCACTTATTTGTGGAGCATAACAAATAACATGGAGGACAAGGGGAGTTAGAGAGGAGAAGGGAGTTGGGGGAAATTGGAAGGGGAAGTGAACCATGAGAGACTATTGACTCTGAAAAACAATCTGAGGGGTTTGAAGAGGCAGGGGTGGGAGGTTGGGGGAACCAGGTGGTGGGTATCAGAGAGGGCATGGATTGCATGGAGCACTGGTTCTGGTGCGAAAGCAAGGAATACTGTTATACTAAAAAAAAAAAAAAAGGAAGAGCACAGATGGTTTGTCTACACTTTGTCTTATGACACACTATTATCTCATCTATCTGATAAAGGGGGAGAAGATATTTCATCCTGCCACCATCTGGTCTAGACAAAATCTCCAGAGTTTGTTTAAAAAAGATAATTGGCTGTTTGTTCTTCTACTCCATGGATTTTGCTTGTGAAAGAGCCCATGTACTGTTCCTCCCTGAACTCACCATGCTCTTTCTGGATTCATTCAGACCCTGAAACTCCTAGAAGAGAACAAAGCAGGTTGCATTAGGGGGCTAAGGGAATACATTGAATCTTGGGATTTGGTCTCCTCAAACAAGACGAGGAAACTAGGATGGGAGACCAAGTAGCATTATATCCCGGGCATTGTCATTGTCATTGTCAACATACTCCAGTAATTCAGATTTCAGAGGATCAAGCAGTGGGATTAGAGGGTAATTTTAAATCAGTATCATTAAGCTGCATATGATGAAGGCCTGCTCAATGCAAGAAATAAAAGAGGAAGTTTTGCTTATTGTGTTGCTTTCTGGGTATAGATCTGAGAATCAGCACTCAGGAGAACAGGTAATCTGGCAAACACGGATGACCCTTTCCTTATTTGAAGATGAATACAGAAAGAGAAAAACAAGAGCAACAATGTAGAATCCATAGAAGGGTGGGGGAAGGGAAATACTCTGAAGCGCCAGAGAAGGTATATGCCTTCAAGAATGGAGACAATAGATACCTAAAGATATATAAGGATATTTATGGAGAAAGAACAAGAAGAAGCCTTTTTTAAAAAATTGGCAATTCACATTATCATTCAAGAAGACTCAGATTCTATGAAATAGAAAATCATAAGGTAAGAACAGACTGAGATAGGAAGAAAATACATGTATGGAAAAAACAACGCAAGTCCCTCTTTACAAAAGAAAAACATAAACTGGCACTCCGTGTCATCTTTTTAAAAAAGAGTCAACTTTAAGGAAAACTAAAAGGCACATCTGTTGAACCTAACAAGCTGTTTATTTAGATGCTGTGCTTCAAACTCTCTGTTTTATGAGGACATCGAGTTTAGGAATTAGTAAACTATAAATGGGCCTTTGTTAGCTAATTAGCTAGAGGAAGTGTTCTGACCACTTCAATTTGATTATCCTCTCTTCTTATTGTAAGTGACAAAGTCCTCTAGTATATTTTTCTGTCATTCAAAGTAAAGCAAAGTGGATGCCCTGGTCAAATTATTTTATTAGAGCGCTTGAGTTTATCAATCTGAAATTTAAGCATTACAGTTTTTATTAATGTAAAAGTTGGCAGAACAAGTTGTAGATGACTGTAAAAAGGTGTGGAACTTGGCTAGTGTAGGAGATGGTAACAGGTCATTCATTTTGCATGTAATAGACTTATGTCGAGCTTACTGGATTTTTCACCCCTTTCCCATTTCTGCTTCTTTCTGTGTTTTTGTTCCTCAATATAGACACACAGTGTAATTTCTGGAATTTGAGACAGAAGATCACTCTTGTCCTTTCTCTGTAATGGTTTAAAAATAAAAGTGCTTCCGGAAATGCCTAAACCAAAAGTATAATGGCAAGTCACTGCAAGTTAACAAAGAAACTGAGAATGCAACCGCAGTAAAAAGCAGAATTTAAAATCCGATTCAAACATGAGAGATTTTTCTCAGGTTTATGGAAAAAAAAGTAAATTAAAAAGAAACATTATGAAAGTGAAGATGACTGACATGGACAGAGAATCCGTGATTTATCTTCAGAATTGTAGGTCTTTTTTGGGGGTAAAACAAAAACAACCAGAATAAAAACCATGGCCAGAGAAAAGCTATTGGGAACTTGAGAGAGTGAGAAAGAGGGCTAGAGAGTGAGATATGTAGAATGTGGGCAGTAGAGAATTGAGTGGATGGGGGAGGGAGGGGGAGGGGACAGATGCAGATTGCTTGGGTTCCCCAAATTCCAGGCTAAATCAGTGCTTACAGATGAACATAGGGCCACAGTCAATGGTGTGAGCATAGGACCACAGTCAATGCTGTGCTGCGAAAACCTTATACAAGTCTGTGATAGCTAATTTTTGAATTTTCAGAAAATCTGTGTGTTGTTCATTAAACATAGCTGTTGTTAAAAATAGAGTTATAACTTCAGTTAAGTAAATTGTATTAAAAGTTAAGGTAGTGAATACTCAAAGCTTATCACTCCATAATTATTTTACTATTATCTGTGATCTTGAGGTTATTTCCATGTCTCGTACAGGATAAATGCTATCTAATGGCTTGCTTCTACTCGTCCCTTCCCAGCTCTGTGCTTGATGTTGGCACAGTGGTGACTTGAAATCAGCCACAGTGGGAGTATTTACACCATTGAAGTCAATGCTATAAATCAAGGTTTGGTTTCTTATTTTGTAGCTTGTCTAGACTGCAGAAAGTATATGGAGAAAACATTAATAATGGAGATTAAACTTAAAAGTATGCTGTGCCTGGGAGCACCTGGGTGACTCAGTGAGTTGAGTGTCTGACTCTTGATTTGGGCTCAGGTCATGATCTCGGGGTTGTGGGGTTGGGCTCTGCGCTGGGCTCCACTCTGGGCATGGAGCCGCCTTGGGGTTGTCCTTCTCTCTCTTCCTCTGCCCTTCCCCCTTCCTTCTTCTCAAAAAAATAAAATTAAATTTTAAAAAATGCTGTGCCTTTTATCACTATGTTGTGAATATCATAAAAAATTAAAGGAACATTCTTCCACTATTCAGAAATTATCTATTAAAAAAAGAATTTGCTCAGGTCATTGACAGATGTGTGAAGTTCTAATATGTTTTTCTCTTCTTGTTAGTGTAAAAGCAACTCTCAGCCAGCATTCATGTTGGAATATACTAATTTCTTGGTTGCAGCCATAGTAACAAGAGTTCAGTAAAAATCAAGGAAATATTCAATGAGAATCAATTAGCTATATGGGATTTAGAATAAAGAGAATTATGTATTTTGTTATTATTTATCATTTGGGTGCTATACATCATATTTATCAGTAAAATTTATAGTAAATACACATAGATATTTATACATTCTTTTTTGGGAAATCTTGTTTTTATGTAATTAGCCACATCCTCTCAATTTTGATCAATTATAAAGGACAGGGGAAAAAAATTCCTCAAGCATCTTTTTTTTTTTTTTTTTTTAGAGGGAAACAGAGAGAGGGGGACAGGAGGGGTGGAAGGGGAAAGGAGAGAATCCTCAAGCAGACTCCCTGCTGAGTGCCAAGATTCCCATGGGACTCCATCTCAGGACTCTGAGATCATGATCTGAGCCAAAACCAAGAGTCAGACACTCAATCGACCACACCACCCAGCCACTCTGTTATTTCTTGAATTTTTTTTCTTAAAGATTTTTATTTATTTATTTGTCAGAGAGAGAGCGAGCGAGAGCGAGCACAGGCAGACAGAGTGGAAGGCAGAGTCAGAGGGAGAAGCAGGCTCCCTGCGGAGCAAGGAGCCCGATGTGGGACTCGATCCCAGGACACTGGGATCATGACCTGAGCCGAAGGCAGCTGCTTAACCAACTGAGCCACCCAGGCGTCCCTATTTCTTGAATGTTTTAAAAAAGAATGTTTTAACTATTACCTCAGTTTCCTAAAAAATATCTATTTTTCTTACCCTGTTCTGCTTGTCATTTGTTGTCTTGGGTTATTTTTCAGTTAAGATAGTTCTTTTTTTTTTTTTTTTTTTAAAGATTATATTTATTTATCTGAGAGAACGAGAAAGCCAACATGAAGGGCAGAGGGAGAAGGAGAAGAAGACTCCCCACCAAGTAGGGAGCCCAATGCAGGGCTCAATCCCAGGATCTGGGGATCATGACCTGAGCCAAAGGCAGACACTGACCAACTGAGCCACCCAGGCACCCCTGTCAGTTAAGATAGTTCCCCTCATGGTACTTCTGTTAAATGACTTCATTCCCTTCAATTTAGAACCATATTGTGGTTCTTATATACCACATATATTTTCAAATACATCTAGGTTTTGTTCACCATAATGATCATATTTAGTAGTTTTCAGTAACCTTGTTCAGTTATTTTTTTAAATTAATTAATTAATTAATTAATTTTATTTTCAGCATAACAGTATTCATTGTTTTTGCACCATACCCAGTGCTCCATGCAATCCGTGCTTTCTCTAATACCCACCACCTGGTTCCCCCAACCTCCCACCCCCTGCTGATTCAAACCCTTCAGATTGTTTTTCAGAGTCCATAGTCTCTCATGGTTCACCTCCCCTTCCAATTTCCTCCAACTCCCTTCTCCTCCCTAACTCCCCACGTCCTCCATGTTATTTGTTATGCTCCACAAATAAGTGAAACCATATGGTAACTGACTCTCCCTGCTTGACTTATTTCAGTCAGCATAATCTCTTCCATTCCCGTCCATGTTGATACAAAAGTTAGGTATTCATCCTTTCTGATGGAGGCATAATACTCCATAGTGTATACGGACCACATCTTCAACCAACTCCACACATAAGAAGGGAAATAATCAAGATTAGAGCAGAGATCAATGAGGTAGAAACCAGAGATACAGTAGAAAGTATCAATGAAACTAGAAGCTGGTTGTTTGAAAGAATCAATAAGATCGATAAACCATTGGCCACACTAATCCAAAAGAAAAGAGAGAAAGCCCAAATTCATAAAATTATGAATGAAAAGGGAGAGATCACAACTAACACCAAGGAAGTAGAAACAATCAACAGAAGTTATTATCAACAGTCATATGCCAGTAAGCTAAGCAACCTAGATGGAATGGATGATTTCCTGGAAAACTATAAACTCCCAAAATTGAACCAGGAAGAAATTGATAACCTGAATAGACCAATATCTAGTAACAAGATTGAGGCAATGATCAAAAACCTCCCAAAAAACAAGAGCCCAGGACCTGATGGATTCCCTGGGGAATTCTACCAAACTTTCAAAGAAGAAATAACACCTATTCTCCTGAAGCTGTTTCAAAAAATTGAAGCAGAAGGAAAACTTTCAGACTCTTTCTATGAAACCAGCATTACCCTGATCCCCAAACCAGGCAAAGACCCTACCAAAAAGGAGAATTTCAGACCAATATCTCTGATGAATATGGATGCTAAGATTCTCAACAAGATCTTAGCAAACAGGATCCAACAGCACATTAAAAAGATTATTCACAATGACCAGGTGGGATTCATTCCTGGGCTACAAGGATGGTTCAACATTTGCAAAGCAATCAATGTGATAGAACAAATTAATAAGAGAGAAGAACCACATGGTCCTCTCAATTGATGCAGAAAAAGCTTTTGACAAAATCCAGCATCCGTTCCTGATTAAAACACTTCGAAGTGTAGGGATAGAGGGAACATTCCTGAACTTCATCAAATCTATCTATGAAAGACCCAAATATCATCCTCAATGGGAGAAAGCTCAGAACCTTCCCATTGAGATCAGGAACACGACAAGGATGCCCACTCTCACCACTCTTGTTCAACATAGTATTAGAAGTCCTAGCAACAGCAATCAGACAACAAAGAGAAATAAAATGTATCCAAATTGGCAGTGAAGAAGTCAAACTCTCTCTCTTCGCAGATGACATGATTCTTTATAGGGAAAACCCAAAAGACTCCACCCCCAAACTACTAGAACTCATACAACAATTCAGCAACGTGGCAGGATACAAAGTCAATGTACAGAAATCAGTGGCTTTCTTATACACTAACAATGAAAATACAGAAAGGGAAGTTAGAGAATCAATTCCATTTACTACAGTACCAAGAACCATAAGATACCTGGGAATAAACCTAACCAAAGAAGTAAAGGATCTGTACTTGAGGAGCTACAGAACACTCGTGAAAGAAATTGAAGAAGACCAAAAAGATGGAAGACAATTCCATGCTCTTGGTTTGGAAGAATAAACATTATTAAAATGTCTATACTGCCTCGAGCAATCTATACTTTTAATGCCATTCCAATAAAAATTCTACCAGTATTTTTCAAAGAGCTGGAGCAAATAATCCAGAAATTTGTATGGAACCAGAAGAGACCTCGAATCGCTAAGGAAATGTTGAAAAACAAAAATAAAACTGGGGGCATCACGTTACCTGATTTCAAACTTTACTACAAAGCTGTGACCACCAAGACAGCATGGTACTGGTATAAAAACAGACACATAGACCAGTGGAACAGAGTAGAGAGCCCAGATATGGATCCTCAACTCTATGGGCAAATAATCTTCAAGAAAACAGGAAAAAATATACAGTGGAAAAAAGACAGTCTCTTCAATAAATGGTGCTGGGAAAACTGGACAGCTATATGTAGAAGAATGAAACTCGAGCATTCTCTTACACTGTACACAAAGATAAACTCAAAATAGATAGAAGACCTCAACATGAGACAGGAATCCATCAGAATCCTAGAGGAGAACATAGGCAGTAATCTCTTCGATATCAGCCACAGCAACTTCTTTCAAGATATGTCTCCAAAGGCAAAGGAAACAAAAGCGAAAATAAACTTTTGGGACTTCATCAAAATCAAAAGCTTCTGCACAGCAAAGGAAACAGTCAACAAAACAAGGAGGCAACCCACGGAATGGGAGAAGATATTTGCAAATGATAGTACAGACAAAAGGTTGATATCCAGGATCTATAAAGAACTCAAACCCAACACACACAAAACAGATAATCCTATCAAAAAATGGGCAGAAGATATGAACAGACACTTCTCCAACGAAGACATACAAATGGCTATCAGACACATGAAAAAAATGTTCATCATCACTAGCCATCAGGGAGATTCAAATTAAAACCACATTGAGATATCACCTTACACAAGTTAGAATGGCCAAAATTAGCAAGACAGGTAACAACATGTGTTGGAGGGGATGTGGAGAAAGGGGAACCCTCTTCCACTGTTGGTGGGAATGCAAGTTGGTGCAGCCTCTTTGGAGAACAGTGTGGAGATTCCTCAAGAAATTAAAAATAGAGCTTCCCTATGACCCTGCCATTGCACTACTGGGTATTTACCCCAAAGATACAGATGTAGTGAAAAGAAGGGCCATCTGTACCCCAATGTTTATAGCAGCAATGGCCACGGTTGCCAAACTGTGGAAAGAACCAAGATGTCCTTCAATGGATGAATGGATAAGGAAGATGTGGTCAGTTATTCTTTTTAAAAATATTTTATTAAGACAATTTTTAGAGCAATTTTAGGTGTCCAGCAACATTGAGCAGAAGGTACAGAGATTTCCCATACACCTCCTGCCCCCATGCAGAGCCTCCCCACATTATCAGTATCTCCCACCAGATTTATTACAATTGATGAACCTACATTGATATATCCTTACCACCCAGAGTCCACAGTTTGTATTATGATTCGCTTTTGGTGTTGTACCTTGGGCAAATGTGTATTGACATTGTATCCACCATTACAGTGTCCATTATGGCACCATATGGGGTATTTTCTTTGCTCTAACAATCTCAGGGCTCTGCCTGTTTGTTTCTCTCCACATTTCCAACCCCAGGCAAACACTGATCTTTTTTAGTCTCCATAATTTTTTTTCCAGAAGGTCATATATGGAACCATACAGTATGTAGCCTTTTCAGGTTGGCTTATTTCACTTAGCGATATGCATTTAAGTCTCCCCTGTGTCTTCTAATGGCTTAATAGCTCATTTATTTTTAATGCTGAATAATATTCCATTGTCTGGATGTACCACCATTTGTTTAACCATTCACCTACTGAAGGACATCTTAGTTGCTTCGAGTTTTAGCGATTATGAATGAAGCTACTATAGACACCTGTGTGCAGGCTTTTATGTGGACATACATTTTTAACTCCTTTGGATAAATACCAAGGATTGTGATTATTGGATTGTGTGGTAATAGCACGTTTATTTTTGTAATAAACTGCCAAACTGTCTTCCAAAGTGGCTGTACCGTTATGCAGTCTCACCGGCAATGAATGACCGACCCTGTTGTTCCACATTGGTGTGTCAGAATTCCAGATTATGGCCATTTTAATAGACATGTAGTGGTATCTCTTCATTGTTTTAGTTTACATTTCCTTCATGACATCCAAGATGGAATATGTTTTCGTATGCTTATCTGCTGTCTGTGTATATTACTGGTAAGGTGTCTGCTAAGATTTTTTTAAAAAGATTTTATTTATTTATTCATGAGAGAGAGACAGAGAGAGGCAGAGGGAGAAGCAGGCTTCCCACGGAGCAGGGAGCCCAATGTGGAACTTGATCCCAGGTCTCCTGGATCATGACCTGAGCTGAAGGCAGATGCTTAACCATCTGAGCCCCAGGTGCCCCTCAGCTAAGTTCTTTAACTTATTTTTTTGTTGGGTTTGTTTTCCTACTGTTGAGTTTTAAAAGAGTTCTTTGTACACAGATATATATTTTTTTTCTATTGCTCCCTTTCCATCATGTTATCTGTAAAATTAAAGATATATTATTTTTCAGAATGGGCTAGGTGGAGGATGGGTATTAAGGAAGGCACTTGATATGATGAGCTCTGGCTATTGCATGTAAGTGATGAATCACTGAATTCTACTCCAGAAACCAACATTGCACTGTACGTTAACTAACTATAATTTAAATAAAAATTTGAAAAGAAAAAAAAGATATATTATTTTCCAAACTTCATTTTTTCCCCAATGCCTAAAACCCAGGCAATACCTAATAGCCCAATATACCCACCAGGTATAATTTCGAGATCTCTTCCCTGTGAAGTGTCAGGTAGCAAGTTAATCAGGTAGAGGGGATGAGGTAGAAGACCAAATACCACAACAAACTTCTAATATTCTTCATCTTGACAGTCAGTGCAAGAGGAGATCCTAGACCCCTAGGTGTCCGGCTCTTACTTTAGAGATAAGGAGACAGAGAAAAAGAGCTTTCAAAGAGAACTGCTGGTTAATCAGCATCCAAAGGCCAGAATCTAAGGTTCCTGACTCTCAACTCACTAAAAATTATGCCATGTTTTTTTCTTAGAAATGAGAACTACACTGAGGAGGAATTTGGTGAAGAGGAAGGACATAGTAAGGGCTGGACGAGGTGAGCCCTCTGTGGTATCATCCAACCAGCAGTTTGTACCTCTCCACGGTGTTCATTATCCCTCCATTAAGCCTGTAACGATCTGGTCCATATTTTACTATCAGAGCCATCCTCTCATATAAGGAGACTTCTTGGTATGTTATTTTTCTTGCTCTGCTATTTTTTACATCCCATAAAAGGGGTCCCTTTGTTTCTCCTGACAGTTTCCTATCACTCATTGCTCAATCTGAGCTGCCTTATGCTCCTCACAATGGGTTTCTCTCCAGAGGGTATTAGCTAGAAGCATCTTTAAGTGTATACCACATGCTTGCTTTATTTCCCTTTCTTCTTTTGCTTTCTCAGGGTCTATTTCAACCTGTGATTATTGGACGTTCTTCAGGTTTTACATCCAGCACTTCCTAGCTTTTGCCTGATCTTTAAAAATAAACAATTTTTAAGTGTAAGGTTCAGTAACGTTGAGTATATTTGTGTTGTTGTGCAACAGATTTCCAGACCTTTTTCATCCTGGAAAACTGAAACTCTTTACCTATCAAACTATAATTCTCTCTTTCTCCCTTTCGTTTGATTGTACATTATGGGATAACATCATAGGACAAAACAATCGTCTGGATTGCCATTAAGGAAGGAAACAATTCCCAGTTCCTTGGACTTAGTTTTATGTAAAGATGAAGGTGTTAAGAAGATTATTTTTAAATTAGGGTGAAAAATTTCATCCAGAAGAAACTTTCTTCTTGTTGGGTACAGTAGTTATCATGTATGTATGTATGATGTGTGTATGTGTGTGTGAATGTGTGTATGTACCTATAGGTGGGATGGTACTTGGCCTCTGAATCATTAATATTTTAAATACAAAACAGCCATAGCCATGAATGATGTGAAGCACATAAGACCCAGACCATTTTTGTGGCCATTCTTAAATGCATTTGTAGTTATAACACCCACTCCTCCTGTTGTTCTAACTTTATGTGATTTCTATCATGTGGCAGCCCTAAATCTTTCCATTCCCAGAGGAAGCCTGCCATCTGTTCATCCAACTTGGAGTAGATAGAGGGAGCAGCTGCAGTTTCTATCTGAATCTGAATGTGTACATGTTAGTCATTAAGAAAAAAATTTGTGTTCATTTATCTTTTGAGTCATAACTCTGCCATTGGTTGATCCCAACAAAATTGTCATTGCCAGTCCCAGGGGAGCAAGATCTGGGTTCTGTTCCCAGAAATACTTTCCGTATGGATTTTGGGCAACTCATATAAAATCCCTTGTCTTTGACTCCATCTAAAAATGGAAAACATAAACTTTTTTAAAGGATCATTTATTTGAGAGAGAGAGAGAGAGAACATGCACACAGGAGTGGGGGGAGGAGCAGAAATAGAGGGAGAGAATCTCAAGCAGACTCCCCGCTGAAGTGGGGCTCCATCCCAGAGCCCTAAGATCAGGACCTGAGCCAAAATCAAGACTCGGATACTAACTGACTGAGCCCTGCTTGCAGCCCAGATTTTTTTTTTTTTTTTTTTATTCAACCTCTTCTCTTTTCTTGTTGAGAATAAAAAGGCAACTCTTTAATCTTCTTCCTTATTGTTTTGGGAAGAGTAGCTTATGTTCAGCTCTGGGAGTCAAGCTCTCCTTGAAGAAAGGTTCTAAAGAACTATCATGGCTGTTGGCTAGGGTGAGCCGCAGAGCTCTTTGGTCCAGTGCCCCATGATCTTCAGATCTGCTTATGATCTTGTTAATTGTTGCAGTATCTTTATATTACCTATTGTTTACTTAATATGTATTTAAAGATTTTATACTGACTTATTTTTAATACTTCTCTTTGTCCTGTGTAATAATATCTGTATGTTATAGTTGAGATGTACCATTAACATATTATAAATTTAAAAATATAGAACTTATAAATATATATTTTCCCAAATTACATTAAGATAAACACACAATTCTTTTAAAAATTATTTCAAATTTTGTATTAGATATCATTGACATATAATGTTATATTAGTATCAGGTATACAACATAATGACTTGATATGTATGTATTGTGAAATGACTTCCAGAATATGTCTAGTTAACATCCATCACCACACAGAGTCACCACGTTTTTTGCCTCGTGATGAGAACTTATAAGGTCTACTCTCTTAGCAACTTTCAAATATACAATACAGCATTATCCACTATAGTCACCATGCTGTAGGTTACATCCCATGACTTAGTTATTTTATAACTGGGAGTTTGTGCCTTCAGACCTCTTTCACCCTCTCCTCACACCCTCCTCAACTCTTCTGGCAACCACCCATCTGCTCTCTGCAAACACAGAATTCTTACAATAAAAAATAGTTGTGGTCATCCAAAATCAGTGACTGGCATACCACGCTCCGGGGAACACAAATTTAAACCTAAAACGGCACTGTCAGTTTGTATCTGTGCAACTTTAGAAAGTGTGTGATTTATAAAGTCCCTCTGCTACTGGGAATCCAGGGCTTCTGACTTTAATTTTCTGACAGAAAATATAATGGGAAGAGCATTCTGGGTGATACATCTATCTGAAATTTTGTTAGGAGAATTTGGGGAGATGTGTTGGCTTAGAAACATAGTTTGGGAAGATTGTGGAGGATCTTGGGAACAGCACCTGTGTGGGAGCAGAACCTTCTCCCTAGGCTCTTGGGATCTTAATCCTGCGATCCAGGGAACATCTAAAATTGTATGTGATCGTCAGTGGATTTAGTTGCATGGATATTTAGGTGGGGTGGGAAGAGTCCTCCATCAAAATTAACAACAGCTCCTCTTAGAAATGTGAGCTATTTTGTTTTCAAATGGAGGGCCAAGTGCATTTTAGAAAGACCACTCTGGGGCAGTATGGGACATAGAGCGAATGAGGGTAGCTGGAAAGAGGGGGAGCAGGAGGCGACGGAAGCTGTCCTAGCCAAGGATGCCTGAATGCACCTTTGGGAGTCATTCTCTGAGGGCTGACCCAGGAACATAGATGCAGGTGACAGTGGTCCAGAGAGAACTCACGCTGGTTATCTTCCTTTATTTTGTGAGGACCAACCTTGGAACCAGATTGTTGAGTGAGGAAGTTACATAATGTAAATGTTATCCAAACCACTGCTTATTCTTTTGTGTGACTGGATGGTAGCATAGGGCATAGGAGGGGGAGGAAAAGGTTGTAAAAGAAGGGACTTCGGCAGGATCAGAGAGTCATTGATTTTGCAGCTGAAGGGGGCACATGGAAAGGGATGTTTTCTGTTACTTCTGCTTGAAAGTAACTGCTTTAAAGTAATGTTGGCACTTCCTTCTCTCAGAGTGCTGTAATGCCCTGAGCATAAGAAACATATTTAATACACACAGCAGCCCCCACGAGTTGGGCATTGGGCTTTTGTAAGGTGTGTCACTTGGTAAGCGTAACTGGAGAGAATTGCTCCTATGGAACAATAAGCCATGCAGAATGAGGATTTATTCATTTGTTTACCAATGTTTATTGAGCATTATTATGTTCCATGTACTGATGGATACTAGGATCACAAGAGAGGGAGAAGTCATAGTCCGTATCCTTAAGAATCTTGCAACCTATTAAGAATAGCAAACAAATGAATGCATTTCTGGAAACACACGGAAACATTGCACAGCAAGTTAAATTAAGAAACAAAAAGGACCATACTTCTGATTACTGATACCATTTTGCAGTAGTAGCTTTTCTAAGGAGGAAAACTGGTGTTTTTTTTTTTTTTTTAAATCCCCCCACTGATTATTATAATTTTTCAGTGCACTTTTACTGAAGACCTGAAAAGTAGACTATACAAAGGGTGATAGAGAAGGGCAAGTACAGAAGACAGTCATTTGGGGACTTACTGACTAATGACATAGCCTTCACTTTGAATAAATAGCTTTGCATGTGGCTCAGACTGCTACTGATAGAAAGCTACCACAATTATTATTTAATACTTTGGAGGTGACATCCATGTTCAAGAGACTGATCCATAAATAACAGGCTCCTATAAATAATGGAGATCTGGTCTGCTTCAGAAAATTGGAATTGAAAGTCATAAGTGGCTCAGAGTAATAGAAAATAAAAGATGGAATCTTCAGGAGAGCCATTCGTGGGTGGTCTGGTTGGACTTGGGAAGTGCTGATGGAGTGGACAATAGGCCACAGTGGGCAACAGAAAGCTAAGATTGAGACTGAGGAAACTAAGGCAAAAACTCAGTCTGTGAAAATCAGAAATAGATTTTTCCTTTTTGTATATAAGACATCAACTATCCCAGTGAGCCTTTTTTTGACGTTTTAATAATGGCTTTACGGGCGCCTGGGTGGCTCAGTGGGTTAAGCCGCTGCCTTCGTCTCAGGTCGTGATCTCAGGGTCCTGGGATCGAGTCCTGCATCAGGCTCTCTGCTCAGCAGGGAGCCTGCTTCCTCCTCTCTCTCTGCCTGCCTCTCTGCCTACTTGTGATCTCTCTGTGTCAAATGAATAAATAAAATCTTTAATAAGGGCTTTAGTAACTTTTTCAAAGATGGCATTTGATCTTCTGTGTAACCATCTTGGTAACAACAGAGCAACTTTTTTATTTTATTATTTATTATTTTTATTTTTTTACAGAGCCACTTTTTAAGGAGAGCGACATGGCTAATGTTAAGCTCAGTCTGTTGACAATATTTGCAATGGGTGCTATTGCTGTAGAATGAACTACTCCCAAGTTTGGTGACCAACAGTGACAAACATTTAATACTGTAGCTCTTTCGTCTATGAGTCAGCTTTGGTTTGGGTGGCAGGTTAGATTTGGCTGGGCTCTGCTCTATGTGCTTCTCTTCCTCCTCTTGAGACCAGTGAAGCTTGACATGTACTTTTCATGGACAGCAGAGGTCCAACAAGGCAAGTGGAAAAATAAGCAAGGCCACTGAGGACATTGGCACACAATCACTCCCCTTTTTACTCTGTTAAGCATAAATCATATGGCTGAACCCAGTGGGAAGGGGTGGGAAAATATGTTTCATCCACATAACGGGAGTGACTATGAAGTTACATGCAAAGGATGTGGATACAGGGATGGTGATGAATTGGAGGGGAATTAATTTAGTCTTCCTCATTGTGTGAAGATGAGAAAGACTTTGGTGCAAATGTCAGCTCTATTGTTTATTAGTTAAATGTCTTACAAAGGTTGCTTAATCTTTCTGAGTCTTCACTTACTCATCTCTAAAACTAAAATAATAAAATGTTCAGATTTTGTTTGTAAAACTGTTTGGACTTAAAACTAAAAATTATCTTTTTTTTCCTTTTCCTATTCTGTATATATGTCCATATATTTACTCTCATCAAATTCCTGTAATGATGCCCATATACATTCTTTCATGCTGCTCAGGACTGCCTCTTTCACCATTCAGAGATATGTTACTGACAAGGAAAAAAAAAAAAGGAAAAGAGAGGTGAGCAGATTTTTCTCTGATAATGTCATGTCCAGTAATGCAAAACTGGGTGGGGAGGCCATTCTCTCTCCGCCTTCGGGGTGGCTACTGACACCATGTTAATTTTCTTTCTGTTCATGGTCCTACCCAGAAATCTGAAGGACTTACTTTACCTGAATAACTAGTGCTTTTCCAATATACCCTCCAGTTATTAATATCAGAACTCTGGTATTTGATATCAGCTATGACAATACTGGATGCCCTACTTTCTTGCCCAATCCAATGTGACATTTCCAAGGGAGTGTAAAAATTTTGCACAGAGGATCATTTTATAAGGGCATAGTAGGAAGACAGTAAAATGCAGTGATTAAGAATATAAATTAAATAGCTGAGTGTGTCATATACTTTAATCTCATTTAATCCGGTTCTGTGAGGTACCATTTTACATACCCATTTTACAGACACAGTCTTTAAGAGAAGCTGGATAATGGGCTCAAGGTCATCTAACTAGTAAGTTGTAGAAGGTAGTCTCAAGCACAGATCTAATCCGAAAGTCTATTATTAACCACTTTTTTTTTTAAAGAGCAGCAGTGTTATAATCCGTAGTTGCCTTTCCTGATTTTAGATGTAGAATTAAATAAACCACAGATATATTCTTTGATGTCAAAAAGGAAAAAACACAACAAAGACATCCAAAATAATTGAGATTATGTTCCCAAGTTCTGTAAAATGCATGTGAATACCATACATAGAAGTCTCCAACATATTACTAATAAGCATATTTCATACAATAATACTACTGTACAATATCTTGGACCTGTCATCAACACACCAACTATAATGAAAGTCACTTACACATTTAGGTCACTATAATGTTGCTTGCCTTTGGAAAAATTTTAAGGCCTTTTTGGAAATGATTTGAATGGCCCAGTTCTCTTTTTGAAGTAAGGGGGATTTCTGAACTGATAGCTTCCCTTTTTCTATCTAAATTTCCTTGCAATCAGTGAAGGGTCTCTCAGTTACTTCACTGACCAAACTGAGGTCACTGCCAAATTGAGATCATTCTTTTTTTTTTTTTTTCAATTGAAGTATAGTTGACACACAATGTTACATTAGTTTTAGTGGTACAGCATAATGATTCAACTGAGATCATTATTTTACAAATTAGCCATTGCTGCACCCCAGGATTTGAAAGCTTGTCTGAAGATTTTAATGACAAAAGTCGGTAGAATAGATATTCCTCGGAAGCCATTCTCTCCCTCTCTTTTTCTTGTCTTTTGTTCTTTGCTTTCCAGAATCTCTCTTTTAATCCATCTTCTGCACCAACTCCTCAATCAAGGAGGTTACTAAGTTAAATTTGGGGTCTGGATATGGAGGCTATTTGAAGGCAGATTTTATGGCTATGAGATTTCTCTTAGACCCAGTGGCAGCCCCTTGGGTCTTACCTTCATTTGTTCTCCTGAGCAAATGCCCACCCTAACTCGTAGAGCCTGCAGTACAATCTGGAAACGGGCAGGCAGAGTTAGTGCAACATGAGTATTTCTAGGATATCAGAGAGGAGAAAGATTAGTGTTCAGATTATGTCAAAGGTGGGTGAGCTAGCTACTTCAGTTGAGAACCTAAAAATAAGAAGGAAGCAAATTATTTTCTTGTTGGATTTCATGTCCCCACGGTCCTGTTTTCACCTCTCTCTGAGTCACACAGTTTCTTTGGCACGTTCCTTCAACTCTGCTTCTAAATGTAGGAATTCCGAGGATTCAGACCTGGACTTTCTTTCGGTTCACTGAAAACTTACTTCGTTTGGAAATTGTATCCTCTCACAAGGTTTAATGTATAAATTATATTCCAGCAGCTGCAACTTGTTTTCTATCTCCAGCTTGGATCTTTATTCTAAACTTCAGAACCTTCTATACAAATGCCAACTTGCTTGCCCCACCCAGGGCTCTCACAGGTGCCTCAAACCCAACATGTCTGAAACTTGCTTATCCCTTTTAATCAGCCCCTTTTTGTTGGTTTTGTCTTAGTAAACGCCGCTAACTCCATCTTTCTGTATGCTCTTGCCAGATACCCAGGAGTCATTTTTTTCCCCTTTCTCTTTTAAAATAGCAATTTAAAAAGTTTATTCCAGCTATAATACAGGTTTCTCTGGCATGCTTCAGAGCCCATTACCCAAGATAGTCTGTTGTACTTGTCCGTCTGATTTATGGATCTGTGAAATTTCTGGCACTAGGGCATCATCTGAATTTGGCCCAGAAAGCAGAGATAGAAATAGGCAGAATAACTTTAGGAGTTTAAAACAAGAGACCACTGTGTTTCTAAGACAAATGCTCTCATTATTATTTAATGTTTGGGTGATAAATTAGAATAATTAACATTTAAATTTTTAAATATTATTTAAAATTTAATATTATGTTAATATTTGGGTGATGAAGTCTTTCTTTTTTTTTTTTTAAGATTTTATTTATTTATTTGACAGACAGAGATCACAAGTAGACAGAGGCAGGCAGAGAGATAGGGAAAAGCAGGCTTCCTGCTGAGCAGAGAACCCGATGCAGGGCTTGATCCCAGTACCCTGAGATCATGACCTGAGCCAAAGGCAGAGGCTTAACCCACTGAGCCAGCCAGGCACCCCAGGGTGATGAATTCTTACTGTAAATGCAGTTGTTAAAAAGAATGTATGTTGATAAGGGCGGTCATTAAGGGCCCATAACTGTGGCCTGCCAGCCCATCTGTCACAGACCACATGATTAAGTTCCTTATCTATGGTTTTGGGGCCATGGTTTGTGCTCTTTCCTTTGGTTTTCCACTCTTTCGGTATGGATGCCTGGCCAGACTCAGGGCGGAGAGGAGAGGCTTTCCTTTTGTCCCACACAATTTTTACTGAGCGTGAGTGCTGGGGGGTTGGCAGGTCGGAGGAGAGGATGGGTTGAGACGTGGGTCGGGACTGAGCAGCGACGGGGAGGCAAAGACCTTTGTACGCTGGGAGTCATCCTCAGCATCTCCTTCCTTCAGCTCACTGTCCACATCCAACCCACCACTCAGCCTGGCCAACTACAACACAAACCCGCTAGACTTCTCCACACCCCCTCCCCCGACCCCACTCAGCCACCATGGTCTCCCTGGACCCTTGCACTAGCCATCCAGAGGTCTTCCCTCTTCCGGCCCACCTTGAATCCATCACCCACACCACAGCCAATGTGAGCATTTGAAAATCTTACATAAAACTATGTCTTTTCCCTTGCTGAAATCCTCTGATGGTTTCTCACTGATCTTAGGATATGACCCCAAATTCTTAATGTGTCCTACAAAGGTGTGCATAATCTGACTATTTCCCCAGATTGTTTCCTAGCACTTCCCTGTCACTGTACACACCAGCCACGTTTCTTTCCACTAGCCCAGGGCTCTCCCATCTCATGACGGGGCATGCTGTTCTCTCTGCCAGGATGCTGTTCCCTGCTCTCTCTAGAGCTCATTAACTCCTCCTCTTCCTCTAGGTCTAGGCTTCAATGTCACTTCCTCAGAGGGATAGTTCCTAAACTTACTGATCTAAATTGCCATCCTCTGTTATATTCTCACACAATACTTTTCCTTGTAATTCTTATCCAGATGTGTAGTTTCCTATTTGTGGGGTAAATACCTCCCATACCAGCCAGTGACTCCATGGGACAGGAGAAGTGTCCACTTTATTGTTGTTAGCACATGTCCAACATGTGATAGGTTGGCAATAAATATCTGCTGGAAAAAAAGGAGTCTAATTTTCATTATAAATTAAAATATATATGTATTTTCTGGGAAATCTAACTTTAGGGGGATCAAGCTATTTTTTTTTGAAGAATTTATCATCTAAGTCTCCATATAAAGGACATTATTAGGTAGTATAAGACAATGTATTTATTTATTTATTTATTTATTTATTTATTTTTAAAGATTTTATTTATTTATTTGTCAGGCATAGAGGGAGAGCAAGTGAGTGAGCACAGGCAGACAGAGAGGCAAGCAGAAGCAGAGGGAGAAGCAGGCTCCCTGCCGAGCAAGGAGCCCGATGCGGGACTCGATCCCAGGACGCTGGGATCATGACCTGAGCCGAAGGCAGCCGCTTAACCAACTGAGCCACTCAGGCGTCCCAAGACAATGTATTTAATTAGGGTATATAAGAGATGAGAATATTCATTAAATTGATATTAAAAACATAATAATGGCTGATGTTTAATCACAAAAAGAAATACTTGTATAACTGATACCTTGAATCGGCAGGACTCTTGGGATATATAAAGCATATTTATTTTTTATTTCCCATGATCTAGTTCAGATGTATTCAGTGGAGCACATGTTTCCCTGTCCCAGTTTGCTTTTCTATAATAACAGTAAAAATAATTGTACAATTACAACCTCAGTTTCAATTCAGAAATTAAGATATCCATCACAAATAGTGACAGCACCTCTGAACTTCATCCAAAGTTAAAATGTTTCCGCTTCCCTGGCTGGTAGTTTTCTTTGCTCAGGAAGGCAGGGAAGGGGATGGGTCTCCCTCTTTCTCCTTTCCCAAGATGGGCTTCCATTTTTCCTTTTTTTGGATGGTTGTGTTTTCTCTCCTTACCTGATTTGACGTGTTTGAGGGAGGAGTGATAGAGGAAGGAGACCTAAGAGGGAGAGAGGTTTTTCCAGGTTGAATATTATTGTGAGATGGCTGTGCATTCCTTATGCTTGATCAGTATTTATTCTCTCTCTCTTTCCTTCTTCCCCTTTGGAGGTCCCTCTGAGAATTTTTGGATGCATGTCCTGTGAGATGGGAGATATCTATCTATCTATCTATCTAGATATAAAATCAGGAGAGAGGGAGCGTTGGCAGAGAGAAAGAGAGAAGGAGATAAAGTTATTTTAAGGCATGGGCTTATGTGATTGCGGGGACTGGCAAGTGCCAATCTGCACAGCAGGCAGGTTGGATGGAGATTCAGGCAAAATTATGATAGTCTTGAATCTGAAATATCCAGTGAAAACTCAGACAGGGTTTCAATGTTGCAGTATTGTATTGAGGAGAATTCCTTCATTTTTAGGAAATCTCAGGCTTTGCTTTCATGGCCTTTGACTGATTGGATGAGGCCCACCCATATCGCGGAGAGTGATCTGCTTTAATCCATTTTTGAGTTGATTTTTGTGTATGATGGGAAAAAGTGGTCCAGTTTCATTATTTTGCATGTGGCTATTCAGTTTCCTCAACACAATTTATTGAAGAGTCTATCCTTTCCTCATTGTATGTTCTAGGCTCCTGTGTCATAAATTAATTGACCACACACTCATGGTTTTGTTTCTGGGTTCTGTATTCTGTTCCATGGATCTATGTGTCTGCTTTTATTCCCAAACTGTATTGTTTTGATTACTACAACTTTGTAATATTGTTTGAAATCAGAAGTGCAATGCCTCCGACTTTGTTCTTCTTTCTCAAGATTGCTTTGACTCTGGGGGAATCTTTTGAGGTTCCATAGGAATTTTAGGACTGTCCTATTTCTGTGAAAGATGCCATCGGAGTTTTTATAGAAATAACAGTAAATCTATAAATTACTTTGGGTAGTATGGACATCTTAATTATATTAATTCTTTCCATCTATGAGCAAGGGATATCTTTCCATATATTTGTGTCTTCTTCAATATTTTTCATCTATTTCTTATAGTCAGTTGTTAGTATACAGTTCTTTTACTTCTTTGGTTAAATTTATTCCTAGATATTTTATTCTTTTTGATGCAACTATAAATGGGATTGTTTTCTTAGTTTCTCTTTTTGATAGTTCATAATTACTTACATATTTCAGATTCCAATCAAAGGTTTCAGACTCCACCCCAAAGGTGGGGTTTATAGAGTCTAAGCTATCTTGAAGATTAATAATAATGTGAGTAAATCTAGGAGATGTAGGTAATATTTTAAATTTTGGCACCATTTATACAGTGACTGCAAACAGAACCCTTCCTATTAGTATAACAGATAAGGATCTGGTCCTATCTAAGGCTGATGTCCTCTGGTGGTTAGGAAAGTAAGAAGACAGTGTCTGTCCCCTGACACCCCACCCTGTTATTTGGACTGACACATTTACTTCCTTACAGGATATGCTGGATATTCTCTTATTATCTATTTACTCTTTCAGGCTCAGTCTTTTCTCTCCTCCCTTCTCTGTGCCCCTGAAGGTTGACATGTATCAGTTGGATCAACCAGGCTCCCATTCTTCCAGAAGTTTAGAGGGTGAGAGAGGAGAGACAGACAAAGTATTTATTTCCATGTCTACCTCCCTGCCAGGCTTCAGGTTGGTAGTGGCTGATTTCTCCTGCTAAAGCTACAGGCCTTGCCAGGTGGCTGTCTACTAACTAAAGGTTTTACTGCCTTCTGATAACTGCCCCACCTCTTCAGACCTAGGTATGGTATTCAATGTCTTATTACTAGCTCTGTGGTTTTTCACTATTCTTGTTGGTTTCTAACACACTCTTGTCAATAGTCCCTTACCCTAAGTCTTCTTTATTACCTTGTTTGGATATGCCATCTACGTCCTGCCAGCAACCTAAGGGATTATATAACTGGTACCAGGAGAAGCCCCAGAACTGAGATTTTAGAATGGACTCTGAGGGGCACCTGGGTGACTCAGTCATTTAAGTGTCTGCCTTCAGCTCAGGTCATGATCCCAAGGTCCTGGGATCGAGCCCTGTATCAGGCTCCCTGCTCAGTGAGGAGTCTGCTTCTCCCTCTCTCTCTGCCTGCCTCTGTCTACTTTTGCTCTCTCTCTGTCTCTCTGTCAAATAACTAAATTAAATCTTTAAAAAAATAAGTAAAATAAAGTGGACTCTGGTTGAAATTCTGACTTATTTGATGAATACATAAATAACCTTTTTTTTTTTCTTTCTTTCTTTCTGGGGGAAATGGGACATTGGTGATTGGATAGTGTGTAGTGTCATCATGAACACTCAGAGTATCAACAGGAATATCATACAATGGAGAACAGATAGAGGGCAAAGTAACAGGAGACCGAGTTATCCAATTCCTCTGACACATGTATTGGATAACACAATCTTTCTTTACTTATTGAAATAGTCTCCTTTACCATAAACAAAATTCTTTTATACACTGAGTCTGTTTCTGGACTATTCTGTTCCATGTATTTGGATAAATTTCACATGATCATTTTATTATATTGACCCTTCATGTGAGTCGAGGACATAATGCTGATTCATGGTAGGAATAGTCCCTGCTTCGGTAGAGAGCTCAGTGTACCAGGCACTATTCTAAGTGCTTTATGTGTGTCACCTCTTTTCATCTTCACAGCAACTCTGTGAAGAGAAGTGCTGTTATCTGTGTTTTGCAGATGGAAAATGAGGCATAGAGAAGTTAAACTGGCACTGGCTCCCATGGCCAGAAAGCCGAGGGTCTGAGATTTGAACTTAGGAAGTTTGGATTTAGAGTCTGCACTCCTAAGTACTAGGTTAGCACCAGCTCCCATGACCAGAAAGCAGAGGATCTGAGATTTGAATTTAGGAAATCGGGAGTTAGAGTCTGCACTTCTAAGTACTAGGCTACACCTCCTCTAACCTTGAGGCAGTGAAGGCCTTTCTTTTGGGGACTAAAAAAATATAGTCCAGGTTCATTGTTCCTGATGATTTAAATTAATCAGATAAAACTTAGAAAACCTAAAAAAATTGATAGATGCTATCTCTCCTCAACTGTCTCTTTCAATTACCTGTTTCTCAAATAACCTTCTAGTTACTGTCAGACTTTATCTGTATCAGATTAGCAAATCAATCCAAAACATTTTATACCTGCCCATCTTCCCTACTGTTCACATTATTGAGTTAGCCAAATAAATTCAACTTTTTCCACTGTTGGTTTCTCATAAATTGTAGCTGGCATCTGTATATTTGTGAAGGTTCCATTGCATTGCTGGATTCTCATTGTATGGTTATAACAGATCACAGATTGCATTGATAAATGCCACACGAGACATGATAAACACAGTCCATTTAGACCAGGTAAAATTTTTTTTCCATTTTCTGGTCTATCCTAAAACAAGGATTAGAAGAACTGAGTCATAGTGTTGGGATGAATATTACAAGATCCTGTATATGAGGGCAATTAGTAGTACCTGGCATGTGGCAGACATTCAAATAATGTTGGTAGAATCTGAATCATCCCATGCTATGGCTACTGCAGGGCTCAGACTAGAGGCAGAGAGGAGATGCAGAGTGGTATCTATTTATTGGGCATTTCTCATAGTCCAGACACTATGCATGGTGGTTTACCCACATAGTTTGATACTGTGAAATTAGTAAATGTTTTTCTAAGATGAGTTCTCCTGTGGTACAATGCCTAAAATTAAAGTCCAATATTATATGCTACCTTGATGTCTGGAGAGACCAGAGAGCAAAGGGGGTTCTTGAATATTCTAACCACGAGTTTTCCTCCCACCCTACTGCAGGTAAGTTCCCCAAGCCAAACCACCTTCCTTATCATCAAACGGACCACGTATGGCTCCTATATATCCCTGATAGCAAGTTTCAGTTCCCTGATAACCCACAGAGTTATTCAAACAAGCTAATCACATTCTCCCAGGGAAATAGAGGGTGTCTCACTCTCTTGATACTACAAAGCCTATTTCCCATAGCCCCTGGTTGTCCACTGTGTTCCTGAGCACAACGCTTATATGGTCCGTGATGCGTGTGATATCTATTCTCCCTGCCTCTGGGCTGTGAATATATGTGACTGATAAGCTGCTCTTATCCCATCTGTCCAGTGTTGGGTGCTGTGTGTTGGGCATCTTAAGGAGATGATGCCCTAGGTGCCCTAGGACAGGAATCTCTCTTTTAGCCACAGGGTGACTAGGAGGAAGTCAAATACCCTAGAAGAAACTGAACTGAATGAGTCCCACTGAATGCTCTAGATCATTGTTTCTCAGACATTAATGTGAAACCAGTTACCTGGAGATCTTATTAAAATCCATTCTGACCTAATAGGCCTGGAGTAGACCCAGAGTGGGACGTGAACTACTGTATTTCTAATAAGATCTTGGGCGATACAACGGTTCTTCAGACCACACACCGAATGAGACCTAGAGTGAAGTGTCCAAGTGAAGAAACCCTGGGACATTTAGTGTATCGTTCATCAATGACCTCCCAGTCATCTAGGGATCCAGCCCATCCAGGAACGACCGATCGTAACTTCCACAAACTGGGACGTTCAGCTTCAAGGACTGGAGACTGACCAGGATCTGGTAAGATGCGAAGGAGGACCGATCCACTGGTCCTGGAAGAAAGGAGCTGCTTAGAGGTCACATGACCAGGAGACCCGGAGGGAGCTGGGAGAAGAGGTACTTACCCATCTGTGCCTTGTCCTAGCCACTTTGTGACCAAAAAAAACTTTAAAGAAGGAAATATTGGTCTCCATAAAGCTTATCATTGGGCTTCTTAGGATGAAGGAACCTTGCTTATTTGTATTCTACTGGTAGTAAGGATCATTGGAAAAGTGTGTGATGCGGGAAGGGAGAGAAGAGACCCGACTCACTGGGAGGTGTGCTAATAACGAGCAAGCCGGAGTCTTCTCGTAGAGGAGGACAAGAGGGAAAGGACAGAAGCAGGAGCAGGGCTGGATGAAATCAAATCATGTTTTCTCCAGGAAACTTGACCTCAGTGAAATCTGAAAGCAGAGGCCCCAAAGGAGTCCTTCTGCTCCCAAGAGACCGTGCATATTAGATTGGCCTTCTGCTTAGCAGACAGGCCTTGATGCTAATTTCTCTTGACCTTCTCATGTGATTCTTGTCAGCCTGGCCCTCATTTGTTAAACTTGCTTTAATTATGTGCATAATGGCTCATTATTTTTTATAAGGGAAGCAGCAAAGGAAATAATTATGCAAATGAATGAGGTTTGTTGTTCACTGAGGAGTTGTGGGCTAATTGGGCACTGGTACAAAAACACCATTGGCAAACACAATGCCAAAAAGTATCTCCCTCATCTCTATCTCTGAGGTCTCTTTAAAATATTTTTTTTTTAAGATTTTATTTATTTATTTGAAAGAGAGAAATCACAAGTAGACGGAGAGGCAGGCAGAGAGAGAGAGAGAGAGGGAAACAGGCTCCCCGCTGAGCAGAGAGCCCGATGTGGGACTCGATCCCAGGACCCTGAGATCATGACCTGAGCAGAAGGCAGCGGCTTAACCCACTGAGCCACCCAGGCGCCCCTCTGAGGTTCTCTTTAAGCATGCCAGTACCGACAAGATAAGCTTAATGGCCAAAAACAAAGAATGAAATGCCAGAAGAATTCACTTAAGGCCAGGGACTTTGACTGGAACAACCAATCTTCCTTCCTAAGGTTAAGGAAGGAAGATAGATAAGGCTTATCTAAATTGTCAAGATCAAGCTTCTCCAACCTTCATTTCCTTTTTAGTTTGGTCTTCTACTGTCAAACAGAAAGGAATTGTGTGTTTGGACCTAGTGTTCTTTCCTCTGGTGTCTCCTTTGGAATGTCTCTCACCCACCATCCATCCATCCATCCATCCATCCATCCATTTTGCCCGTGTTAGTTCCCTTCCTGACTCAGCTCACTCATCACAGGTAGCCTTCTTTCCACTTTAAATATTTCAGCCTTCTTTGATCTTTGATATTTTACCTACAATGGATTAATGCCCCCCATCTCATGTAAACTCTAATTCTGATTTATTAGATTAGATCTGGAGTAGATGTCATATGCTTCCTTGTTACTCAGCATTTTTCCCTTAGGGCATTTATAACATTTGAAATTAATTGCTGTTATAAAATGTCCTAAGCTAACTTGTTCATTTATAATTATTATATCTTCTCCAGAACTCACAACCAGCAAGGGTGTTACATGGAAGGCAAGTCCCAGAAGGGATTCTGCACAATGATCATCATCAGGCAGACACAAGAACTTTCACATAGCCTGTTCTGTGAGCTCAATGAAATCCTAGCGCTCTTGTTAGGCACCTAGACAAGTTTTAATTAAGGGGTTCACTTGAGGCAAATGTGAAGATATTCTAGCAGCAAGATTCAGCTACATTTTTAAGCAGTATCAAATACCACCGAAGTGGTAGGTTATGGGACCAGAAGAAATACCAAGTCCTCGAGCATCATTTCAAAAGATAAAAAGCTGTCAGGTTTGATAGATTTCTATATTTGTTTACTTAAGGCTTAGAGGGCTTATACAATATTTGCAGTCATTCCATACAACTGGAAGGTCATTTATTTCACCAAAGAAAAATTATTTCCAACATCCATTACAGTAAGTAACAAATCTAATGTTGATCAAGTATTGAGGTAATTGTGGCCTTGCGGTCCCTGGAGTGTAGATTTTGATTAGAGATTTTCACATGCGGAGTATGTATTTCTGATGAGGGTCATTCAGATGTTAATCAACCACCTCTCTATATAAATTAAAGGCCTACTTATATATTACACAGTCTGAAGTCATTTAAATTAAAGTAAAGACAATACAACAGTTGTTACATTGGCAGGGTAATGTCTGATTTACTTACTGGAACGTAAGCTCTGCAGACGGGGAGGTGACTTACTCATACCCTATACCCAGAGTCTACACAATTCTACACCCAGAGAGGTGACCAAGAACTACTGTTGGAATAAAGAGAGATCGTCTGCCAACCTCTCCCCTTCCTTCCCAGTTTTGCCTTTTTACGTCTCATTTTCTTCCGTCACTTTCCCTCCTCTCTCCCTTCCTTCCTTTGTTCTCTTTTTTTCTTTCTTTTTTCTTTTTCTGTCTGTCCCTCCTTCCCCCTCTCTTTCTTCTTTCCTTTCTGTCGCTCTCTTGTCATCTTTCCCCCTGCCCTTTCTCTTTTTATTTATGTGGGAAAGTCACGAGGCTTTTTCAGAATTCTGGCAGAATATTCTGCCGTTAAAGAACTAGAGAGTTATTTCTTCCCTGTTTCCTAATCTGTAGAAGGAGGATAGCAGCAGTGCCTGCCTTACCAGGTTTGGTGAGAGTCTGTGAAGTGTTCCCAACCTGCTAATGCTCCCCCAACCCCACCTTTAATTTAGCCCTAGCCCCCATTTCACTAATTATTTGATTACTTTAATTTCCTCAACCATGATGTCATTTCTTTCTTTCTTCAGCTGGTCTTGAGAAGGTGAAAACATAGCATGTTCTTTGTGGGGTGTGCTGACATGTGTGTGAGGTGCGGGAGGGGACGGATGCTTAGCTCCCCTCATCTTTGTTTTCTAGTGAGGTTCTCTCAGACAAGCCAGTTAATCCCTCTCAGGTTTTGGGTTCCTGTCTGTAAGAAGGAATTATGACGCCAACCTCATATAGGTGTCACGAGGATAAAATGAGGTTAGTACATGTGAGAGACAGTTGACCCAGACAGATGCCCAACAAACGTTAATGGGAATGGATAATTCTTTCTAGCCAGTTGTAACCTCTGAGCTACAGAGAAAGGATTTATTACAGGAATTAGACCCTATGCAGTTGTGGGAGACTGGGAACGTGGAGGTCTGAAGGGTGAGTTGGAAGATCCTAGGGGACAACGACCCGCCAATCTGAAAGCCAGGCACTTCCGGCCACCAAAGCCAGACCAAAAGGGGAGTCAGTGGAGAAGTCTTTGGGGAACTATTGCTGGTCTGGATCCAGAGCCACCCATCTGTTGACGGATCTGGGATCTCTGTTAAACAGCAGGGTGAGCCGTCAGGAAGAAGAGCTTGACCTTGGGTGGAGGAGAGTGACAGCAATATGGAACCTGCTGGCACATGCCTCGTCTTCACCCACCTCCAGGCTGGAAGACCCCAGAGAATATGGCTGATGCTTCATTTCCACCTTAGACATCTTATGCAAATTCTCATTCTCCCCAACTTGAACTCCATGTAATATACCAATAGAAGTATTCTGGGAAATGCAGTTTCAGCTTTACCAGGTTGACCCAGAAAAACCACCACACCGGTCTTTTCCATTTTATGGCTAACTTCTTTTAGCTCTGATTTAAATTATTATTATTATTTTTTTAAAGAAATGATAAAGGTTACCAGTTAATCATGATTTTAAGTTTATAGAATTATAGGAGTAATAGTCTAGAGTGGTCAGAAATGCAGTGTCACCTGAGAGGAGGATTTTTAATGTGATCATTTATCAGTTTCCTTACAAATGGGAAAAGGAGAGTTTATTGACTATAATTAGGTTTAAGTTCCAAATATAGGCCACAGTGACCATAGCCAGGGTCCTTCGGTTTATGCATTTGTTTGTTTGTCTCCTCCCACTCGGTTTTAAGGTTCCTTGTTTATCTGGCCAACTCTTTTCTGAGCCTCTTGGGACTCGGGCACGAGAAGTCTGGATGCTCGGATCCGCGCTTCTCTCTTTTCAGTGGACCCGGAACACTTGTCGGTAAAGACTAAATCAGTAAGTACTGTCTCTGATTTGTTGAGGAAAAATAAGTGTTAAGGTTCTTGAGTATGTAAGGTGAGGTTAAAATTCTCTTAATAGAACTTCCCTATGACCCTGCCATTGCACTCCTGGGTATTTACCCCAAAGATACAGATGTCGTGAAAAGAAGGGCCTTCTGTACCCCAATGTTTATAGCAGCAATGGCCACGGTGGCCAAACTGAGGAAAGAACCAAGATGCCCTTCAACGGACGAATGGATAAGGAAAATGTGGTTCATATACACTATGGAGTATGATGCCTTCATCGGAAAGGATGAATACACAACTTTTGTAGCAACATGGACCGGACTGGAAGAGATGATGCTGAGTGAAATAAGTCAAGCAGAGAGAGTCAATTATCATATGGTTTCACTTATTTGTGGAGCATAACAAATAGCATGAAGGACAAGGGGTGTTAGAGAGGAGAAGGGAGTTGGGGGAAATTGGAAGGGGAGGTGAACCATGAGAGACTATGGACTCTGAAAAACAATCTGAGGGGTTTGAAGGGGGTGGGGTGGGAGGTCGGGGTACCAGGTAGTGGGTATTATAGAGGGCACGGATTGCATGGAGCACTGGGTGTGGTAAAAAAATAATGAATACTGTTTTTCTGAAAATAAATAAATTAATTAAAAAAATTTTCTTAATAAAATGTGCCCTCCCTTCCTCGAGGCCGTGAGTGCAACTGTGAGGCCACCGACTTCAGGAGTTCAGCGTAGTTTAAAGCATCCACCATCTTCCTCCTCGAACAACAGGGTACAGAAAGATGAGTAAGATGCCTGGCACCATCTCAGGCATTTAAAATCTAGTGTGTCTGGCGGGAGGGAAGTCAGATGGTGAAATAACTTGAAGAGTGAGGTTCTCTGGAGGAAAACCTGGCCAGTTCTCTGGGAGAAGAGGACAGAACCTGGGGGAAGCACCCCGAGAAATGCATTCAGTTGTCGGCCCTTGCAGGAGTCCATGGAGCCAAGAGAGCAGCCAGGGTGTTTGTCCCCAGGAGAGGAGACTCAAGGAGATGTGGGTGGTTGTCTTTCAACAGCCCTGGTTGAGTGACCCTCCGGAGACGTTTCATTCTTATTGTAACAAATTAAAAATCTGACCAGAATGGATGGGGAGAAGACAGAGAAGAAGCCAAACAGAGTGAGTGTGTGATTGTGGAAGGTAAACTATCTCCTTGGAGAGGAAGTTTATTTTTCGCATCTCCTGTTATCCCCCGGGGGTTCCTCTAACTGCTTGGCCCTGGGGTCCCAGTCACCCTGTGCTCTCTGTGGTTGCTCTCTCTCCTGGAAGGCCATTCCCTGGCTCACCAGGACTGCCTTTCCCCCACTAAACCGCGTTGTCTTTGTCTTCCTCTTTTGAGGCTGTTTAATAGACTCCTTAATTACCCAGATACTCGCCATCATCATCCAGACGCCTAACATTTGCAGGGTTCTTGAGAGCTTGCTGTGTGCTTGTACATGTATATACCGCAGTGTTTGATCAGCTTATTAGAACAAATTAATATATCAATAAATTAGTCCCTCTGGGTAATATATTGATACGTGAACTGGAGGCTGTTGGAAATAGTACAAATGTCCCCCAAATACCTTAGATTTGCACTTTTTTAAAATACTTTGTAAGCGTTTTCGCAATTGCTGCTGAAAAGGCTCTAGGGACTGGGCAGTGTGGACAGACTGGCAGAGGAGATTCGAGGCAGAGGGGCCTTTGGGGCCAGAACCACCACATGACAGCCTCAGAGAGTGCTGTTGTCACCGTTGGTCCTTGGAGCTCTGCAGGGCACTGCCTGTTAGCTGCCCGACACAGAGCCCTTCATGGTCTTCAAGTCATTACTCTGGTTCCTCTCCCTGGGTTAGAGAAGACGGCTTCACCTGCCAGGCAGTCGCACCTAGGAGGGGGCAGGACGGAAGGACTCACAACCCTCCGCTCCCCAGGACGGAATCCCTGAAGCCCCCATAGTGCACCCTTTTTCTCCGAGTCCAGGGACGGCTGGAAAACCATGCTTGGCAGAGAATTATTTTTTTCTTCATTTTTCGCCTTCTTAGAGTTACAATGAGAGCAGAGGCCAGAGATTATAAAACCATATAAAGCTGAACAATATTTTTTTTCCTTTTAATATACAGTCCCGTCTCCTAGGCAGCTGCCATTTCCAGCTCGGTTACTACCCTCTTGTTGCCAAGGACCTGCAGACAGGCGGCTGCGATTTTCCGTTTTCCTGATAAATTCGGAAGGTACCCTAGTTTTAGAAATAGTTTGAGCGCTGTGCACTGGCTTCTTAGAATCTTTTATACACCAAAGTATTATTTTCAGGGCGTCTTGGTTCTTCTGCTATACACTTAGTCTCGCTGTGACATTTCTGGTTTTAGGTCCAGGAGGTCTGAATGGGTTCCCAAGGTCACTATTTAGGCCAGTGCTTCATTGGGAAGTCTTCACAAAGTGTGGCAATTTTATGAGAAAAAGGACCATTTTGTCCATACTTAGTTCACATTTTGCAATGTAAGATTAGCAATAGGCTTCAGAGAAATTGCTACATTCCTAACAAACCATTCTAGAAGTGTTGCTTATGTCGAAAAGCCACGAGGGTCAGCTGTCCCTGCCAACATTAGGTTCACCTCCATTACTGCGTTTCTGCTGGGTGGGAATTTCAAAAAGTTCCCCATCACTTCTCCACGTGCAGACAGATTTTGCCCCAGACTTCACAGGAACCAAAAACAAATGGCAGAAGCAGGATGTTTTTAAACATTTAGGCTTTCCTTACTTTTCACGACCCTCTTTGCCTCGGTAGGGGATTCAGAAGCACGTCACCTTCTCTTACTCTTGCCTGGAAACATGGAGCTGCACAGAGATAATGTGATACGTTCGAGCAGCCACGGGGGGCTTCCAGCAAGTGAGTGTACAAGCAGCAGGTGCTCCCTACAAATACTTCAGTGGAAGCTGCCCACGAAGCCACTTTATTTGAGGGCGGCTTTGAAAGTTCGAAGGAAGTAGGGTCTGTGGGTTGTAGGAACCTAACCTGAGTCCCAGCTGCCATACCCTTGGCCAGAATGGAGATCTGGTCCTTCTCTCTCTGTTCACAACTGTTTTCTTTGAACTATACTCGAACATTCAATTCCTGCCAAAATCTGGCGAATGGTTTTTACTTAATGTTACAGTTGAAAAAATAAGTAGATGTTATCTTGGTCATCAATTTAGGATCAACATCTTAATGAGTGTTGTTATTTGTCATCTTAGGTAGTTTATGGAAGTGAGTGACTACTATGTACATGTACATGCCTTGTGCTCTCACACCAATACCTTTTTACTTTAAGATGTCACACTCATAGTCTCTTTGTCCACCTCACACCCAAACTGGACGGGAGGCCATTACAAACCGTTACACATAGAAAAACCCGGCAAGGTATGTATTCTTCCTCAACCCCTTTCTACCGTTGCATTTTATTTGCTGTTAGTGTTAATGGTTATTACTCTTGATTTGGGCTGTTGTGTATCTCAATTTTAGCACAATGATTCATTCAAAGGCTTAAAAGATTTTCTCAAAGTATAAATGTAATGATAATAATAGTCACATCAATACTATAACTCAGGATATACAAACAGAACTTCTTAAAATAGAATGTGAATATAATGACCATAACACTGTGAATTTCCACCAACTGAGACAAGAAAATCCATGAGAATGATGGTTCTGCATAAGAAAAAAAAAAACTCAGTATGATTACAGGGCATAATCATAAATATCTGAAAGTTGAATGTTAATGGACTGATGACTTAAGTTTCCTAATACTTAGTGATTTATCTATTGAAAAACATAGTCATTAAAGCTTTTGCATATTTTAAAAACAGAGTAGAGTAATATATCCACTTAGGAATAATTTTAGCTGCATTTAAGAAATTAACCTCAAAACAACAGTGTCTCATACAGAGAGAGATTAATTTTTCTTTGTCAAAGAAGTCTCAGGCAGGCAGTCTAGGTTTGATATTGTGGGTCTCTGGTGTCCTCAGAGCCCCTGGGTGGTTTCTGTTCTTATAGTTACTTCATGTTCGAAGATGGCTGCCAGAGTTCCAGACATCACATCTTACTGTACCCAGCAAGAAAAAGTAAGGATAGACACACCTTTCCTCTCAAGGAGACTTCTCAGAAATCCTACACAAACACATTTATTTATACTTCACTGACCTGATCTTAGTTACATGGCCATCTTAGCTGCTAGGGAAGTAGACACGTAGTCTGTCATCTGGAGCAGCAGAGTGTCCATCTAAAATCTGATGTTCTGATGCTAAGGAGGAAGGGGAGAATGGACATTGTCTTGCACTTTCTTCCACAAATGATCTCCAAAGCAAATTAGTCAGTTTTCAAGAATGAGCATAAAATGGTGCTTTCCAGTATAATACCAATAAATTTTGCTGCTCAAGGCAAAGAAGAGAGCAAAATGGAAGAAGAATCACTTAAAGTAATGCTATTTATGACAGAATGAATATTTGTCACACAAATCACAAGAATCTTGTAAAATCATTCACCAAGTTCATGATAAATATGCATGAGGGTTATTGGTAAACCTCTTTATGAAATGGCTCTGTTGTATATAGCTCAATATCAATGAATTATCATGTGAAGGGGTGATTACTATCATGAGTGCCTAAAATAGTAAACATTTTGTTGCGTGGTCTTAAAAAAATCACCAGTTTCAGAGTTTTAAATAGTTCTTGACATTGGTCACATTATGTCTGAGAAAAATTTCTTGATAATTTTTTTGTTCTATTTATTTCTGAAAACCCTCAATATGGGAGATTTTAGTTCATTCAGTTATTCGTGACTCATGTAAGTCATGAGGTAGATGGGAAGATACACATTTGAGATTAGTTCTGAAGGAGGAACAGCCGTGTTCACAGCAGGTAAAAGAGAGTCGACGGGAATGTGAAATCACTCACTGTTTCGTTCACATGGAGTAGCTGGCATTGGCCTGCGCCACAGTTGTAAGTACAAATAGTGGTACCTAGTGAATTATGTTCAATGTATTGTGCAAAAAGTTGGGGAGCAAGTGAAATCTACCTATGGCAGGTGGAGCACAGCCTGGGGCAAGGGGTGGTGGTGGTGCAGTTGTTAAATCTTTTTTTAAAAAAGAGACTTATTTATTTATTTTTAAAAGTTTTTATTTATTTGACACAGAGATAGACAGTGCAAGCAGGCAGAGCAGCAAGCAGAGGGAGAGGGAGAAGCAGGTTCTCCACTGAAAAAGGAGCTCGATGTGGGGCTCAATCCCAGGACCCTGAGATCATGACCTGAGCCGAAGGCAGTGGCTTAGCCACCTGAGCCACCCAGGTGTCCAAGATTTATTTATTTTTATTTTAGGAAGAAAGAGAGTGGGAGAGTGAGAGATGGCGTGTGAGCGGGGGGGAGGGACAGAGGGAGAGAGAGAGGGAGAATCTCAAGCCGATTCCCTGCTGAGCGTGGGGGCTTGATCCCACAACCCTGACATATGACCTGAGCCGAAATAAAGAGCTGGATGCTCAAATGACTGGGCCACCCTGGCACCCAAATTGTTAAACCTTTTAATAGTGGTGAATGGGGTTGGTATGTAGCCAACACCTTGACTTTGGCCCTGTGAAACCCTAAGCAGGGACTCTAGTTAAGTCTGCCTGGTCCTCTGACATATAGAACTGTGAGGTCATATATGGTGTTGTTTCAAGTAGTTAAACATGTCGTAATTTTTGCAGAGACAGAAAATTAATACAAATTAATACAATGCATTCCAGAGAGTGGGAGTTAAACTCTTAAAAAACTCTGGGGCCCACAACATTAATGCAATTTTTGGGCAAATGGTCTGAAGCAAACTAGAACATTCTCTCCTGCTAGGAGCAGATTATTTTGTCTTGCACTTCCCACTACCAAGAAAGAACAGAGCACCCAATGGCTGCCTTCAATATCTGGAAGCAGCATACTGAGAATATTGGCTCAACCCATTTACAGGGATGACCCATAAGATTGCCATCATTGTGTGGGTCTCAAAACGGAAAAGGGATCTGCAGTAGGTCCAGGCTTTTCCACACAGTGCTTGATGCCTATTCCAAATATGCATTTGCCTTTTTGGCCCGCAGTGCTTCAGCCACTAACCAAGGGCTTAGAAAGAGTCTGATCCATAAACATGGGATCCCATGTAATATTGTACTGGACCAAAAGACTCATTATCATTATATAGCAAAGGAGGTGAGCAGTAGGCATGTGACCATGGTATCTCTGATCCCATCATATAAGTCACCGTCCACAGGCTGATAGACTGGCAGAACACTGGGGCAATCTGTCCAAGGTCTAGCAGATGTGCCATCTTGGAGAGAATACACTGTGAAGATTAAACACTATCCTTTAAGAGGTGGTATATGCCTCAAATCATTAAATACTATATGGTGCCATGTTTTCAGGATGTAACAGGCACAGATCCAGGAAGCAAGAGGTGAAAGTATCAGTGACTCTTCTTCCCATCGGCCCCAAGGGCCCCTTTAGGGAGTTTGTGCTTCTGTTCTTTACAACAGTGATGTGGACACTTCATAGTCTTGATTCTTAGCAAGGTTATGGGTCTACTAAGAACCCCAGCAAGATCCTGTTAAGGTAATATAGGATTAGGCTCTTAGTTGGTTACCCCAAAGATCTTGTCTCAAGATACTACCAGCAGGCAAGGAAAGTTCTCCCCATGCTGGTAGGAATAATTGACCCTGACCATCCAGCACAGGTAGAGCTGCTGTTCCACACTAGGGTCAGGGAAGTATATATTTGGCACTCAGGGGTTCCACTCGGGCTGCTCTTGGTAACTGCCCAATTCTAATGATAAGCATGGCAGCAACCACAGCCCGGGAAGGTCACGACAATAGGTGTCTGTGTCTTCTCAGCAGCCTAGCCACCTAGACCAGCAGAGATGCTAGCTGAGGACAAAGAGACTTCAGAATAGATGGTGAAAGATAGGATGAGCTTTTTACTTCCTCAAGATCAGGGGCAATGGCAGGGATGGCTAGTTTTTCCCACTAAGCTTCCTTCTGTAAGATTCTTCCAAGAGTAGAATACAGACTACCAGAAGAGCTTCTCTTAGAATTTATTATATGAAGTTAGCGGATCCAAGTGGAGCAAGGAGTTGTCCACAAAGGATGAGGCTGTTGTCTGCCACCCAGATCCCCTCTAGGTTGGTTCATTCATTCCTCCATCTGGTAGGTGTGTGGTGGCAGATGGCTCTAGCTGAGTTCCTCTTCTGGAACTTTCTATACGCTGGAGAGAGCTTCCTTGCCTAAAGTTATAAAGAGGGTAAACCTGCAATTAACACCCCAATTTGAGACAACTCTGAGAGACCATTTCAGCTCCAGAGCTCCCTTTAGGATTGACCGAGACCTTTCCGCAATGGTATTAAAGTCCCAGTTCACCCTCTGTCCACTCCTGATTCTTGCTTTCCTTCTCAGGTGTTGGTCTTTATGTAAATCACCCCCCACAAAACTCTTGCACATGAATCTCTATCTTGAAGCCTGATTTTTGGCTTTATGACCTGTGACAGAAGGTTTGCACCAAATTATATCCCACTAGAAATATATGAAATAATAGTTTCACCCCAGAATTTCTGCTATTGGATGCCTTTGTTTTTTAAAGTTGGGGATTCAGTTTTCATATTCTAAATTTATAATGCAAAATGGTGTGCTAGTTTTATTTGGAATTTTTACTAACAAGGTTGAAAATATTCTTAAAATGTATGAGGCACAAATATTGCCAGACCTGGTCTTTACATGTCATCTAGCCATTTCTTTTTGCCTTTCCTCCTTTTTTTTTTTTTTTTTAACGTGACTCATGGCAGAAGATTTTGAAGTATGCTGGTCTTGTTTACCATCAAATAAGATACTAGTCTGCCCTTCAATCTCCCAGATTCCTAGAAGGGCCAATTAATAAAACTGGGTTGGAAACGGGCTAGATATAAATAGGTATTTTATTAGAGGACTGTAAACATGCTTCATGACTTCCCTTTGTTTGTTTAAGCTTTTCAAGCTTGTGACTTCAAATTTTCCAAGGCTGGGCTATTTTCTCTGGATGCAGGGGTACATATTTTGGGACAAAATGTGCAGACAGAGTACTTAGCATCCATGGCCATGAACTGGGATCACACTTCAGACTGACAAAAACTTCAGCTTTTATCTGACTTCATTAGGAAAGATTAAACACAGTGAAGGATATTTGGAAACCTTTTCAGAAACCAGAAATGCTTTAATAACACTCCAAACTGCTACTGACATTTAAAAACTTGATTATGCAAAGAACTTCATCTCTGGGACATGGAATTACCTACTGCCAAAAATAACTCATCTTTTTCCAGCTCAGAGAGAGGCAATGTTAGTAGGATTGGTTAACAGACCAGAATCCCCATTTTGAGCAAAGACATCATATGTACTTAACAGAATATTTGGAAACAGACACCACCTGACTTGGGATAGCTTAAGTTGAGATGTGCAATCTTTGTAGGCTTATCGTAAATAACGCTTTAACCATGCTGAACAGGCTTTGTGTTTATGTGTACCCACCAGCTGAACCTGATGTGTTTTTAGAGTAGACTTTAGTCAATGCAGATTATTAGTGTTGACCACGTGGTGTGCTGGTTTGAAAGGTGGAAAAAAGCATTGAAAGGTGTGAATTCCTGGTTGGCTAAGGAGCAAGTTCCTCAACTAAGCTATGAATTCTTGGTTTATTAATAGGTACTGGTTGTCACCTTTTGAAACTCTTATGGACAGAGCTTGGGAAACCATCAAAAAAGATAATTAATGCTATAAAGAATGGTTTAATCTCGGGGCACCTGGGTGGCTCAGTGGTTAAGCCTCTGCCTTCGGCTCAGGTCATGATCTCAGGGTCCTGGGATCGAGCCCCGCATCAGGCTCTCTACTCAGTGGGGAGCCTGTTTCCCTTCTGTCTCTGCCTGCCTCTCTGCTTACTTGTGATCTCTGTCTGTCAAATAAATAAATGAAATCTTAAAAAAAAAAAAAGAATGGTTTAATCATTAGGAAGAGGACAACTGGCTGGTAAATTTGAGATTTCAGGGGAAGCTGAAGGGGCTGGTCTAAAGACATGGACGGCTTCTCTGGAGAAGTTGGCTGATGTCTTCGACGATGACGATTACTGTTCAAGATCTGTGTTTCATGTTTTTGAAAAGGGAACAGGAGATATTGTAAGAGAGGCTACCCTTTGATGCTCCTCCCTGAGAAGTGACCATTTACGCTCAGTAACTCATCCGTGGAAAATTTTTCCTGAGGTGAACCAAATATTGAACATATGTAGGGTCCCTAGAGCAATGACAACTGTTGATTCTGATTATAAAGAAACCTACTGGGAAAGGAGACCCCTTCAGTCCACATTTTGCTTGAATCAAATTTTCAGGAACAAAAGTTAGCTTATGCCAATCAAGATATTTTCAAATATAGATTTATATGTTGTGTTTGGTTGTATTTTAAATATATGTTTGTCAATGTATGCATCTAAAGTGAGAGGTTTTTCTTTTCATGATTAGTATTTGGCATTTTATTATTATTTTTTATTTTTAGTTTTTAGAGAAAAAGAGAGAGCATGCAAGCCATGGGGGAGGGGCAGGGGGAGAGGGAGAGAAAGACTCTTAAGCAGGCTCCATGCTGAGTGTGCAGCCCAATGTGGGTTTCGATCTCACAACCCGGAAATCATGATCTGAGTGGAAATCAAGAGTCAGACACTTAACTGACTGAGCCACCCAGGTGCCCCTTGGTGAATAGTAGTTTTTTTTATTATTATTGGTCAGTTTGTATCACATTGTAGCTATGTGATCTTGAGTAAGCTACAGTTTCCCCATCCTTAAAATCTGTAAAAATAAATTATCTTACATGGTGGTTCTATTTAGCAAGCGTATGCTTTTATAGTCTTTGATCTGTGCTCTGTGTTTTTCAGGTATTAATTCCTCGAACTTTTGTAATAGGCTAATGACGCAGATACCATTCTGATCCCCATTTTATAGATAAAGTAACTGAGAGAATGAGAGATTAAATATTGTTTTCAAGGTGACACAACTGGTAAGTAGCTGAGGTGAGATTCAAATCCAGATCCTTGAGCTCCAGAGTCTGAGTGTGTAATGTCTATTCCATGCCACAAAGCACCCTTTCTGTTTGCAGTACACGGCAAAGACCGAGTAGAAGTCAGTTCCTTTCCCATCTTCTCAAGAAATAGCTTTGGAAATTGTCGTGGGAGGCAAAATGTGAATTTATCAGTCGGCCAACATGCTTTCCTAAAATGTCCATGTTTGGACATTTTTGGCACCCCTGTGGTCTTTGGGGGTGCCAAGAAATATGTGGACATACCTCTCTCTGATAAGACCCCTCTTGGGTCATCTTTTCTGTTGAAATGCTGGATTTCCAGGAAGCAAGACAACCACCTGCACTCATGTGTGCAGTGATATGCTGTAGAGCAGCTGTCAGTGATGACAGTTTGGAGCAGAGCTGATGTTTCCAATGACCAAGAACAAGATAAGGCAGCCAAAGGGATTGCATCTGACAGTAGTGTGCCCCTCTCCCCCGGCCAGTTGCTGCTCAGGGTTCCTTGATGATGATGCTTTAGGAATTTCAGGTGAGACAGTCTGTACTGTGTAAGACTGTCCCAAGAAAATCAACTCCGTATTATTTCATGCACTGAAGGATTTGAAGCATCCTTAACTCCCAGATATGAAACGCTGGTAACTCTGCCGGTCATAGCAACAACTAAGACCCCAAACCAAAATATGCCGCCACACCTTGCTGCCCTTGGGTAAGAGGTGGTGTTATCAGTCCTACTGAGGAGGTCTTGCTAGGGCGTACCTGGAGTTATGCGTAGAAAGCTCCCTTACTTCTCAAAATCAAGAGGGCAGCGGGGAACCCCTGGCATCAGCACCAGCTGGGAGCTTGTTACAAAGGCAGATTCTCATCCCTGATCCCCCACCTGTGAATCAGAACCTGCATTTTAATGAGATTCCCCAATGATTTGTGTGCGCATTAAAGTTTGAGAAGCATCATCATTCTAGATAGAATACGGGCTTTGGAGTAAGAGAGTCTAGTGTTGAAATCAAGACTTCGTCTCTTACTGGCTCTGTAGCAATGGGAAGGCCACCTAACTTTCCCGAGTCTCAGTTTTCTGGTCTCTTTCTACCCCTCCTGGGGTAGTGGGCACAGCACAAGCCTTCAACAAATGTCATTTCCTTTCTCCCTGTCTCTCTTCCATCAGAGGACACAGTGAGGAAAACCAGTTAAACTTCCTGGTGATCCTTAGGGAATTATGATCATAGAAAATGTGGCAAGATGAAGAGAGGATGATATTCTCTCTCCCTGACCCCTCCCCACTCCTCCTTCCTTTTTGTGCTGAGAGACACAATACTTACCACGTTCCAGCTGAGGCATCCTGGGCCATGACAAACCCTGGGAGCAAGGGCTGACCTGGCTGTGACCAGGGTAGCGAGAAGCCAGGACCCTTGGCTCAAATGTCAGACAGGAGGAACAAATTAAATTTCTAAGATAAAATCTGGGACTGATGGCAAAGGACAGATCTTCAAAGGCATAGCCTAGAGGGCAAGTTCAGTTCCAGGAAATTGATCAGGCAGGTGGTGGGGGAATGAGCATCAGCGAGACATCTGGGAATAAGGAAGATGAAACTCAGCTTGTCAGGACACTGTCCGCTCTTTTTACTACATCCTATCCTGTGCTCTCTGTGTCTCTACACATTACCTAGCGACCCGTGATTCTGTGCGGAGTCCCTGTTTTAGTTTTAGACTGTTCTATTCTTAGACTGTAAGCATTCTGAGGATGAATATTCTCTTGAGGATTATGTTTTGTTTCACTTGTTTATATATCTAGAATACGTAAATCAGTACTGCTTGTTGAATGGTGAATAAATGAAAATTTTGCTTCCAGTGGTACATTCCACCACAGTGTACTCCTGACTGGAATCCATGGGGCCTTGAATCGAGCAGTGAGCTCTCCAAGAACAAGTGCCTCCCAGTTGGCCCCTAGTCCTGTAATGCCTCCGGCAGGTAGCACCTGGCTTTCCCGCTGGCCCCTCCCTTCCTACAGCTAGTGCCCTCAGCATTGAGAAGACACAGAGAGGGAAGGATACAAAGCAGGACCGAACCCCTAGCCCGCCACTCTCCTTTGTCCATGGTTTTGACTATGGTTGGACCGAGAGCCCGTTACTCCCCTGGGGACCAGCTGCCTCAGTTTCCAGGAGATTGTGGGGGCTAGGAAAGAGGGATTTGCCTTTTTTTTTTTTTAAAAGAGTATATTTGTTTGTTTATTTATTTATGAGTGAGAAAGAGCATAAGCAGGAAGAGCAACAGGCAGATGGAGAAGCAGGCTCCTTAGAGCCTGATGCAGGACTTGATCCCAGGACCCTGAGACAGTGGCCTGAGCTGAGGACACTGTGCCACCCAGGTGTCCTTAATGACTTGCCTTTTTTTAAGCTGAAGAGTCACCTGTCAGCTCCCTGGATAGCTCAGGATGTCAGTCCCTGAGGCGCTAGTTCACGCTTTACCTGAACTCATGGGTGCATTGAAATTGGCCTGCGGGAGACAGACGTGGAAGCCAGCCTCTCCACTCTGGAGGAGAAGAGGCCAGCAGCCAGGTATTGCCAGGAACTCTTGGCAGGGGCCAGGCAAAGGCTTCAATGCTGTGCCCCCATGGTTAGGGCTGCTTAGTGAGTTTGGCTGCTTTCCAGAAATGGCTGTTCAGAAGGACAGAGCACAGTCCCTCAAGCAGGCCTGGGGCCTCAGGACTTGAGATGAATTGCCATTGGGGGTCACTCATCCTGTAAGTTAAGAGTATTTCAATTCATTGCATATAAGCTCCAGAGCTTAGATCCTGAAAAGATCTAAACTTTGGCAAGTGTAGAAGAGACTCCATTTACTGCACTAAAGCAGCATTTATCAGCATTAGCGGTGCTGGAGGGCAGAGTGGCCATGGAACGGCTATGTTGTAAGTGAATGCATGAAAGGAAACCTTCGCTCTTACTGCCCCCTGCCCCCCCCCAACTCTTCCCAGCTGGCCTTTTATCAAGTTCTGGCTTTCTGAACCACGCACCATTGTCCTTGGAAGGCCCCAAGCAGAGATGAGGGGCTGGGAGGAGTGGGTGGGTGGGGGTGGGGTGTGGAATGACCCAGGGCTCTGCACGCAGCAAGGTAAGTGCTGAGAATGGTTTTGAACCTCTTCTCTACCCTATTATTATTATTATTTTTTGTGGAGAGCCATACAGCAGGAGCTAGGAGTCACGTAGATGGATATGCCTGAGGAGGAAGGGCTGTGAATGTTTAACCCAAGGAATGTGGGTGCGCTCATGGGTGACGTATGATCGATACCAGGAGTCATGGGAACGGCGCACATTCTATAGAACAATAGAACAATAGAGTCACGTAGGCGCCCACGAGCATCTCACATGCTCACGGATAAGGTCATAGGTAGCATGTCTGATTGGTGCTTAGGTGTATCGTGTGATGTGGTGATTGGGCATCTCTAACTCTTGTTAACTATAATAAGGGGCTAAAATTGTGGTGCGGGGTTCCCAACTCAAGATTGTCAATAAAGAAGTTTGCCACTCAACCTCGTCTGCGGGTCGTTCTTGCTGGCGAGAGCGACAATTTTTTTTCTGTTTCATGGGTCTGGATGAGGTGGGCTGGAGGGTTGGGGTGGAGAGAGGAAAGAGCAATGAAAGTGGGGAAGGAGAGTACTGGGCACTTGGGGACCATGTGGGCCTCTCTCTCTCTCTCTCTCATGTTCATTTGTTTGTAGTATCCAGTTCAGGAGCTCCTTTGCTTTTCCAGTCCCCAGGTTTTCCTCACATTTCAGCAGAAGGTCTGAGTCCCTCTGCCACGAAGAGAACTGCGTCCAGATGAGATGTGGCTCCGGACAAAAGGACACGAAAAGGCTGTCCGAAGAAGGAAGTTCTCAATACCAGCGCTGTCTGTCTCGTGATCAGTTGCAGCAAGGAAGTCCTTTTGTAACTATGCATATTCTCTGCCTCGATTTTACGTGTGTGTGTGTGTGTGTGTGTGTGTGTGTGTGTGTGTGTGTGTATTCATCAGCTCCTCTTCTCTTTCTTCATCCTCTCCACCTTTATCCAGTGTAAGGTGGCTAACCCTATCACTGGGCATTTAAGTTATTGGATATCAAAGGAAGATCGCATCTTGACTAGGAGTGAATGTTCCCAGAGCTCAAGTCACACATGGCATATTCTATGTCTTTCTCTTTCTTTTTGGGGGGCAGGTGAGTGTACCCTTAGTTGTGTAAGTGACAGTTGCATCACCTTTGGGATCAAATGATGTTGTTTATTTTCCTTCTGGGGAAGTTCTAATCTTGGAGGAGAGAGGGTGGACTGTGCTCACTTATTCACTGCTCAGCATCCTTCCCACATTGTTTAAGGTCTCCTTGGCAGGCCAGGGGGAAAGCCAGAATTGCATTTCTTCCAGTTCCCTTTCCTGTAGGGTTTGGCTGGAGGTTGTCCATGAGAGGTTCTCAGGTGAGATAAGAAAGATGGAAAAAAGGGAAAGCCGTTCCCCGGAAACCATTGCAGTCAGGTGTGGGGGCAGCTGGGGCTCCCCAGTGAGCTCTTGAGGACGCCACCTTTTCCGCACCCCCACTACCTCCCTGCTGGAGCCAGAGATGGGGGCAGCCTCCCAGACACCCAAGAATTTCAGCCATTACCTGCTATGGCTCCCCTACCCACTTCTCTTCCCGCTCTCGAAAAGTCTGGGTGAGACTGATTTCTATGTGAAATCCTTAGCTTTGTATTAAGATTTTAATATTCCAGGAATACATGGACAATTGTTTTTTGTTTTCTCTGATGACTGCCTGTTCCCAGCCTCAGTGTCCTGGTGTGGGGGCACGCATCTGTCTCTCCTATCACCTGCCCACCCCTGCTTCTGACGGGCTTGAATTTCTCAGCACTTTGCCCAGCAGTGTTTGCTGTGGTGAATTCCATCCCCATGCCCAGGCAGGCATGGCGAGTGGGAAAACACGAGAGTGTTCTGTACTGTCTCACCACAGCCACCGTGTGGGTCTGGTGACAAGGGAACGGTCAGCCTGGAGTCAGTCACCTGCTGTCGAGCTGGGGGTTGTCAGATGGGCGACCTTGCCCAGAAGCACCAGAATCTGGACAGAGGTGGCCCAGAGTCTGTGAGGGCAGAGCCCTTCTGATGGAAGGACCTCGCTTCTGCCGTAGGTGCCCAGCCTTGACCACACCGGGTCCAGACACAGACAAGCATCTTGATGGTGAGTGAAGCGGCTACGCAGGAACCCCTAGCACTGAGTGGGGGCTTCCGTGGAAGGGATGGAGAGCACGGACTCCAGAGTCCCACTGCTGGCAATTAGGAGCTGCGGGACCATGGTCAAGTTTCTACACCCTTGGCCCTTAGTTTTCTCATCTGTACAATGAGCACACTGCATTTATAATATCTACCTCCTAGGGATGTTAATCCAGGTATGTACTTGGAACAGGATCTGTCTCATTGAGTGTTAGGTGAGAATAAGCTATTATTACAATACCAAGGAAAGACAAGTTCTGGAAATAACGGAACCTTAGGGCAAGAGGGGAAGAGAGTCTGAGGATGGAATCTCTAGTCCAGGCTGCTGTGGACTCACGCCAGTTTCTGTCGGGGAGCGGGGAGGCTGCAGGTGGAAACGAGGGGGGTTTCTCACTCAACTCTGGGAGGCAACGGGGCCTGTGTTGGCGCTCGAACAGAGTTGGGGTGGCGGAGGCAGCCTCTTCCTTAGCAGAGAACACAGTCCAGTAGGACAGCGTGAACCAGCAGGGAGGTGACAGAGCCTGGCAGCTGACTGGGCTTGCTCTGGGCCACATGCCAGACCCCCTTGAGATCACCTAAAATAGCTGAGGGGAGACTTGGCAAGAGGTGGCAGGTCCCATTTTAGTAGAAGGTGTGAGCGCTGGGTTATACTTAGATCAGAAACCAGTCCCTTGAGTGGAAAATAACCTAGGGCTTTGGTGACAGACCTGGTTGGAATCCCAGCCCTGCCATCCACTAAACTGTAAATATGTGGTGAGCAGGGGCCCTCTGACCCGATACAGAGTCCATAGAAGGAGTCAGTACTTGCAGGACTGCATGCTGTGTCCTGGAACCTCAGTTTCCCCATTTGTAACATGGAGAGCGCAGTGACCATGACCTTGATGCAGGATGGCATCAGACAATGCCCACAGGCACCCAAAGTTCCTACTGGAAACTATGTTCCTTCTGTTTTATAGTAAATATTCGGTATCTTACTTAAAATAGAAACGCAATATGTTTCTTGAGTCAAACTGATAAATGCTGCTTTAGTGCAGTAAATGGAGGCGGTTCTACATTTGCCAAAGTTTAGATCCTTTCAGAGAAGAGATCATACCTCTTTCAGGCTTTTTTTCCTCAATCTGATCGTTACTTTTCAAGCTCCATGCTTTTTGACGAAAATAAAAATATAGCCAGCTATTGGTAAGTACCGCTGACCTTTAGAAGAGTTATAGGTGGCAGACAGGTTACTAAATAGTCGAAGGGTACTATGATCTGACTTGGAAAAGCTATAATGTAGGAAAACATATCGTTTGGACTCAATAATTTGTAATAGGTCAACACTACACATTACCATTAGGCCTTTCCTTTCCATGCACATTTAAAGTGCTTTCTGAGCGACGGTGTTCAGGCAAGCTTGGAATAATGGAGTTGGTACTTGCTTTTGTGCCCACGCAGGGCCTCCAGAGATGGCTGATTTACCAACAGGAAAGGGTCTGTTTCGTGTTGGGTCCTCTTTCTTCCTCCTGACTCTATCCAGTCAATCCTCCACGCTATGCCACTGGACACCGGGCACCTAAACTTACTAAATCTGACCGCAAGTTTTCAAACCGTCAGATCACCTCGCTCTAGCTTGCAGGTGCTTCCATTCCTCTCTTATGTTGCAAAATGCATGGGTTTTATTGTTGCTCTTTTCTTCTGAGTCAGGATAACCTTTGCTTAGCTCCCGAGGGTTGATACTATAGTCTGAATGACTGAAATCACTTGCTATTTTAACTGTCAGGAAGCGTAAGATGAACTTAATTTTTTTGAAGGAGGATGAAACAAGCAGGTATCAAATGTACTGCTAATGCCGGTTTGCTTTAATCTGACTTGATTTTGTATCGCTGCCTACTTATTCAATCGACGTGTTTATTTTTACATCGATTTTAGAAGACATGGTGTATTGTTGAAAGCAAAATCACTGCTTGGAGAGTTTCTTCATTTCTGACACCCTTCAATTCTGTTTCGAGATCAGAGAGACCTTCCTGCTGTGCAGGAAATACTATTTATTGATGTGGGATAAATTTTTTTTAAGAACAAGTCAAGGCTACTTAATATAAGCATATCAGCTGAATGGCCGGAATAACAAAACATATCAAAATGTGAATCACCACTGTCAGATGCAGGCTTTTAACAACTTTAATTGATATAATTATAATTAGTATGCAAGATGTCTTACAACAAATGTAGATACAATTACATCAAATATCAAAGAAGTTGCACACCCATCTTTAAATGATGTTGGCTAACTCACCCCAAGAAAGCAACCTGGCATTGGTCTCTTGGTTAGCACTATTACCAGTACCAACCAGCACTTTAAAAATCAAAGTTGAAATGGTACATTCATTTGCCAAAAAGAGGTTAAAGGCAAAGAAGGTGAATCAACGTGCAGATCAACATGGCCCAGTTGCAAAATTCATTTCCCACACACGAGGGATCGAACCATGCATCCTTGCAAGCAAGATGAAGGGCAAACGGAGGACATCAAACCAGAAGCAACTCCACCAAGAACGCAGAAGGCTTCAGGATGGTGAAGGCCAGAGGCCCACTGCTCTCAGCCCTCAGGTGTCCATCTTCTGTTCCCCTAACCTCCTGGATCCTAACTCAAGAGTCTGTGAGACCCAGTTCTGGGGCTGTCTTTCCATTTGGAGACAGGAACCATTCTCCTGGTCCCGGGCACAGTTCCCCCACAGTCAGCCGAACTGGGGGGTCACTCAGAGCTGGGCCAGCTGCCTGCTGTGGCCAAGATACAGCTGTCATTTTATAGATTTAAGTCGAAACAATACACCAGTGTAACAGCAAATAAGAAACTGAAACTGAGATCACTTATATATCTAGGTAATACTTAAGATGCCTATAAATATTTTTCTCCAGAAACCGAAAACACTGTAGACGTCACTTCGTGAATCCTCACAACACATCTGTGAGGTAGCGTGGGGTGAGGTCAATGGGGAAGCATCCCCCTCATTTAAGAAATGAAGACAGACATCCAGGGAGGGCAGGAGACCTCACGGGGGCCAAAAGCAAAGAAAACAAAGTCGAATCCCACTCTTCATCATTTGCAGTCTACGGTCTAGAAGAATCCGCTTGCCTCCTTCCTGCTCTGACAGTCTATCACTTTATGACTAGTCCTATTCCTGGATGAAATATGATGGTTTTAGACCTCCTGGAGCAATTTCCTTTGGACAGACCTGGACAGAATCTCTCCCCGATGTAGAGGACATTAACTATCAGCGTGTATTTCTGGGGTGCATGTGTGTGTGTTTCAAGCAACATGTGTTGAATACAGTTCAAATTCTTTGGCCAACTCAGAAAAAAAGGACTTGGCAAAAAAAGGTTCAACCTATAGGTATTTTATACTGACATAACAAGGAAAGTTAGAGTTTTTCATGGGGAGCTGTCACCTTGCTGAATATATTTGCTTTAGGTCCAGATCCCTCTCTTTGCCATAAGGATTTGGAAGTTAATAGGCACAACAAACCCATCAAATGCTCTTGCACAATAGAAGACTCTGGTAAGGGGAGATGCTTACTGAGTCTGTGGTCATAATCGGTCAGTGTACCCCATGAAGACGCCGGTCCCTCTGACCCAGTACTTAGGACTGGAACAGCATCTAGGAGAGAACCACTCTGAAGGTGTTTCATGGACATTTTGTCAAAATGTTTGTGGCCGTGGGAGGAATAAAAGGGATGTCCTGTTTTTATCGAATTGTCCTTTGCTAAACTGAAGGCCTACAGGCTTTATAAAGGGAGTGAGGGTAGAGAAGAGAGACAATTATTCAGGCCCAGCATGGCCACAGGGGGCACAATGGGTCATCCCTGGGCATTTTTCTGGGAATGTCCTTTTTTTTTTTTTTTTTTTTTTTAAAATAATCAGAGCTAACAGAATTCCTGGCGGCCTGCTTCTTATTATGTAGTCCTATTGTAAAATACCTCTGGGGCTTGCTCATTCTCCTCTGATATGTAAGGAATTTAGGGATAAATTCAGAGTGTGGGAAGGCAGGCTGTGGAGAGTGGCACAGCTCTGGGCATCTCGGAATAGCGTGGCCACAGCGATTTTCCTGTTGGCACTTTGCTGGACCACAGTAAGTGACAGGTCGAGCTGAGGGTCAAATTTCTGGAAACAGCAAGGCAGCAGGTTCAAGTTTAGAAATAAAAATTGATCAGTTTTAAGTTCTTTATGGCACTAGGTCACTGTAGGACAATAGGATGCATTCTGAATCAGGACCTCATGGATGCTTCCTAATCCATGAAGTTTCCTCCTGCAGTCAGGACACAAGATGGCTGGTCACTGACATCAGGTGCTTCTGGAGGACAGAGTCCTCACCATGACATAAAGCTATGTAGAGAACACATGGAAATAAAAAGGCAACCACACATGCCAAAACAATCCATCCGCCCACAAACTGAATACTTTTTAGGGAACAATTTAACAAATCATTTCATTTAGTTAAAAGTAAAAAAATGTTACTAATCTGGGAGTGTCTTGTTTTATCCACCACGGGCATTTCAGTAAACCAGGGTTTCTCGAACTCAGCACTCCCGACATTTTGGGCCGGGTGATTGTTGGCTGCGGTGGGCTGTCTTGTGCCTTGCATGGATGTTTAGAGCATCTGTGACATCTACCTCCTCGTGGCACCCCCAAGTCGAGACTCTCAAAAATGTCACGAGACATTTGTAAAAGGTTCACGCGGGGGGAAGCAAAATTGTCTGCTTTTTGGTAACCACGGTTGTATCTGGACATCTGCAAACCATACCAGTTCTTCGAAATTTGAGGTTGAGGAGCGTAAGGCCATGTACCCAGGAGTGTTCATTAATTTGAGGGCAGAATTAGGAAGGTAAGTGTATGGGAAGAATAAACGGATTAATCGGGGTGTCTGTTTCCTGTGGAAACGCCTCACTGAGCTACTGCAGATAGACGAATCCTTTACAGTTTTTTACAAAACGGTCTGCAGCCGTTTCCCAACAGACAGAAGGCAGTGAGCCAGCTGTTTTGTGCCTATAAAGCAAGGGTTCTTTCTAGAGGTTCCTTCGAGCAGTGGATGTCTCTGTGAGTTATTGGGGCCTGAGTCCTTGTTCCCCCCAGGCGGTCGTCTGTGAGGGTCGCCCCTTCCCTCCTGACCCAGCCCCCTCCACTGCCCACGGCATGCTACCCGCCCTCCCCCTTTCTCTTCTCTAACTCATCTCCTCTCCTGGGGACAGCCTGCTGCAGCCCACCACGATGGGCATCTCGGGCAGAGCTGGGCGGCCTGGAGGGTGGGACAGGTAGGGGGCACGCTGCGATCTGACAGCAACATGCCACGCTGTCCCTCGGCCTGCTGGCGGCCTCCGGGGCACCTTCTAGTTTCCTCCTCCACTAATTAGGCCGTTAAGAAGCCGGGATCCAGCTCACAGAGCCAAGCAGGCAACCTGTCCGATACACCAGGTAGAAAGAGAGATTAAAAAGGAATCGGAGCAGCCCCCTGATTCCTCACCTGCAGGGTAAAACACTCCCAGGGTGCATTTCCTTTCCCCGCACGGAGATCTCATGCAATTTCCTAACTCAAAAGTTTGAGAAGTACCACCAGCTAAAAGTTCCCCTAAAAGTAACCCCCGATGCAAGGACTCACTCCCTGGCCTTCGGTCCCTCTTACAGTGGATCCCGCGGCAGGCACGGAGGCTTCCACCACAGCGGTCTGGGTCTGCCTCCCTCAGCTGCAGAGAAGCCTCCACTCACCTTTAAACAAGGATTCTTTTTGTACCAGAAAGGGGAAGTGATAGCAGCCAGAGGAGAGGGAGGAAAACAAAACAACCAAACCAACGAAACAGGGCTCAAGAGATTGTCGCTCGATGCATGTCAGGAACTTGTATTAATTCTACTGGGAAAGCGCTTATAAATAAACAGTTCCTCCTCGTCCCAGCCTCGCTCCTTCGTTAGGAGTCGTCGTACAGAGGGTTGTTGTAGTTTCCCCAGGATCCGTAGTCATGATCGTCCAGAAGCCTCCCGTAGGAGGAATGCCTGGTCGGGGGAGGAGAGAGCTGCGGTTATTTGGAGCAGTTGCCTGTCTTAGGGGAGCCGAAGGCCCAGCAGCCTGCATGGAGGAGGCTTTCAGGGCCCACAGGAGGGGACACGTGGTTTCTCCACCCACCAGCCCTGGAGGCCTCAGTCTACAAACTCCTGGAAGTTAGGACTGCTCACGTGGGAGCCCGGCTGGCACCTCCATTGAGATCACCCGGGTCCTAGTCTCTGTACATGATCTCTAGTGCTGGAGAAGGACGAGGACCCATTCCTCTGGCTCTGGCTACTGAGTAAGAAGTAGTAGCAAAGGGAAGGTTGCGTTCCTGGGATTTGACTTCGGTCCTGGACCGAATTTTCCCAGGAGTCATGAGGACGCCACCACAACCACTACTGCTCTCACCATATCATGTTTTACAATCTACACCATGTTTCTGTGTTCCGTTTTCACTTGATCCTCAAAATAAGGCCACAGGGCCAGTATTGCTTGTTTCTCTGAGAGGGAAAGATTTCTCTCTCCGAGCTCTTGATCGATGGGCACGAAGTTACCCAACTGAGCTATGAGTCAGATTCTCACCTCCTGGGTCTAGATCCCGTGCTCTGAGCTTCCTCGAGTGTGATTAACATTGTTAGTTCAATGGCACCTTGGGTTTAACAGGCTTTGATTGGTCATTTTGGGAAACTGTCTCACAATATTATTTCTGTAAGAAACTGAAATCAGATAGTTCTCACTCCTCTGTTTAAAACCTTAGAGTGGCTCCTTATCTCACAGAGTGAAAGCCAAAGTCATTAGCTTGGTTTGCAAACCCCTCTGGGATCCGGCCCCTGTTATTTTTCTGAGCGCATCAGCTGCCAATCCAGTCCTTCTTGTTGCCTCTGCCCCAACCATGCCTCCTTGCTCCTCCCTATCACGTCTGGCACACTCTTGCCTCAGGGTCTTTGCACACACCGTTCCCTCCGCTTGCAGCAGCTGGCCCTTCCTTCACCTCTGTCAAGTCTTTGCACAAGTGTCACCTTCTCAGTGAGGCCTTTCTTAAGAACCCGAACTTGTAACTCCCACCCCCCTCTCCCAGCTTTCCTGGCTTAATTTCCTCAAAGTTCTCATCACCTCCTAACATACTATGTAATTTACTCATTTATTTTGTTATTGTCACCTTCCCTGCCGAAACTGTATGTACGGATGATCTGCCCGCTTTGTTTGTGCTTGGCACTATCTCCAGTGCCCAGAAAAATATCCAGTGCATAGTAAGTCCTTAATGAATGTTTGCAGAAGAAACAGTGATTGGAAAAAAAAAATAAAATCTCTGAAAGCCAATCTGTTCACAAGAAGGGAGCTCCCCAGTCATTGTATGGCTAAAAGTGCGGTCAGGATTAGAACATCACAAAATGAGCATAGACTGGCTCTCAGGTTCATGTTCATGCGTGGATGATTACACCCGGCCACTGGAAATCACATTGGCTGTATAGAGTACCGACACACAGGCCGCTCCCCCTAATTTTTTTCTCAGCTCGACAGGAAAACTGAACAAAATGAAAATACAATCTGACAGGCACAAGAGGCATTTGTTACACTTCTATCTGTTGCTAAAATCCCTGCTGTCGCTCCTCTGAAGTTATTTACGTATGCCGGACATCTGAAAAGAGACCATCTGTTGCAAAGCACCAGCCCCTGCAGACTTGGTTTCAGATTCTTAGTCCTCTGGATTCTGCAGACTCGCTCAGCTGACCCAGCCTGGGCACCTGCAAATTTGAGGATGTTCCACAAGACCCTTTCTTCACCCTAAAGGCCCACCCTAAAGGACAGAGACCGCAGATAACACACCAGTGATTTTCTGATCCCCGGGAAGAGGGGAGGCCAGTTTTGGTAAACAAGGTCACTGGCCACACATTGCCACCCCCTCCCCCACATTTAACACCTCCGGCCTCGACCAAATCCTTCAACAGGATGGGATGATTGAGCAATGGGAGCTCAATGAACAAGTAAAAACCTGGGGGATTGCTCGACTGGAGCCAAGCCTAAATTTTAGTATGACTTACTGTTGCAAGCCTGGCCAACATCTACCTAATAAACCTGCTCCTTTATTGATAGGATACTCCTGCCTCACCTTTGTATGGTAATATAACTTCTCACAGCGTTTTATATCTATCATATAATTTTATTCCCACGAAGTATCAGTTAGGTCAACAGATGTATGTCCTCTGCTATTTTTTTAATCCCGTGTTTCTTCACCTATAAATTGGAGAAACTTAAAATGTGTTATTGCTGGCAGGAGGATGGAATGAGGTAATGCATATAAAGCCCTGGCACATAGTAAATGCACAGTAAGTGTTGGCCAGTACCGCTCTGTGATGTTTATTATAATGAAACTTACAAAAGCACATGGCAAACCTGCAAACAGTGGAAAAGGGCACGGAGGGAAAAGCAAGCCTCCCTCCTGCCAGGAACTCCTAAAAGCACACTCTGGGCACAGTTATAAAACCGGTTTCTTATTTGATTATTGGCATTTTTTTAAAAAAAGCATTATGCTGGAGGGTCAGAGGATTAACAATCTCTTGGTCATTTGGTTTTCCTGCTTATAGTTAGTCCAGGCAAGACTATTTGATCAGAGTTCTGCCTGAATCTGCTGTATTATAAGAAACATTCCCTACGCGAATATCAGAAAAATAAAAGCAAAGGATGGATCTTTACTTTCATTTTTCTTTGCCCTCTTGTTGGAATGAACAGGGAGTTAAGCAAAATACCGACAGCCAAGGAACGTGAAGCCAGAGATATAGATAAGCCGTATTGGGGAATGTACTGAAGCTGGAGGGCTTGTTTTAATATATTAATGTGTCTGAGCAAGAAGCACTGGGCGTGCTGGGACGCAAGCCAGGTTTGGATCAATCCTCTAATACTGTAGAGAGAGGAACACGTTTGTACGTGTGTACGTGTGTGTGAGATAAGACAAGAATAACTAAGGATCCTTTTAAACTCTCTCTAGTCAGAACTTCTTCAATCACGCACGTCTTAGATGGCAAAGGGGAGGTTTTCATATCGGTCCTCGGGGAGCCCACGATGGGGAACAACCTCGCCTTCGAGTTAGGGAAGGTGGGGCTCGAGGAATCCAGATGCCGTGTCCATGTGACTTAGCGGCAGAGCTGGTGCTGAAATCCAGGTCTCCTGGCTCTCTTGTGCAGAACTCCTTCAGCTCTTCTTACCCGGAAGAGCAGTGGGTACCAACGGCACCTTCGCCAGGGCACAGCAGCTTGGTTTCCTCAATTTCTTCGTCGAGCCCGGTGCCGTCCCACACAGCCAGCGCAGCCTCGCCGTGCCTCGGCTCCCTCAGACGGTACACCTCTTGGGGGCAGAGCGCCTCTTACTTTTCTTTGACGTTTCTGCACATCTCACACGCTGCTCTCGAGGCAGCGGTACTTTCACGAATGCCTGATGCCGAGGGCTCCCACCAGGTACACATGAACAGTATAGACGGAGTTTGCTCCATCAGCACCAGCAGGGACTTGTACAGTCCGGGGCAATTCCTAGTGTAATATAACCGGAGCAGAGGGGAAATACTATTAACCAAGCCAACGGGTCAGAGCCACCATTTTGACCTTAATTGTGAGAAGAGGAAAGAGAATTCTACCTAAATTTCTCTGAGGCAAGGATGTAGCTTTAAAGCACTCAGCACAGAGCTCACGGTCCCTGTGAATCAATGGCCCTGTGCTGTGAGCCCCATGTTGCTGCTACTGTGCGGCTTAGTGAGCTAAAAGCAGAACCCACGGGGGACAAAACAGGGCATGATTTATGTCAAGTCCTGGTCTCACAGCTTCCTTCTCAAATGGCTTGCTCTAACAGGAAGCAGCCCTTCCTTCTCCCCACGTCCCTAATTGCTGATGCCCTGTGACAACTGGTACGTGCAGCAATGACATCTGCGGTTGGAGGCTTTCTCCGCAACTTCTCTGTGGTACCTATTTTTTTTAACTTTATTTATTTATTTATTTATTTATTTATTTATTTATTTATTGGAGAGAAAGACAGAGAAAGAGAGAGAGAGACAGCATGAGCATGGCGGAGGGAGAAGCAAGCTCCCTGAGCAGGGAGCCTGAGGCGGGGCTCGATCCCAGAACCCTGGGATCATAACCTGAGCTGAAGGCAGATGCTTCATCAACTGAGCCACCCAGGCGTCCCTGTGGTACCTCTTTTAAGATAACTGCAGCGGCAATACTTAATGGAACCCAATTGTCTTTGAAAATGAAGTGTTTTCCTTCCCTTGTGTAGACACATAGTTGTTGGCAAAAACGCCTTCTCCTTTCTAAGGGTCAAGCTCAGGGTTCCCTCCAGGGTCCAGCTTTGCTTACTATCACCGCCCCCCCCCCCCGCCCCCCGCCAAGTTCTCTCCTCTCGAGTCAAGTGAGTTCTGTCATTCAAACCTGAGTGCTCATCATGTGCTAAGAAGGAAGGGTATAAAGATGGAAAAAATATGGCTTAGTGCTGGGAAAGCACAGCCTAACTTATAGCTCATTAGTTGCTGGTAATTAAGCCTCAGACTCTTACATCCACTTGCAAAGCCAGTCTGGTTTAGCTGCCACTGTCTCCTTTGCTCCCATTGGGGGCTTCTTGCTTTCTCTGATTGTCCTTTTTCTGCCTGGCTCCTTTCATTTAAAGATTCAGTAAAACCTTATGACCCATTAGGCCCTATTTAGGGGCCGGGAGATGCCTCAGTGAGCTAAACAGACCAAAACCCCTGTCCTAAGGAAACTTCCATTCCGGTGGGGGGAAGGCACAACAAATAAGTCATGAAAAATAATATGGTGGATGGTAATATGTGCCGTGGAGGACAACAGAGCAACTGAGGGGAATGAGGAGTTCCAGTGCGAGGTGGGGACGGTCATTAGGAATATGGCGATCGGAAAACAGTCTCACTACAATGGCGGGTGAACAGCAGGTGAATGAGGTGTGGGGGGAGGCACGTGGATGCCTGAGGTAAACCCTGCAGAGAGGACAGAAAGGGCAGAGGCTCTGAGGAAGCGGCGAACAACACCTCTGTGTGGCTGCTACCAAACTATAATTGTTTCAAAATAAATTATTCAATTATTGGAATGATTTTAGATGTACAGAAACATCGCAAAGATGGTACAAAGAATTGGGGTATGCCCTTCCCTTGCTTCCCTTGTTAGTGACATGGTGTATAGCCATGTCACAACTGTCCAAAGTAGGAAAGGAACATGGCCAGTGACGGTGTTGAGGCTAAGAAAGCTGTGACCATTAGGGGCGAATTTACAGCTACTGTAGCAAGATAGTGGCAGGATGAGTATCATAATTTAGGAAACCTATCAGTGCTGTCTTTCTGCCCAAATTCCAATGTTGGAAAGCTTCCAATCACTCATTTTCAAGGTGTTCTGCCCACAGTCTGCGTTTCTTTTAAAGAGCAGTTACTTTTGAATTTATCTTTAAATAATCACGTTTCCTTTGAAGGAGTCGATAGAATTTGTTTGTTTTCTCTTCTTAAATTATCTGCTGGTATCGTCCTGGCAGACGCTCACCACAGAAAAGGCCCCTATATCGAAACACTTATTAGTAAAGAAATTCAGAGTCACGAGTAAGTAATGACGAGTATATGGTTTGAACGGATTCCTGCAAGCTTCCCCTTCTCTAAACCCTGTTTCGCCATATTTGGAATAAACGAAGACTGCTGCTGTACCCCAAATTTTGCTATCCAGAATCATTCACTCCTCCAGGAAGTGTAAGTGTAAAACAATTACTGTATGTCGGGTACGGCCAGGGGCTCGCTATCCTTCTGCTGGAGCAGACTGACAAAGGCGGCAGTGATTCCAGGATAAGGAATTGAGTCCTACAAAGGAGACACATGCGGTAAGGGGTGTCCATGGAGATGGTGGGGAGGAGGCTTCCCAGAGAGCATCTCTTTCAAGCTAGACAATTTGGAATTAGCCAGGTAGAAAAAGAGATGACTCAAACACCTCCCGCTGGGGGATCCGCACGTGCAAAGTCACTAAGACACGGAACAGTGGGAGCACCGCATCTAGAACATGTGTGTGGAGTGTCGGGAAATGGGTAGATCAGGGTTACTCAAAGGGGGTTCCCCCAGACAGCAGCACTGGCCTCATCTGTGAGCCGCCACACTGCTTCAGCTCCTATGGGGACCGGACCCAGGAAACGGTGCTGGTATGTTTTTGTTTTTGATTTTGGGGGGATTTTGGGGGGACATGTCTTGAAATGTATTTCTTCTAAAGACCCCCGATGATAGATACGGGAACAGGGACAATGGTTATAAGGAACGCACTAGACCCTTGAAGGAGACAGAGTGATGAAAGGGTTGTATGAGTGAGTTCAGATATAAATACAGATTTTTCAATCATACACATTGTTATTGACCGGTATTTGCTAATCCCACGTTTTCATAGATTGGTATCGGCCTCTAAGTGGATAGGATTATTTGCTAAGCATAGATATATTTAGTTGGAACATGACAATGAGCTGTCAAATACCCGTCGAAGCTGTTTTCCAATGTTAAGCAGAGAGGAGCACCTAACTTCGCTTGGATGAACCATGGGCACGTCCTGCAGCTACAATACAGGATACTAAATTAAATTTCATTTTCATTTAATTTCTTTTAAGACCTACTTCCTGAAGACTTTGTATAGTATCACCTCTAAGCATCTTCCTCTCTTTTTTGATTTTTGTCAAAAATACGTTAAGACTTGACTCAACTGGGTTTAGTAGAACATTCAGGAAGAACTGCTAACATTGCCCAGTCATCACCTGGAAGGAAACTGTGTTTTTAATGAGCTCCCCTATCGATTCTTATGCACATTAACGTTTCAGAACTACTGAGCTGGAGAATCGAGTCAGCCGGACCCAGCGAACGCCGAAAGCAGATCTTAAAAAGCCAACCTGTCAGTAACAAATTCTAGACAATCTCGGACCTTACGGCTGCCTGGGCCAAATCTTGAAAGCCACAACCACCAAAAGGCATCCAGTTGTATAACATATAATCGCTGGAAGACTGAAAGCAGAACAGGTGACTTCTGACAAAACGCCTTCCAAGCCAGGCCCTGTTGTGTCTATAAATCACGATCACATTTATTTTTGTGAAGGGAACAGCCCGTGTTGTCCGCCTGGGTTACTCACCCCTAATTATAGCAGCGTCCTCGTTGCTGGCGACCGCAGATACGGTCTCCTGAGCAGGGGATTATCTCGCGGCAGAAGAGTTTTGAGCCAATTTCCACAAAAACAAAACGACTTCCCTCGGTCTTCCAACAGCACTAACTAAAGGCACCTTTCTGCAAGAGGCACACGGGGCTCTTGCTTTCTTTTAGGCAGACAAGCCTTGGAATCAAGACTGCTTACAAGTAGATTCTGCTGATGAACCTACAACAGGGGCGCGGCCTCCCAGGCGCAAGGAAAACAACTCACCTGAAACCATCAAATGGGACCTGGACGTCTGCCCCTCAGTGCATGACGAGAAAACTGAGCGGCTGCGTCGTCTGCTCCCCTGCCCTCCTCCCCCTCCTCTGAATCCCTGGTGCCTACTGAATGGCACTGTCGGCGGCGACCACCTAACTGGGCACCGCGGTGGTAAGCACCCTTGTAACAGCAATCACGATGACAGGACTTACCCTGTCCACCGGCACGGAATGTTTCTCTATATTATAATTTAATCCTTGTAACAATCCCGAGTTAGGTATTAGGCCTTATATTAGTCATGTATAGTATTACCTGACCTGAGTTAGACACTAGTGCCATAATACTAACACAACCATGTATGGTCACAGAACTATAAAACTGATCATGGAGTGACTAATCAGTTTGCCTAGAGTACGTATTCTTAGCCACCAAGGGCTCCACATTTATTACTTGGTTTCATCTTCCGAACAACTTTGAGAGATGGGTGTTATCCACCCTATTTTTACAGATGAAGACATGAGGGCTCAGGGAGATTACCATTCACCCAAGTCCACGTCAGCAGGAAGGGGAAGGGTCCGTGTTGAACCTGACCACAAAGCCACGCTCCTGCCTCCCCCCACCCCCAACTGCCAGCAAAGATGCCGCGTCGGTGATGGAGAACAGCCGCCAGGCTCAAGGGCAGTTCGTGTTTATAAGTCACTTCCACCAGCGGCTTAGTGACAGAAGGAGTCGGCCCTGTAGGCAGGGGACACTGACAGGACTAGGGGTCACATGTCCCTGAAGAAGAGGAGCATGGAAAGAGACGGTGGGCGGAGGTGGCCGACGCCTTCTGAGGGAATCAGAGTTTGGGAAAAGGTGAGATTACTGAGCCGGCAGCAGAGCTTACAACATGCCCTTCTCCTGGCTGTGGGGCTGCCCTGGGAAGCAGATTCTTTGGCGTTTGCAGGGACCCAGGCTGGGCCAGGCTCACGGCCCACTGGCTGCAGGCCAGAGCGAATGGTTTCCCCGCCGGCTGGGCTTTCAGTCTCTTCCTGCTCCAGCCACGTGAGCTGAAGGACCACAGGAGACAGACCTCTTGTCATGTGGTTCTCCTCAGAAACTGGGATCATAGGAAGGGAATAAACTTCCAGCCAAGGGGAAACGTCACCTCAGGTACACACGCCCGCGTGTGTGTCTCTGCGTACGCACGCGCACACACGCACTTGTCAACTGACCCGCGTGTACTTCTGGTGAATGAGACAAGTGGGGCTTTCCAAGAATCTGGCAAAGTAACACTTGAAAGGGCTGTGGCACAGCCGTAAAATTCGTGAGGGCTCTTCACCTCCTTATGTTATCATTTTGCCAAAATAATTAACAGAGAGGCAGAAAGGGGCTTTCCTTAGGGGCTTTCTAAACAGGGGTCTAATCGCTTGATCCGTCCTTAAATTTATAATCCCAAAGATAAATAACCATCTTAAACTCATCCCACTGGGGCCTTCCTGCATTGAAAGAGGAGGACCTACATGGGAGAGAGAAACAGTGACTGCTTCATTTTAATCATCCACTGAATTAATCTGGCGTTGGGAATGTCTGGAGAAAACACTCTTTAAATTTTTAAAATAAAACGTTATGCAATTTTAATCAGCACTCATTAGAACCGATTTTAATGACCTGCTAACAAAACATTCCAAGTGCAGTGCGTTCTGTGATGGCAGGATCGTGTCTCATCACTGGTGGGCCCCCAGTGCTTAGAGGGGGGCCTGGCACACTGCTATCGCTCAGGAACTGTCAAGCAACTGCTTTACTGGGGGCCCTTCCTTCCATTTGACCACTCTGGTGATGATGATGGCAGGGCTGTGTACTTGGGAGGCAGTGTCCATTAATTTGCCAGCAGTGTTACCACGTAATATCACGGTCCTCATATTACAGGGGAAGGAGAAGTGAGGGTTAGTAAGGCTCCGAGACAGGCTCAGGTCCCGCCAGAACCCACTAAAAACTGATAGAGTTTGGATTCCAACTGAGGTCTCCTTGCCTCTGGAGTCTGAGTTCTTAGTGTTCTAGACTGCCTGTCTATAGTCAGTGCTTTGAGATGGTGAACCTGAATTCTTGCCTGGAGTCAGGATAAAGATCATTTTTGGCAAGTGTGTGGCAAGAGGAAAGCATTTCTATTCCACTCCAGACTCCAGGGGAGGTCATATTTTTTGTGACCTAGCCCTTCAGAAACTCACCACTGTGACTGCAAAGTGATTCTGAAGGTTATCGGTATGTTCCGTTTTTGCCTCTTTGCACCTGACATGAAGAGACACCGCTGCAGCTGGGAATGAGGGTCCCAGACGAGCTCATAAAAGCCAATTTAACTCCTAATGAAAACAGCATATCTGCAGTGATAAACTAATAACAAAATGGATGGAAAAGTGTATCATTTAGTGAGATAAAATTCATAAAATTACGTTTACTGGTCAAGGAAATACAGACTTAGTGAAGAAAAGAGATTATTTTAAGCTATGAAGGAGCAAAGATGCTTCCGGAAAGGGTTTTAGACACAGGTAAGGCTGGCCCTTTAATTCCAACTTCTCTTGGAAATCTGGCTGTCCTGTTCTTTGTACCTTAGATAGAGGTGGTAATACGAGGCAATCTCATAATTGGCACCATCACTAGGTTGATCTGGGCTACACGATTTAGAACAAAAGACCGAGGGAGGAAAAGGGAAAGAGGATGGGGGAGGTTCCTGGTGGGTCTTGGCTTGGGCCGGGGTGAGCAGAGGAAATGAGAGAGGGCAGCCAAGGGACTGTGTGAAGCAGATGATCGATTAGATATGTGGTTTACTTATTCAGTTTATGGAGTATCTTCTTTGCGCCCAGTGCTGTGCTCACCAAGTCTGGGTCCTCATGGAGCTTAACATTTGTTTGTGTGTTGGTGGGGGGGAAAGGGACAATAAAGAAGTAAACAAAGATATAAAACAATGAATAAAATAATAAACAGTGGTCCTAGCCAGGACAAAAGTAATGAGGCACCAAACTGGAAGGGAAGTCTTCTGGAGGACGTGATGTGAAAACCTTGCATGAGCAAGAGGTACCAAAAAAGCCTTCAGAGAGGGTCGGGCAAGACACAAGAACGTGGAGAGAAAAGGAGCCTGGTGTGTTCTGAGAATCGGGCGGAAAGCCAGCGTGACTGCGGCTGGTGGTTGAGCGAGAGGGAGAAGTGACGAGTGAGAAGAGGAAGGGCAGGCTCCATGAGTGATCTTGAGAGCCAAGCTGCAGGGTTGGAATTTAGTTCTAAGTACAGAAGGAAGCCACCAGGGCTTTTAAGGGACGGAGTGACAGGGTCTGCCCAGAGTCACCATGAAGATGCCCCCAGCAGTTGACAAGAGAACAGGTCGGAGGTCAGAGGGAGGCTGTGCTCATCATGGTGGCACGTGGGCTTCTGTCCCTTGTTAGAGGTGCTCCACAGACTGGCACATAAGACTGCCACTTGCCATTAGGCATGTTCGGGGTAAGTAATGTGGTTTTGGAGACTTTGGGATTTCACAAAGCAGTAGACCACAAAGTTGGGGGCTCACAGACTATGGCAACTTTCTATTTGGCTAAAGCCAATAAAAACTCAGCTGCCGTCCGTGATCACCTTCATTTCAAAGAGATGAGATATTTTAAAGCCAAAAATATAAGGACATAATCTCGGGGGGGGGGGGAATCTAATTTTATAGAAAACACTACTCCTTTCTTTCTTTCTTTCTTTCTTTCTTTCTTTCTTTCTTTCTTCCTTTCTTCCTTTCTTCCTTTCTTCCTTTCTTCCAAGATTTTTTAAGTTTGAGAAACAGAGAAAGAGAGCACAAGCAGAGGGGAGAAGCAGAGGGAGAGGGAGAAGCCGGTTACCTGCTTCAGGCCAGGACCTGAGCTGAAGGCATCCGATTCACCACCTGAGCCACTCAGGCGCCCTGAAGACACGACACTTTCCTTTGTATTTTCAACATTTTGCTTTAGCATCAGTGAAAACCTCCTTACAGACTGGACACACACCCACAGTGGTATTTCAAACACTGGTATTTGTAACCCACTGAGCTCCCGTCTCTACCCCATCTCCCAGATGAAGAACCTGAGGTTCGGGAGGCATGTGGCTTTCGCGAGGTGAGGAGGGGCCTTGCGGGCAGGGGGCCAAAGCCTCCGTCTCCTGACTGCATGTTCCCTCACCATCGTGCTGTGTACGTGTTCAGCGCAGCCAAGGTTCAAACACCGCACCGTGGGTTCCCGTCCAGTGCACACTACCGTGGCCCTCGTTGCGTCCCGACCAGCGTTTCCAAGAGCTAACACGCTTATCAGGACACCAGCACTCGGCACACCAGCTCTCGGCCTGGAACCTAAAAAATGGAATCTCTTCCCCATAAGGAAGAGTAAGGTGCGTCTCACCTGATCTTCAGATAGGCTGCCACCCCGAACACCAACAACACCACGGCAATGACTGTCACCGTAATGGCGGCGATGCTGCCTGCGGAGGAGAGGCACAGGGAGAAGTTGAGCGAAGGGCATTCACTGCTGCTCAGTCTGCACAGTCAGAGCTAGGACAAAACCGGGCTCTTCATTGTTACCAGTACTCTTCTCAGCCTCTAAGAGTTTGGGTAAATGGCCAAAATTATTAAGACCTTCGGGCCTGCCTGGAGTTCAGAAAACAGCCTCCAGTAACATTTATTGTTCTAGGAGAGAGAGCGATCTGTTGCTGCTGCGGCTGGTAGGGGGTTTCAAATCTCCTGACATCTTATTTTCTTCTGTTACAGGCCCTGGCTCCTCTCTCTACAACTCGTGAGATCTTGAGAGGCTTAGGATGTTTTATTCAAGGGTCACTGCAAAGCACTACGGCTGGTTTTTAAATAAACCAGAATCTCACAGCTGTATTAGTCGTGTCCACTTCAAAAGGACCATCCTGGTTGGAGATGCACTCATTTAAATGACGCCATCAAATCAAAGCACTTTTTAAAAAAACTCCTTTTTGGGGGAGTGTGTTGAGTTTCCACCCTTGAGAGGTGAGTTTGCTTTAGCAGAGAATAAAGTCAAGCTTGCTGTACAACCAAGGGCTGCTCTGAGAGGTAACACTATTTTCTGTGAATGAAATAACCAGGTGTAATTACAAAGTAACATGAATGTTTTATTGTGCAATCTGAAATCTGGCTCCAAAGGCAACTATTAACGGGCAGTTGAAAACCCATCGAGCACGTAGCCTTGTAAGAATAACCATACGGCTTCCAAAGATTACCACTTAGAAGCACAACACTCTTTTCTGTGTGAGTTTTGGGCTAATAATGTATATACTTTGGCTATATTTCACCTGAGAAATGCAAAGAATCAATTGGGCTCTTGTCTCCTAATGGCGGGAGTGACCTTCTTGGCACTAAGGCTGGTGTCGGGGACTCCCTGTGCTCTCCTAGGCTACCGGGAAACCGTGTTACTACTTCAGCGAGTGGACGGGACTCAGCCACACTGGAAGGAACATCAGGGGTCTGGAGTCCAGATATGTGAACCCATGTCATTAGCTGCGTGTGTGGTGTGGGTTACTTACGTAACGCTGACTCGCACACCAATCACCTGCGGCAACCGAGGAGGAAGAGCTGCCCCTCCCCCCCGCTCCCATGACTTTAGGAGGGATTAAATGAGGTGCCATGCACACCAAGTGAAAGTCTTATCCAAAATATACCGTCCTGGACCAGTGCCCACCTGTCGTGTACTGGATCTCAAGGGTGATGGATCTCCCCCACATTTTTGGAGATTTATAGGTTATCTGGAGATCTGTAGGTTATTTGTCATTTCTCCTTTTCTTTCTTTCCCTCTCTTAGGAACCGCTTTTGTATATTGTTCCCCTTAGTGCTTCCACCAAGGGAATTAGAGCAGCGCTAAGAAGCAAATCAGTCTAGTTATTAACTCTGTAGTAACTCCACAAAAGTTCTGAGTGAAAGAAGGCTCTCTCTGCTGGTGAGAATGTCTAAAAGAGAGCCAAAGAGGTCCACTGCTAACCAACACTGAGGGGAAGACCAGAGCCTGATGTGTCCGCACGGACTGACCATGTTCCACCATTTCGGAACGGCCACACCCGTCGACGCTCACTGCTCACCTCCTCGTAGCCGGAACCCTTCAGAGCCAGATTCATATAATTACCAGGTTAATTGTCTTCCCCTTTATACCACGGTAAAGACAGAATTATGGCATGGAATGCTCAGATGTGCAGATCTGATCAAGTAGGAAAAATGCAAGGTCAGATCCCCTCGTGGAAAACATCCACCCCTGCTTGGAAAGGCTGCACTCGGCTTCACGGCCTCCAGCTGTACTGAAGTGAGAAAATTCAGTTCACTGAAGCCTCTTAAAAGCTTTTTTAAGAGCTTGTGACATGAGGATTATGACTGCAAGGGAAGATGATGGGGTCTGTCGAGAGTCAGAGATACAGTGGTTGTAATTAGGAGCCGTTTAAAAACTGACCTTTACATTTAATTTGCCCCCTCAAAAAAAATACAAAAAAACCAAACAAAAAACCCCCACAAAAACCGGGAGAAGAGACAGACTAGAGTTGATTTCTCTGTAAGACTCTTCTTTCTTGCTCCGGCAGAGTTTAATGCAGGAAACTGTAGGTTTGACCTTTTTCAAAGTTTCTTTCCTAACCCTAGGCAGTTGGATCGCCTCCAATTATGCTATTTACTGGATATATTTATACATCGCCTCTTCCTAAAGATAAATCCGGCAGTTCCCTAACTAAAGTGCTCCTCTTTTTCAAAGCATGGTAAGTGACGGAGTGACCCGCTGCCCCTCTCAGTGGCTGGTGGCTGTCTGTCTAGCTCTGGATGTAACCGGAGCCCTCCAATGGGGCTCTCCAGGCCATCCTTCCTGGTTCACAGTGGGCAGCCTCCATCACCAGAGCTGAGATTAGCAGGTGATTTCCCCCTGATGGGCTCCTGAGGGCAACTGAGCAAAGGGGCACTTCTGAGGGTTGGTACTGCTTGATATGAGGCTAAGAGGTGTGGGGTAAAATAGGCTATGCTTAAATATTCAGGACATCTTAATTATTCTGCCAGTCACTGGCTCTTCTCATCCGGTGCCAACCAAGGGAGCCAGGGACCCCTGGAGGCCGATCTCTATCAGGCCCTGAGCCTAGGAGGTCTTGTGGGCTGAGCCTGCTCTGACCCCCAGAGCAGCTGCTACCTACAGAGGCAGCCAGGAACCTCATCCTGGGAAGTTCCACACCTCAGGGCATTATGGTTCGAGCCTATGAGGGGGTTGCTGAGCCACATTAGCACAATTTTTATGGTAACTGAAAAAGCATGATTTCCTCCTTGTGAAAACAAATGTCATTTCCCCCGAGTTCTGTTTAAACTCAACTAGAATTCCCCTTCTCCTCCTACTTACTCTTTTTTCAAGGAGGGTCAGGGAGACAGAGAATGAGGAAGGTGTGGCTGGGGCAGGGAAGGCTCTGCCCTGTGAGGAAGGTATGGACCCTTAGTGGGCAGGAGGCTGAGAGCGGGGAAGGGGAAGATGGCTGGCATTTCAGTTCCTCCTCAGTGGGATTTGCCCGTTACACACTGGGTGTGACTCGCGCTGAAAAGCCCTGGAGCCAGAAGGAATTAGAGAGCATCGGAGGAAACCTATCTGTATATCGTATAAGCTGAGATGCAAGAAAATTCTACATTCCACCATGCCAACATGCTCTGCCTGACCAGAGGGCTGCCAAAGATCCATGCAAAGCCTCCTGGAACACTGGGCCTCTCCAGAAGCTGGGGTTTCTCAGGGGGCCACTTTTCCAGCTTCACAACAATGCAGGACAAAAATAAGCAGACTAAAGAACAACCGTAGTTACCTCTACCTGTGGGTGCTTTGGGCTAGAACCACGCCAAGAGCCTTACAGCGATCACGTCACTTGACTCTCTTTACAAGATGAGTGGATTCCTTACCATTTTATGGATGAGAAAGCTAAGGCTCAGAGAAAAGAACTTGATTCAGGCTTTACAGTCTGATCAATGTCCGAGCTGACGTTCAAACCCGAGACCACTTCATTCCAGACTTGGCACTTGCAATCATGCACCAGCAGGTTACTTCCACTGGCCCTTTCTCAGCTTGGCCAACTCCTACTCTTTCTTCTTGACCTAACTAAATACCAGCCCTTCTGATTAGCTTTCCTGACACCCCCATGCAAATGATGGCATTACTGTGGGTTCTCAGCTCTTTGTGCTCTGTTATGAGCACCCCGCCCCCCGCAGGCTCTGACCATTTTCGTCCACTTCTCTTCCCCTGCTTCCTGCGCTCTAAACCCCAGGCACAGTCTCTAGCTCCTCGTGGGCACTTGACTCGTTTAGTTAATGTCAGAATAGTAAATGCGATACTGGCAAAAAGAAGGAAAGAAAGAAAAATAAAGAGAGAAAGAAAGAGAGCAAGAGAAAAAAGAAGAAAAGAAAGAAAGAAAGATAAGTGAGTACTGGCAATTTTTGAGCCCAGTCGCTGTGCTGAGAAATTTCCCGAGCAGCAGATCTCCCATCTTTCCATCTTGGCATCCCCTGCTCTAGTCTTACCTGAGCAGCTACTCCTATGACTCTACAGCGATGGTCCAACCCCTGCCCCACGTGCCTGCGAGTTCCCACAGATGATGGAACTGGAGGAGAGTTATTTGGGGAATAACTGTCCGAACGGAGTCAGCTAACAATCTTTGAGGTGCGACAGCCAACTCCTATAAGACTGCGCTCCCGGTCAGACCTGGCACCCCCAGGAGACAGGTGGCTGCCCTAGAGGCCATCCCTTACCCTGCTTTGAGTCTGTTCTGTGCCCTGAGCTGGCCTGGAATAAAGGATGGCATGCAGCTAAGGAGTCTCTTTCCCCACACCTGCCTCTCGCACAACAGACACGTCTTGTTCTTTTCTTTCCTCTCCCTGCTCCAGAAAGGAGGTAAGAAAGGGAGAAGAGGAGCAGGGGACCACTTTAGAGTGTGGGGCTGCTCCTTCAGTCAAGGTTGCAGAGGGAAAAGGCACCTCTGTTTCAAAGGAGTTCTTCCTAACGGTATGGTCTGTGCATGTGCTGGAGGAGAGGCGAGAGCAGGGGGTGGGGGTGGGGGTCTGGAGGTTAGACCTCCACGGGGGCCTGGATCTCTGCCTCTGACACTAGGAAAAGCCCCTCCCATCCTTACAGTCATAGTCTCAGATCACATCACCGTCCTCCAAACAACAATGCTAATAATAGCATTAACAACGATGACAAAAATAATTGCAACCGACACTTTCTCGTTACTTACTCTGGACCTGGGTCTGTTCTGTGAGTTTCACTTCTTTGAATTTATGTCCTGCTCATGAGAACTTTGCAAGGTAGGGACTCTCAGTATCTCCATTTTACAGATGAAGACACCAAGGCACAGAGAAACTAAGGGCTGGGAAGCACAGAGTTGATGGCCGGAATTGCTGGGACCCCAGCACAGGTTCCTGGGTCCACGTGGGGTCTCCATAGGCTCTCCTGCCACCCTGGGCTGTAGGGGTCCATGCGAGTCTGCGCAGAGATGAACCCCGTGGCCCAGCCCCTCCCCTATCTGCTTTCTCTTTGTTGTCTGGGACGCACTGCCTAACTTGGGGCTGTGTGGTGGTTTGGGTCTTCTTGTAGGTCCTGGTGAAGGTTGGTTAAGACTCTGTTAATTCAGAGTAACTGTAGGCAGGACTTGTTAGAGGTGGACAACAGTCACAGAACAGCGCGCTAATCGGGCCCATGTCATTGGTTTCCAGCATGAGTTGTGGTCCAAAAGGACCACTGAGAACCCTGCCCAGTGTTATTCATTGCAGTGTATGAAGTGAGCTGGGGTAGACGCTAGCTGCAACTCGCTTTGGGGCATGTGTGTGTCCCTCCATGTATGTAGGATGTGGTATGGGGGAGACAAAGTGAAAAAGGACATCTCAGCTTTTGGATGCTGTCACCTAGGTTGATCCTAATTTTACCATTATTTCAGTATACTTGGACTTCTTGCCTTGAATTCTGTTTGGATTTCACTCCTGGTTCTCCTCCTACTCTCCCCCACAACAAGGAAAGAAGCTAAGCTTCTCTCTCTCTGATCCCGAATTAATCCCATGCTTCTCCTGAATAAACTGCATGGGTTCCTTGAGCTAGGACAGTGCAGGGCGTGGAGAAGCAACTAGCGGGGCTCCCAGGTTTCACCACCCAGTTGCAGAGATAGTTGTCAGGTTCCGGAACCATCCAGCAGTGCAGGACTAGGTGGACAGATAAGCAGATAGTTAATGTGGTAGGTAGATGGTACCAAACTGTATTTCTGCCTCTAACTTGGGGGGGTGTCCATAAAAGTTAGAATCTCGGGGATGCAGCTGTTCTTCAAAGGATGGGCAGGCCTTGGACAGCAATGAAACTGTGAGGCTGGAGTGAGCGAGACGGAGAATAGATACCTCACATTTGCAGGACTGAATATTCAGCACTGGGTCTAGAGATATAAGCACCCTCAACTGGTGTCCTTGTCCTTCTCTAAAAAGTGGGATAATCCTTATCTTCTCCATTTCACAGGAATATTGGGAGGACCAAATGAGACCAAGTGCTTTGTAAATTAGCACAGATTGAGGGGACTGTTGAGTTCTCTGCATAACCCACTTTAGGATTCAAGAGACCTTAATACTGAGGGATTCGCTGAGCAACTTACCCAAGGTCACCCAATTCACGGAGCTGACAAAACCAAGGCCACAGTTTACATAAAAGAATGTGATGGAAATGAGTAGGGACCATGGGAGTAGTCTCCCAGCCAGACATGTGTCTGAGGACATTATGACAGTGTGGGGAATGAGGACCATGGAAGGGTTTTGGGCAGAGGGCTGATATGCAACCTTCTCAAACCCAGTCTCCTCTTAGAACTCATCCACAATGATGCCTGTTCATCTTGAGCCTTCTTTTTCTAGAAGTTTGCCTTTTCCTTAGCATGGCACAATTTAGTAAACTTATTCTAGTATATAGCTAATACTGACACATGTAGCTATAGATCGTTATACACGTATGTACAAGATAAAGACAATATATGCTGTTACAGTAATGGTTTTATGTGAGCCGTCTCATGACTTTATGTCAGTTCTCTCTCGATTGAGAGTCCCTTAAATCGAGGGACACAAACATACTTCTTCATCTGTCTAGGCCCAAAGTAAAGATTCATAGGATATACAATTTCTTCTGAAAGTGTAGCTATTTTTAAAATTGGACTTTATTAGAAGTTATGATGCAAATATGGAGCTCCTTTATAAGGCATACAGCTTGCATGCAAATAAGCCACAGAAATGTTTTTAATTAGCAAAACCTAAATTTGTCTCAGTAAGTTAGTCTTTCTCCTTACTCTCCCACATCCCCAAATCTTTAAATCATTAAATGATTGCTTACTCATTCCTTTCCACAGAGTGGCAGAGGTCAACTTTATCAAATTTGGCCAAATATTATCACAACTGGGACCTTTTATTTCATGTTTATTTGCTGATTTAGATGCTCATTCACAGGCAGAATTGGTTAGTGGGCAGATCGGGGGTCCAATCTTTGGGGTGGGACAGCCAAAACCTAACCTTTGCCTCTTATAATAAGAAGACCTAGTATGGGGACTGGCTTCCCTTTTATCTAAGCATTTGACCTACTTAGGTAGCATATAGTTAAGAATGTATACTGAAAATATTAATCTCTTTAAAGATGTGTCCTGGAAACATGAATATTAACTAATTTTAATATTAATCCAGCAAATGCTCCTTTCCTCTTCCTCATGGCCCTCTCATGTGGGCAAAGGGGCTGTACTTTAGGGAGCTAGGGTTTGCCTTGAACATAACCCAGGCCACACAAATGGGCACTGTCCCTGTTAGTCATGGTTTTAAAGTTTCTTCATTTTACTCACAATTATAGTCTCTCCCAACACAAATGAAGCCTCCTTCCCAGCTGGAGTTGTTGGAGCTACGTGTTCAGGTCCCCCGATCCCAACTCTCCTTTGACACTTGCACTGTGAACTACTGGGCTTCTGGGAACAGCAAACGGCGCTCCCCATCCTCCTTTCCCACAGCATTTCAAAGGTCCCAGGCAGGCTCCAGCCAATGTCATGGAGCATTCCTCTCCCTCAGCACTCCCCAGACCAAAGGAGCCTGCGGGGAATGAGAATCTCCTGAAATGTGGCTGAGCCTCCCTCTGAATGCTAGTCACAGAGTCTCCTTAGAGACTGCCCTGAGTTCATTCTTGGCTCAACTGTTCTCAGGGGACATGTGTAGTATTGTGCCAAGAACAGTAAAGAAATCATAAAGGAAAGCAGCCCTGGTCATCCAAGTCAGAGCCGCCATTGTTTCCTCGAGCTTCCCTGGGCCGGGCCCTAGCCTGGCATGGATGTGTCAATCTCCGTTTGGGCATTTAGGAAATAGAGACTCCAAGAGGTTCCCCAAAACTCAAGCAGTTACTCAAGTAATGTAGAAACTCGAGAAGTTACCAGCTCAATCGGTTAGTGGGCAGAAACGGGATACACCCTTTAAGGCTGGATCCCGCGAACACTTGCGTTTCTACTTCATATGATCCAGAAGATCTGGCACAGAGATTGGCCTCATAAGACACAAGCTCAATAGTCTTTTTTCTTTTTTTTTTAAGATTTTATTGAATTATCCTAGAAAGCAGGCAGAGGGGAAGGCAAAGGGATAAACAGACTCTGCCCTGAGCAAGGAGCCTGACGGGGGTCTTGATCTCACCACCCTGACAGCAAAACCTGGGCTGAAGCCAAGAGTTGGAGGCTCAACTGACTGAACCACCCAGGCACTCCCATGAGTTGAATAGTCTTGGGCAAGTCACTTTACTGCTCCCCGCCTTCCTGGCCTCAGTTGTGTCTCTACCTCTGCTTGTAAAATGAAGAGTCATTCCATCATTCCCACAGCTGATGTTAATTGTTTACGAGGTGTCAGACTTTGAGGAAATACACTCTTCCTCTCAGAGCATCTTTCCAAATTAAATAGTGTATTTAAAATGTTTTTTTTTTTTTTTTTTTTTTTTTCATCAGGAAGTGCAATACAAGGGTCTCACAGTCTCTGGGTACCTCTTACCCATAAAATCCCAAAACCAATAAGAAAGCTTGATGTGAGGAGATGTGAGCCAAGCTGGGTATCTCAGAAATGACTACGGATCTCAAATTCAGGTTTTGTTTTACTTTGACATTATTTACTTTGACATTATTTTACTTTGACATTTGTTTTACTTTGACATATCCAATGGGATAATGTCATTTTATTGCTGAAAGGAAATTCTAAGAAGGCTCATTGAATCTAACGTCTTCATTTTACAGATGATAAAATGGAAGGTTATAGAAATTAAGGTATTTGGTTGAGATCAGACTCCATCAACTGCAGAGCTGGGACTCGTTAGCTTTTGATTTCTGGCTTGCAGTCTTTTTAAATTCTCTAGTTCTTGGACTGATCCCCAGTGAAGCTGGTAGCTAAGACAATAATGAGGATAATAAGATCCTGGCCTCTACCTCACGGCACATTTTTTCCAAAGTTCAAACATCTCTGTACTACTCTCATGGCTTTTCTTCTGCCACCTCCACACCACCCACACTCTAATTTTCTTAATATATGTCTTTGAATCAAGTCATTTTTTTTCTTTAGATACTTACTACATATTGTTTAACGATAAAAGCTATGGAGTCATGAGTTCAGTGCTATTTTATTCTTTTTTTTTTTTTTAAATTCGCATGAAAACAAAGCCGGTTTTATTAGGATAAAAACATATTCAGCACCTTGCATGCTACCCATGTAGGGACCATACTTTGGGAACACGGCTCCCATGACCACCTGTTTCTCAAACGGTCTCAGGGAGGAGATGTCGGGCTGGGGGGAAAGCAGCTGCCCTCAGGCCCCTGAAAGAGGCCACAGAGAATGGACGGTTGAAATTTGGGGCCAACAGCCCCTGTGTCAACTCCTGCCACCGCTCTAGGGAGTGCGGCAGCGGCAGCTTCATGAATACTGCTGCTCGGTGGAGGCCGACGTTGGTGGAAATGTGACATAGGGGGACAGCAGTCCTGCCTCAGCCTCTCCCAGGAGCAGTGCAGACACGGAGGAAGACCGGATTTCTGGGTCCATGATGCTAACTAAGCCCCGGCATCTGTCCCCTCACATGCCCCATGTCCGTTCTGCTCTTCTCCGTCTCTCTGTAGCACAGATTTACAGTGCCTGGCATCACAGCCCATCGTTACTGTTTTTTAAATTACTTTATACAGTGAACATAATTGAGCTTGGGCTGGGAGTTAGAACTTCTAAGGAGCTGAGAGCAGCACGACTTGCCATGGGTGGGAATCTCAGCTCAGATTCCTGGGGGCATAAAGAGGGGGGGGCGGGTTGGAGTGATTTCTAACAGAGAATCCCTCCTATTGTTTGCCCTGGATGAGAAGAACTCTCTTCTGAAAATTCTGATCTGTCAGTGTGAGTGGGTCGTCTGTGTCACGTTGGCTCACCAAATTCCTCCACTGGGGGACATAGGTATTTTGGTTTAGGAGTCAACCAGAAAGAGGAAAAGAAAACCCCTAAACCTCTCTGCCACCAGAGCATCCTTAATGTAATTAGCATTGAAATGATCCAAAAGAATTTCCTGGGGGTTCTTTTCTTCTGGGGTCAACTAGCTGCATGTCAGGGGGCAGGAGGAGGAAAGTGTAGGCTGGCAAGTCTGCCTTTTGTAGCCTCGGACTTAAGACATGAAAGACCAGGTTGGGAATCATCCCTTTGTGAATGACTCAGAGGGGAAAAATAATGGATGGCGGGAAGCAAGCCACCGTCTTGCTTAAGAGCTCTCATTTATCTCCATGGACACCGAAGGAGAGGTTTTTCGTTGTTATTTCTTTAGTATTTCAATGATGACAGTGAGGCGTGACCATGGATAAAACAATCCTGAGGGTAAAATAAACCAGAGAAGTTGGCATTTGCCTTTTTGAGACTAAGCCAGGCAGATGAGGTTCAGGTTCCTTCAGGGTTCACCAGCCTTAGCAAGTAAGACCTTCCACAGGGCTATTTCTTCGGTTCCAAGGTCGTGAGTGAGAAGGAAGGAACCTCAGAGCCGGAAACAGAGTCCTAACCCCGTGTGCCGCGCAGTGTGCAAATTTATTAATTTTATCACGGAATACGGGTGGATGGAGTTATTTTTCCCTTTCATACACTGTTTTCTGTTTGGGGTTATAGACAGGTACTTAAATGGATCCTTATTCCCTAAGATTTACAGTAATAATCCTTTTGGGAGTCTGCAAGTGTTTTACAAACATTCTGATTTTCCAGGTTAAGAAGATTAAAGTCTAGAAGAGTCAAGCCTGTGTGGGTATCTGTGCGAAGAGCTGGCTAGCACTGTAATAATAATCGCTAATATGTACTTTAGTGCGGGTTCTGCAAGACACACTGCATACCCTCGTCTCCGTTAATCCTAACGAGCAGCCTCTGAGGCAAGGACAGCAACTCTATGGCCTTCGTTTTAGAGATGAGGAAGATGTGACACCCAGTGAAGAACACACTTGCCCACGTCTCCCATCCAACAAGTGGTATGGGTGAGATCTGAACCCAGCAGTCTGAGGCCAGAGTTTGTATTATTAATTAAGTAATATAAGAATATTACTTCTAGTCCTTCTAGAGCCAGGCTTTAAAACGACCCCACCATCTCTCCAAACAGAAATATGGCAAAGTGTTTTTGATGGCCTACTTCCATGGACTGACTGAGATTTTATGATCTTAATGTAAATTCACATTCATTTTTAAATTTACTTTATTTTTCTCCAAGATTTTATTTATTTGTGTGTGAGAGAGAGCGCGCACAAGCAGGGGGGAGGGGCAAAGGCAGAGAGAGAGAATCTCCAGAAGACCTCGCTGAGTGTGGAGCCGGATAGGGGGCTCGATCTCATCAGTCTAAGATCACAACCTGCGCCGAAACCAAGAGTCCCACACGTAACCGGCTGAGCCACCCAGGCACGCCACACCTACATTTTTGAGATTGTGGTTCCCACCCGAAGACCACGAGTCTGATGATAAAAGCAAGGTACTGTTCAATGAAATGTTGTCTCTTATCGGCCAATATTTTTCTTTCATAAGACCTGAGGCACAAGGCATGCCGAGGGCAGTATTAATTAAGCACCCATTATGTGTTCTCCTAGTACAATGCTCCCTGGTCAGTACTCTGTGGGGCGGGGGGCGATATTTAGGCTCTTATCTGATCAAGACGATGGCTGGTGCTGATCCATTTTCACTTCCCTGTTATCATTTGATAATGAAAAGACACGATCTTTAGAGTGAGAAGATTACGGTTAAAGGGTCTGGATATAGAATTGAGTCTCCTCCAGTCAGTCTCCCCAGTGAGACAGCCAGCCATAGATTCATTAATGATATCAGCTGTGCTTATAAGCGAAATCCCACTCTCTCAGAGAAGCATTTCCAGAATCACTTTAGTCATATATGACTGGGGAAAGTATTTGAGACAGAAAATAAGAAAAGTGTTCCACCGAGACTGAAACTGTTCAAATGTAATGAAAGGTGATACCGAGACAATTAAAATATGGGATGGAGTTGAGCTGTTACCAGGTAACAACAGAAATGGTAACTAGCTCGTTTTATTACCTTGACATATATTTTTCAAAGGATAATTTGGAAATATTTCATCGTTAGATTTCAGATTAAGATTTAGGTAGTAAAAGTAAATCAAAGGAGAAATAAAAGTAGTAGAGACAAGAATTCAGAATAATTTTTACCTAAAATAAAATCTGATCATTGGAGCTTCTTAGTGGGAATTTACTTGGGATTCACAAGCTTTGAGGTTTAGGCTAAGTGTCAAAAAGTGGGTCCAAAATTTAAAAACTGTGAGTGAGGGTTTATAGCAATCTATAACTTCATCATCTCTGAAGTCCTTGGGAACCAAAAGCAGGAGGGGGTTAACAGGGTAGGAAGAGCGTTGTGGTGGGAAGGGGGATGCCCTGAAACCCACAGTGGCAGCAGAGCGAGCTTCAGACAGTCTATAACTCTGGCTGTGTATTAGGGGGTATCTGTGTGCACAGGTATTATGAACTGAATGTCTGCACCCAATCCCCAACTCATACATTGGATCTTACCCCCAATAAGGTAATATTAGGAGGCAGGATGCGGGGCCATTGGGAGATGATTAGGTTGTGAAGGTGGAGTCTTCATGAGTGGGATTAGTGTCCTTATAAAAGAGACCCCAGAGAGCTCCCTTGCGCCTTCTGCCATGGGAGAACACAGTAAGAAGACCGTTGTGTGTGAACCAAGAAACAGGGGGTCTTGCCAGGCACTAAATCGGCAGGTGCCTTCATCTTGTGCTTTCTAGCCTCCAGAACTCTCAGAACCACCTGTAGTTTAGGCCACCCACCCCTAATGGGATTTTTGTCCTCATAGCCCAGACTGATTAAGACAATAGGGGAAAGTGTTTTCTTATTCTCGATCAAAAGTTATCATTTTTGAAGCTAAGAAAATATGTGAGTTTATTATCTAAAGTTTGATATTTAGTCATTAAACCAGACCTTCGGTGCTAGGAATATATCTGTGAGCCACATAGACAAGGCCACACTCTCATGTACCTGGAAACACAGCATAAACAGTGAATAAAAAGCCACAGGAGTATATGTGAAGAAGAGATACAACTGAACTGTGACAGTGTGTACCCGAAGACAGAGCGGGGCTGGGGGACAGGACATGCATCCTGAGCAGGTGATGTTTGAGCTGGAATGAGTTAGAATTAACGGGTGAAGAGATGTGTTTTGGGTTCCCAGGAGAAGCATTCTAATGAGGAAAGGCCCTGTGTCGAAAGAGAGAGAGAGGGAGAGAGAGAGAGAGAGAGATCCATCAGCATATTCATGGGACAGAGGGAGCACAGTGTGGAAGGTACAAAGACCTAAGGGTAGAGCAGGGATGGCAGGCACAGCCCCGCCCTACAGGGCTCTTTCGGCTGTGGGTGTCATCCTCAGGGCAGTGGGAGGCCCCAGAGGGTCTGGGATGCAGGTCGGAGTGAGGTGATGTGTGACCTGAGCAGATCTGTGCATAATCGTCCCTCTGCTGCCGTGTGGAGAATGGGCAGGATGAGGCTGGGGCAGGGGAGCATGTGGCAGAGGATCACAAAAAGGGATTATGGGAGCCTGGACGCGAGAAGGAGAATGAAGAGAAGTGGATGCGTTTGGCAGCTGCTAAGACTTTGGTGATGGCGAGGACACAGGGAGTAAGGAAGGAGCGACGCGGAAAGGTGACGGCACCATCTAGGGTAAGAGGTCAGGCCTGGGCGTGCAAGACGATGGGATGTCTGTACCACCGAGCCTAAGATGGATAGAACGCATTTTAGGACTACTGCTTCGTGACACATTCTGGGCATTCTGAAAGAATCTGATCGGTAAATGTTTAACATTTTTTAAAAAAGATTTTCTTTATTTAATTGAGAGAAAGAGAGTGAGAGAGAGAGCATGAGAGGGGAGAGGGTGAGAAAGAGAAGCAGACTCCCCACTGAGCCAGGAGCCGGAGGCAGGACTCGACCTCGGGACTCTGGGATCATGCCCTGAGCTGCTTAAGCAACGGATCTACCCAGGCGCCCATGTTTAACATTCTTTTATTTTATTTTATTTTATTAATTATTTATTTATTTTAAAAATATTTTATTTATTTATTTGACAGAGAGACAGATCACAAGCATGCAGAGAGGCAGGCAGAGAGAGAGGGAAGCAGGCTCCCTACTGAGCAGAGAGCCCGATGTGGGACTCGATCCCAGGACCCTGAGATCATGACCTGAGCTGAAGGCAGAGGCTTTAACCCACTGAGCCACCCTGGCACCCTAACATTCTTTTAGATGATCTTCCCACCTCTGTGTTTTCAATAGGTCATATATATTTTTAACAATACATCATTTAAATATTGTGGTTATTAACAGTGTATTAACAATATACACATTTTTTTCCCTAAAAGTTTTCCATGTGTACTTTAAAAAGTAGTCTTCCACTTTTTTAGGACTTCATTCTTTTTCAGATCTCTGTCTCCTCCCAAGAGTTCATCATGGAATAAGGAAATGTCGTGTGGAGCTAAAAGTCCCTTGCAGGTATGGTGGCAGGGCTGTCTAGATGTCTCTGTCTGCCAAATGCCATTTATGGAAGGGGATTTATTAGTGAAGTTCCTACCAAATAAAGACTGGGGTTCAGACTAGTAATTTAAAGTTCAAAGACCTTCATCAATTTTCCCAATTATGTGGCCTTCCCCTTGTCCTGAGAAGTGTGAGTGGCACAGTAAGGCAGTGGACACTTGGATTTTACAGACAAAGGAGAATATTCACTCTGCAATAAGCAAAGTGACTATAATTTTAAAGTTTGCATTTGCAAGAATTGAAGATATCTCCAATATAATTTGGTGTGCAATATCAGTCAACGAAACCTAATCCTAACCCTAACTCTTTGGCAGAACAGATACCATCAAGATCACCTAACTGGAATGTTCTGGGGATCACCCAGGGTCTTTCCTGTGCCCACTGCTAGCCGGACTCTCAGAACACGTATATTCTGAGACTCATATGAATATGAATCTCATTTCTTCAGCATAGGATAATTGTATTGCACAATTTCTTAGCATGATAAGCCAGGAAGACTGCCCTTCTTGTATTTGGTTTATAGTTAAGAGCCCTTAAAGCCAGAGTAATGAAGTGACATGGTCTATCAGTGACAATGGGAAACTGGAAACCAGGTAGAAACTGGTCCATGTTTCTGGTACCGAACACCTTGCAACTTACCATACCTATTCCTACCACAGGAATATCTTTAAAATATAATTCTCAGCATTTTCTTCTCTCTGTGGAAACTTTTGATGACTCTCAATGGTCTGGCAAGTAAAGTAAACCACCTCCTCCTGTTACTCAGGTCCTCTAACAAGTGTTTCTGTCCTGAAACCTTGTTTCTTGCTTCTACAAGTCCCCCTTCAGTGCAGTCTGGGATTCGCTAACCTAGGCTACTCGCCATGCTGGGCACATGCTACCTTGTAGGCTCTGCAAGGACAGTGATGCCTTATTCATGGCCGAACCCCTCGTACCCAGCCTCACAGCCAAAGCTCAGTAGAAGTTTGTTGAAGACGGTGGGCATTCTTTGTTATGATAAATACAACAACAAAAATAACAGTAAAAATAGTAAAATGCAAAACATGATGATGATGATAAATCATAGTGCAATAACAATTGTAGACACTGACTGAGCCATTGGTCAATAGCTGTTAAGCTGTAAATTTCTTAATTAAACCTTACAGTAATCCCGTCACGGGGATACTATCCTTATCTCAGTTTACCGACGAGATGACCAATGCTCAGAGAGATTACAACCTCTGCTACTGGTTGACTGACTCTTTGATTCACATATTCAGCAAACGTTAATGAGGGTCTCCTACGTATCAGGCTCTGTTCTAGGGATCCGGGATGTAGCCTGCATCCTCCTCTTTGTGAACAAATTCCTTGCTTTCATGGCGCTGACAGTCTAGTGGCCGAAAACAGACACCCACTTGCTAAAAAAATGAGATAAAGTCAGAAGGGGTAAGCACTCATCAGGAAAGTAAGTGAGGGTAACGGAAGCAGCAGTGACGGGAAGACGATCTTACAAAGACGTAAGGGGAAAGGCTCACTGTGGGGATGGACGTCAACAAAGTCTCGACAGGTGAAAAAGAGTGAGCGCCACTGAAGACCTAGAGGGAAAATACTTCAGGCAGAGGGAACAGCAAATACAAAGGACCAGAGGCAAGATTGTCTTTAGTGTGTTCCGGAAATAGTAAGGCTTCCCCTGTGCTTGCAGGTGAAAGTGGAAAAGGAAAGGAGAGCAGACACTGCATGGGTTAGACCGTGGGAGCCCTGCAGGTGTGACGCAGACTCGGCTTTGGCTGTGCTTCTGGCGGGGAAGCAATGGAGCAACAGGGTCTGTCCTCAGTGTTGGAAGGCTCTCTCTGGCAAGGGAGAGCTAGTGGGGACCCGTGATAGGACTACTAAAGTCCTACTGGTGAGAGGAGGGAGAGGGCTGAGGGGAGCCTGGGCTCGGATGGTCTGCACGAGGAGTCTGTGAGGAAAGGAGGAGCCCAGGACTAGCCCAGGGTTTCTGGAAGGCAAGGGAGGAGCAGTTCCAGATAAGGAAATCAGGAACTCACTGTACATCTATTCAGTACGAGAGGACTATGAGCCACAGCAGATGACAATGAGCCATGTTGGTTGACATGTTGGTTGAAGATGTAACACATCTTCAGTTACATTGAAACAAACATAGGCTGAGGAGGGCACTGGGCCCCTCTGCAAGACAGGTTCTGGTGCCTGCAGTGCTGCGTCGGTTCTCAGCTACTTTGCCATCAGTTCCCTGAATCTCCCTGGCCCTGTCTCTCTTTAGGTCCAAATTCCCTTCCTCTCCTTGGACTCAGCTCATGGGCTTCCTCCATCCTGGAACCTTCCCTCGGACCCTAGTCACGTCGCCCTGCCATGACATTCACCTGGTTTTAGCATTATTCACTGGTGACCATGTCTGGGTATCTGCTGAGTGGACAAGTCCTTGGATGAATAAGAATATGCCATGTGAACTCCATCAAGAACAAGACAAAAACACTAATCAGAAGTGTGGTATAATTATCGACACTATGAAAGGCAGCTCAAGGATCTCTAAATGAGACCCCCGACTGGTAATCTGTCAGCATCGGCTCTGGGTGCTGCTGGCCGGAGGGGCTGGGGAAGGAGCAGCTCAACAATCCCCGCCCGGTCAAAGAAGGCTTGATTGTGGTTTCCGGGATCTGGGCTCTGGGCCCAGTTCTGCCACTGGGCGGTGTGACCTTGGGCGAGGTACTCCAAACTTGTGCAGCATAATTTCCTCACCTTTGAAATGAGCAGACTGTATCCCATCTGCTCAAAGATCCTTGCGCCCACTCCAGTTCCTTCTCAGATTAGAAACTAATGTGGTCATGCTAGTGGTATGAGGAGTGACTCGGGCCCTTTCTCTCTACTGAAGCTATGAAATCTCAAAGACTGGTCTTCTCCTTCTTTGCCTTGAGCACAGGGTACTGGTAGATGCAGAGTAAATATCTTTTGATTTACTAGGTCACAGGATGAATCCTTCTTGATCTATGAAATGTACCCTGGACGGATCTCTCTGTAGCCTACCCCCAGATCTCTTCTTGAGTCAGTCCCTCAATCCTTCCTTAGGTTCCCTGGGTGCGGTACCCCTAGAACTATCACGGCTCATGACCCAGGTCCGTCACTGATTTGGTGCTTCTTGACCCTGCTGGATCAGATTTAAGGAAATCAAGACACAGGTTGTACAACACAGGCCAAAATGCTGGGACGGGCCTTCGCTAACCCAGCCTGTGAAAGGAGGGTGCTTGCAGGAAGTAGCAGGTAGTATCAGATTATGGAGAATCTTGCTTCCAAGCTCAGAGTCTGTGCTCAGGAATATGAATCTACCATGTCTGGACTATCCTGGAGGGGCAGCAAGTGGAGAAAGGGAAATCAGCTGGAAAACTGAAGAAACAATGTCATGGTGGGGTGGCAGGGAGGGCCGCCCTGGGACACAGAGAGAAGAGATCTGGACAGAGATCTGGAGGAGATCTCTGGGACAGAGGGAAGAGATCAGGACCTCTTTGAGCCTGTATCTTGCTGGCCCCTTTGCTAGGGACAGTCCTTAAGATGCCTTAAGATGCCAGGTCCAGTCCACACCCACCCTGTTCCAGGAACCGTGTCCATGCTAAGATGGTCCCTGCACATTGGGGCCATGGTGAGTAGCAGGCAGCAAGTGGGGGCGTGGGCTTGGTGTGGAAAGTGCATCGAAATGCTGTGGGATGAGTGTCGGCTGGACGTGTAAGCAGGGTGCTAGTGGGTTCGGGGTCTGCACAGAGGAAATCAACATTCGAACTGGCTGTGCCCCTCTCCAACCTTCTGATGAGCCCTCCGCGGGGCTGAGCTGGATGGACAGCGCTGTGGCTTTCCCTCTTCTTGGCTTCTGGCTGCATAGCAGAGGGGAGCCGGCGAGAGCGGAAGACTTACTTCCTTCACTCCCAGGAGAAGAGCCTTGGGTGAGCCGTGTCTCAGCCAAGAGTCACTGCTTCTGTCAAGGTCATCTGTTCCACAAGACTCTTCTTCTGGGTCCTGGTGATCGTTCCCTCCTCCTAGGCCTGACTCATAATGGTTCTGCTATTATGCTCCCCTGTTGTTCCCCCAGACCCCAGCCAAGACCTTTGTGATCAATTTCTTTATCTCAGTGTGACTGAATCTCTCTCTCTCTCTCTCTCTCTCTCTCGTTGGGACGGTCAGTGATATACTCGGCCTTTGAAATAAGAATAGCTGCTTCTTTGGGATTTTATCTACCAGTAAACTGTGAGCTCTTCCCAGAGGAATCAGGTCTTGCTCATCTCAGCCCTCTCTCTCCACTTCTACTGTCTATGGGAGCTTCTGTTCATGCAGGTTCCTTACTGATTGTTAAAAGATGTTCATTTCTCCTCAGTCACAGCCATGCCATGCGTCCGACCCCAGCTGGTCATGTGGCTGTGTTCTGAGCGTTCCCCAGGGAAGGGGCCATAGCTCCGTTTCCCCCTTCACCTTCTGGCTGTTCCCACCTCACTGTTCCTCACTCGAGAGTCCAAACACTCCCACTAAGGCCTTTTCCTTCTCAATACCCTGAAACTGACCATCTTTACGTCAATGCCAGAGGCATGTGACCTCAGAAGAGACCCTAAATCTCTCTCCACCATGATGTCCAAGATTGCAAAACCAAGATAAGAATCACACTGACTTCAGAGGACCACTGGGAGAATTCAAACAAATGCAATGGCCTGTAAAATTTATTGTCTTTCTCATGAAATATATCAGTGACTTTAAAGAATAAGCCAGTTCTCTACACCCCCCCCCCCCTTACCCTACTTGGCTTGACTGGTTTCCATGAGGTAAGCACTCCGTTAATACACCAAGCAAAATTCTAATAACTGAGTGCTCCCTCCCCTCTGGGAACTGTTCTAAGCACTTCACAGGTCCTCTCACTGAAGCCCCACAAGAATCATGTCCGACAGAACCTATTTCGTTCCCATTTTACAGACGAAGAACAGTAACGGTACAGAAAGATGAAGTCACTTGCCCAAGGGCAGGCGCCAGTTTTAAACCCAGGAAGCTGGGCCAAAAGCCACACAGATCGCCCCTCTGTTGATGCTGTCTCCCCTGCTGACATTGTCGGGGACATATGTGAAGTGCAATCATAAGGACCCGAGCAATCAGTGAGGCAGCATGTGGGAGTTAACCAAGGGACTGAAAGCCACGTTGGCCCCTCGCTGGAAGTTCTTGCGGACGGACCTCTGGCTTGGCCCCCCTGATTCAAGTCCAATGGCGCGGGGTTAACGGGGCTGCTTTCTTCGCACCTCGGGGTTTCGGGACCCAGACTCACCTGAACTGAGCGCGTGCTCCACTTCCTGCATGATCACGCCCGGGGAGGCGGTGGTCTCCATGTCCACCATCAGACAGGTCACTTTGGCCGGCGCCGTGGCTTGGGGCGTCGTGTCCGCGGGCCTCGGCTGGGCTGTGGCATGGGAAGTGGGTGTGTGCGCAGAGCTCGGCTCTTCCGTCGGGGACCCCGGTGGGGCTGGGGACCCCGGTGGGGCTGGGGACCCCGGTGGGGCTGGGGATCCCGGTGGGGTTGGGGATCCCGGTGGCGTTGGGGACCCCGGTGGGGTCGGGGCCCCCGTGGGCTCGGTGCTGGTGTGGGCAGAGCTGTGATTGGCGCTGGTGGGGGAGGCGGACGAAACCTCCCCGGCTGGAGAGGTCGACAGGGGTGGGGGCGAGGAGGCCGGAGCCTGAGGGGAGGGGAGCGTGGGAGAGCCGGCGGGGGCCTCGGAGGGGGCCCGGGACCCCGTCGGGGGCGCGCTTGGCTCCTCGGTTGTGCTCGGGCCGCGCTCCGAGGGTGTGGGTGTTAAGGGCGCCCCGCCGCCGGCGGGGGAGGCCGCCGCGCTCGGGCCTCCCCAGGGAGAGGCTGGGCTGCTCGGGCCCGCTTCTCCGGGCTCTGCGGAAACGTTCCTGGGGCGTGTGGGCGCCGGGGCCGAGGCCGGAGCCGGGAGGACCGCGTGGCCGGGGGCGCCGCTGGTCGGGGAGGCAGGAGGGCTGCGGGGCGCGCTGGTCCAGCCGGCCGTGGACGGGAGAGCGTTGGCCGGAAGAGACACGGGGAAGGGGGCCGACGACGGCAGGCTGTGCACCCGCAGGCCTGTGGAAGAGCCAGCACAGACGCGGTTAGCGCGCACGCCTGGGCCGGCTGCGCCCCGCGCTGCCACCGGCCTCTCGCGCCTTGCGCGGCGCCCTCCCAGCTGGGAAGGTGACCGGTGCCTCTCTTCTCCCCACTCCCTCTCCCTCCTCCCGCTGTGTCCCTCGGTGGGAACCAGCCTGAAGGCCCAGCGAGACACACGTGTAGCCAACACAGGGAAGGAGCTCGTCTTGTCCCCTGCTTGCTTGAAACTGCCCTTAACTGGGGAACTGACCTTCCCCGGGAACTTTCTGGATTGCTTGGGGGTGTGTGTGTGTGAACCCCAGTACCTGCGCTGACGGTGGCGGATCTGGGGTTGGTGAGAGCAGAGCTGGAGGAGCTCCTGTGTCGGTCGGCTGCTCCCTGGCCCAGAGGTTGTGAGCTCTGCTCTGTGTGTGTGTGTGTGTGTGTGTGTGTGTGTGTGTGTGCGCGGGCGCACAGGGATACTAGGGCTGTGGGCTTGCTGCTGGGTTGAGTCAAGATGTGAACACATTCTCTGTGAAGGGGGAAAGGCAAGAGGTCCTGGAAGAAAACCTGACGGGACGAATATGTTTTGGAAGTATTATCTGGGACTGGAAGGTAGTTCTTTCAAATTCTAGCCTCGGGTCTTTACAATCATATCATTTTGCAAAATGGTTCCCCTTCACATTTTCTAACATTTAGAATTAGTTTCTGGTCTTCCTTCCTTCCCTCCTCCCTCCATTTACATATTCCGTTTAATTAACTAATTCTTTCATTTATTCAAGTACTTAATAAATGGCTTCTATCACTGAGTGCTATCACTCACCCAGTCTTGAATTTTTATTTCACTTTTTATGTAAACCACCTTCAGATTGAGTCCCCAGGCCCCTCACCATCCCCCAACGAGCTTTTCCTCTAGTCATTTCCATTCAGTGGTTGACACCTTCTTTCAGTCAGTTGCTCAGTTAAAAATGGAGACATCACCCTTAATGCACCCCTTTACCCCCCACCCCATATCAAATCCACTGGTGAGTCAGGATGACTCTACCTCGAAAATACATCCCAACCCAACCACCTTTCTCCACCTCCTCCATCATCTCAAGATCACCTGAGCCACCAGTCCCTTGCCGAGACAACTGCCATAATCTCTTCATGGGTCTTCTGCCCTTTGGATTTTCTCCCTTTCAGTTTGTTTCCACAGAGCAGCTGGTATGATCTTTTATTGGTATATCAGAGCATGTTCTTTAATTGGTCAAAACCCTTCAAAGCCATTCTGCTGCACTTACAACAAAATTCCAAACTAATCCCCTGTGTCGCTCCGTGCTCTCCCCATCATTCAGGTTGGTCTCTGCTCAGATGTCACCTCCTTCTCAGAGGAGCCTTCCCAGATGACCCCAACTGAAATCCTCCCCACTCCAGCTCCTTGTTCCGTTTTTAAAAGATGAATTTTTTAATTGTTAAAGTGCATGTAACATTTACCATTGTAACCATTTTAAAACCGGCTTATTTCTTTCAAAGAGAGAGAGGAAGTGCAGGGCTTGGGGGAAGGGGTAGAGCAAGAGGGAGAGAGAGTCTCAAGCAGACTCCACGCTGAGCATAGAGCCTGATGGTGGGCTTGGTCAGGGCTCCATCTCACAATCCTGAAATCATGACCTGAGCCCAAACCAAGAGTTGGAGGTCTAACTGACTGTGCCACCCAGGCGCCCCATTTTAACCATTAAAAAAAAAAATTTATTTATTTGACACAGAGAGATCACAAGTAGGCAGAGAGGCAGGCAGAGAGAGAGAGGGGGGATGCAGGCTCCCCGCTGAGCAGAGAGCCCGATGCGAGACTCGATCCCAGGACCCTGAGATCATGACCTGAGCCGAAGGCAGAGGCTTAACCCACTGAGCCACCCAGGTGCCTCATTTTAACCATTTTTAAGCTAAGTGGAATTCAGTGCCATCACCACTAACCCATCTCCAGAACTTTCTCATCTTCCCAAACTGAAACTCTGTACAATTAAATAACAGTAACTCTCCTTTATTCGGTGGAGACCACTATTACACTTTTTGTCTCTGTGGATTTGACGACTTTAGGTAATGCATGTAAGTAGAGTCATATTATAATTGTCCTTTTGTGAATGGGTTATTTCACTTAACCTAATGTCTTCAAGGTTCATCTATACGGTAACATATGTCAGAATTTCCTTCCTTTAAAGGCTGAATAATAGACTTTTATACACATAAGCCACATTGTATCCATCCATCCATTCACTGATGGACTTCTATGGGTTGTTGCCACCTTTTGGTGACTATGAATAATGCTATGAGTCTGAGTGTACAAGTATCCATTTGAGACCCTGCCTTCAGTTCTTTTGGGTATATATCCAGAAATAGAAGTAGTGGATCATATGGTAATTCTATTTTTGATTTCTTGAGGAACCACCATATCCTTTGCTCATTTTTTTTTCATAAAATAGAAGTTGCTTCCTGAAATCACATTACTATTTATTTACTTGTTATCTCTCTCTTCTATCAGAATGTAAGCTCCATGACGGCACAGGGACCCGGTCTTAATCATTAATGTTGTCCCCAAGCCTAGGACAGTGCCTAGACCATGGTAAGTGCTCAGTAAATCCTTGTGGAGGGAAAGAATGAAGGAAGGAAGGAAGGAAGGAAAGGAGAAGGAGGGAGGATGGATGAACTTAAGAAGTTTATCCAAAAATACTCCAGAATCTCTCTGTTCTCTTCTACATCTCACGTAGTATGGCCATATCCACCAGAGCCACCTCGGGAGTGGCTGCCTGCCTGGTGTTACATGAGCACGGGAACCTTGCTTTCAAAGCCAACCTCACTCTCTGTCATTCTACCGCAACACATACCTATGCCTGATGTCATGTTAGGTCTTCAACTCTTTAAGTCTCCATATTCTGAGGAGATTTCCTTGGAGATAGCATCCAAGAAATGGCCAACCATGACAAAATTCATAAGGAATGAAACATAGGTTAGATTCCAGCCCAGAGGACAGGGCAAGAGATGTATTTGGAGGCATTCAGGCATTCGGGGGAAAATTGCTTACTTCTTCATTCTGGCACACAGGAGACACCATAGCTGATGACAAGTTGTGCTACAGAATCTATCCTGAAGGCAGTTTTCTCATATTTAACTGAATTTAACATTTGAATTGTTATAGAAGTCCTTAGTTTTATCTTATTGAAAAGGAATCGGTCAAAGTCATAAACTATAAGAGAGTTACTCTCCTAGTAAATAGGAGGGCACACCTTCTAAATTAGGTCATATAACAGTCCATGTTGCGGTAGTGGAGTTCTGGCATCTCTGAAGTGCCAATGATTTCAGAACAAATACAGAGTAAGAGATCTTTAAAATATGGACAGAACAAAGGTTGGGACAATATTATTAAAATGCTGGATCTTCACATGCAACCTTTGGAGCTTATTGGCTCTGCATCCTAGTAACTCCCATGGCTCATTATTCTGTGGCTGAAACCCCAAAATGGCAATGTTGAACTACTATTGATAGTATCGGAGACAGAAGGGGGCAGAGACTATTGCAATATGATAGCCAAGTCAGAGCCTTTAGGAACCTAGGATACCTGAGAAATGAGCTGTGCACAAAGGAACATTCATTCATTCATTCATTCATTCTTTTATTGAGTAGCTTCTACACCCGTGGCTTTGCCCTCAGAGAGTTCCCTATCCAGCAGGACAGAAAGGACCCCCAACTTTCTGTCATATGATGTGGTAAGTGCCTCACTGAAGTAAAAGTGGGTTATAGTGGGAACCCTGAAGTACGAGGGATACATTCTGTATGGGGGCCATGAAATGCAAAAGTATACAAATGTCATTTTCAAATGACATTTAGAAAAGCTATAGAAGAGATGACATTTGAGTTGGTTCTTAAAGAATGAGAACACATATGATGCCACTTATGGTGTATGATGTTTAGGGTGACAGCTGCATTGTCATTTCCAGTGGAGCTAAAAGCTGGACCGTGGAAATCATTACAGTGCTGAAAGGAACATGCCTGGTAATTGGTTTTGTTGCTAGAAATATCTATTTCCTTGTTTAACTCTGGCTGATATACTTTTATAGCTTTTATCCTTCCTGCTTCCAAAGAAGACCGGAGGTGTCTTCTCCCATGGCTACCTTCTGAGTACTTATTTACAATACTTTAAAGTCTAGGGACACCTGGGTGGCTCAGTTGGTTAAGTGACTGCCTTTGGCTCAGGTTATGACCCCAGGATCTGGGGATTGAGCCCTGCATCAGGCTCCCTGCTCAGTGGGGAGCCTACTTCTCCCTCTCTGGGTCTTCTCTCAGCATGAAGACTTCCAAGGCCCATTAAGACTATCCTAGGGAATGCCTGCTGTCTTCATCTGCTCAGGCTGCCAGGTCAAAATACCATGCAGACTGGGTGGCTTTAACAACACAAGTCTACTTCTCACAGTTTGGAGGCTAGGAAGTCCAAGCAAGGTGTGGGCACATTCAGTTTCGGTGGCCACCTTCTCTCTGTGTCCTCGCATGAACTTTCCTCACGTGTGCTCGTGGAGCGCGAGAGAGAGAGATGACAAGCTCTCTGCTATCTCTTCTCAGAAAGGCACTAATCCCACCCTGAGGGCCCCACTCTCATGATCTCATCCAATACTAATCACTTCCCCAAAGCCCCATCTCCAAATACCATCCCACTAGGATCTCAACGTTCAGAATCACAGAGATGGTCTCATGGACCATCTCATGATGGATTTGTTTCCAGGGGAATACCAAACTAAATAAGTCGAACATATAAGGATGTATACTTTGTCAGGATTAAAAAAAATTTGTTTTAGAGCTAGAAAGGGAGTATGCTGTGTGAGCACAGCTCCTCGTTTGATACATGGTGGACAGACGTGGAAGCTGGAGTGGTATAAGTGAACTCATACTTCTAAGAGCAGGAGCTGGGCTATGTGGCCCAGAGAGAATCCTACAGGGTCAGAATCAGACTTAGAGCTTCCACCTCTGACCCTGCAATGCCCCCCCCCCCCCAATACACATACAGTGTGTCCTTGACTTGAAAAGAGTGGTAAAATGTACTGTAGCAACTGCCATTATGGGATAAGCAGGGGAGGGGGAGGGTCCATGGGAGGCCAGGCAGCTGAATAAGCTGAAATAATTGAAATAATGCCCCGTATACCTTCCCATTCCAAATAGAGCCACTTTCCCTGGAAGAAAATAATTAGCTTTCATATTTCCTTGAGGAAATGGCAGAAAAACTAGAATGAAGAAATCGAACCCATTACTTTCAATTTAGAGGTGAATGTGCTTTGTTCCAAAACAGTGACATTGCCAGATGTGGCATGCCCAGCCTCGGCAGTGACAGGCCTCTGTGCCTGGAAGGGGCTGACTCAAGGAAGGAAATCTCTTAGACTTGGCCCAGAGGAGAGTTCTAGAGGAATGATGGCCAACTTCACCTAAGCCGAAATTCCTCTGTGTAGGCTTACAGATGGCAGCCTTTCCTTAACTTTGGTCAGAAGTTTGGAGCTTTTCTGTTGCAAAAGGAGCTGATTGCTGCTCAGAAGAAGAGCGGATTCTTAGTTGGAAAGAAAATCGTTCATTTCCGTGTACATTGTCCATTATTATGGGAGAGACCAGTATCGGATTTTCTATCTCTTTGGTGTATGAAAGAAAGGTGTCTGGCTCGATCCCCAGTTTCTTGCCTTGCCTTCCGGGGGGTTGCCCGGTTTGGGTAGGCGAGTTCTCCCCAGGCGGAGGTACTCCCGGGTAGAAAGCCTGCATTCTGCCCTCGTGCTCCACCTCTCGGCCTCACGGGGCGTCAGCGGCATCCGGCCAGGCTGGCCGCCAGTGGACAATGAATGCCCCGAACTGTCACCTTTTCCTGGGTTTCATGAACAGCAACATGGGCCGGTGCCAGCGTCCCAGGTTGTCTGGGTGTTGCTTACCCATCCCCCACCCCCCCACCCCACATGTCCTTTCCTGCCCTTCGCTTGTCAAGTACCTGAGGAAACATGCGACAAAGCTTTGGCAAATTCAGTGAAACTCGATCAAAACGCAGTTGGGCCCTTTCCCGTTGCTGCCAAGTCAGGCTGAGTGTTGCTGTTGCCTGTGGTCTCGTGGCTCACACCAGGCCTGCCTGACAGGGGCCCCCAGGGCTGCTGAAGGGCTGCACGCTAAATGACCGCTGAGGTCAGCCAGACGGCCACCACCGTGAGCTTCCTGAAAGGCCAGCCGGCCACATCACACCCCCTGAGGCTTGAGAGGAGGATGGGCAGCTGCGCTGGTTTTCCCCTGACCGAAAGCAAAAACTGCAAATTCCCCACAACAATGTCGTTTTGGAATATGGGTGAGGTCCGGAGCCAATGGCCAAGGAAGAATTCTTGAGACGTCTTCGATGCAAAAAGGTGGTTTATTAAAGCCCAGAGACGGGACCCTTGGACAGAAAGAGCTGCTGCACTGGGGTCTTGAGGAATGGTGATTATATGCTCCAGAGTTGGGAGAAGTAAGGAAAAGGGAGGTTTCATATGCTTTTTTTTTTTTTTTTTAATAAAGATGTTATTTTTTTAATTTATTTGATACAGAAAGCGAGAGAGATCAAGCAGATGCGAGCACAAGCAGGGGAGCGGCAGGCAGAGGGAGAAGCAGGCTCCCCACTGAGCAGGGAGCCCAATGACAGACCCGATCCCATGACCCTGGGATCCTGACCTGAGCCAAAGCCACACGGTTAACCGACTGAGCCACCCAGGCATATCCCCCAGATACCTACAAGATACCAGAGGCCTTGCTGTTGTGAAGTTAAGCTTGTTTTCCTCTCCAGCAAGGTATTAACACTAATGTCGTGGGAGACTCCTGGAAGAATGTCACATGTGTCCTACCCAGGACGGGTGTCAGCTTCTTTACGCTTTGTCTTCAGCTAGCCTTTGGCTCCCTCATCAGCAAGGCCTGGAAGGCTCTGCACAATCCAGCCCCAGTCCGTCCGTCCAGCCTTGTTTCCCACCAGGTCCTCAAACACACCAGGCATTTCTGCCTAAACAGCGCGCTCTCTTGTCTCTGCCTGGGTTACTCCTATTCATCACGCCAGTGTTCGCTGAAGGGCCTTTGCTGATTCTCTCCTTAAATCCCTCCCTCCCCCACCCCCAAGCCCTCCTGGGCTCAGGGCCTCCCCTACCTTAACCGCATAGCACGGACGTCTGATATCTGAGTGTTACTATGTGATTGCTTCCAAGAAGCTTTGTTTAACACACGCCTCCCTCTCCGTCTTCCAAAATGCACATGCAACATGGGCCGTGTTGGATCTGCTCACCACGCATCCTCCTTGTCTGGCTCATAATAGGAATCCAAGCAATTCCTAAAATAAACATATTTGAACAAACTGAACGATGCCCGACTCTCTGCCTCCTTGCCTTTGCCTGTGCTGTTCTTTCCACCCCGAATCCCCCTCCCCGGCCCGATTCTGAGAGCCTTATCCCCTCTGTAAAGTATTCTCCAAACTGAGGGGGGTCACAACACTTCGCACAGATTTTAATTGTAGCACACATTATCCCGAGCCATGCTTTCTCTCCATGCTTGTCTCCCATTAGTCTGGGAGCCTTACTCATAGGGAGTGCAGCTTGGTCTTTGTGTCTTAGTGCCTGGCACAGATAAGGGACTCAATAAATATTCATTGAGTGAAAACACGGATTCTCTACCCTTTGAAAGACAGAAATGTTCTCTGGCTTATAGGCTGGGCCCTGAGAGCACAAACGCATCTTCCCTTTGATCTGTCTGTAAGTTCCATAAAAACCATCAGCTAATACGAAACTGGAGATGGGTCTCCAAGCAGACGTTTGCTATTTTTGCGTGCTCGTTTCCACTCTGGAGACTGCAAGAATTTCCTTTCTCTGGGTGTGATACAGACCAGAGTCACCAGCCCTGGAGGGGTTGGCTATCCATCAGTTGGTCCAAACACAGGCCGGCCTTACTTTTTCTTTACTCAACGGGCTACCCTTCTGTTCAAGGGACAGAAAAAGAGAGAGTAAAAATAATCTTACGGTGATAAATATTTTTTAATATCAAAACTGGGCTTCTGCGTTCTTTAGTTGAGTGAAGCCACTGATACGGACTCGCAAAAATGCCCAACTGAGGGCACCCACCGCTCCAGAAGATTCCTCTAACATCTGCAAAACCACCACTAATCAGAGGCTGGTCGGACCATATGGTATTCGACAGCTATCATAAGCCTAGACAGAATGTGTATGTCCCAAAGCCATCAAACTGTGTTTAAGACACTTGTTTGAAGTAGAAAAGCCCTATTCTCCAGAGTGTTTTGTTTATGGAAATGAGATGCAATCCTAGTCCAAAAAGAGGAAAAACGCTTCTGTTTTTGAGCCACAAATGCGAACCTGAGTGGTGTGTGACTCAATTTCTCTCTCCATAAAGTCAGGGCTCACGGTATCACCGGCCTCTCCTGAGACTGCTGGGAAGGCCAATGACAGAATAACATTTGGGATGAAGGTTGGGTTTCCTGGAGGAAAAAAATGTAAGATTTTTCTTTCCTCCTTCCAGAAGCAACAACTGTTTTTTGTCCCAGGATGTTCTCCCACAACTCATTACCCTTGGTTGTGTGGGGACTGTGGTGCTTGGCTCAGGCAGCGGCTGTGCTGAGCTCGGATGCCCACTGGTACCTGAAATTCCACAGGTACCATATAGGGGTTCCGCAGGGGGGAGCACTGGAGAGAAAGAGACAGCGGAGGGGGGGCGAGACCCTTCTTGATGGCTGCTCTGTGGTCGCGGGGAACACGGGTGTGTGCCGTGAGGAGCAGGCTGCAAGAAGGAGGCAATCCTTCACCTCCGTGAGGTGTGTGTGTGTGTGGGGGGAATTTCTGAACAAGCGTCAGGTTCTTCCGTTCTCTTCCTCAGGTCCAGTCCCTACATTTGTGGGATCTGGGACGAGAGCACATGCAAAGGTCCGCACAGAGAACGTCTCAGTATGTACCTGCTATACGTCACTTTGTGTCTGTGGCCCAGTCTGCGTTCCATCCAGGCCCTGCAGCCTACAACGAGGGGATCCCTCGGTCCCTGGGAACACGTGTCCCACCCCCTGGGGATCTGCTGGGGCACTGCAGGCCAGCGCTGAGTCTGGGCCCACCCAAAGCCAGGATGGAGATGGCCCCAGACACATTCCACGGGCAGCCTTGGTGGGCAGGCTCCCCCTCCCTGGGCCTCACTCTCACGGCAGGATTTCCAGGCATTCTCAAGCACAGGGGACGGACGGAGAGCAGGCAGCACTTTGGGTGACTTGTAGTGACCAAATTTAAGCAGAGGCCGCCACTCCTCCACTTACCCCGACCCGAGGCTTTGAATCTCTCTTCCCCTCACCCCTTGGAGTGCTTGCTGGTCATACTTTCCAGCCTGGGGGCGCAATTCAGCAACCCCATCCCTCTCCTGTTTGCTCTCCCAATTACTGAAATTTCAAAAGAAAAAGAAAATCTTCATGGGATTGAAAAGAAGAGAAGATCTTTGTGTTTGGGTGTTTGTAAGATGCTGCGTCTCTTGCGTGGTTGGGGGGCGGTATATCCTTCCTTCCCCCCTTCCCCTGATAAGCTCAAATCACAAACGAGCTCTTTCTCATCCCCTGTAGCCCTTGCAAACCATAAATGTAAGAGAGCCCCTAATACTGTCCTGGTCTGACCCTGAACCTCTTCCTTCAGAGGATCTCCCTTCAGGCTTCAAACTACTCAAATGGCTGAGGCAGCCCAGGGCCATGGGAACCACGGCCCGCTCAGCCTGCACGCCCTTGCCGTCTTCCCCCACATTGCCACCAGGACAGCTGAGGGCACCATCCATGACCCCTTGTTCCACACAAAGAGCTGGAGCTCTTCAGGGGGTCAGCTCCGTGGCAGCCTACCTTTGGAAGGACAGTCCTTGGGGTCATCCCGGGCTGATGCGTCCGGGCATTCGTATCAGTCAGTTAGTAGGCAATCTGACTCATCACAGGATAATGCCGAGAAATGCAATCAGATGCTGCACTTCTGTGTGCCTCGCCACTGAAGGTCACCCCTGACCACCCAGGGGTCAGGCAAGAGGGCAAGGAGGGCTTCAGCACAAACATATCTCCATGACTGGGCAAATGACTCAGAGGAAGCTTCTGCTGAAGGGAGGGGGGTGGGCAGGAGAGGCTTTCTGAGAGAAGACCCATAACCCTCCTTCCTCTTCCTGCCGCCATTTTCTTTCTAAGACTGTCCTCCAGAAGTGCCAGTCAGCGTAAACAGCGATGCGTCATCATCTCTGTTCTCTTCTTTTTAACATTTTTTAATGTACTCTTAAAATAGAAATATAACATACACGTAGGATAAGGCACACATCTTGAGTGTACAAATCAATGAATTTTCACCTGTGTGTATACCGGCATAATCACCACCCAGATCAAGATACAGAATCTCTCCGGCAGCCCAGAAAGTTCCCTCCCCCTGCTCGCAGGCAGAACTCTCCGAAAGTAACTCTTCTTCTGACTTTCATCACAATAGATCAGTTTTGCCTGTTTTTGAACTTCATGTACGTGGGAGTGAGTACTCTTTCATGCCCGCATTCTTTCACTCCCTGTAAGACTGTCTTGTGTTGTCATGGGCGTTAATAACCCACTCTTCTTCATTGCGGCATGGTATTCAACCACGTGATTATACCACGACTTATGCGTCCCTTCTGCCAATGGCAGGCATTTGCTTCTTTCTAGTTTAGGGTTGTTATAAATGAGCCCGCTTCATAACTTCTTAGTTGACATGTTGCTAGTGCCCTTTTCCAAGCCAAATTTTCTGGGTACCTTATAAGGATTAAGTCACTTAATCTTCACCATAAGTGGGAGGTTACCCCTATTTTCCAGGCGAGCAATCCAAGGTGAAAAGAGGTTAAATAGCTGCTCAAAACAGGTAACTAGAAGGAAGGAGAGTTTGGATTCAGAGTCTAGAAGGTAATCCATTTCAGCGACTTGCCTTCCTAACCGTCTTACTGGAGGTTTGACTGCGATGGTGAAAGTTATAAGCCAGACAATTTATCAGCTGCTTGATCTCGGGAAAGTCTCTTAATTTCTGTCTTCTCGCCTGCACACTGGGGTAACAACAGTACTCCTTTCACAGAGCTATTGTGAGGATGAAATCAAGAAACCATATAAGGCAGACACTGTTGCTTGACTATGCTAACATCCACTCCCCAGTCCCTCTTGCCTGCCTCCCCATAAAGGCTATGGAAGTTCAATGCTCCCTTCCTGCCCTCCTTTGCAGCTAGAGATATCTGTGAGCCCCAGTTCTGCACAGTGAGATTGTTGGGAGATAGGTTAAGGGGATTTTGGAAAAATTTTGTTTCCTTATAAAAGGGATATGTAAGAAAGGGGAATTCCCATGGTACCTACTCTTTCCCCCTTCCTTACTTTAATGCAGATGTGATGTCTGGCTGAGGGACAGCATCTTCTGAAGCTAAGGATGAAAGTCAATCCAGTAGGGATGAGAGTGAAAGAAAGAGCCTTTCTCCTTGACGACACTGTAGATCTTGCCAAGCCAAGACTGATTTGCCTACCTCCAGACCTTCCGCCCTATAAATCATAAATGCCTTTGGGGATTAAGGCACCATTGGTCAGGTTTTCCATTCTTTGCAATATAGATGACAGACCACGTCCAAAGGCCTCTCACCATGTGCTTCGTACAGAGTAAGAGATCAATAAATATTAGGCTATTGTGCTGACCTCTGTTTAATTGGAAAGTGGGCCCACATGACTTCACCTCCTTTAATCTGCTAATAATCTGCAAAAGGCACTTTGTAGGCACAATCCGAGGGAGACGATCACTCTTCGTGGCATCGGCTGTGAGCCTCGGGGACAGAGAGCCCACCACATCCTTCCAGGAAGCAACAGGCAGCGGAACCTGTCAGCGTTCCTGGAGGCATTTGCTAGGCTGATGCGTGTGAGACTGAGCTGCCTCCCACACCTAGAGAATGCTGCAGAAAGGGAACAATATCCAAACCAAAACCCAGCTAAAGGTGATGTGTGTTTTTCCACTTTATTGAAAAAAAAAAAAAATCAGAAACTTCCAGGGCAGCTGCACCATGAATCTTGATCTGACATGAAGGAGGCTGTCGGGCTTCGGTTGCTGAGAAAGCAGCACCGAATGGCCACCAGGGACCTCCTCTCCTTATTCCCAGACCGGCTGGCCTGCCCTCCTCGGCGCCGGCAGGGGTAAGCAAGAACACCCTCGCCAGAACGGCACTCTCCTGTTATTTTCAAATTGTAGACTTCGCTCAGCAGTTTACTTTTTAAAAACGCAGTTAGACTTTTGTTTGTTTAGGTCCAACATGACAAGGCCCTGTCAAGTGCCTGCTCAGGAAGAGGACGTACTGCAAGCGATGTAAGTGGGTTTTGTGTCTCACACAGGCTTTCCACTGACCGTGGCAGGGTGGCTCTATTTTCCCTCGGGTATGTTGATGCTTAATGCCTTCTGCACCTGACCCTTCTGAACAAAGACCTCTGATACTGGTGCAGTCGAGATGGCCCCTTGACCGCTTTTTCTCCCCACAGATCATCTGTTTTGCCAAGTATGCCGAAAGCTTGACACTGTGGTCTGAATGTCTGCTTCCCCCCAAATTCGCATGTGGAGTTCCTAACCCTCAACCTGAAAGCTCTGGGGGGTGGGGCCTCTGGGAGGTGCTTGCGTCACGAGGGTGGGCCCTCACGAATGGTGCGATGCTTTTATAAAACAGATCCCCAAAGAGCTTCCAGTCCCTTCCACCATGTGAGGACACAGAGAAGACACCCGCTGTGAACCAGGAAGAGGACTTTCGACAGAACGAGACAATGCCTGTGCCACAACCTTCAGCTTCCCAGCCTCCAGAATTGGGAGAAAGAAATTTCTGCTGTTTCTAAGTACCCAGTCTGTGGGATTTTGTGGCAGCAGTCTGGACAGACGAAGACAGAAGCAGATAAACAACGAGCTGAAAGGGATCGGTAGCCTATTAAATGACACACCAAATTAATTAATTGTAATTTCTGTGCTTTAGCTTTCTCCTAAACAACAGGTTTAAAAAATTACAGTGTCACCATGAGAAGATGCTCAATGTCACTTATCATTAGGGAAATGCAAATGAAGACCACTTTGAGGTATATCCCCCCACACCTGTCGGAATGGCTAAATTCAACAACATGAGAAACAATAGGTGTTCATGTGGACGCAGAGAGAGGGGAAGCTTTTGCACTGTTGGTGGGCACGCAAACTGGTGGAGCCGCTCTAGAAAACAGTCTGGAGTTTCCTCCAAGACTGAGAAATAGAACTACCCCGTGACCCAGCAACTGCACCACCAGATATTTACCCAAAGAATACAAAACGACTCATTCAAAGGTATACATGCTCCCTGATGTTCATAGCAGCGTTATCTACAATAGAAAAACTGTGGCAACAGCCCAAGTGTCTATCGACAGATGAATGGATAAAGAAGATATATAGACATATATATGCATATATATGTGTACACACACACACACACACACACACAAACATATGCACAGTGGAATATTACTCAGCCATAGAAAAGAATGAAATCTTGCCATTTGCAATGATGTGGATGAAGCCAGAGTGTGTTGTGCTAAATGAAATAAATCAGAGAAAGACAAATACCATATGATTTCACTCCTGTGGAATTTAAGAAATGAAACAAATGAGCAACGGGGACAAAGAGAGGTCCACCATCCCAGGGGGAGAGAGAACCAAGCGCCCCCTCTTTCCCGGAGGAAAGAGAAGGGTCCGCGGTCAGGAGGAGTTGCAGTCACATGTGCGAGCTCATGGCTCACGTGAAGGTACGAAGAACGGAAGCTAAGTGAGAACAGATCTTACTTCCAGTTCCCATGCTGTTCCGGTACCCTGTTCACTTTGCGGGAGTGACTCTTCTCTGCGGAAACGTTCTTTGCAAGGAACCAAAGGAGTTGAAATCAGTATGAGGAACCATGCTCGATAGAAGAGGGTGATGAATGTTAATCAAATTCTTTAACTGATGCGGGGAAACTGGTGGTTTGAAGGAATTCCACGGTGAATCCTCATTTAATGTGATTAATTACCTCCTAATTTGTCGCTTGTGTAAAGAAAGCTTTCTGATTTTTAATTTGCCTAAAAATCCAGACTCTCTTAGGCTTTTGCTCCTGAACACATTCACTACTCCAGAAAGAATTAGCTGACTCCCCTTAATCACAGAGTTTACGTCTCTGCTTAAAATACCATAAATCACTAGTTGGGAACACACAGCCACATAAACATGGGCTTCAGGCTTTCATTTGTTAACCGACTTGCAAGGGCTGCTCCCTCAGTATCTCAGCAGCCAGGCCACCTCGGCTGGGAAGAGCATCAGCAACGCCAACGCGACCGGTGCCCTGGCCCTGTGAGCGGCGTCCGGCGAATTCCAAGGGAAGTCTTTGGGATCCGTTAAAATGCTGCCTTGCAGCCACTGGCTGACAGGTGCTACCGATTGCATCGATCTGGAAGGACAGCAGCTGGCGACGTGAGCCAACATGGGTGAATTGCGGAAGATGATTCAAAATCGGTAGCTCAACCTGACGGGTCGTTCTGCTTTCGGTATACTTACTTAGAATGCATCTGCAAGTGCGGCGGCTCAGAAAAAGAGTTATTCAAAAAGTGACTCTGCCATCTGATACCTTCTGAACCTTCTGACACCTTCTGAATATATTCTTTAATATATTCCTAAATCCCCTCCAGCAATGTTGGAACAGCGTGGTGATGCCCGGAACACGCACGTGCTTCCTCTGGGGCAGAGGCAGCTCTACCTCGTGGCTTTACTTTAAAAGCAACTCCCAGGTCTACCTATCCAGGCTGCTGTGCTCTCCTGGGTTCCAGGGCTCGCTCTGTTCCTTGTGGGCTCTGCATTCAAATTCAGTAAGTCCAGCAACTGGTTTATCTTTCGCCGTCAAACCGGTTCCTCCGGGCTTCCCTTACTCCTGTCATCACCCTTCCCTTTAGGCAAGTGCCTTTCATTTTATTCTTAAAAAATGTGGTATATATTTAAGGAGCATGATGATTAAGTAGTGATATGATTACCAGAGTCAAGCTAATTTGCATATTATCTCTTCATGTAAGTTACCGGTTTTTTGGGTGTAGGATGACAGCACCCGAAATCTACTCTTTTAGCAAATTTCCAATATTCAGTAAGTATTCTTTTCAAAGATTTATTTATTTGTCAGAGAGAGAGAGAGCACAAGAATAAGGAAAGCAGGCACAGGGAGAAGCAGGCTCTGCACTGAGCAGGGAACCCCATGCAGGACTCCATCCCAGGACCCTGGGATACTGACCCGAGCCAAAGGCAGATGTGTAGCCAACTGGGCTAGTCACGGTGCCATCCATCAGATCTCTAGACTTATTTATCCTATGTATCTGCAACTTTGTATCATTTAAACCACATCTCCCATTTCCCCACCTCCAGCCCCCTTGGTAACCACACTTCTACTATTCTCTGCTTCTATATATTTAACATTTTTAGAATCCACATATAAGTGAGATCACTAAGTTGTTTTTTTCTTTCTTTGTTGGCTTATTTCATTTAGCATAATGTCCTCCAGGTTCATCCATGTCATTGCAAATGGCAGGAGCTCTTTTAATGATTAAAAATATAAATACATATGCTATAATTTCTTTAGCATTCATGCAAAGCCACACAACCCACAGGAGGCAAAGCAGGGGTTTGGGTCCTCATGTGTCTAATTCTTTCAAGTAATCCTTCAGGTCTTTTTGTAAGGAAAATTGTATTTCTGTGGCTGTGGAGGCTAAAAGGGAAGCATTTTGTTTGCACTCTGGTGAAATATTAAGCTACACCTGACTGCACACACACGCACACACACGCTCACACACACACACATACACACACACACACACACAGAGTCCAGCAAAACATAGAAATTCCTTGTCTATTTAACTAGAAGGAAATGTGTGGGTCATTCTTAGATTAGAGGACAGATGCACACATACACTTTGGCAGGGGTTGTCTGCCAGCCAGACTATCGACACGCCTTCTCTCCAGCTCAGAGACTACTTTGAACATGACAGATTCACATCTCATCCTAAAAGCACTTATCAACTCTTAGCTGGGTTTCTGCAGGCAGAAGCAGAACCACTTCGGTTTGGTATGGCTACGGGCCTGGAATTGCAGTCACAAGTCTTCATCCAGAAAATCTACCTTTTACTAAGTCCTTCTCAAGTGATGATCTATAGAAAAGCCAAATTATTCTTTGCCAGATCAGCAATAGCCTTTCTATTTGCTGTGTAATTGAATCAAGAGCATTTCGGCTTTGGCGTCTCTCTCCGAAATCCGCCCTTTCATTTACGACCTAAGCAAAGAACAGCAGAAAGCAAACTTTGTGAACCGTGCAGAGATAATTAATTCTCCTTCCTGTGTATAGTTGTACACACAACCAAGAGAGGAATATGCTTGATATTGATACTTCAATGTCTGTTTCACTGTACTAAAGCCACAATCAGTCTAAGTAAAAAGTACCACGCAAAGACAGGGAAGGCAAGATTCTCTTCTTTAAAAAGGCGGGGAAATGTTCAGACGGTAACAGTAGCAAGCTTGGCTCTCCAGACTCACAAATGAGTCCCGGTTCCATCATTCCAGCTGCACACAGACCAGTTCTTCTGGGGATGACATTTTGTTACCAGATTCAGCAGGCCCCAGTCTGCTGAAACAAAGTCTAACCTGAGCAATTCCCAAAACGATTTTCCTAAATACCCCCTTGGTGCTACCAGTGGCACTGGTTAGGTCCGGTGTATTAGAAGAAAGTTTGATTTCTCTCTCAGTTTTGTTTTCTATATCCTGTGAAACTCAATCCTTGTTAATCCTCCAATTTAAAATATTATTTGGAGCCCACTATGTCCCAGGTCCCATGCTAAGTGCTGGGGATATAATAACGACCAAGGTCACTGCCCTCATAGAGCTTATATTCAGGGGAGTGAGCCAATGATGAAGTGTGCGGTTAGACTGCTGTGTAATTAGTGAAGGCACAGGGCGCTGATCAGACACATCAGAGGAATGGCCTCAGGCACACGCGGCTCAGGGTGTCGGTATAAAATTTCCGAGGGAAATTCTGGCTCAGGTTGGAGGTAAGAGATGGGTGGAAATTCGTCCATGAAGAATGGTGAGGGTGGGAAGAAGAGGGAGCAGCATTTTGGATAGAAAGAGCATCATGTACCAAATCCCAGGAATGAGAGAACTTGAAGTCTCATGTCATATCTGGAACCCAGAACATCAAAGGATCTGGGACCAGATCGTGTAGGGCCTTAGAAGGCACGGATGAGCTTTGGACTTCATCCCTGTGATTTGAACCCGGGGGGTCGGGCGGGGGTGATCAGCGTATGGCTTCTGGAAGATCGCTCTGAGGTGGGCAGAGAATTGAATGGAGGCTGACAAGTCTGGAGCTGGGGAAGACAGCTGGAGGCTGTTTCAAGGAAAACAAAAACAAAAACAAAAAACACTGTCCTGGGCAAAGGCAGGGGCCATGGGCATGGAGAGCAGGGAGTGCACTCAGGGTCTTGTGGACTGGGCTCCTTTCATGTCATTCTTGGTACCATGATGGGGCCCATACACCCTGAACATCCGAGGGTCTGCAGAGCCAACATGGCACGGCAGAGCCAGACCACCCTCTTCAAATCTCAGCTCGGCTCCTCATTAGCTCTCTGACCATGAGGGGAGTTACTTCTTCTCGTGGTGTCTTGGTTTTCTCAAATGTAAACTAGAAATAATAACAGTATACACCCCGTAGTAAGTACACAGTCAATGTAGAGCTCATATAAATCAGCACTTAGAAGAGGGCCAGGCACATAAGAAGTGATTGATTTTAATTATTAGTATGACATGTCTTTGGTATTACACTGACACCTGCTTTATTCATGCTCGTCATCTACCCTGTGGTAACATCTCAGTCCTCCCGTCTCGCTCCTTCCTTGCCTAACTCTACTCTGCTCATGCCGTCTATGGGACCATCAGCACACCTGGCAGCTTGCCCCTCCTCTTTTCCAGACAGCAGAGGCCTCCCAAGTAAGTCCCAAATTCTTAGTCTAACAATAAAACCCTTCCTTAACCTGGTCTTATTTGCTCTTCCTTAAGCTTATTTCCCATTACAGTTATATCCCAGAGTATGCCCTTCTGGCTTACAAGAATTTAAATTTGCAGGAGTTTCATGTAATATTGGCTTTTGGTTATGAGGATGCTTTTATTCATATTTATGAGAACTGCTTTGGATGGTGGGTACTTCCCAAGTTGCCGAGCGCCAGGAAACAAGATCCCCTATGAGGTCATCTTCTCAGTGGCAAGAGTCCCAGTAATTTTGGTTTGCAAGTCTACAGTAGGACAATCTGATCCACTATTTACATTGCTTTTATTGATCTATTTTGTCTTTTGTTGGCTAAAAGAGAATAGTAAACCTTTAAATGTATGGGACAACAATAGCCATAAATGAGCTGAACTAAAGCATTCAGCCTTATCACAGAGGAACTGATGAGAGGAAATTGCCTTGGAAGGCCACACCGTGATAACTAATGTCATTTACTTAAGTGACAGTGTCCGTTTCAAGGGGATTTGATATTGTTTTAGTATAAGCAGCTTAATTTCTGGATTCAGGAAGTATCAGCATTTCTTGAAATTAATAGGATCTATCTATGTCTTAGACTTATAGGAATTTGCCCCATGGAGATATTCAGGAAGAAATAACCTTGAAAGATTGAGGACGGTGGTTTTCTGGCTAAATCTCCCGTCCGCACACCAATACCACTTCCTGTTTCTTGGTCTTGAGTACTCTACCTTCTGCCTCACTGCTTCCTCTCTTCCCTTCTACCACTCTACCAAGCCTGACTCTGTTGCTAGGCCTTCTGTCCTCTGTGACTTGTTTTTGGTAATAATTACAACCTACATGGACTTTTTCCTTCTCCAAACTTCTATTATTTGTTTTTTATTCTTTTATTCACATCTTTTTGAATATATAAATAACGCACAATGAACAGCACATACCTAAATCATACAAAATCAATGAGATTTAGCATATATGTACTCTTATGAAACCCTCACCACAATCGAGAGAATGAATGTATCCTTTGCCTCCAAGTTTCCCTGTGGCCCCTTGAAATCCCATTCCTCTTTGTATCTCGTCTTGTTTCTAAACAACGCTGATCTATTTTCTGTCACAAAAATTAAAAAAAAAATTGCCAACATTTCATTTCTTCATTTGTTATAAAATTATTTTGCCTTAAATACTCAATTATCTTATAAAGATACGTAAAAAAATAGGGCAAAATATTTTACATTTATTCCTGTATATATCCCGTTTCCCTTCTCCTGGCATATCACCCCAAAACTGAGTATCTTAAAACAACACTGTATTATTTTACAGTTTCTGTGGGTCGGGAATTAGCATGGGACTTGGTTGGGTCCCCTGTCTCCAGGTCTCTCACAAAGCTGTAAACAAAGTATCTAGAGCTTCAGTTAGCTCAAGATTCAACTGAGGAAGGAGCTGCTTCTAAATTCATTCATCTGGTGGTTGGCAGGATTCAGGTCCTGAAGAGTGTTTAGACTGAACACTTTAATTCTGTCATGGGCTTTGGCGAGAAGTCAAACCCTCAGTTCCCTGACACATGGGTTTCTCTATAGTGCAGCACAACATGGTGGGTTGCTTCATCCAAGTGGGCAAGAAAGAAGAAACAGAGAGTGTCAGCAAAATGGAAGTGAGATCCCAGGACTCCTGCTCTATTCCATTCACCAGAAGCAAGTTTCCAGATCTATCTCATACACAGGGAAAGGGATTATACCAGGCATTGGGAATAAATGGGAGCCATTTTAGGACTGGACTACTAATTTTTGTTTTTGCTGTTGTTGTTTTGCTTTTTCAGTACCTATGTTGTAGAGAGCACAACATGCTGTTACCATGTTTGTTTTAGAAAGAGTTCCTAGAGTGGTTCATTCCTTTGGTTAGATCCAGATTTCTACATGGCATCATTTTCCTTCTGGAGTTCCTTTAACATTTCTCACATTTCTTGTTTGCTGCTGCACACACAATCTTTTAGCTTTTACATGTCTGAAGGAATCTTTATTTCACTTTGTTTATTAAAGTTAGTTTATTTGTTTGTTTTTGCTAGGTACAGAATTCTAGATTGGCAGTATTTTTTTTCAAGTATTTTAATGTTGTTACTTCACTTTCTTCTGATTTGCACTGCTTCTGATGAGGAATCTGCTATGATTTTTATCTTTGTTTTTCATTGTATTTTTTTTTCTGACTGCTTTAAAAACTTTCTCTTTTTCACTGGTTTTAAACAATTCAATTAAGAGGTGGCCTAATGTGGTTTCCTTCATGTTTCTTTTGCTTGGAGTTTGTTGGAATTTCTTGGATTTCTAAGTTTATAGTTTTTAATCAAGTTTGGACAAATTTCAGCCATAAGGTCCTCAAATATTTTTTCTTGAATTCCCCATTTCCCTCAAGAACATGTGGCCTTGAGGCCACACAGAAAGGCCTTACCACTTACTGCTGCCTTTTTCAATTATTATTTTTTAGGTCTTTATTCTCACTGTCTTATTTTGGAAAATTTCTATCATCTTGTCCTTAAATTTACTAATTTATCTTTTGCCAGGTCTAAGTTCTGTTAGTTCCCTTCAGTGCTATTTTGCTTTGCTTTTATTTTTTTGGTTTGGTTTGGTTTTTCAACATTGTAATTTTCTTCTCTATATATTTGATTTGGCTCTTTTAAAAATTCCCACATGTCTCCTTAAAATGCTATTCATTAATTTTTTCTTCCTTATAAGTTGTATTTTATTGCCTCTTTATGTGTCTGGTGATTTCTGATTAGGCGGCAGGCAGTGTATCTTATCATGTTGGGTGTTTATTTATATATCTATTTATTTTTGCATTATTGAAACTGTTTATGAACTTTGTTCTGTAACATGGTTATTTGGAATCATTTTGATCTTTTCACAGGTTACCTTTAAGATTTGTTGAGTGGGACCACAGCTGGCTTTAGGCTAAGGTTAATTTGGCTCCTCTATTTAGGGAATATCCTTTTGAGTACTAAGTCTACTGCCCCATGTATTGTGGAGTTTCTCTCCTCTGGCTCCTGGGAACGTGAATTAATTCCAGTCTTGAATGAATGTCAGAAATTTTTCTGTCAAATCATGTTCTTGTGTGGTGATTCTTACCTCAACTTTAAGCAGTTTCCACGCAAGCATGTGGTTCTTAGTACTCAGCTCAGGACTTGAAAGGAAACTTCTTCAGGTTCTGGAGCTCTCTTTGTGTGTATTTCTGTTACACTGCCTTGGGAATTTTAGCTGCTTTGTCCTCCTCTAAGATTCTCAATTCTATCTCTTCAACTCAGGTAGATTGCTTGGTTCTCCCTAAGCTCTTTTTCTCTGTACCCCAGCCTCACACTCTGTCTAGGTATCAAACTGAGGCAATTGTGGGGCTCATCCTGTTTGCTTCCCTTCTCTTAGAGATTCCTGCCTATTGTCCAATATTGGGAAACCATTGATTTATATAATTTGTCTGTTTGGTTTTGTTTTTTAGTTGTTTAAGGCAGAAAGTTAAATCTGGTCTCTGTTACTCCATTATGTTCAGAAGTAGAAATCTGGGGACACCTGGGTGGCTCAGTGGGTTAAAGCCTCTGCCTTCGACTCAGGTCATGGTCCCAGGATCCTGGGATCAAGCCCCGCATCAGGCTCTCTGCTCAGCAGAGAGCCTGCTTCCCTTCTTTTCTCTCTGCCTGCCTCTCTGCCTACTTGTGATCTCTGTCTGTCAAATAAATAAATAAAGTCTTAAAAAAAAAAAAGAAGTAGAAATCTGTTCCATATACTTTATTTAGTAACCTATAACACAGTTTACCCTCCTTCCTTCAATTTTCATATATCCCTTATGCTCATGAAAAAATGCTCCCAGAGGACAGAACATGTATCGTTTTACTTCTTTTGCACCTAATACTGTGCTATGCAAATGTTGGAAAGGATGTTTCTTTTTACAGTTTCCTGGAAGGGCTGACTGAAGTATCTTCTGTTTGCTCTGTAATAGTGCATCCTTGTGGTCCTTCTCTTATCTCTGTTTTCTCCACATTTAGTTTTTCTTACCCCTGCAAAGAGACAGGAGCTCCTCTGTATAATGCCATTGAATCTGATGGCTTCAACTATTATCTCTGTTAAATCCTAAGTGGCAGCTTTACAACACCAGAGGGCCCCAAATTTGAATTTATGTGCCAAACATCTTAAAGAGGAACACAGCCAAAAAATACCTGCCATCTGGAAAAAATTAGTCTGATTATCTTAATTACTACACTTGGTTGACTCCCATTATTTTGGCCATCTCCCTGCCTTCTGATCCTGAGCTCCAGCTCTCTGCTGTGATTTTCAATGTCTTCCCAACTAAGATGGTTGCAAACTGTGGCTTTCCAAGACTTTTCCTGGATGATCCTAAGTCTTTGTCCCTTGGAGGACAGACAGAGCCTAAGGTCCATTTGCTGTTTCTGGTACTGTTTTAAATTTCATCTTTGGCTAGATCTGTTTTGCGCTGAGGCCAACAATAGTCTGAAGGAGCTCAATAATCCCTATTTATACTGCAGTTGCAAAATTCTTCCAGCCAGAAAAACTGGTTTTGTAGATGAAGATATAAATGAAATTACTATCTCATAGGTGAAAGTCATTCCCTTAAAGACCTACTGCAGTGACTCCCAGGCCTTGCTTACTTGATTTAGAAACTCTGTCAACCATGTGGAAACTCTGCCATCACCTCCAGCCCAGTCTGTCCACAATTCACTTTTTCATCTCTCTTGCCTTTCTGATCCCTCCCTGTGGTTCCTATTTTCATTAATGTTACCTTCAGTCTCCTAATTAGGTAAGCTTGAAGCTCAGGGCTCTGTTTTCATCTGATCTGTTTGCTAGTTCCAGCAGTTTCATATTTATGATGTCTTCTGTATGCCATAGATTCTCACCCTCCAGTGTTTCTCTTGTTCATTTTTTCTCTACACTGCCATCATCACTCCTTTCCTTCAAGGCCTCATCCCTGACACCCAGCCTCTCCATCACCAGTCCGTTCTACATCCTCCAGCACCAGAGGCTCTTTCCTCAGTGACTCTGGCTTATACCACTGTTATGATCTTAGCCATTGTGACTCACCCCATAGCTGCCATGTCCAAACTTCACTTGTTTCTTCTCTTGGAATTCTCTTGGCCCAGCTACACCTCTTTAAACATATGAATCTGAACTTCAAAGTCCAGTATGTATGCCAACTCTTTCATGTCATTTTCTCAAAGTTTCTAGCCAGAAGTAATAGCCATGAGCTTATGCTTAGAACAGTGCCTGGCACACAGAAGGCACAAATGAAGTCTTTATCTGATGAATGAATGACTCTTTCTCTTCTATGCTTTTGTAACATTTTGTACTTGTCCAATAGCACTTTTATTATCCTGCCTTGATGCACCAATTAGTTTATCCTTTCAACAAGAAATGACTGAGCACCCATGATGTGCAAGGTTCCATGCTAGAGAGTTCACTAACAATGGTCCATTTCTCTCAAAGCAGTGTGAATGTGTCTACTGTGTACATGGCTATCTCTCTCAGAGCAGTGTGAATATGTCCATTGTATACACAGTTATCTCTCCCACAGTGTGAATGTTTCCACTGTATACATGGTTATCTCTCCCACAGCAGTGTGAATGTGTGCACTGTACACACACATCCATTTCTCCATAGCAGTGTGAATGTCTGCTGTATATGTGGCTGTCTCTTCCACAATAGTGTGAATGTGTCCAGTGCATACCTGGCTATCTTTCCCACCACAGTATGGTCCTGTCAAAGTATATATGTCTGTCTCTCTCATAGCAATGTGAACTGGCCACTGCCCAAGTGGTCATCTCTTTTCCATGGCTCTGTGAATGTGTCCATTGCATACATGGCCATTTTTTCCCCCAACAAGGTTCCCAAAGGAAAAGACCACATCTTCTTCCTCCTGGCTTCTTTCATGGGACCTTTGAATGACTTCTGAATTAATGAAATAAATGTAGCTCAAAAAAAAAGTCAGGACACTGACAATCTGCTTATATCTTAAATAATTGAAAGGAGGACAAAGGTCATTTAATACCCTGGAAGGAGGTAGATGCTGACTTACGCCTTCTTTTTAAGATTTATTTATTTCAGAGAGAAAGAGAGAGAGAGAGAGAGCACACAAGCAGGAGGGGGAGAGGAGAGAGAATCTCAAGCAAACTCCCCGCTGAGCACGGAGTCTGACCCAGGGATCCCAGGACCCCAAGGTTGTGACCTGAGCCAAAACCAAGAGCCAGCCACTCAACTGACTGAGCTACCCAGTAGCCCCTTACTTACTTCTTTTTATTTGATGTTAATCCCTTTCAAATCAGAAAGGATCCTGTCCTTAGTGATCAACATAAGGGAATACCATGAGCAGCACAAAATCTGTCAAGTTTAGTTTCTTCAAAAGGAAATTAAGCTAATTGAATGGCAGACATTAAAACTTCAATTTCATCTGTTGACCTTGACAACATCTGGCTTAAATAACCCTCAGATATTTTAATTTTTAATATACAGAATAGATATTCAGTGAAGCTATTATTTCAAATTTAAAAGAAATCTTTACATAAAAACAATCTTATTTCATGGTCCTCTTACATACATTTTAAATAGGGTTTGCTTTACACACAGCTTTTCTTAATATAATTGTGGTTTATAGATAGGGCTCTGAGAATATTCACTACCTCTAACTTTTAACTGTTAACATTAAAAGGAATACAAAGGTGTTATGAAAATGTTGTGTCTTCTCTTCTAAGAACGAACAATGGAATGGGCCCTGTAGTCACACCCAAACACTGGTCCTGTCCTCCAGCACAGCTGACCAGACCAGGGGTAAACATGTGACTCAAGTTGGACCAATCAACCCCTTCCTCCTGAAAATTAATTGTATTTGGGACTGAAACATTAGGCAGTTTGTCAGAATTCGTGTTTACATTGGGATGACATCATCCCATATGCATAAAGAAGAAGGAAAGGGAGATAGATTTTCAGATGGAACAGAAGGAAGCAAGCATCAAAAAGAAACACAAATAATACTGAGCATTTAGTAGGTGACCAAGTACTATCTCATTTAATTCTCAGAGAACTCAATTAAACTCAAGCATTTATAGTCAAGGAAACTAAGGCAAAGAGAGGTTAATGGGAATGGCTATGTTGTGATGTGAATCCAGCAGTCAGAATCCAGAACTGGGCTTGTTAGCGTGACCTTAGACTGCTCCCCAGCACCAGAGATGGGGCGGGGGCCCCAAGACCCCAGGGAGCGGAGCCGCTGGCTGCTTCATCAGATCTCCTCATCTTAACCTGAGACTTGCCTGAACTTTCTGCCTGTGGATATTATAAGGAAGACCAATTTCTTTCTTTCTTTCTTTCTTTCTTTCTTTCTTTCTTTCTTTCTTTCTTTCTTTCTTTCTTTCTTTCGATTTTATTTATTTACTTGACAGAGAGAGCACATGCAGGGAGAGTGGCAAGCGGAAAGGGAGTAGTGGAGAAGCCGTCTCTCCACTGAGCAGGGAGCCCAACATGGGGCTCGGTCCCAGGACCCTGGACTCATGACCTGAGCTGAAGCCACCCAGGCACCCAAGACCAAATTCTTTTATTAAATTCTCCCACTTTTGATTAAACAATTGCAGAGGTTTCTGTTACCTGCTATGTGAAAGTCATATACAACAGGCCCGCCCCCTTCATTGACACCCCATGCCAGACCTAGTTCTGTCATTGAATTTCCCGTGCACGCATTCCCATCCCCACTTCCAGCAACCTCCCCTGCTGCTGTGTTATTTTCTGTGCATACTCAACACACGCATGCCATCTTTGCACCTGCTTCTATGCTATACATACAAATCGGTTACTTGTTTGTGGAAATGTAATGAGAATAATGCAAAGGGTTTTGGAAGAAGATGCCTGGGACTTTGCTTAATTGATGGGCCTGGATAAATTAGGAGAAAACATTTTATTGTGAGTTGCTGTCTGTAATATATCTGCAATTAATGTTTTTAGTGTAATTAGGCAGTTCCAACATTAGCTAGAGAAGGGTAATTAAATCTGTGTTTTGCTTTTCATAGTGCAAAGGAAACCTTTCAAAACAACTGAGAAAAGTAAAACCTAGCCAAATCCATTTTTTTTTTTTAACCAGGAAAGTTTGTGGCAAACTTTTGCTGGCATCTAAACACGTGTAAATCTTTAAGCGGTTATGCATGGAAGGCCCTATGCAGTTAAAATGCCATCTCAGCAAGAAGGCAAAACAATGAATTACTTTATCGGGTATAGAAAGTACGTCTAGTCCTTGTGGTCTTAGTTTCCTGCTGAATTAAACGAGGCAAGTGTGCTCAGGGCTCTGCATTCAGACAGATTACGGTTAAATCACCTCTGAGCTATGTAATCTGGAGCAAGTTACTTTTGACCTTGGGCAGGTTACTTTGTTGCTTTCCTTCCTCTGAGCCTGTGTCTTCATCTGTAAAATGGGAGATCTGCAGTATTTGTTTCTTTACAGGATTGTGGTGAGGATGAAACAGACGATCCACGATCCACCTCTGGAAAAGACAGTGTGTCCCAGACCCAAGCATCTGGAAACTTCCCTACTGAGTGTGCCCAACTGCAAGGCCCAACCGCCCTCTGACGCTAAGCCATTTCTGTAGCTAGTCATGCTGCCAATTAAGTAAGCGAGGGTGACACAGAGTGACTGCCTTCAGACTATGAGCTCCCAGGGGGAATCTGGCTTGTTCGCTACTTGCTCTAAGAGGTGCTGAGCCCTTGGCCCTGGATTCCTCGGCTGGAGCACACCTGCCTGCAGAGGCACAATCTGGTTCCATCCTGTCTTGTGGGTCTTCGTGGCACCTGTGCCGGCACCATCACGTGACGCCCCTACTGTTCATCACAGTGTAAGGAAAAATTGTCTTGCTGGAATCCGTTGAGGCTCATTGTCTACTTTCGGCAACTATGGAGTTCCGGCAAGCCAGTCTTCCTGTTTGCTTACTCATGTCCTTTGGATTTTGGGGGCAGGGGAGGCTTTTTACCCCTTGCCATCCTCTGTGACGGGAGTCGACGAACGTTTTCGGTAGGGGCGGTCAGTACTTTAGGCTCTGGGGCCACATATGATTTACACGGCATTTTCTTCTTTGTGAATTTCTTTTAACGAACTTTCAAAATGTGAGAACCATTTTCAACTCACACGTTGAACAAAAATAGTGAGAGCTGGATAGGACCCCTGCTTTTATGAAGCTCGCGTTCTTCCCTAATACCCACCTAAAGCACCTAAAACAATCTGTACTGGATTAGTGAAAATGCAGAAAACATTAGTTCTTCCTACACTTCATGCTCTTCGCTTGTTCATCTCTAAACCCAAGGCAACCCTTTTAGTACTCAAAATAATGTCCCCAAATAATGGAGAACTTTCTGGTATACATGTAATGCATGGGGACCAGTTTTTTCCATTCCTGCAAGTGAGTTCTGCTTCTGGTTACAGAAAAATTCTTTATTATCAGGCTTCCTGATGCAGAGCCAGGAATAGATTACAGGTTAAAAAAAAAAAGAGTAGATTACAAGTGTGGGTGTAGACATATACCCCCTCAGCTTTCAGGGCAGCTGGGCAACCAGGCTTGGACACTCTCTTCTGTTTACCCCATGGGCTGGGCAAACGTTATCATTTTTAACATGATCAGGGTTGTTAAGTTCTGTGTCAGGCCAGTAAGTTATTGTTTGATTAAAATACAGCTCTGGTCTACGGGGGTGGGGGGTTTACATTTTCAAATCACTATTTGTGACTAGAGTAGGGAGCCTGGGACACAGAGGGGCTCATAGTTCTCTTTCCTGACCCCAGGTGACTAGGGGACAGTTTTTCCCACAGGACAGGAGCTGAGGTAAGTCTCACTACCTGGTTAACTCAATGCTCCAGATGGCCTCTGAGAAGAAGGATGACCTCAAACAGCCAGGAAGACATCAGGGACATAAAGACTGAAGACAAGGTAAGTCTTGGAAGATGGCTAGACAGGAAGGTGAAGGGTCGGTGGAGAAAAGATAGTCAGAGGGAAGCCATAGCTCAGTTTCCACGATTTTCCAGGCACTGGTTCTAAAGGCGAGCTCTCTGGAGCCTAAGGTGTGAAAAGAAGAGAGGAAAAGTAGTGGGAGAGAAGAGTAGATGGGAAGGAGAGGGAAGCAGATGCATGACAAGGGACACTAGCCCTCAGCTGTGGCATGGCCCCCGGCACACGGGAGGACACTCCCACTGGGGTCTCGTGGCTGGACACGCCCACATCCCACGGCATGGCTGCATCTCGGCACTCCTGTAACAATGACCTCGTGTCACCTGGGGATGTGAAAATGATGTACATACAGTCTGCTTTGTTTGCGGAGTCAGGAAACCATCCATTTCAGAACGATTTCCCCCATAAAAGAGTTAGGGGTTAAGATTTCAAACGCATCCCTCAAGAAAAGGATAGAGATATTCATTTTCTGAACTACCTTGTTCCAGACCATCAACAGTAGCAAAAGCCACGCTCTGCTATGACTCTCCCAGCATGTGAGGGGCCGTGCAGATCCCCCTCCACGAACCGGTCCTGGTGCCCACCTGCTGTTGGCTTCTCTGGTTTTCCTCCCATGGAGTATAAGATTCTGAGCTGTCATCGTAGGAACATGACAGTATCTGGTCCCTGGAACAATTTTTTTAATGAGGGTGAGGTAGGGCAAGGGAGACCTGATTTTTTTTTTCCCTGTTAAAGTGTTAGTGGAAAAGTAGGAAAATATGCATGAGACTAGGAAGCACCCTTTATGGGGTCAGGGCCCGGACTCTTCTGAATAGTGAGCTGATTGACTCCAGAGGTGATAATGATTTTCTGTATAAAAAGAATTAGAACTAAACTCTACTCCTTGGAATAATGGCAACTTAATTCAAGCATATCATTGGGGAAATTGCTTTAGAATTTTTTTCTTTTAAAGCTCGACTGAACTTCTCCGAAAATATTCCTGAAAGAAGTTTTTCTGACAGTCCCTGGAAATGGAGGGCCATTGCCTCTGGACTAAAGTTCACATTCACCAGTGGTGGCCAGGTTTGAAACCTTAATTCCAGGTCACAGTGTCTTTATTTGAAAAATATACTCATGCATTAAAATTGAACAGGGGTGATCTATGGGTGATCGGAAGAGGAAGTTAAGTTTTTTTTAAAGTTTGTTGGTTTGAATTTTCTAATTTTCTTTTTTTTAAAATTTTATTTATTTGAGAGAGATTGAGGGAGAAAGAGAGCATGCATGAGCTGTGGGGAGGGGCAGAGGGAGAGGGAGAAGCAGGCTCCCCACTGAACAGGGTGCCCAATGTGAGACTTGATTCCATGACCCCAAGATCATGACTTGAGCTAAAGGCAGATGCTTAACTGACTGAGCCACCCAGGTGCCCCTGAATTTTCTAATTTTCTATAAAACATATATACTGCAACTATAATAATGCAAAGCTCATTAAAAAAAAAAAGAAAGAAAGAAAGAAAAAAAACTATGTCCAAGCCATTGTTGAAAGGTTGATTTTACAGGGTTTGGTAAACTACCAATTCATTTGCCTCTCCTAACTATACTAATCTAATCAACACAATGAATGGAATCAAAGGTGACTTGATACCAGTGTTTCCCAAACTTTGGCACCTGGACGCCTATAAAATGTCTGGCAAGGGTCAAAACCTAGTGAGGCACATCCTTCCTTTGTATTCCCGGGCAGGCTTATGTCTTTCGACGTCCTCAAAACTCACAGACTAGGTCAAGGAAATTGAGATCAGTGAACTACTGCTCTTGGAGCTTTGTATCCCATATTTTTGTTTTATTTTATTTTCCAGAAACAAAAACAAAATCATAATCTAGCTTGATTGGGACGTGCCAAGCTCTCATTAACTACATTGTCTGGTCATGTCTAATTAGAGCTCACTGAACTCTAACGCTAGGCTAAAGATGCTTTTAAGAAAAATGATACATCCAAATTTAATGCTTCTGATAGAGGCTGTAAAATCTTTCAAAAACTGGAAGCTATGGTTCACCTGTTCTGGCTTTTCAGAAGCTGTGCTGACAATCAAAGGGGGGGTGGTGACGGGAGAAATGTGCAAGTTGTTTCCTGAGGAACATGAGCTGGGACAGCAGCTTTCAGGGTAGTGCTGGACAGAGCCTTACTGACAAGCGCAGTGGGGTGAGAGAGTCGTTGCTGTGTCCGGTGCTGCCCCCAAATGCATCCCCTTCAGGGGACCAAATCGGGTCCTGTTGTGGATGCAGGCACCTCCACGGTGTCTGTTGATAAACCCAAACAGGAAGTGAAAAGCTTCTGACAGGCTGGTGTGGCCAATGAATGTCTTCTATGTCTCCACGTCTCCTGCAATGGGACAGACAGAGCCCGACCGGCACGGATGTGGAAGTCCAGAAAGCTGGACATGACCTCTCTGGGATGCTATTCCACACTTCCCAGGGGTCTTTCTCCCAGCACTTCTTTGCTAGGTCAGGAGGGAGCTGCGGGTCTCAGGGTCCTGAAACCTGAGGGATGTGGCCTGGGCTCCCTTGCACCAGGACAGAGGACAGAGCCGGAATCCACAGAGTGTGGACACTATGGGTTTTCTACACCTGAAAAATGTATGCTCAACTCAATGTCCCTTATGCCACTTATGCCAGCTTATGCCACTGCAAGAAGGTCTGTGGGAGGATCTGAGGTGACCCAGACGCCACAGCAGGACTTTGTCTTCAACTCATCCTCCCTTCCAGGACTCAGATACAGACGAGGAGACCTGACTCTCCTCCAGTGTCCTCCAGAAGAGACAGTGTCCCCAGCTCTACTCCTGCACTGTGGTTTAATGCCGGGAAATAATTTGACTGCTTTCAAGATGCTGAGAATTTTATGCGGGAAACAGAGATATTTTATATGCTGAGATCATTTACTCTTTTATACTCTTTAAAACTCTGTTCACATTTATTGGAAAAATATGTTATTTTCTTCCACATATATTCCCCAGCATCGCCTAAATGGCAGGTTTTGCTACTTATTCTCTTTCAAGGTTATGTTGCATACACGTGTACTGCTGTGAGAATACCCAGATTTTACACTCTGCCGACTGAAATACAAAGGCAAAACCAAAATTCAAACCAACAAAAATACTGACTAAAGCTTCTAAAAGCATAGTGGAAATGGGGAAGACGGAGTAAATTTAAGTGCCTGCTGAGGGATGGATTGTGGCAGGTCCGTTTGTAGACTCTTTGCTTCACCTTAAGAATAACACTCTGAGGGGGCATGAGGGTGGCTCAGTCAGTTAAGCATCTGCCTTAACCGACTGCCAGTTCAGGCCATGATCCTGGAGTCCTGGAATGGAGACCTACAGGGGGCTCCCTGCTCAGCGGGGAGCTTGCTTCTCCCTCGGCCTCTGCCTGTTGGTGTTCTCTCACTGTCAAAGAAATAAAATCTTAAAAAAAAAAAAAAAAAAGGCTAACATTCTGAGGTTCACCTGGGTGCCTTAGTCGGTTAGGTCCCCGCCTTCGGCTCAGGTCACGATCTTGGCGGCGGGGTGGGGCGGGGGCGTGCTGCTCTGCGGGGGCATGCTGCTCTGGGCGGGGGCATGCTGCTCTGGGCGGGGCATGCTGCTCTGGGCGGGGGCGTGCTGCTCTGCGGGGAGCCTGCTTCTCCCTCTCCCTCCGCCTGCCGCTCCCCAGGCTTATGCACTTTCTGTCAAATAAATAAAGAGAATCTTAAAAAGAGAGAGAGAAAAACACTCTGAAGCATTATTGTCTCATTTACAAATGAGGAAAATGAGGCTCAGAGAAACAAAGACCCTTTAGCCTTTAGCGGATAAGGGGCAGAGCCAGCGTTTTCAACCATCACCTGCCTGAAAGCAAAACCCATGTCTTCTCTGCGACTCTGGACCAGCTCCCAGACGCCCCTCAATTCTCCTAAGCCTAAACTGTACACTTTCATTTCATCTCTCTGCCTGGAAACACAGTGCATCATCAAAATTACATCATCAAGGACTTTACATTTAAAATGCAGGCATCCAGAGGTCACAGAGGACCGGTCACGTGACGAGGCTCAGACTGAGTGCATCACTTTCTTAGAGTTTCTGCCGATCTGAAGACGGAATTGTGGACAACGACTCTGGATGCTTCCCAGGAGAGTTTCCACAAGGTGTAAAAGGGGAAGATAAGTCCCTCAAACATAACACTTGTTCCTGAGAAGCTACTTACAGCAGAACGTCAGAGCCCCAGTAATGCCAGTACGGAAGAGCCGCACTACGAATTCTGAGACCATTTGGATTCCACTGCGCTGTTTAAACAGGCAAAGATTTCAGAAAGGTTTTAACTTGGATTTGTGCTTCTTTCCGAAGGTATCTTATTTTATTATTTTTTTTAAAGATTTTATTTATTTATTTGACAGAGAAGACAGATCATAAGTAGGCAGAGAGGCAGACAGAGAGAGAGGGATGCAGGCCCCCTGTTGAGCAGAGAGCCTGATGGGGGACTCGATCCCAGGAACCCGGGATCATGACCTGAGCCGAAGGCAGAGGCTAAACCTACTGAGCCACCCAGGCGCCCCAAAAGTATCTTATCAGGGTCAGACAGATAAACATACAACTCAATGATATACCGACCAGCTCTGAAGGAAACCATGTGGTTTGAAAACCAAGGGGATGAACACGGTGTTCCTCACACATGTTTTTGTTAACATTGTAAAAAAACAGAGCACACAAATCCGATATTTAGGACAAAGGGCAGGGATCCCTCACAGGGGCACAAGATGTGGATGTCTGCAGAGTCCAGAGCTGAGGGAACAGCCTTAGCTTATCCTTCCTCGGCGCTACGGTTCCTCAGGAAGGGGAGGCAGGCCACAGGGCAGGACTCGGGAATCTCAACGTGTCCGCCCCCGACCTGCTCAGAGACAGGGGTGTGATACAGTCAAGACCCCGTTCATGCTTGCTCACCCTTGCACACCCCAGCCCAGCCCCTACGACCTCTGACGTCAAGGAGCCGTAGGTCAATAAAGAAGGATCTGTGACAAGAACATTCTGCTGGTGGCTGTCCTCGGGTCCTAGCGGGGAGGAGTGCCGCCCCGCCAACCTGTGCTGCAGGAAGAATGTGTTCTGGTATCTCTGGCTTCTGGGACTCCCTGAAGACTTTCTTCTGCAATGAAGAGGGCAATCCCAGATGGGAGAAAGTTAGGGTCACGTAGGTTATTAAAAGGTGAAGCCAGCCCCCCCTTCGCCCCACCTGTGGAGGAAGGCAGGGGGCGGGCGGTGATGTAGATTCAGCGAAGCGGCACTCAGAGCCTCAGAGCCGGCCTCCCCAAGCTCTTCATTTTCAGGTACGAGGGCCAAGGCCACGTGGGGGGATGGCCCCCTCTTCAGTGCCTCCTCTGGGCAGGCTGGCTTCAAGGCACAAATTAGGCTTAGAAGAGAATGATCTGGAATGTCTCATCTGGCTGGTACCCAAGAACCTCTGTGTACCTCTTATCTACATACTGTCATTTCTAAGTTTAGCTCCGAGAGGCATGGCCTCTAATTCCTCATGGGGGGTGGGGTGGGGCGCAAGCCTTCTTGAACTCGGAGCATTCCAAGACCTGGACTGCAGGAGACTGTGCATAATGTCCCTCCCATCCCCTCGCCACGCCCCACCCCTGTGCCCAGGGCTGGTCATGTGGCCGTGAACCACCGTGCTTTCCTGAGTATGCCAATGCCTTAGACAAGAAAGAAAAAAAGGTCACCCAGATTCACTTGGCCCCTGGTTAGGAGCCCTGGGAGCTGAGCCCACAGATCTCCAGATGGGAGTGCGGTGCACTGTGATCTCAAAAGCACAGGAAACAAAACCCTGCTGGACCCTGGCCACTCTCTGGTTGCCTGGCCTGACAGAAAGGTGGCCCAGAGCACCGAAAAGAGACGGAGCGGCTAGGCGGCCTTTGCTGGGACAGGAACGGAGGCACTGCCTCCCCACGGTACTGGCTCCCATCAAGCCGACCCCAGGCATTTTGGCCTTTGTCTTCTTGGTGCTCCCTGCCTAGGGAAGAAAGGAAACAGCCTCGGAGCCTCGCCTTCTACCTGTTGCTGGAGAAAATGTATCATTCCTCTGGAGACGCTGTTTTCACAAGCAAGACAGCCCCTTCAGCTCCCAGGACGGCATGGGAGGCCATCTGCCCCCGCCCCGTCTTCTCTATAGGACTGCTGCGGGACTCGGGAAGGCAGGCCACGTGGGCCAACCTGGAGAAGGTGGGGTGGCAAGGGTGTTCGGATCTGGTGTGTGCACGGCAGCAAGTTGGATAACACAGCCTTCTGGAGGGCCTGGTTTAAGTGCCTTCTCGTATGTTCCGTAGGAGCTCAGGTTTGTGCTTTCCTTCCTAATGCCGCTGACAGACCCTCTTTAAGCTACTTAATAGCCAGGAAGAGGCCCTGTACCCCCAACGTGACCACAAGGGGCCTGTGAGCTGGTCTCTCTCTGGGTAGTCCCGAAGGTGAGCCGGAGCAGTGGGAGGCTATGGGCCGCTCCTCCCACCCTCCTCTTCGTCACCAGCTGAAGCCCTATGTGCATCCCCTGAGGCCACCTTGACCACAGCCTCCTGTCCTGAGAGCCCGCAGCCACACGCCATTGACTTCCAGCCAGAATTCCATCTAGTCCGGTTCTCTGTCTGGAAGGTTATTTCTATTTTTGAACATGAACAGCTCAGGCAAACTAGCTCATAATCTACTCTTGTCTTTTGCAGCATTTCCTTCCTCTTCTTTTGCAAAGAAATATTTTTACAATTGTGGTTTTTCACTTGAGGTATGCATCAGAGGCACGTGGTGATGCTGTGAAAGTACCAGGATCCAAGCTCTCTGAGTTTGGCTTTCGGAAAGTACCAGGATCCAAACTCCCAGAGTTTCAGGCTGAAGCGTTCTGGCGTGGGGCAGGGAGGGCGGGAAGGCGTGAGCGTCACACCTCCAGACATTAATCGTGTCCTTGGAGACACTCTTGCTTCCTACGGGAACACACTGCTACTCTCAGAAGGAGCAGAAACCCAAATCCTGCAGATCTGCCTGTATTTCTAGGATACGATTTTGACACCCTCCCAAACTTCGGCTTTGGTTTAATTCAGCCTGCTGAAATCACATCATGTATTTCACTACCTTTCAGTAATGGAAAGGCAGAAGTAAATGATCAAAAGGAAAAGTTACTTAAGAAATAAAAAGAAGAAAGAAACTGGATGCAAAACTGGTCAAAGAACACATAATGGATGACTGATCCTAAACTGCCTTTTCTCTCTGGAGTCAGTGGGACCATGTCAGGGGGAGAGAGTCTGATTTCACAATTAATTACTATTTCAGTTCATTTAAGTGCCAGCATTATTTTTCCCTCCTTTTCCTTCTTCTCTGCACACTGACAAATAATTAGAGTATGACATATGAAAATTTCAAATCTCTTTTGAGGTTGAGATGGTATAGAATTCAGGAAGCACAGAAGTCTTATTACAGAATACAATACCCACATAAAGGGTGAGGCATAAAACCAGAATAAATCGACTTTCTTATTTCCTGACCTGTACAAACTTAATTATCTAGACCTGATGTTTCAGTAATCTGATTTCCAAATGATGCAATGTTCTTTTCCTTAATTTTTCTTGAGACAAATGCTCTAATTTTATTTGTAGTATTTGGGGGAAAGGAAAGTTCAATGTCTAATTTTTCTGATATATTTAGAGCTATTTTCCTCTGCTTTCTAGGAGACAAAATAGAGAAACCGAAATGGGACCACATTCTATAAATAAATTATGGTTGGCTTGTCTTTAAATATCATAAACTGCTGAAGAGAAATGAAGTCATAGACATAGATGAGTTTTATTTTGAAAGCCAGCTAAGAGATGACGTTAAAAGTAAAGAGTTCTGCAAGAAGGGAAATAAAAAGCAGGAAGAAATCCTGGGAAGACTTCAGAAATAAGGAAACCGCTAGACATCCTCCCTGGCCTCTTCCAGGACATCAGAATCCTGTGTTTGCTGTCTTGCCCACTGTGCTGGTTCGGATACTTAAGTAACCCACCCAAGTGCTGGGGTTACTAGCAGAGGACCCATCACTGTGTTGCTTAATAATGGCTACATTTTGCCCAATATTCTAGCCACTGGTTCACCCTCTTGGTATCTTAAAATATTCCCCAAGGAAAAACCACAAGTTAAATATGAGAACAAGAGGACTTTACAGGTAGGCATGGATTTGGCTGGATTTCATGACCTTCTTTCAAGTCCTTTCAGAATTTATTTAAGGCGTTGGGAGAGTCAGAATGTGTTAGCTTATGAAATTATTTTTGGAACTGAAACAAACAAACAAACAAACAAACAAACAAAAGAAAACAACTTTGAACTTGAGTTTTCACCCGCGCGGCCCACGTGCCAAGGTCAACCTCTGCCGGCCCCCACGACAGGTTGTCCCGCCTCGAGCTCCCCGTGACCCAGTCTGTCTCTCCGTAGGCTGGGCTCTCCAGTGTCCCCATCGCCAAAGCCAGCTGGAGAAATGGGACTATTGTGAAGATAATTTTAGGTCAGAGTGCAGGCCCAACCCAAAAACTGGTTCTGTTCGAAATGGCCTGGCTGTCCCCATTTCGTCGCTTGGCTCTGCAGGGAGAGACACCACTCCGGGACTTACCAAATGACAAACAACCCTGACATTCTCCACCAAAAGTAACGCAAAGTGGAGACTGAGCTTATCAATTTTTGCAAAGCCTTGCACACCTGGGTATGCTAATGCAAATGAATGTGTTGGACTGGCACAGAGGGAAATAAAAGCCTCCTATAGTTCATCTTCTTGACCTAAACTAGAAGATTTGTGGAATTTGTGTTTGCACTATATCCAAAGTTCTTACAACTGCATAAGGATTTTTGCTTGGAAAAAGGACTTCTGCCCTGGGAAAGAACTGCTGGGTGGAATCTGGGTACCAAAGCATTTGCAAAATTGCATTCCAAATCCTCAAAGCTTGCTGTTACCAAACCCCAAAGCCAATCAATCTGGGAGGAAATTGGCTCATAGAATATCAACCCAGTCATGCCAGTAGCCACGATCCAGCTGCTGGATGGGAAATTGCAGGGGACTCTGCTGCCAGTCTGTAATATGCCAAGAGGATGGGTGAAATGAAATCACCTGGGTAGGAGTCAAGCTGATAGTATAGGCGCCACTCAAATTGGAATGAGGTGGAAGAGCCCTGTGTGAACTGCAGGTCCACACTAACGCATCTGGCCCTCCCTCCCTTACTGACCACCCTGCTCCTTCTACACCTACACCCGCATCTCGGGAAGGACAGCAAGGCAGCAAACCCGAAGGTCAGCTCCCTGACACCATTCCCAACCAGCATCTGATACAGTTAAAGGGAGATGTCTCCCTCTCCGAAGAAGGAAAGAGCTACATCTGTACCTGGCACCATACTGGTCCCCTGAGCACGCCTGCCTCTGAATTCAAGGATAACAAACTGCAGTGGTTTTTGTAAAGACCACTTGTAAAAGGAGAGGAAGGGCATCCTACATACAGCATGTGCAAAGGCCCCATGCCTCCCCACTATCATCCCTCCTCAAGCCATGACTCTGATGAATGGTTCAATAGCCTCAGCTTTCCAATGATAGTCCAGGCTTGTGTTTTGTAAATACTATAATAAGGTCCATGTTTTTGTCCATGGCTTTGATTAACAACCAGACAAAGCCACAAAAAAATCATAATGGTATAACAACCACAACAACACATCACTAGTTGTAAAGACAGAGGTGGTCAGCATTTTGTACCAAATGAGCTGCTGCTGATACCTAATGCCCCCGTTACCGTTTGTCAAAACCAGGGACTAAATATCATATGTCAATGAGTTGGGGATTACTGGGGATCTACTGGACGCAGCATGTGTCTGAGAAACAAAAGGAGCAGAAATGTTTATGGTGAGGGAAGGAGAGGTGGCCCAAGGCTCTGATCCCACAAGGCTTATGCACCAGGAACTTTGTGGTGTGGAAAAAAGATAATCCAACCAAACTTTAGGATAATAAGAGCCTCGCCCAGGGAGCACGAAGACCTGCTGGGTTTTAACACTAAGTTTGTGATTAACGATCTGCGTGACCCTGGGCAAGTCAATGTCCCTCTCTGAGCCTCCATCTCCACATTAGGATAATGATGTGTGGAGGGGGAAGTCTGAAGAATGTTTACATCAATCTCTAGGGTCCCTAAAAACTTGAGTTTTCTATGATTCCATGATGCTGGACCTCCACTGTGTAATATAGTAGCTGCTACGCACGCGTGACCATTTGAATGAAATACAATTAAATGAAAATGCTGGTTTCCCAGTTGTACTAGTCACATTTCAAATGCTCAGCAGCCCATGCAGGTGATAGCTAGGGCAGAAAGACAACGTTTCCATCACTACAGAAAGCTTTTTTGGACGCACTGTTCTAGACCGTTTTCTTTGAAGGAGACTCTTGAGGAGTCTAATGTTAACACTATTCATGTTCCTAGTGATTGATTTTATTGTAAAATTAACAATGGCTACCACAAACTATTGCTACCAATGAAGAGCTGACATTTTTTGAGCACTCCTATTGCTAGAATTGTGCAATGAGCTATTTTGCTTTGATCCTCACAACAGCCCTTAGAGGTAGGGGCTGTTATTTTCCCTATTTATAAATGAGGAAAACAAGATTCAGAGTGACTATGTCAGTTGTTCAGAGCCACACCTGGAAGTGGCAGGGGGAGGTCTTGAGCCCACTGACTGTCACAGTCTAGAGCCCCCGATGATTTCACCCTGGCCCTAAGCTTGATTTCTCGTCTCACTGTCTTACAACCAAGCCTCTTGGACTCCTCATAGTCTCTCCTGGGGTGGACACGGGGCCTTTGCACATGCTGTATGTGTGATGCCCTTCCTCTCCTTTTCTCCTTTGCTTGGCAACTTCTTGTTTATCCTTCTTAGATATCACTTGTCCATCAGGCAAAACAGTCACCCTGTTGGCTTTCGGTTTCCGATACACTCCATTCATGCCTCAAGCACAGAGCCCACGAGTTTCTGTTAAGACATCTGTTTGCAAGTCTGGTTTCCTACTAGACTATCAGTGCATTCAAGATGAAGTCTGTGCCTCAATCATTTTTATGTCCTCAGTTCAGGAAAGGTGCTGAGTCAATGTTTTCTGAACAAAAATACCAAATATCTTTCTAGGATGACAAGAGTCACCACCTTTTCCAACTACTCCAGCTTATCGAGATGCTCTCCATTTCCCTGGAACTTGCAGGTTAGATGCATTTGGTTAGAGACAAGCAGGGGGTTCTGGGGCTTTCAGACAGGGTGCAAAGTTCAATACATGTATACATATATACATGATCATTATTTTGGAGACACAAATCTCTCTGTAAACAAGCTGTCATTTATAGACAAGGAGATGTTCCCGCTTCCTACCAATGCTGGTGAGGTTCTATCCACATTTTCCACCAGGCTCCAGGCCTGGGCACTGTTCTGGACTAAGTGCTTACAGTGACCCAGGATATGCAGAAACCCTGCAGGCCTCTCAGGGTGCAGTGTGGCTGCTGTCTTGCTCCACACCCTCCCCAAAGCAACAGATGGCAGCGCTTTCTGAAGGATGTTAAAGTTATTCACAGTGTACAGTTACAAAGTTACCTGGTAACCCCACACAATCTCTGCAGGAACAGAACAGTGTGACCCCACTCCCTGCCATGGGTATCCCTGCCCTGCAGCTCTTCCCCACTAAAGAAAGCAGGAGAACCAAAGTTTAGCCCCGCTTTCCCTCCTTTCCTCTAAGGCCACCCACGCCCCTGCATTTGGAGTTACCATTTGCTTCTGCATTTTAAAAAGAACGGAGCTAGGTCCAGATCTTCAAAACAAAACAAAACAAAACCCCTAACCGATTAACCTAACAAACAAAAACAAAACAGAGCTATGGACACAACAAGGTGTAGGAAGAGAAATATTATCTATTGAAGACCTCCTGCATAGCAGCATTGTTTTGGGGTGAATCAATCTCTTGTAACCCAACAATGCTAAAACGTCATGTCCAATGATCACATTTTACAGATGGAGATACCGAAGCCCGGGATATAGGTGCTGGGCTGTATAATTAAATAGTTAAATAATTAAAATAATTACAATTATTCATTACAAGAATGCTTAATTAAAGGAGGCAGGGCTTCATGGCAGAGAGAAATGGGCTCAAATTTGGGTGTCACTAGCTCTTTGGTTTTGAACAAATTGTTGGATCTCCTTATGTCTCTGTTTTCTCATTTGGAAATAGAGCCCAGTAGTACTAACCTTCCACGGCAGCTGTAGAGCTGGGCAAGAAAATCTCTGTAAAAGACCTAATGCGGTATCTGGCACCTTATAGATTTAAGGTTAGTTCCCCCTTCCCTTGTCTGCTACATGGCTGAGTTGGAGTTCAAACGCAGGGTCATGGGCTCCAAACCCGACGTTCTTTGCAGACCTGGAATAAGAACTCGACCGAGGTGCTTCTCTACCACTAGCTGAACTTGAGTGGTCCGGCAAACACTCTCTCCATTATTTGATATATCTATGCCCAGTTGTAAGTCTTCCAGAAATCAAAATCAAAATACGTAAGTCATGCGTCTCCCACTACATTTTAAGGTACCTTCAGCACAGCCTGCTCATAAAAATGTCTTTGCCAGCCACTTAATGAAATAAAACTACTTAGGAAAAAGGTTTAATGTCGGCAAAAGATAATAGAGTAATCATTGGGTTTCCGTTCCTGCGGAATTTGCAAAAAGCCAGTAAGACATGGCGGGGGGACAAAAGCCTTTCTGCCCTAAATCTCTCTTGGAGTCCCCCCGCTTTGAAGTAGGCTATGTATTCTTCTGGAAAAAAAAAATATTATTTTTTTGGTAAAAAGTTGTAGGCTGCGTTGAGGACTGGAGAGGGTTTCAGTTTCAGTAGTTTTCTTGCTGGCTGGAGATAAAATTGTTCTTCGCTTGGTGTGGTGGAAGATTCTAGACTTTTAGAAAAATTCTTCAAATCTAGACTTCGGGGAATGCACTGCTGATGCCGCCATGGAATTTCTTCCGCAGAAAGCTTCCTGTCCGATGCATGAGTCTCTGCAAATGTGGTCTCACATTTTCACAGATGCTGTCATGTGACATCGTATTACCCAGCCTGTCCACCCCTTCCCTATGCTCAGTGCTCTCAGACGCTGTAAAGACAGCTGCGGTATAATGAGAAGGTGCAGAGTTGGAGTCGTGAGATTGGCAATGAATTCTGGCTCAGTGACCTTCACTGGGACTTCAGACATGTCGCCTCATTTCTTTGAGTCTTGATTTATCTCATCCATATAATGGGGGTGTGAGCCAACTGCTGAGAACTTGTGAGGATGGACTGTCGTTTTGCACCAGAAAGTTCTGTGGAAACCACAGGGGCTATTCGAACGTGTTTATCAGAAGTTAAGGATCAAAAGCCTGAAAGACCTATATGCTTAGGGTAGTATTTTCCATTTTTAAATTGAAATTCATACTTGCCACTACTCTGATTTATTTTGGATCAGGTATCTGGGAAGCTTAGAGTTTAAAGACTTCAACTAACGTAAGTGGTTTTGAAAATACTACACTGTGCATTAAAATGCGGCTTTTATGTCATTCTATAGAACAGACCACCATGGAAAGAGCCCAGAGCCGAGAAGTCAGAATACCCATGGCTTACTCCCAGGGCTCTCACCAACCCACCACTTCAGGGACACGTCTCTGAACTCTTCTGCCCCGACCCACCATGACTTCCTTCTCTGTAATCAGAAAGGGCAATCTCTGCCTTTGTGGGTGATCCGAGGGTGACATGGATACATGCAACAGCAGTCTGCACATTGGAAGCCGTGTCAACATGAGGCAGCACTAGCGTTAGGCTAGGGCCATCCTCTGGCGTTAGGCTAGGATCCTCTAGCACCAGACCATCCTAAGGAGGCCTAAGGATCTTCAAAGAAAGAGTAAATCACCAAAGTGTAAAATGAATCACAGAATGAACGGCAAGATGTTCCTTCTCCTTGTTTGTGACCCAGAGTTCAAGTAGTGGATGCAATCCACGGAGCTTCTCCCAAGAGAAAAAGACATATAAATCCCAAGCATGCAATGTTGGGTACAATTTTAGGCATTTCATGGACTTCCTGGTACTCATTCATGGATCATCTAGGCTTTGGTGGACCTCAGGTTAAGTCTGTTGCAGATCGTAAAGAGCAGATGCCAAATGTCATTGCATTTAAGACTTATTTAACAGATGACACATGGACGCATGGAGCTTATCGGGGACCTGGCCACAGATGTTAAATATAGTTTGAAAAACACTGTTCTTCCATTTTTAAAAACCGACAACCCGTACTGCAAAGAGAAAGCTCAGTTATTTGGAGTATTTTATTTACCCAAATATCGAATTCGTCATCCCTGTTAAGCAAGACAAGCTTATGCATATCTCATCCATTTTCCATACCATAAATTGAATTTATACCTTGAAAGGATGTTGTGTCTCAAGGAAGGATAGATTGAATTAATCCAATGTCCCATTTAAAGCCAAACTGGTAATGCTTTTAGAAGGATACGTTATCTACCAGGGCTTAAACCTAAATTCTTAGATGAATTTTGATCTAAGTATTAATCAGGCTTTCTGAATTTGCATAGCAACTAGCTAATTGATTATGTTTTGCCTGATTCCTCATCAAAAAGAAAAATCGAGTGTTGCTTAAGTCTGATACTAAAAAAGTGTATTCTTATAAAATTAAATGAAGAAAATTTGTGAACAATATAATTTCCACATTAAGGAGTCCAGGTGATGAAGGCTAATATTTCACTCTCAGATGGGGATCTGGTGCTTGTTACTTGTTCACTGTCATCACAACCAACAGAAATTTCTCTCTTGGGGTACAGTGGGTTGGCTCATGTTTCCTGAACATGATGCCAGAATATACCATCAGTGTCACAAGTGAAAAGCAAATGAGCTGGTTTAGAACACTGAGTTTACAGCAAAGTCTGATCTACACATTGCTCACTGGGCCATTTCAAAATAGCAGCATTTTAAAAATTTTGTCAGTCATTATGGATCAAACATAGGCCAAATTTGGGTTATTAAAAACCTTGTAGTGTGTAAAAGACAACGTACTTGGGGAGTATAAGGAATAACATGGAGGACATGGGGAGATGGAGAGGAGAAGTGAGTTGGGGGAAACTGGAGGGGGAGACAAACCGTGAGAGACTGTGGACTCTGAGAAACAAACTGAGGGTTTTGGAGGGTGGGCAGTGGGAGGTTGGGTAAGCCAGGTGGTGGGTATTAGGAGGGCACGTATTGCATGGAGCACTGGGTGTGGTGCATAACAATGAATGCTGGAACACTGAAAAGAAATAAAATAAAATAAAATGAAAAAAAAAAAAAAGAATGAACGAAAGAAAGAAAAAACGTACTGAATGGGAGAAGGTTATTTGCAAATAACATATCTGATAAAGGGTCAGTATCCAAAATACAGAAAGAACATATACAATTTAACACCAAAAAATCCAAATAGTTTTTAATTAAAAATGGGCAGAAGACACGAACAGACATTTCCCACCAGAAGATATACAGAAGATATACAGATGGCTGAAAGGTACATGAAAAGGTGCTCAACAGCACTCACCGTCAGGGAAATGCAAATTAAAACCACAATGAGATATCACATCTGTCAGAATGGCTAAAACCAAAAACATAAGAAACAAGTGTTGGCAAGGAGCGGAGGAAAAGCAACCCTTGTGCACTGCTGGTGAGAATGCAACCTGGTGCAGCCACTATGGAAACCACTCCCCGCCCACAAAGAAAATGAAAGCATGAATTCAAAAGTTACATGCACCCTTATTAGGTTTATTGCAGCAGCATTTACCATAGCCGAATTATGGAAGCAGCCCAAGGGTCCATCGAGAGACGAATGGACAAAGAAGGTGTGGTGTATGTACACAGTGGAATATTACTCAGCCATAAAAAGAATGATATCCTGACATTTGCAAACCACATGGATGGATCTAGAGGGTGTAATGTTAAGTGAAATAAGCCAGCCAGAGAAAGACAAATACCATATGGTTTCACTCAAATGGGCAACTTAAGAAACAAAACAAACAGAAGATGACAAACCAAGAAATAGACTCTACAGAGAACAGATGGTCCCCAGAGAGGAGGTGAGTGAGGAGATGGGTGAGACAGGTGAAGGGGATTATGGGTACACGTACTGTGATGAGCTCTGAGTAATGTGTAGAATTGCTGAATCACTATATTGTATGCCTGAAACCAATATAGTACTGTATGTTAACCATATCAAGATTTTTAAAAATTGGAAGGAAAAACAAAACAAAACAAAACAAATCTTTGCAGTAAGCAAAAAACATAGGTGTCCTTTTGAATCCAAGTTGCCACTGTTAATAGTCTGACCAGACTAGGCACAACTGAAGAAAGAAGAGAAATGAGGTCACTCTAGCTAGCACCGACCTGGTGAAGTCCTACCTGGCACATGTCGTGGAGCCTGTGTCTCTAGTTCAAGTTTTCTGTGCCTTCCTAGAAACCCAACAACAATGCAGTCAAGGAGAAACTGGGTCTTTCCCCCAAGAACTCCTGTCTCTTCATGCACCGTCTCTGAAGGCTTTTTAATTTTTCTGGGGTAGTTCCTGTAAAAATAGTGAATGATCTCGTCTCTCCCGAGAAGAATTTTTTGTGGGGACTGAGCCTGAGACCTTCAGAGTTTCCATTCCAGATCTGCTCTCAGTTTCTGCCTCAAGTGCCTCGTAGTCCCATGCAGCTGCCACGTCCAGTTTGGAGAGGAGGTCATGGGGTGGCCAGGCCAGTCACGATGGGATTGGTAACCTCTAAAGTGACCAGCTTGACTTGCCAAGGGAGACAAGCTGTTTCACCAGACCTGACCCACTTTCCTTCCTCTTCCTGTCAGGCCCTTGGGGGTTCGAGCCCCAGCTGGCTCATCTGCTTTCCTCGGTCAGATGTCTCTGGAGAGGCCAGGATGTTCTCAGATGTCAGCGGTGGGGATCGTTTTTCAGACTTTAATGTTTCTTGTCACTCCTTTCATTCTGGAAGAATTATCATAAAGAACAATCTTCCATGGAAAAGTTTGGTCATCCCAAGCATGTGCCCCAAACCAGATATATGAGCTGCTTGACTTGCTCAACCCTTATATAACCTCAGATTTCCTGATTAACTCCTTTAATCTTAATTGTTTTAGAAAAAAAATTCAAAGCTTCTAAAGCTCTTTACTCCTAGTCTCCTGGGCACCGATGTTGGGTCCCAGGCTGCTTTACCACATTGCTTTGGCAAAACAATGGCTTTCCCTGGGATTTTAAAAATATAATGAGGCCGTTCTCTTGCTTTGTAACTTTTTATCTCAGCATGAACTCAGTTCTCATCAAGGAGCTTTGTTTATAGCTTTAAATTTTTTATTCCTTTGAGAATAACCCAAATCAGTAATGACTTTACACAGCACACCTCTCACTCTTCTTAGAATATTTCTCTTGCCTATATAAGCAAAACTATCTGAGTAATTAAATCTCCTATAAGAGAAATTGTATTTTTTCCAGGGAAAAGAATTTCAAGTGTTGATTTTTCACTCTGACTTGTAAGGAAATCTATAATTCCGAAACAAATGACTAGGTAGCTATAGAACCAAATAAATGACTAGGTAGCTATGGAGCCAAATGAATAGAACAAAATAAATAAACCAAATAGCTATAGAACCACATTCTACCTAATATCCTAGTTACTAATCAGAAGATGTGGATGCATATGATTATGGATAATTAAATATATATAGAATATTCAGTTTCTTATGCAGAGGCAGAGTTGAATTTCAGATACTATAGAAAATGTATGAATTCCTTGAGTATTAATTTTCCCTGAAAAAAAAAAAATTCTTCCCCATGTTACCTGGCCTCCTCCTCTTAAAATTCTTCTAATTACTTTGGTAAGGAATGATGTAGGTGAGAAAGGAGGAAACACACATGCTACCCACGCATATGCATATACATATGTTACATACACAAGCACACACACTTCACACTGGCAGACAATAATCCACTGTTCTGGAATGTCACAATTTCTCAAGTTTCCCATGAAAGATTTCTGTGACCTATGCCCCACATCCAATAACACATTACATAGAAAGAGGAAAAGAGGCTTTTTTTTTTTTTTTTCTTTTTTAGCTTTCCCTCCACATAGAGGAAAGGCATCATATCTACAGGCAACGAGCAACACTGAAAAAGAGCAGAGGCTATTTTTATCCCTTGCAACTTTTTGCTCGTTACTATTCTCTTTCTGACTCTACCTCAGGCAAAAAGTTAGAAAAAATACTGTATTAACCACGGCTGAGAAGAAGTGAAACAATGCCCTCAAATTTGCCCCATGCCTCCCCAAAGCACACATGTTACAAATCATGCCAGTATCAGAATGTTCCGGAAGCATCCAGAGGATTCTTGAAGTTATTCTGGCTACATAAGCAGAACTGCTATTGTTTAGTGCAACCCGCTCTGTGTCCTAAGGAGAGCCAATAAAAATGTCATTAATTTACACCATTGGTTTTCAATGAGGCTGATAACTTTAGAAATACGCCAAGGCATTTCCTTTTATTCCCCGCACCCCTCCGTTTTTCTTCTATGTTGCTTGTCACAATGTCTGTAGGATACTACTGTTGCTTAGTGGTCAGGGACCAGGGACGCAGTCTCTGCATGCTTCATCCCCTCCAAATGCCCATAGCACTCTAGTTGAGAAATGCCGGATTTAAAGGGTATCAACCATTCTTCTATCATCGAGAGCAATAAAAAAGTAAAAAAGCAAACAAGTTAACCAAAAAAATACTTGAAATGATTGCAGCTGTTATCTTGAATAAAAGTAACTTATAATTGATTAAGTTATTAACTGCTTTTATCAGGTGGGTCTTTCATAAACATGGCTTAGATGTGAGAACAATATATCTGACTTGGGTTCAACTGTGTCCTCACAAAAATATAGAATGAAGCCCCAACCTCTAGGTACCTGTGAATGGGACCTTAGTTGGAGATCTGGTCTTGGCAGAAAGAATCAATTTATGATGAGGTCACACTGACTATGGCGGGCCCTAATCCAGTATGACTGGATGGCTGGTGTCCTTACAGGAAGGGGATCTGGACAGAGACAGACTCGAAGGGAAGAAGGTCCTATGACGTCGGAGGCAGAGACTGAGGTTAATGCTTCCACAAGCTGAGGAATGCCTGGGGCTACCAGGAACCAGAAGAAGCAAGAAAGGTCCTCCCCTCGAGGCTTCGGAGGGAGCATGGCCTTGCTGAAACCTCGACTTCAGACTTTCAGCTTCCAGAACAGTAAGAGAATAAATTTCTGTTTTTTAAAGCCATCCAAGTTTGTGGTAATTTGTTATGACAGCCCTAGGAAACTAAGACAATAGCTAATCTATATTTATCCCCAGCTTGGCAGTGGGGCAGAGTCCAAGAGAGCAAACAGTCTGCGGCAGAAGGAGGGAGTGGTGTTTGGGGGCAGGACACTTGCTGGCGTCCTCTGCTGCTGGGTAACAGAGAGGGCAGGGGCCTGTTCCCGCTTCTACCCAGGAGGGCCACTTTCTTTTGAATTCCTCTACTTAGGCCTTCTAAGATTTTTTTTAAAAAAGATTTTATTTATTTATTTGACAGAGAGAGATCACAAGTAGGCAGAGAGACAGGCAGAGAGAGAGGGGGAAGCAGGCTCCCTGATGAGCAGAGAGCCCGATGCGGGGCTCGATTCCAGGACCCTGGGATCATGACCTGAGCCGAAGGCAGAGGCTTGGGATCATGACCTGAGCCACCCAGGCGCCCCTAGGCCTTCTAAGATTTAAAGGACAATCTTTTCTGGATTTCCTGGTCTAGAGTGAAGTTCTATTTCATAAATACGTGTAGCTAAGTATGGTTGCCCAAAGACAGCAGGCTTGTTTGGAAAGCGGTTACAATTCCGTTCCAAATTTCATGAGTAGGCTTCCCAGATCTCCTACCCTTTCTGTGCTTCCCTGGGGACCTTTGGTGTCTAGTGCATCCACTATGCCTCTCCCTGTGCAACTCCTTCCCCACGTGGTATCCCAGCTCCCAGACCACTCTGCACTCTCCGCCCGTTTTTGTCCGACACGCCAGCCCTTCAAGGCTCTCCGCCCTTCTACCTGCCAACCCATAAATCACTTTCAGCTGCTCTAAGTGAACGCGTATCTTCTCTCAGAGATCACGGAGCCTTCCCGCGTCGCACTCAAGTGTTGGCGTGCCAGCAAGCAATGTGGAAGGAGGTTTGGAGTCTTTGAACTCAGGGGACTCCTGTTCTTTTATACATGAGAAGTGTAATCTAAGTTCAGCCACGAATGCGCTGGGAGACCTTGCAGTCTCCATGTTTGAGCTTCTGCTTCCTTAGGGCAGTTCAGTAAGTGCGGAGCCTCTGCCGTATACACACTCCCTGCTCTCCAAGGGCCAGAAGTCTAAAGGGGGAACATATGCAAACAAGTGGAGGGGAACACTGAACGTGCAGGACTTAGAGAATTTTGGCCGGCAGACAACGGAGTATTGCATTCTAGAACAAGGAACTGGCAAGGGCAAAGGCCTGAAGTTATGTGGCCTGGCAAAGACCTTCCAAACAAGAATGATCTATTTGCTTCTCTAGCCTCTCCCATGGTGACTACCTGCACCACCTTTCTTTCATTCTGCCCCTAACTCAGATCGTAAGCCCCTTGGTAAGGGGTTGAGACTTGTTTCTGGAGAAATGGGGGCTTCTAGAAGATTCTTTTTAAAAACTTTGAATAATGGAGAAATTTAATCATCTATAAATTTGGAGAGGAGAGCATAATGGATCTTTAGGTACCTTTGTTCAGTTTCAAGAATTATCAACTCATGACAATTTTTTTTCTGTAATACCCTCACCTATATATCACCCCCATATTATTTTGAAGCAAATCCCAGGCACAGTGGCACTTCTTATATAAATATAACAGTGTGTAACTCTAAAAGATAAGGGCTACTGTTGAAAACATACAGGTTAAGTCATTAGCATACTGAAAATGATAATACATTAATATCATCAAATGTCTAGTCAATGATTAAATTCACAATCGTCTCATGAAGATCACAATTTATTTCCACAGTTTTGGTTTGATGCAAACAAGGTCCCCAGTTGTGATTGGTTGCTATGGTTCTTGAAGTTTCTTTTTCATCAATAAATCCTGCCTTGTCATCTTTCTCTTTAATCTCTCTCCTCTCCTTGCAATCTATTTATTGAAGAAGCCAGTCTGTTTGTCATGTAGAGTTTTCTGTGGTCTGGTGTTTGCTGATTTCACTCCTGTGGTTTTATTTAATACCTTCTTTGGTCCTCTGTATTTCCTGTGCCTTGATAGTTGGATGTGGAGGCTTGGCTAGATCTGGGTTCCTTTCAATGTGGCAAGGCTGTTTCACAGGGGGTATTGCACCCTTCCATCTGGAGATATGGTATCTGGCTGTCACACTTCATAATGTTGGCAGTCATGGGAGGTCAACGCCAAGACCACTATCTCACTGGGTGATGCCGTATGGTGCTGTCCTGCTTCCACTGGGCCATCTTCACTTACTAGCTGGAAAACATGTATAAAGATGGTCCTCCATCATCTAATATTTGGTTGCTCATGGATACACCTCGTAAAATAAAGGCAAAAATAAGATCAATCGATCGATCGATCAAGAATTTTAGTTCTTCCCATTTATCTATTATTTTTCAAAATAATGTGTCGGTTTATTAGTATCCTCCAATGGAGACAAATGAAGTTTCGTGTTATTATTGCTTTGTCTTGGTATGATAATTAACTCGTGAGTTGGAACAATGTGATTCAGCCCATTGCAGTTATTATCCTCACTGCTGCTCAGTTTGCTCCATCTTTGGCCACTGGGGGCCTCATTAAGGCGTTCTGAGTCCTTTCCACCAGAGCCACGGTTGTCTTTGACAGCTTCCTGGCTATCTGGTATGACAAGGTAGTTCAGACTCATCTTACATGGTTTCTAGCCCACCCCTGGAAGTAACCACTTCTCCCAGGAGTCTTCATTCTTTTTTTGGTGGAAATGGGATTTAGTAGCCATAGTCTAAGCACCTGGAAAACTCTGAAGCAGATTTAGGTTGGCTTCTGCTCCTTTGGGGGGGAGGGGAGCGGGCAGTCTGACTTGGCCTGAAGGACTTTCAAAAGAGTGGCGAGAGATTGTGAGAAGGGAAAGGGTGGCCAGTGACCATTTAGGAGTTACTGTGGCAGGCTAGGAAGAGATGACAAGATTCTCGATCAAGTCTGTAGGTGTGGGGATGGGAGAGAGGATCAGAGTTGAGAGAAACTTTGGAGACTTAAGCTTGCATAGTCTGATTTGGTCATTCAAGACAGTAGGGATGAAGGAGGTAAAAGATGACAGGCTCGGTTAAAGCCTAGCTTAGTCACTTGCCAACGGTGTGATCTCCATCTCATTACTTCTGAGACTTGGTGACACTGTGGGGTTGGTCCATCGCATGGGGTTGTTAGGGGCATTAAATGAAGTTGGAAATGGAATGAACATCATATAACGTGTGATACCTACAAAATGTTACAAATGTGGAATCTCCTTCCCATGCCAGCATGTTGAGCTTTATCTAGAATATGAAGGGGTTGGCCTATCTGCTCATGGACTATTAGTAACGGATGCTCCAGCATTTGCCTAAACCACATTTTATTGATTATTTTATTTAAAAAATAACATAACAGATTTAATGTTGTCAAAGGAAAACAAATCATATATTCTTCTGAGGGCTATTTCTTCTTATTTGTTATCTAAGATGACAGATTTCATTATAGAAAAGCTTAGAATAATGTTTTAATTTAAAAATTGCTCCCATAAATGACAACCAAAGTATTGAAACAAAGTATCTCAAATACTGATCAGTTAAGTCAGAGTTTCTTAAAATACTATCCAAAACGGTTGCTCTGATCAATGATTTATGTAGCACTCTGGTTTTATAAAATATAATATTAAAGTCAATTTCTTCCCAGAACCTCCCCCCACCCCGCCCATTACTTAGTGATATCCTATAAACCTTTCTGAAGTTATTTGCTTCTCTAAGATGTATTTTTTGAGGGATCCATCAGAAGGATTTCTGAATCAAGATTTTGAGGTTAGAAGTAGTTATCCAGCAGTTATGATAGCAACATTAAGTATAGATAAAGAGGGATTAAAATCTTTTTTTAAAAAGTTTTTATTTTTCCAGCGTAACAGTATTCATTATTTTTGCACCACACCCAGTGCTCCATGCAATCCGTGCCCTCTCCAATACCCACCACCTGGATCCCATTTTTCTTTCCTTTTTTAATTGTGAAGGCAATACAAACTAGTTAAACAATTTCAGACAAAAGAGAAGGTCATAAAAAGTGAAACTAACCCAAAGCTCAGGTGCCAGAAATAACCACTGTATTCTTCTAAATGATTTTCTCTACAGGCACACACATAAAAATGTTTTGAATATTTCATCACAATGTACATTTCTTCTATAGCTTGCTTTTCTGATATAATTGTGAAATATAAAGTCACACTTGTTAGTTCAATATATTGTAACCACTTAATGTGTTAGTACATAAATGAACCAACTGCCCCACACTTCTAAGCACCCGCTTGATGTTGCCCATTTGAATGAGCACTGAATGTATGCTAGTCTTTCTGACTAGCACTTTATAGTTAGACATTTATATGATTTCCACTATATTAATATTTTTAAAGTTCTTTATCAAAACAGACTCTGAAATCAGGTCTGGGTGGGTGAGAGATACATTCTTGCCAATTTCTGTGCCTGCTATAGTTTCCATAATGGTTAAAAAGAAGTGTTTGAGGGCAGCTTTGAAAAACTGTTATAAGACATGACTTTCACTTAATGACATTTTATTTTTTTAATCAAAATTTGGTTGTAAATTTCCTCATTTCAAAAACCCCATCTTCCACTTTCTGATATCCCTCCTAACTCCAACGGTTCTCAGTGATGTAATAATTTCCCCTCCTTCAGCAGCCACACTTGTCTTTGAGATCTGGGAAGGCTTCTCTTGTCAGCGCATGTGGCTTTTCCTTTCTCCTCTTAAAAAAATGTACTTGAATCACCGTATTGAGATAGGGCACACAAATACAAAGCGGTGCAGCGACTTTGGAAAACCATCTGACAGTTCCTCAAAAATGAAACCTAGAATTGCCATAAGCCGTGCTTTCTATTTCCTTTAGGAACCCAGTCCTTCCCGCAGAGGAGAAGTGGCAGAACGGTCCCCAGTCCTCTGGTGTCATGCTTATCTCACCCCATGAGGCCCCCCCAGCACCAGGACAGGCTGACTGCCCTTGGCCACTCCTCGGTGTACAGCCCATGCTGTCCTCCTTCAAGCTGCCCAGCACCTGTAACCCTCAAAAATGGGCAAGCAGACCTCACTGAATGAGCAAGGCAGATGTTTTTATTAAAATTGTCATATTTTCTTTTTTAAAAAAATTACTTATTTATTTGAGAGAGTGAGAGAGAGGGCACAAGAGGGGGTCTAGTCAGAGGGAGAAGCAGACTCCCCACTGAGCAGCAAGCCCAGTGCAGGACTCAATCCCAGGACCCCAGGATCATGACCTGAGCCTAAGGCAGTCGCTTCACCAACTGAGTCACCCAGGCACCCAAGTGTCATCTTTTCTGTTCTTTGGTTTGTTTATAGGTTGCTCTGCAAGCGTAATCTTCAATTATACCATTGTCCCGGAGGCTTCAATACAAGTATGTTGTTATTTCCTAAACCCATGTTCTTTTTGGCAGCTGCTAAATACTTAAATGTTTCTATTTGAGCCCGAAAGTACCATGAGTATTTGTTGGATGATGAGGCGGACAGCCCTGCCAGCCTCGGTGACTGTAACACCAGCCACGTGAGGGGGGCCGCCCTGCAGTGCTGATAACAAGCATTCACAGGAATGCGGGTCTGATACCAGTCAGCACTTCCACCACTTGGAACTACTGCTTGGACGACAACACCATCAGAATCACCCGTGCGGGCTCAGGGCAGTCTTTAAGGCCAAGAGAACGCCTTGTTCTTCTTACCATCTCAACATGCAGCACTGGAATCTACTTAACGTCCTCAAACATCACTGCGAAATGGCCCGTCATGCTTCATTTAGACTCAATTCACTTTTTATCATCAGGTTATTTTTATTCAGAAAATTCTCAAAAATGTTCAAATAGTGGAGATTTATCTTTATCTTTTCTAGCTGAGCTCAAAAGTGACATTTTCTTAATTGGCCAGAGAACTTAAAATGTTTCAGCTATTTCTTCTTCTTCTTCTTTTCCCTACATTTCAGCTATTTCAAAGTGATATCCATGGGGTGGGGAAGGGGGCCGAAATCAACATTTTTAAAAGAAATGTTTTGTAAGGGCATGCTAAAAAAAAAAAAAAAAAAAGCTGATTTTAAAGTTTAGCTTTTGTAACCCTCAAAGAAAACTAAAGGCTGACTCATATTTTTTTAAAAAACCTATTTGGAAACACTAGGCATAAGCACCTGATTACAGGCAGGTTGGCCAAATGTCTCATTTTGGGGTGATCTAAGGCAAAATTTGAATTGAGTCTTCATTTTGCCAACCTTCAAAAATGTATTTTTAACGAGAGTTTATTTATTTATTTGAGGGAGCATGAGCAGGGAGAAGGGCAGAGGGGGAGGGAGAAGCAGATTCCTGCTGAGCAGAGAGCCCGATGCGGGACTCGAGCCCAGGACCCAGGGATCATGACCTGAGCCAAAGGCAGCGGCTTAACCCACTGAGCCACATGTGCCTCTCAAAAATATGTTTTAGTCATTCGGTTCAACAAATATATTCTGAGTATACCCAAAGTGCCATGTAGTATTTAGCATTGGGGAAACCACAGAAAATAAGAGACAAAATCCCAGGGGGCAGGGATGGGTAAGGGATGGAGGAAAATTGACATTAAAGAAAAAATAGAGGCAAAAGGCAGTGAAGGGGCGCTGGGAATGTGGTGTTGTCCGGTGGAACAGACTGCAATTTTAAAATGCTGGTCAGGAGGAATCTCACGGTAGGTGACAAATGAGCAAAGACTTTAGGGAGGTGAGGGAATTAGCTGTCTGAAAAATTATGTCCTAGACAGAGGAACCAGCTGCTGTATGCTCTAAGGAAGCCAGTGTGGCTGGTGTAGGGTGAGCAAAGAAGAGGTAGAATGTCCAAGAATGAATGGGGCAGGGTCTCAAGTAAGGCTTGAGGGTCACATGAAGGACTCGGGATTTTGCTTTGCATGCAACAGGAAGCCATTGCAAAGCCGTGAACTGAGCAATGACATCATCTACTGTAGTCCCATTGGATCAATTGTTACCATGTGGAGAACAGACATTAGGAGGGTCAGGGTCCAGTTGGCAGACCTGAGAGGGGGCCGCGGCTGTATTCCAGGGGAAAGAGACATGGTTCACCTGGAGCAAGACAGTGGAAACGGCAAATAATGTTTGAACGTACGTCTATTTTAAAGGTAGGGCAAAGAGATCTGAAAGGATTGGATGAGGGGTGTTGGGAGAAAGGGACTCAGAGAGGACTCAGGATTTTCAGCCTGAGCGATGAGAAAGTTGACTTGCCATTAATTGATATGCGGAAGGTTTCATGCCTAGCCTCCTGGCGGGGTGTGTGTGTGTGTGTGTGTGTGAAGTCCAGGGGTTCAGACTCAGACATACTGAGTTTAAGATGACTATTAGACAGTCAACCATTGATTTCCTTCTGACCAAGTCAAAATTCATCATCCTCAAAGAATGAAAATACTCTGAGGGTAGAGTTCTGTTTTCTTCATTGTTGTTTCTCCCGAATCTTGGATAATGTTTAGTACATGTAGGTTCTGAATTAAAAATTAATTTAACAAATATTTGCTAAGCACTCGTTATGTATCTTGCTCTGTTCTACATGTTAGGGACACAGTGGGGACAAAGTAGCTAAAATGTCTGCTCTCCCTGCACCTTACAATCTAGTAGTGGTATGCAGGCAAACAAATGAAGTAAAATAAATTAAATCTTCTATTGGTTGGTGTACCTGCTTAATAAACATTTGTTAAATGCTTACTCACAGGGTAATCAATGTATATATCATAACTTAACAAGGCAGAAGATTGAGATCTTGGAGTTGGTATTCCATAACAGCCTGACTTAGCCAAATCCTGGTTCAGCCTTGTTGCTTCTTACAAATCTCATCCTCAGGCGCCTGGGTGGTTGAGTCTGTTAAGCATCTGCCTTCAGCTCAGGTCATGATCCCAGAGTCCCAGGATGGAGACCCACTTGTGCTCTCTGTTCAGTGGGAAGCTGCTTTTCCCTCTGACCCTCCCGTTTCTCATGCTCTCTCTCATTCTCTCTCAAATAAAGAAATAAAATCTTAAAAAAGTCTCATCCTCACCTGATAAATATCAGGGCTGTGTGCCTCATCCTATAAGCACGTGAGGGGGGCCTGCTCAAAATAGAACTCTTTGAAGTGGAGGTCTAAGATGGCTGCCTTGAAGTAAGCACCCCCAGGCCACTCAGCCCCCCTTAATGGATCTGAACTAAGCAGCATATTCCTTTTGACATCTCAAAGCATTTTCTCATTCTTTGTCCCCTTTTACAAGGCTGTGGATACCTTGCTTACCTGCCATTAAGGGCCACCACAGTTTCATCTGAAAGGCTCAATTTGCAACTTTTCACAAACCTAAAAAGGTGTACTAAAGTAGGCTCTATATTCACATCAATCTGAGGAGGAATCTCTTATCCCACTCCCCCAACCCCTCCACCTAAAACGAAACTTGATGCATTTTCCATTCCCAGCAGGAGCAGCAGGAAGGGGGTGGTTTGGTCTTTAGTAGCCCCCAATAATTTTACTTATTACCCCCCAATTATCCTTCCACAGCCACCACATTCAGCCATCTGACATACTCTCAGTCTCATGTAACAGACCACCCCCCCCAGCCTCTCCTATGGTCCTATGCAGAATTTCTGGAAAAGCCATGACTCCTTCCTACTAACCATTTCTTATCAGTTTCCACACAGAATTTGATATCACACTTACTTCCCCACCAACATTTCTTAGAAGGCAAATAATGAATGATCTTATGTCCTTGAAAACCATCATGTCCTTGCTCAGACCTGTCTGAATAGCCCTTCAAAGGGAGAATTCCAGGGCTCTTTCATCTTGAATGCTGTCCCTATCAAAGTTGTAATTTTTAAGACAAAACATCCAGGGTTCCTCATCAGTTGGGTGATGGCCATATTCATCTTGGTGTTGCCTCTCATGCAGCAGATCCACGGAGAGCGAGAATTTCCCATTGGCAGAGTGTGTGATTCACCAATGACTTGCCCCCTTTCCCAGGCCAACAAAGTGGTGTTCAGCCCCCCGGATTTCTTTACGTCCCTTTGATGAACAAACGGGCATCGAGACTCCCTTATATTGTAATTCTGGAACGTACTGAAGTCTTCCTGTAATTTGACATAATTTGATACCCTACAGGAGCTCAATAGAATGATGGCATCTTAACATTTCCCTAAACACCTACAGAAAAGGCATTGTAGCTTTTGTACAGTGAAGAAAGAGCGCATCCTTTTATCCTTAGATAATTGTTATCATTCTTCCTAAAGAATCTAAATGACAGTACAAAGCAAGAATCACATGGTGTGGAGTGTGTAACAATCAACGAAATGTTCAACACCAGTAGAAAGGTATCTGTCTGCTGTCCATCTGTAGGATCACAAAAGCTTTTCTAACAGAAACTGAAAAGATTTCCTAAGAAGCAGAAGCATCATCACAGGACATGATAGTAAGTGAACAAATTGTCCATAATGAAGTTATGCTTCTGGACAACACAATACTGGCTAGAATATCATCATTTAAAAGGTTACATGTTTTGATCACCCCCATTCAATCACAGCCAAAACACACACACAAAACCAAACAAAATTTTCTCTGCTCCAGTTCTTTTCATGGTCAGCACCTGTGTTCAAGTTCCTATGTCCTTATCTCCTCCCTGATAGAAAACAAAATCCAGTAGCAGAATGCGGACTGGAAGTGGAAGATATTATCATCAAAGTTGTGGTCTACCATGCATCTTATTTTGTATTGAACAGATGTGTTTTCCTAAATATCATGCTGCTAACTTGCCACAACCCCCCCCCCCCTTAACAGTTACCTATTCATAGACTTCACGGATTTTGTCATAGATACCATCAAAAGTGCAAATTTCCACCTCAGTCTAATTGCTTAAGGGTTTTTTTTTGTTCTTGCTGTTTTCCAATTTGCCTTGAAATTCTAATATGATGCTTCAGGCTTCATACCTACAGATTTCAAGTGTACCAATAGACCTATCCTGCAGGAATTATGTAAACCTTATAATAATTAATATTTGTGAGATGTATTAAGATCCTGGCACAGAAAAGAGCATTGAAATCCAAAGCTATTCTATAACTTTCTTTTTTAATCAGTTGCCAGCTGGATTGTAGAGGGCTTCTAGTTCCAGCTCCCAGGCAAGAACATTGCTACCATTTAAAATACGTATGCCTTTTTTTTTTTTTTTTTAAGAGAAAAGTCAGAGTCCTTACCAGAGGCAAGGTAAGGAAGCTTCAGGAAGCCTATAGAAATCCCAGGTGTTCAGAAACACGTAACAATGCACAGTTAATGGAAATGCAATTAGAGGATTGCCTGGGTGGCTCAGTCGGTTAAGTGTCTGACTATTGATTTGGGGTCAGGTAATGATCTCAGTGTCCAGGGTTTGAGCCTTAACTCCAGCTCAGCTATGGCTCTAGCACTCAACAAGGAGTTGGCTTCCAGATTCTCTCCCTCTCCCTCGGTCCCTCCCCACCTCAACTCCAGACTCCAGCATGCACACATCTCTCTTTAAAATGAACAAATAAATCTTGAAAAAAAAATACAATCAGATTAAAAATATTTCATTGGAGAGCTGCCTCTGAACCCCATTCCTGGCAACTGCCATAGACTAGAGAGAGAGAGAGCTGCTCTGAAATTTCCCAGTTTTCCCATGAACAGACAGAAATGGAGCAGGCAACTTAACCTAGATTGGGGGCAGGGTTCAAAGTAAAGTGAATCCTATATCAAACCCATCGTATAGACAAACTGCAGAAAAAAAGCCAAACATAGGGTTTCTAGATAAAATACGGGATGCCCAGTTAAATTTGGATTCAAGATGAACCATGAAGAATTACTTAGTTTAAATTTGTCCTGACTATTGTGTAGGACATGCTTAGAATTCACTCTTTATTTGAAATTCAAATTGGACTGGGCAATCTGTATTTTTATTTGCTAAATCTGGCAAAACTAGCCAAAGGAAAATTAAAACAGTTTATTTTCAATTGACATTATACTGCCCTGTACCATTGGAAAACACGGATAAAAAGAATTACGTAATTGTCTATTTTGTTGTAAAGATTTCTATTACTTAAAAGTGGCAAAGGTGTCAAGGTTCATAAATGACATTGAAACAGATAAAAGAAATGGGCTATGCTGGTAAAAGGATGATGATGAACCTTTAAAGATCCACACATCAGAAAATCTGCTGTTACACAAATTCTGTCATTTGAATAATTTAAGCTATGACTAAAAGCAAAGTAATGCCGAACACAAATCAGTCTTATTTTATAGTCACCTCAACTGGACGATAACCCATTAGCCTTGCATTTCCAAGTAAAAAGCCAGTATTGCCTAAGGCACACACTTACCACTCGCCCACCTCTTCTCAGAACTGCCAATGTCCTCTAATGAAACATTAATTTTTCCAAACAACAGTTTCAGTCAGCGTCTTATTAGCAAAGCAAATATCTGATTCCTAAACTAACATGTCCAGTTTAAGGGACAGTTACTTCCGAAAGGAAGCAAATTAATAGAAATATTATGGCAGGATTCGGTTCATTTGGATGTTTAGACAGCCAATCCCTTTTGAAAATATTTCTAAAATGTACCTTTCCATTGTTTCCAGTGGATGTGATAGCCATGTCCCTACCTTCCCACCCCCACAGGGAAAATTATTGCTTAAGAAAATCTGAACAAACAGGGTAAATAGTTGACCAATATTTTCCTTATAAAAACACATGCACAATTAGACCTGGCCCAAATGCTCAAGGTAAATTAAAGATCTGGCCATTACTGATGCTTCTGGGTTTTCAAGAGAGCCATTCTGGATCATTCAGGTACCAGGAGCTGCCTTTTCCTAAGTCCTTTGATCGGAATCATCTAAAATTTGTGACTCTGGAAACCTGACTTAAAGGTTTAGCTGAGTTGGGCTTCTGAAACACACCAGTTTACAAAAGACTTTGTGGAAGAAATAAAGTCCTTCGTGAGACTTGCCATCTATTTATTACAGAGCATTCTTTTGGACTGTTGTGCTAAATCTAATCTGGCACATTATTAACCTTTGCCAATTAGGCATTTAGTAGGCTAGGCTGAATATTTTTTTAATTTGCACATTAAAGTTTGCCAAAACAACTGGCACTATGATGGTAAATTAGTTGAGATCTTTGATTTATATAGTTTAAGTGCAAACGTAGAAGCCCTGCTTCCGAGAGGATGACCTAATGGGTACCAAACACTAGTAAACATTATTAATAAGATTAATAGAAACAATGGCAGCTAATGCTTATTGAGTGCTTCCTATGTTCCAGGCACTGTAAGTACATTTAGTCATTTAAAACTTTCAATAATCTTATGAGGTTTTATTTCCCCAATGTTGTCGATGAGAAAACTGAGAATGGTTAAGTTACTTGCCTTAAAATACACTTTTAGTTAAGTAGTCAAACTCAGCTTTGTACCTAGGCGATCTAGCGGCAGAATGATCTAGAAGCAGAAACTACCTGCTTACCACTTTGCAACAGTGCCTCAGCTCATGTATTAGATAACAATGAAGACCTTCCACCTTCTCAGGTCAGGTTTCATGGGAAGGAGGTGTCACTTCTTGGACTGAGATACAGATTTCAGAGGAATAGGAGTAACCCTTTACCCCCACTCCCAAACAACCACAGGCAACCTTGCAATTCTCTTAAAGTGTGTGCATTTTTGGTTTATTTTTAATATGTTTATGATAGGATTCATGAAGAAGCTTTAATATGCTTATGATAAGGTATTGACATATATCAGGATCTGCAGTGACAAGAGAGCTGTAAATGTGTAAGGTGGGGTCTCCCATCAATGATAGGGACATTCTAGACGTTAGTCAGCCAGAGAAGAGCGATCTGACAAACCCAGAACCACAGATGGGATCTCTAGCTGGGTGGCGGGCTGGAGTCTAGCTCTCCTGAGTTTGATCACCAATGGCCAAGGTCATGGGGTGGGATGTGATGGTCTCTCTGTGGGAAGAGTAGGGACAGACATGGCAGAACCCAGGGTACCAGTAGAGTAGGATCATGGGGTTTGTGCCTCTTTTTACCTAAGCTTCTCTCCCTGTTGTCCTCCTTGAGTGCTGGAAAAGGCCTTTTGAAAGTTCCAGTATCTCTCCAATGTCTCAGTGAGGGAGTTTTTAAACAAATGGGGCCATAGGACACCAGAGGGGGGGGGCAATGATGATGGTGGGAAAACAGAAGAGAATCCAGAGGGGACAGGGATGGAGACAGAAGCTTCCTGAAGCCTGCCATCCTCCCTCCCTCACCAGTTCTGTAGCCCAAACTTGGGGGTGCTGCCTTATAACTTAATTTGGAGGCAGAGTTCCAATGTGCCTTATACACAGAGATGTTTGAGAACGGTCTATAAAACAGCCATGATCGTTTTACACCACAATCGACTTCGAAAGGACTGAAGACAGTCTGATCCTTCTCCTTTCCTTCTTTTTTAAAATACAAGTGAATAAACGTAGAGATGATTGTTGCTGATAGCGCCGACATATTTGAAAGCGTCTGTTATTCAGGAAGGAGCAAATGCTATGTACTTAATGAGTGGATTTATTAAGCTAAAAAAAAGTCCCCTGCCAAACCCCATTCCTGGCTCAAGAAAGTACCACCTTAAGAGTTTGACTTCTTTTTAAAAAGAAGAAGGAAAAGAAGGTGGAAAAGGAGGAGGGGTGGGTCCGAAAGTTGGAGGCGGAGGAGGAGAAGGAGGAGGACCAGGAGAACCAGGAGGACGGAAGAGCAATTGCTGCATGAAACTAGCCAGGGCTTGACAAGGGAGCTGGGGAATGGCACTTTCATCTCGGGAACCCTCACCCCTCTCTCCTTGACCAACACAGCAATTATTTTTCCCTAGAAAAAATGTCATTTCGGTTTCTGAAAACACCCAACTTTAGGATGCAGAGAGTCTCATGAGGTATTTATGCCAATTTTTATATTATTTTCTCCCAGCTTATTGCAAGTAGCTCTAACAACACAAGGATCCTTACAGAGGGAAGGCTGAAGCTTCATCACTCTGTTTGTAAGATGCACCCAGAAACACAGCCATGTCTTCCGGGGTCAGGAGAGCCCCAGAACTGGGAGGCTGTGAGCCTCTTGGTTCTGACCCAGTCCCCAACATGCGTGCACGGATGAGGCTGCTCAGTGGGCCCAGCCGCCCGCTCACTCCAGCGATGCCCAAGGGCAATATTCTCACCCCAGAACAGTCGGAGTAAACTCTAAAATTGACCAAGGGGAAAAAAAAAAATTGAGCTCCTTAGAAAAAATGCTACTACACTGCCTGGTAGGGTTAATCCGGGTACTGTCAGCTGCCAGAGCTGTCGATTAAAAAAAAAAAAAAAAAAAAAAAAAAAAAAAGACCAGCCGCAGGATAAATGAGGAAAGAAACCTACCCACTGGCTCTACTGGCTCGCTCAAGTTCTGCGCCTCGGGCGTCATGAAAAGAGGTCTAGTGAGGGGAAAGTGAAGGCACCTTTCCTGTCGTTTCGCGAACACCCCTTGCTCGGAGCGTTGCTGGTTCTGCCTCACATGACAGTCCCGTGCTTCGGGACGCGGCCGCTAACACCTGCTGGGATCCCGCTGGACGCTGCGAGGCTGCGAGCCAAAGCCGCGCGAGTGTTCGGGAACCGTCCGCGGCCGCGACTGCAAACAGTGCGGAGACCAACACGAAAACGGTTTCTTTTTCTCAGACTTTTCAGCAGGTAAACGAAGAAAACAAAAACGAAACAGAACACGCTATAGTCTTAAGTTGGGAAACTTTTCCTCAAAATTGCGTTATCCTTTGTGAGCGGCCGGGAAACCCCTAGCTTCGTTTCCCGGGACTGAGACGACCCGTGTCCACAAGAACACAAACCCAGGCAGTTCAGGAGGAAAAATAAAATAAAAATAAATCACGGACCAGAAGCGTAAGTCAAGCCGGGTTGTGCTGTGCGGCTTTGGAACATTCTTATCGAAACACCCGTGTCCGCGCGCTCGGGGCTGCTCGTTCCACTGGCGCCTTATCCACAGTCGGCTGTCCTGGTGCGGCTGCATTTTCTGGAAAAACTGGGTCCCCAGCACCAGGCTGAGCGCGCTGTCTCCCGGCCCCCACTCTGCCAAGCTCCGTCCTCCTGCGCCTCTCTCCGCAGCCCCTGCCCGAGGCCGCCGCCGTGGGTCCCGAGACCAGCGAGGCGCGCGCGGGGAAGCCGCCCAGAATCAGGGTCGAGGCTGGGGGCACTTTGAGCCAACTTGGCCGTCTCCGCCACCGCACACATTTCTGGGAGGCTGCGGGCCACAGGGTAGAACTGCAAACCCAGGAGGCGAGCTTGAGCCGGGTGAAGGCAGCGGCCGGCGGGGCTGTTAGTGCCGCATCGCCCCCAGCGCGCAACCACGGAGGGACGCCGGGGACCCGAGACCGGGACACCGCCGAGCCCCGGCCGCGCGCGCAGCCACTGCTTGGCTGGAGCCTTCCAGACGCGGTTCCCGGCTCTTCTCCCGTCCCTCTCCGGGTCCGGCTGCCTGTAGAAGTGTGCTGCCCGACTCTGGCATGGTGGGCTCGGAGACCCGAGAAGCCTCGAGTCGCACGCCGTGTCGCCCACCCGGGGTTCGAACGCGTCGCGCAGCCACCTGTTCCACAACGCCCGGAGTTTGTGTGGGCGCGGGCTGCGGCAGGAAGGACCCTGCCATCCCCTGGGTCCCACACGGCCCAGGATCCCGACAGGCTGGCACCACCCCAAATCCAAGTGCGCACATACCTTCACGCAACTCCGGAGGCTCGCCCCACTCCGGCCACCCGCGCGCGGTGACTTACTTCCCGGTGTCGCCGCCGCAGCCCCAGCCCCAGCCCCGGCGCCGGCCACCGGAGCCCCGAGCGCGCCCGGCTCCTCCGGTAGGACGGCGCCCCGAAATACCTGCAGTGAAGATGCAGAGAGCGAAGAGAGCCTTGCAGACCATGGTACCCTGGTGTGCGGTGCCGAGCTCCGCGACTGACCGAGCGCTCGGAGCGCGTCCGGCTCCTCCTCTGCCGCGCTGGCGGCCGTGGGAGCCGGGAGGCGAGGGCGGCTCTGCGCGCTCGGGCTCGGGCTGCTCGGGCGAAGGGCGGAGAAGCGAGACGAGCGCGGCGCGGCTCCGTCAGCGGCGTGTCCTCCGGCGCCCGGCGCGCTTCTGCTCCATCCCCGCCGCCCGAGCCTGGGCCGCCTCTGCCGCCGCGCGGGCCCCAGCCAAACCCCTCCCACCCGGGCCCCGCGGCGCTGACAAGGCCACCCCCTGGCCTCCACTCTCCCGGCGCTCGGGTCCCGGGAGCCTCGGCCCAGGGCGGCCTCTGCTGGACAGAGAGGGCGCGAGACTCGCGTTTGGACGGGGTTCCGCGAACGTCCTGGCGTCTAGCACCCTGCTGGGAACCGAGGGGACTCAAAGAAGTGTGAGCGGATCTCTGCCCCCGGGAATTTATCTCAGCTTGTCTTATGCGAGCTTACCACAGGGGACCATATGCCGTCTTAGGCGTCCCTTCCAAGAGCCAAGACCCCACTACTGCAAAAGAGAATACACTTTACTTTCCAGGGGATTTCCTTTCATTTCTTCAAAGTGTTCCTGCGTGTACTTCAAAACCTCCCCCACACTCAACCCCACTGCACTTCCTGGTGCCTGAGCCAGGATTCCTTTTATCCTTTTCAGCTTCTTACCAGAAGAAATGATACTAATGTCAGGTAATAGTGGTCATGGGATAACTGAGCCAGGGAACCTCCTAGGTGTGGTATCATGACTCCTAACAATCTGGTGACACAAGAATTACTATTATTCCATTGTATAGACGAGAAGACCGAGGCACAGAGAAGATACGTAATGCACTCTAGGTCACATGGCTGGTAAGGACTGGACCCCGCAATCGAACAGTTTGTGTATCAGGGCCATAAAAACAAAGGCCGAGGTTTCCTGAGTGAGAGTGTTGTGCGCTCTCACAGCAATCCTTTGAGCTGGGCACTATTCTATCTTCATTTTCGGTGTAAGCAGTGGAAGCACAGGAAGGTTTAACTGCTTGTCCGAGGTCGCGCAACTAGCCAGTGGTACGGACAGCATGCCTGCCCGGGCACCCTGGGTCATCCCTATAGGGTACTGGCTCTCCAAAGCCCAGGATTTCTGTATGTTCACTCAGATCAAAGCTGACCTTGCGCGTAGGCCTTCCCACCAACTTAAACTTGCTTATTTCTCACACCTCTATCAGGCCAGATGCCAGATCCACATGCGATCTCTCTGCTGGTAGGAGTCTGCTGGTCCCCTCGTCACCAGAGGTGGGAAGCGGCTGGAATTAATGATACTTCTTAAGGAATTAATTAGCTCATGACTGTTCATAGACCTTGGGAACAGCTTTCTTTTTCCTGTGGCTTCTTTTTCCTGTACCAGAGCCTCAGGTTTCATTTTGTCACTTGTTTGGGTATTATCACGGTACCCGTGACCACATGCATCCCTCTGCCTGACCCCACCATTACCACTTGTGAAGTTTGTCTCTCTTCCACAACCAGATAAACTAGACTCATAGTTTCTTCTCTTTTTCCTTTTTAAAAATTAACATATAATATATTATTTGCTTCAGGGCTACAGGTCTGTGAATCATCAGTCTTACACAATTCACAGCACTCACCATAGCACAGACCCTCCCCAGTGTCCATAACACAGCCACCCTATCCCTTCCCCTCACCCCACTCCCCTCCAACAATCCTCAGTTTGTTTCATGAAATTAAGAGTCTCTTATGATTTGTCTCCCTCCCGGTCCCATCTTGTTTCATTTTTCCCTCCCTGTCCCTCACGACCCCCTGCCCTGCCTCTCAAATTCCTCATATCAGAGAGATCATATGATAATTGTCTTCCTCTGATTAACTTATTTCGCTTAGCATAATACCCCTTGGGTTCCATCCACATGGTTGCAAATGGCAAGATTTTGGGTTTTTGTTGGCTCCATAGTATCCCATTTTATATATATATATATATATATATATATATATATATATATATATATATCAATCACATCTTCTTTATGCATTCATCTGTTGATGGACATCTAGGTTCTTTCCATAGTTTGGCTATTGTGGACGTTGCTGCTATAAACATTCGGGTGCATGTGTCCCTTCGGATCACTACATTTGTATCTTTAGGGTAAATACCCAGTAGTGCAATTGCTGGGTCATAGGGTAGCTCTATTTTCAACTCCTCCGTGCTGTTTTCCAGAGTGGTTGCACCAGTTTGCATTCCCACCAACAGCGCAGCAGGGTTCCCCTTTCTCCACATCCTCACCAGCATCTGTCATTTCCTGGCTTGTTAATTTTAGCCATTCTGACTGGTGTGAGGTGGTATCTCATTGTGCTTTTGATTTGTATTTCCCTGATGCCAAGTGATGTGGAGCACTTTTTCATGTGTCTTTTGGCCATCTGGATGTCTTCTTTGCAGAAATGTCTGTTCATGTCCTCTGCCCATTTCTTGATTGGATTATTTGTTCTTTGGGTGTTGAGTTTGATAAGTTCTTTATAGATTTTGGGTACTAGCCCTTTATCTGATATGTCATTTGCAACTATCTTCTACCATTTTGCCATTTTGTCAGTTGTCTTTTAGTTTTGTTGACTGTTTCCTTTTGATCTTGAATGAGCTTTTGATCTTGATGAAGTCCCAATAGTTCATTTGTGCCTGTGCTTCCTTTACCTTTGTTTCTAGGGGGAAGTTGCTGCAGCTGAGGTCAAAGAGGTTGTTGCTTGTGTTCTCCTCAAGGATTTTGATAGATTCCTGTCTCACATTGAGGTCTTTCATCCATTTTGTGTCTATTTTTGTGTGTCATGTAAGAAAATGGTCTAGTTTCATTCTTCTGCACGTGGCTGTCCAATTTCCCAACACCATTTGTTGAAGAGACTGTCCTTTTTCCATTGGGCATTCTTTCCTGCTTTGTCAAAGATTGGTTGGCCATAGAGTTGAGGGTCAATTTCTGGGCTCTCTATTCTGTTCCATTGATCTATGTGTTTGTTTTTGTGCCAGCACCATACTGTCTTGATGATTACAGCTTTGTAATAGAGCTTGAAGCCTGGAATTGTGATGCCACCAACTTTGGTTTTCTTTTTCAACATTGCTGTAGCTAATTAGGGTCTTTTCTGGTTCCTAAGTTTTAGGGTTATTTGTTACATTTCTTTGAGAAAAGTTGATGATATTTTGATGGGATTACATTAAATGTATAGATTGCTCTAGGTAGCATAGACATTTTCACAATATTTGTTCTCTCAATCCATGAGCATGAAATGTTTTTCCATTTCTTTGTGACTTCCTTAGTTTCTTTTATGAATACTTTACAGTTTTCTGAGTACAGATTCTTTGCCTCTTTGGTTAGGTTTATTCCTAGGTATCTCATGGTTTTGGGTACAATTGTAAATGGGATTGACTCCTTAATTTTCTCTTTCTTCTATCTTGTTGTTAGTGTATAGAAATGAAACTGATTTCTGTGCATTGATTTTATATCCTGACACTTTACTGAGCTCCTATATTAGTTCCAGCAGTTTTGGAGTGGAGTCCTTGGGTTTTCCACATAAAGTATCATATCATCTGCAAAGAGTAAGAGTTTGACTTCTTTGCCAATTTGGATGTCTTTTATTTCTTTTTGGTGTCTGATTGCTGAGGAAAGGACTGCTGGTACTATGTTGAATAGCAGTGGTGATAGCGGACAGCCTTGCCATGTTCCTGACTTTAGCGGAAAAGCTCTCAGTTTTTCCCCATTGAGAATGATAATCTTTGTGGGTTTTTCATAGATGGCTTTCATGGTATTGAGGTATGTACCATCATCCCTACACAGTGAAGAATTTTGATCAAGAAAGGATGTTGAACTTTGTCAAATGCTTTTTTCTGCATCTATTGAGAGTATCATATGGTTCTTGTTCTTCCTTTTATTAATGTATTGTATCACATTGATTGATTTGAGGATGTTGAACCAATCTTGCAGTCCAGGAATAATTCCCACTTGGTCATGGTGAATAATCTTTTTAATGTACTGTTGGATCCTATTGGCTAGGATTTTGGTGAGAATTTTTGCATCTGTGTTCACCAAGGATATTGGTCTGTAATTCTCCTTTTTGGTGGGGTCTTTGGTTTTCAAATCAAGGTAATGCTGGCCTCATAAAATGAGTTTGGAGGTTTTCCTTTCATTTCTATTTTTTGGAGCAGTTTCAGGAGAATAGATATTAATTCTTCTTTAAATGTTTGGTAGAATTCCCTTGGGAAGCCGTCTGGCCCTGGGTTCTTATTTGTTGGAAGATTTTCAATTACTGGGTCAGTCTCCTTACGGCTATAGGTCTGTTCAGATTTTCTATTTCTTCCTGGTTCAGTTTTGGTAGTTTATATGTCTCTTGGAATGCATCTATTTCTTCCAGATTATCAAATCTGCTGGTATATAGTTGCTCATAATATGTTCTTATAATTGTACTTCTTTGGTGTTGGTTGTGATCACTCCTCTTTTATTCATGATTTTATTAATTTGAGTCCTTTCTCTTTTCTTTTGATAAGTCTGGCCAGGGGTTTATCAAACTTATTAATTCTTTCTAAGAATCAGCTCCTAGGTTTGTTGATTTGTTCTACTGTTCTTTTGGTTTCTATTTCATTGATTTCTGCTCTGATCTTTATTGTTTCTCTTCTCCTGCTGGTTTAGGCTTTCTGTGCTGTTCTTTCTCCGGCCCCTTTAGGTGTAGGGTTAGGTTGTATACTTGAGGCCTTTCTTGTTTCTTGAGAAAGGCTTGTATTGCTATACACTTTCTTCTCAGGACTGCCTTTGCTGTGTCCCAAAGATTTTGAATAGTTGTGTTTTCCTTTTCACTTGTTTCCATGAATTTTAAAATTCTTCTTTAATTTCCTGGCTCACCCATTCATTCTTTAGTATGATGCTTTTTAGCCTCCATGTATTTGAGTTCCTTCCAACTTTCTTCTTGGGGCTGGTTTCTAGTTTCAAAGCATTGTGGTCTGAAAATATGCAGGGAATGATCCCAATCTTTTGGTACTAGTTGAGACAAGATTTGTGACCCATGGGTTCATAGTTTTGATGGTTTGTTTGTTGTTGTTGTTGTTTGGTTTTCGTTCATTTGTTGATCACTGTTGGAATGAAAAGTAAAAGATGTCACAACCAAATACCTATTCCCTTTTCCTCCTCCTTGGTCAGAGAAACTGCAAATTTAATTGCTAAATGTGTTTAATGTGTTTAACGTGCTTTTGACCTTGAGGTTTTTCCAGTTTCTAGTATAATCTATATGATTATGAAGAATTTATGTACCTAGGTTTTGGTTGTCATAGGGGCAAGGGCCACACACAGATGAATTTTATATATAAACTGAAATTTGTATATTTCTATGTGAAATTTATATAAGGTAATGGTGCCTTTAAAGAAGGGCCATTTAAGTAAGTAAGTCTATGACAGAAATAAAGATTTTTCAAAACCCCTGCAAAGAAAAAAAATATTCAATTGAAATTCAGCAAAACTTTAATGGAAACTCCATGGAGTGCAAAGCATATGTGACTCTGACTTTAATACCTAAGATGATGGTTTGATACCCAAAGGGTGGTGATCTCCACTTCTGAATCAGTTAAAATTTCCAAAGCTTTTCACTGTACACAGAATAAAGTTGAAAATGACTGATTTCTTTAACTGAAATAATTCAATCTTACTAATGATTAAAACTTTCATTTTATTTATTTTTTAAAATATTTTATTTATTTATTTATTTGACAGAGAGAGATCACAAGTAGGCAGAGAGGCAAGCAGAGAGAGAGAGAGGAGGAAGCAGGTTCCCTGTCAAGCAGAAAGCCCGATGTGGAACTCGATCCCAGGACCCTGAGATCATGACCTGAGCTGAAGGCAGAGACTTAACCCACTGAGCCACCCAGGTGCTCCTAAAACTTTCAATTTATTAATTTAATAAAAACATATTTGATCAGCTACTAAATGCCAGACCTTATGCTAGGCTGGGGGAGTGTCACAGGTTGGAATAATCAGGGTAGGCTAGGTTATGCTGCTGTCGTAAAACACCCAAAAGTCTCAGAGACTTAAGCAATAAAGATTTATTCCTTGCTCACCAACATCTGCTGTGGGTCCAGGTCATTTCCTAGAGTAGCTATTCTCTGTGTTGAGGTACTCAATGTTGTACCTCCATATCCAAACCCACTTCCACACTCACTGAGACAGGGAAAGAGAAGTGGAGAGTTCTGTGCAGGCTTTATGTCTCTTCCTTGGAAGTGGCACTTATATTTCATTGGTTAAAGCAAGTCAGTGGTCATGTGCAACTCCAAGAAAGCAAGGAAGCACAATCTTTTTCTCTGCCCAGATAGAGAGGAGAGCTAGAGAGCAAGGAATATTTGTGATGTACACAACAGTGGTTCATTGTTTCTGCCATCAGGAAGCTTATATTCGAGTAGTGGAGAGTCAAACATTGAATGAACAATCAGAAAAAAAATATGCAATAATTTATGAGGTTAAACATGGAGGATGGGAGTAATAAGTGAACTCTTTTTTCATTTCAAATAAATTGAATTTGTAAAGAGTTTTAAAATATATGCAATAAATTATTATATTAAATACTTGAAATAATAATACCCACTAACATTTATTGGGCTCCTGCTATGTATCAGGCATCGTTTCAAACATTTTATGTAATCTGTTTAAACTTCATACCCCATAAGGTCATACTAATTTTAAAAATAAAGAGCTGAGATATACTTAAAGAGACTGTAAGTGTGAAGGAAACCAAAAGATGCTCTAGATATTACACCAGGGGGATTCACAGTCCTGAGTGGGGCCAGGGATGGAATTTGCATGCTACTCTTTAGTTACGCCTTATAGCAAAAATCAGTTTCTTCATAGAATTCTCTTAGTTCCTTTATGATACTCCACTGGGATAAAATCTGAGATAAATCTGCCTTTTGCTGACTTCCACTCTTTTTTGATCACTGTTAAAATGAATTTCTGAGGTTGTAGACTTTCACCAGCTTCTAAAAAATTGCCCTTGGTTGACTTCGTTTTCAACATCCTGAATTTATTATAATTTACAGATAATGTCAAATAATGTATGTTAGAGAATAGAGAAGCATTACCTTTGGGCTCCGGACTCTTCCTACCCTAGGAGAGACAGAATAACTTAGTGGAGAGATCTGGGCGAAGCAGTATTGTGAAGTGATTAGAGGCTGGTTCTGATGTCTCACCCATGGCCCCTGAAGGCTGGATTTGAATCTGCTTTCTACCATCTACTCATTGAATGATTCTAATTACTTGGCACTGCTGTCTCTCCCTTTCCTCCTGGCATTATTGGGAAGATTAAATGGATTAGATATGTATGTTCCCTGTGCCAATCAATGTTATCTGTTATTAGAGGGGAAACTTTGGGGGTATATTAAAAAAAAAAAAACAACATTTTTGTATCTAAAGTACAGGAGCAAAACATTCCTGCTGCTGCAGCTGTTTCTTCGCACATTGGGTTATGTGACTCAGGCTCTGCCCTTCCATAATTCCACCCCTGCTACAGCTGAGGTGCAGGGGAAGGCTTGAAACTGGCTCTGACAGCTCCTTCCCCACCTTGCTCTCCTCCCCAAAGGCAGGAATGCAGCAGTCTGAAGACACTGATCCATTTTGTCTTCGTTTTATTTCTTTTCTCACATTGCACTGGGAAAACGTCTCCGTGGGTTCTGCTACATTTCCTCCCATCATTTTGCATTTCTCTTCTTAACTCTGATTCCTTCTTTTTAACTATTAATGGCGAAAAAAAGATTAAAAGCAGTTATGCGATATGTGTAAAAGCGTAAATTTGGAATTTAGCCAAGGAGTATTTGCTTGAACAAGCGCAATTTTAAAAGGGCATGATGAAATGTGATTACTTCCCTGATTTAAATAAAATTGTTTGAAGCTACATGGGCTCTTTGAGGGCACAAAACCACATGTCACTAATTTTTATTTTAATTAAGAAGGAAGCCCTTAAAATATGTCAGGAAGGAAGAAACTGGCCTCTTGGAGGTGATGCACATAATGAAAACTCTTATTAAAACAAGTCTGAAATGTGGTTGCATGGATGCTGCAGACCTGTGTTGTTCAAAAGAAGTAAAATACAAGTCGCATATGTAATTTTAAAATTTCTGGAACTCACATTGTAAAAAAGGAGAAAGAGGTGAAATCAATTAAAGTGTATTTAATAATATGGTTTTTTAACCCAATATCTCTAAAATACTTACCATTTCACGTTTAATGAATATAAACATGTTGATGAGATATTTTACATTCTTTTTCTCATTCTAAGCCTTCAAAACCCAGTGTATATTTTGTACTTACATAACATCTCAATTCAGACTGGGTGCATTTTCAAAACTCAATAACCAAACGTGGCTAGCAGCTATCTCAATGAAGCACATCTTTTGCATTGTCTCATGATACGTCCTATGAAAGTACAGAGCTGGGCTTGTGGGACTTTCTTAACCAACAGAGGAGGAGTTAGAAGTCTAGGATTTGCTGACTGCATGGCCTCTGACCCTCACTAACCCTCCACTAACTCACTAACCTCTCTAACCCTCAGTTTCCCCTCCTATGAAAAGGAGGTGATGATAAATAATGATACCTTGCTTCAAAGGATTTCTGTAAGGATTAAATGCACAGAAAGCATTTAGAACAGACGCCAGACAGAGCAGAGTCTGTCTATTTGGTAGGAATGGTTAGAATGATGATGAAAAATGATTATTAATAGTAAAATCTTTCCAATTGGCATTATAGCATTAGAAGTTCCTTACTATTCAGAGGCATTGACAAGATCGCTTGTCTCTAGATGTCTATGTATGCCAGTGGAGTTTAGGGAAGTTATTTCTCAAACATTTTGGTTTCAGGACCCCCCTTGCATTTTAAAAATGGGCCAAGGATTCCAAAAACCATTTGTTTATGTGGGAGGGGCATTTTAAGGACACTTTCAGATAATTATGGCTTTTGTGCACCAAAACCCAACAAGCAATATATTCTTATAAATGAGCAGCAATGTAGAATCTGAAAACATCTCAATGAAATTTTCATATTCAATTACATCAAAATCCATTGGTCTGTCTTGCACTTTTTATCTTTTACTCATATGATTTTATAACATCGTGCATTGGTCATATAGAAAATACTGGTTCAGGGTTATGAAGACCTTCCAAATTTTAACACATTTTATTATATACAACATCAGAAAGTTACATTTGTTAGTATCTCCACCTCTGTCATCAGAAAAAACTTTAAATATTAGGAAGCTATTAAGTTAATGGTGGAGGATACAAGTTTGGCCAAATTCTAATTTCCTTTCCTTTCCCTTTCTCTCTTTCATTCATTCATTCTTTCTTTCCTTCTTTCCTTCTCTCTCTCTTTCTGTCTTTCTTTCAAGAGAAAAAGAGAGATCAGGGGAAGGGCAGAGGGAGAAGGAGAGAGAGAATATTAAGCAGGCTCCACACCCAGTGGGAGCTCCACAAGGGGCTCCATTATATGACCCTGAGATCATCACCTGAGCCAAAATCAAGAGTCAGATATTGAACTGACTGGACCACCCAAGTATTTCCAAATTCTAATTTTCACTTGACAGCTTGAATCTTACCATTGGCACCAAATACTGTCAACTGTTTTCCTTGAAGTCACAAGCTAACATCATGGAGAAAATGTCATGTAAATATCCACGTATGAATAACGATTGCCTATCTTAGCAATTTTTTCAAATAAAATTTGTGTCCCCCCCAAAAAGTGGTTTGTTCATCTTGCAACTTAAGTCATCACATAAGTACGTTTCCTTGGGATAGTCATCTCATTTTGGGATGCAACAAGCATGCTTTATGCATACATCCCATTTAATTACATGGGCTATAAAAAGATGTGGGCTTAAGATGGAAATTTGATCAAGTTGATGATTTTTACTACTTCTTTAAGGACATTCCTAAGTGAAACTTGTTTTTTTTTCCACCTTTAAACTGAACAGGCACAGTGTGAGGAATGTAATGGTTAGCCGTATAATGCAGTGCTGCTGCCTTCAGTTACGTTAAGATGCCCAAGTTTGCTTTTTTTTTTTTTTTTGAAGATTTTATTTATTTATGTCAGAGAGAGAGCACACAAGCAAGGGGAGTGGCAGGCAGAGGGAGAAGCAGGCTCCCTGCTGAGCAGGGAGCCCAATGGGGGACTCAATCCCAGGACCCTGGGATCATGACTTGAAACGAAGGCAGACACTTTTTTTTTTTTTAAATTAACATATAATGTATTATTTGTTTCAGGAGTACAGGTCTGTGATTCATCAGTCTTACACACTTCACAGCACTCACCATCGCACACACCCTCCCCAGGGTCCATAACCCAGCCACTCCATCCCTCCCACCCCCTCTGCGCCAGCAATCCTCAATTTGTTTCATGAGATTAAGAGTCTTTTATGGTTTTTCTCCCTCTCTGGTCTTGGTTTTTTTTTTTTTTTTCCATTTTCCCTTCCCATTCCCTATTATCCTCTGTCTGTCTTGTTTCTCAAATTCTTCATATCAGTGAGGTCATATGATAATTGTCTTTCTCTGGTTGACTTATGTCACTTAGCATAGTATTGTCTAGCTCCATCCACATCATTGCAAATGGCAAGATTTCATTTTTTGATGGCTGCATAGTATATATATATATATATATATATATATATATATATATATATATCACATCTTCTTTATCCATTCATCCATTGGTGAGCATGTAGGCTCTTTCCATAATTTGGCTATTGTGGGCATTGCTGCTATAAACATTTGGGTGCACATGCCCCTTCAAATTACTACATTTTTTGTAGTACAAATTACTACTCTATTTTCAACTTTTTGAGGAATCTCCATACTGTTTTCCAGAGTGGCTGTACCAGCTTGCATTCCCACCAAGATTGTAGGAGGGTTCCCCTTTTTCTGTATCCTTGCCAACACCTGTCATTTCCTAACTTATTAACTTTAGCCATTCTAACTGGTGTGAGGCAGTATCTCACTGTGGTTTTGATTTGTATCCAAGGCAGACAACTGACTGAGCCACCTAGGCATCCCAAAACACCAAAGTTTGACCTACAACTGCTTTTGTAGCACCAACGCATAAGTCAACATCCACCAATAAATAAGTAAATAAATAAATAAAATTAAAAAGGTAACTATCATCTTAGGGTTACTATGAGAATAGTTTTGACTTTGCAGATCTGACAGGATCTTGGGACTCCTAGGAGTTAGTGGACCACTCGTTGAGAACTGCTGGTGTAGTCAGACATCTTTGAAGTTTGCTAAGAATGTGAAGTGTTTTGTCTGTCCCAAGATCTTTTTTTTCTTTCTTTTTAAAGGAGATGCTTATTCCCCTTGACTACATCTTCCTATGTACACTGCTTGTTTTGCCACAGTAACTGGTATATGGTGGATCAGACTCTGTTTGCTTTACTGAGTGTACTTCCCAGAATTTTAAAACTTGGGGCCAGGGAATGCCATTAAGAGCTGCTCTCTGAAGATGAAATGATGGGGTTCTTGTATTCTGGTGGACCACTCTAGCATGTGAAAAGAAGCTAGTCTGAGGTAAGATCCAGAAAACTGACTTTCAGAGAAAAGGAGAAATGGGAGAAATGAGGTCTGTCTGGGGCTTTCTGGTTCCTAGCCACACTTGTCTCTGTGAAGCCACCACACCTTTGCCCTTCTCGTCATTCTATGAGCATTTCAGTCAATTTCCCCTTTGGGTCATGCTAGTTTAAATTGGGTTTCTGTCACCTGAAACCAAAAGAAATTTGTTCATGTAGAGGGCAGCAAAAGCGAACTTCCAAAGTCATTCAGTGTTCAATAATAGAGATTGAAGGGAGTCTTCTCATTCAGGAAAATTCCATTCTCAGCTCTAAGCTAAAAAATAAAATCACACAAAACCACACTAAGTTATTTAACCAATGTATGATGGGAGCAAGTTAGGATATTCAGCTTCTATTAAAAAAAATATTCATGCAACTGAAAGTGGTGAAGTTCATAAAAGAAAATCAGGTTCACCAATGACATGATGGGCTTAAAATACATGATAAATCCCAGGGATTTCCACAAATTGTTGTAATGAAAACTATAATGAATAACCTTGGCTGTAAACACCTCGCATTTTCATAATATTGGTAAATTTATGCAACTAAGCTTTTTTTTTTTTTTTTTTTCCTGCTCTAGGTATGCTTTTGCCACCATCCGTTGTATTACATCTTAGTAGATTCTACCTCAGGTTGCACTGAGTTTGGATTTTTTTTATCTTCTTCGAAAATATTCTCGACTTTAGTTTTATTCAGACCATTCACAGAGGCTGATTTATCCATCATTTCAAACCTAGTCAAATAACTACAGCCGAACAGCATTGGTAGCGTCTGCTGACCCATCAAGAGCCAAGGAAAAACCATTAGAAATCGTTTTCCCGGTTTTTAAATTGACCATTGCTGTTGCTCCCAATGTCCTCAGCACTTGGAGCAACAGAAAGGCTAATAGGCCAAACTAGTTTACTTTTTCCGGACACTTATTTTTGGCTGCTGCAAGCAAATATGCTTTAATTAACTCAAAATTGGTAAACAGTTTTCCTCGCTTGGCTAACAAATGAGCTACTGAGAATGTTCCTTTGGTTGCAGCTTCATTTTGATTTTTAATTTTCATGGAAAATTCTATTTTAATGAGATATTTGTTTTAAATATTATATTTTTTCTTTTTAAAATTTTATTTATTTGTGAGAGAGGGAGAAGCAGACTCCCTGTTGAGCGGGGTGCCCATTGTGGGGTTTGATCCTGTGTATTGGTAAGAGTGTGGCAATTATTTAGTTTGGTACTATTGAACTTAGCCTGATGTTTGGCAGTTCCATTAGCTAACATCATCCACATTTCATTGCTCTTTAACAGTATGATGCTTAGAGTCTACTTTTCATTGTTTAAATTTGTTTTGACATGATGGGTATTCAATAATAATAAAAAGTCAACCAAAACGTGGTGGTATGGTGGTCTGTGTGATATGCTAAACTCGGCCTGGCTGTGACTTCATCTTTGTGGTTTGAGCGGCAGTGTGAAGCCATGAGAGTGTCCCAGAGTGTGTGAGAGATTCAGAGAGTGTCCCATGATAGTGTCACAGACTGTCACGATTCCTCAACTAACACACTGCTCTAGTGTGAAAGTGACAACAGGCAGCATGTAAACAAGAGAGTCCAGCCATATCCCAATACAACGTCAGTGATAGATGCTGGAAGTTGATCTTCATATGATTTTCAGGTCTTAGGAAACATCTTTTGATTTTTTTTTCAGCCATTCTGAGGTCACAGGCTATCCAAAACCAATCTGGCCTCCTGACCAGAGTTCACCAACCTCTGCTTTAGCAGACATTTGCATCCGATTCTGCTGGGTACCTGGAATTGGTTCTAACCTATAACAACTTCAAACCATTAGCCTGCAGTTTCCTGAACTTCGTAAGGTGGAGTCACACCTCAAACCCTTGTGAGGTTAGGGCTCTGGTTCTGGTCATGAGGGACTATTTTCTCCTTATTACAATTTTTTTCTTTTCTTTTCTTTTCTTTCTTTTTTTTTTTTTACCTGGAGCTGAGCAGAGGCCCTGACAGGTTACCTTTTTTGCTTCCTTTTACCAACAGACATATTATTTTTTCTAGCCTACCTTTTTATTAAAATTATAGTCACCCTTCAAGGGGATTACGTCTTTGAAAACAAAATATGTGGTCACATATCACCCCTGCAAGGGGTCAGAAATCTAATCCTATTACTTCAGCTTATGCAAGTCAAGCTCTTATCTCTTGTTCCCCAGCTGGTCGTTAACGCTAGGGCATCTGCAGTTTTAGGAACCGCTGACCACTCTACACACAGCTCTATTGTCATTGGGGGAAGGGAGCCTTTGCTTTCTTATGAGTCCGGTGATAGATTTATGAAAAGTTTACAATCGTTTATACGGCAACTTACAAATTGTTTGCTGCAGGGGGTGTTTTTTTCAGAATATCTAGACTTACCTATTTACAGATACGAACGTCCCTTGTATTTTCTGTTTCCCCTCCCGTTTTCTCTTTTTAATTCTCTTTGCTTTGTCTAACTCGATTTCTGTTATAAGCTTCACATCCCATTAAACTGGTGGAAAACTTGAACCCTAGTCATTGTGATTTACCCCCAGCTTTCTGGATTGTTCCAATTTTCTGCAATACTAATGTTTGGAGTGAAGATGATAGCCTCTGGCTATTGGGTCATTTATTTTGAAATCCATGTTATTACTGAGAATCAGTCATTCCCTTCAGCACAGCTGTTCAAATTCAGGGGCTCGCTGTCAGGGTGCGGACGCAGGAGTTTTTGCAAGGCTGTCCAGACTCTTGAAAGGGCAGTCTTTTCTTTTTTTTTCTTTAAGATTTTAATTATTTATTTGACAGAGATCACAAGTAGGCAGAGAGGCAAGCCGAGAGAGAGAGGAGGAAGCAGGCTCCCTGCTGAGCAGAGAGCCAGGTGTGGGGCTCGATCCCAGAACCCTGAGATCATGACCCGAGCCAAAGGCAGAGGCTTTAACCCACTGAGCCACCCAGGCGCCCAAGGGTAGTCTTTTCATGACTGAAGCCTTCCCCATTCCTCCCCGGACTTTGCTTAGGGTCTTTCCTCTGAATTTAGACCCTCAGATTTCTCTATTCTCTTTATGCAGCATATGCCCTAAAATCCAGGGAATTTCTTTCCTGTTTTAGGGAAATCATTTTTCTCATCTTTTCTTTTCTTTTTAAAAGATTTTATTTATTTATTTTGACACACAGAGAGAGAAATCACAAGCAGGGGGAGGCAGACTCTAGAAGCAGGCCCCCTGCTGAGCAAGGATCAGGGACTCAATCCCAGGACCCCAGGATCATGAACTGAGCCAAAGGCAGATGCTTAACAGACTGAGCCTGGAGCGCCCCTGGAAATCATTTTTCTTTGATGATTCCGGCCTAGATACTTTTTTTGTTCTCTCTTTAATTTTCTCCCACTTGTAGGAATTATGTCTTTGGAAACAAAGGCCTGCGAGGTCACCAAGCTACTTCTGATTTTCGCTCTGCTACCGTTCTCTCTCTGCCTGGAGCAGAGAGAAAAACTGGATTGACTGTCTGGATTGGGGCAAAGGAAGAAAAAAAAGTACAGCAACAATTTAAGAAGTAGATGAATAGTTCAAAATATTCTCCTGCCACGAATTTGAAAGGTGATGGTAGATGAAAGCTGATGGCATTTGGCAGTGGGGATGGAGGGATAAAACAGACTTGATGTATATTTTGGAGGCAAAGGCAATAGGACTATTAACTGATAACATGGTGGCGTTGAGGGGGAGGCTGGAATCAAGCCTGACTTCTGATTTCTACTGGGACCTCACTCTGTGGAGAGTGACGAGTTTGGCCAATTTTGCATCCCTATGTAAATCCACTTCAGCATCCCTCATCTGCCTTGAAATGTGTGATATTTTGAGTTCTTCGAGTCCATTGTAACACCTTGCTGATGCTCTCATTTCCTAGGGAGCTGAGTAAAACGTTTTATAGGTATTCATTTTAGGAGTCATGACTTTTCCTTTTAAAACTATTTTTTTTTAACAGGTTAATCACAATTTATGATATTATTTAATGTCTTTGGTCTAAATTCTTGTTAGAATAGTAGAATAATTACAATTACTGTAAGGGATTAATACAATTAATGATATGTCGAAGGTAGAAAAATCTTGGTGGTTTTATTGTCTTTTTTCATTTTGCAGATGAGGAAACTACAGAACAGAGAGATTCAGTGATGTGACCAACACAGTAGTTGGTTTCAGAGAGAAACCCAGCTCCAACAACCTCTGGGTCATTGCTTTGTTCATCCTACCCTTTAACTGACTGTCACGTTTCATCTCCTTGTCTTTGTGAAGGTAGGCAATCCATGAAGCTTGATAGTGGTTGCTTCAGGAGAATAAATTTAAGCTCTAATCACCTTACGTGTGTCTTCAGAGAAAAAACATGTATTCAGAAAGCACTAGAGAAATTTAACACCGAGGATGAGTTAAAAAAAAAAAACAATTAAATAATACATTTATATTTTATGTCACACTCTGAACACGAACACGGCTAACCCAACTGGTTTTGAAACTTATGTTCCTTCCCCTACCATTTCTGGTTGTTTTGAACATAGGAATATTCTGTTTATTAAAGTTACAAATACTGATGATTTTATGTCAATTTATGATTTTATTCTATTTGTTAATTAGTCAAATTCTAGGTATCATTTTTAAAGTTTTGGAGTAACAGGTTCTTATACAAAACAAGTTAAGTAACTTACGGCATTTTAAACTTCAATTATGAATTTAATATTTGTATTTCTCTTTTAGGGATTTCTGGTGTCAGGCTCAGTGAACAAAACTCTGAATTCTTGAATAATTCTTTTAAGTCTAATAATTCTGTTAAGTATTTAAGTCTAACAAATTAGATTTGTAAACAGTGACTCTTTACTTTCTTTAAATATTAAAATACTATATAAAATAAGAAATTTTCTACTTAAAATCACCAATTTAAATTACATATTTGTGTATTTTAAAAGAAAATCATGTCACTAGGCTCACCTGTTTCCCCTCCTCTTCTAAAACCACTCTTGGTTTTGGCTCAGGTTGTGATTTTGGGGTTGTGGGATTGGGCCCACTGCCTGGGCTCCTTGCTCAGCTGAGAGTCTGCCTCCCCTCTCCTGCTGCCCTTCCCCCCAACCCGCCCTAACCCTGCTCGCACAATCTCTTTCTGAAATAAAGAAATCTTTTATAAAAATGGAAAAAAAGTAAAAGATAATTACAAAATAACTTCATTAATAGGATAAATTTTCTAGAATAGTAGTACATAATGTCAAAATATGAGGAGATTCCTAAACCACAAATATTATTATTATTATTATTATTGGTTTATTTTAAATATAATTCTCTGAAATGTTTTTTTTTTCTTAATTTTAAATCTTCCTGGGTTAAAATATTTACCCACTATAGAAACAGTTACCAAATTCTATTTAAGAATACCTTCTCACATGTGTAATGACTAAAGCTATTAGCCAAGGTGATGACAGGACTCTTGTTTCAACACCAATTATTAGGAGGACTTCATAAGGCAAAGTGTTTAGTCTTGCAGTCCATGTAACCCACCTCTCTGCTCTGCTCATGGAAGTCTTTATTGCCATCTAGGTGGCTTGACTGAAGTTGGCATAAAAATATTCAATTGCATTCTTTGGCTCTTAACCCAGCTGTAAAGTCTTTAAACTTGACAGAATTTCTTTCATATGCTTCTGTTTGGTGGAACTGTTCAACTCTTAAATCTGTAAAAATGACATCCAGTCAAATCTCAGAAATCTGGTGCCTTGCGGTAACTATTTGATTACGAATTTTAAAGTCTTGAGCAATAAGTCAGTTTATTTGAAGGATATTGGCAACTCGAAATTGAAGGAATATTTATAGATCAGGCCTCAGCAACCAGGGGTCCTCTTGAACAGCAGGAACTCAGGAACTGTTTCTTTGGCAAGCACCCTCACGAGGTTCCAGTAGACTTTTCTTCATCCATTTTTAGTTAAGACTATCCCCACAGGATTATAAATCTTAGGGGAATGAGTTCATTGGTTTAATTTGTGTAAAGTGCCGCCTGTTGGTCAAGGAGGTCTCCAAAGAAAAACAGACACTACGACCTCAGAAGTGAAAATCTAAAACTTAGAAGACTAACAAAGATGGCCTTACCGTCTTCTGGGGTAACAACTCTTTGGATAATTCAGTTTTCTTTCAAGACAATGAAATAGACTTTTTTGGGTAAGCACTGGAATGCCAGCACTATTATAAACCTAACCTCAGTATGTAACCAAGTTTGATGTTATTACATTCTAGACGAAACTCACGCGAGAGAGCAAACTTGGAGCCGTATAACTTTTCCACCAAAACTGACTCCCATTTCACTTGATCTTTAAAGTCGTAATAAGTCTGTCTGAAAGGAAAACAAAGCCACATAAATAATGTCAACTCCACTGCCTCTGGCTGAAGAGCATAATATGTCTACTCATTGAAATAGAGAGGATATTACAGGCCACCAGTGGTGACCTGAATAACTACTTCTTCACGGCATCAGCAACCATTGGCTGAGAGCATCCTGAGAACTCAGGAGAGTAGAAATGGTCATCTTGGTAGCCACTGTCATAGAATCAGCATCATCTATCTTTGACGGTAAACACCACATAGTTAACTTTTTTTTTTTTTTAAGATTTTATTTATTTATTTGACAGACAGAGATCACAAGTAGGCAGAGAGGCAGGCAGAAGAGAGAGGAGGAAGCAGGCTTCCCGCTGAGCAGAGAGCCTGATGTGGGACTCGATCCCAGGACCCTGGGATCATGACCCGAGCCGAAGGCAGAGGCTTAACCCACTGAGCCACCCAGGCGCCCCCACACAGTTAACTTTTTAAATCAATGTGACCTCACAAGAATATTCTCCTTTGAAAATGTGATTTTAATGATATTTGCATTAAAATAGGAATCCATTTCCCTATAGTAAATCCAGGGAAAGTCTGTGATCCTCAACACATTTGTTTTGACTATTACTTGCAGTTATTTTCTGTTTATTCCACTTGACATTGGGTGTACACTTGCTAGTATTTAACTGACATTGTGTGCCTATAAAATATCTAAAGACATTAACTAGTAATTCTTGTCTTCGGATGTGGCAAGAGTTCACTAAAATCAATTACAGATTCTTGTATTAGTTCTCCTTGATACTCATAAAAATATACTGAGCTAGAGTTTAAAACCCAGTGTCATCCTATTTTAAATTATTTACACTTTTATATATTATTGCAAAGCTGTTTCTGGGTATACAGCCATATCCAGGTTATACCACTGACAATTTAATAAGGGCAGGCTTGGCAATTAGAAGAGAACATTGGCAGCCAAGGCAATGCTGAAAACACTTAAGGTCATTTTTGCTGCATGTAGAATTTTGACACACTGTTAAATAAAGCTATAACAATAACGCAATAAAGCTGCAACAACTTCAAGGAGGCTAAAGAGAACTTTGGGGACTTTACTTTTAATAATGTGAAATATCAGTATGGAAAAGGTCTTCACAGGGCCCTGATTTCATGTGCAAAATGGAGCAGAAGTTTACGTCATTAACCAGCAATGTGTGGACCCGAGAATTTGGGCTTCTGTGTTTTTGGTAGGGAGGGTTGTTTCAGTTTGAATTGTCTAGATTGGCCTAGACAATCATTGTATATTCATGCTAGTTAGATGTTAGCTGTCCACTGAGAATTTGGACTCTCTTTTTCATATGTGCTATTGTCACTGGGAGGAGAAAGCCGGACGAGGACTCCATTTCTCAGCACCTGTGCCTCCAGAAATGGCAGATGATTAGTCCCTTTGAATGGAGTGTGACCAGAAGTGATCCATGTCCCTTCCAGGCTGAGACTTTTAAGATACAGATGAGCCTTCTCTAATGCTCCCTCTCTTCCCTTTCCAGGACAGAGGGACCTTCTGACTCACCATGAAGAAGAGAGCCTCTCCCCAACTAGGGACACCTGCCTTAAAATATTATGTGATCGAGCAAAGAACTTCTATTGTATTAAACCATTATAATTTTGATGTTTTTGTTATCAAAGCTAGTATTATTTTGACGAATATAGTATCTCTATCAGGATACTTGTGTGGTTCTCTCCTTTAATGTCCTATTGATCCATTCATTCAACAAATATTTATTGAGTATTATAGGCCAGGCGGTATGTTGGGCATATGGTAATGAAAACATAGGCAGGATCTTATGATGTTTAGAGTGTGAGGGGTGGATTTGTTGGAATGGAGTGGGGGTAAAAAAAAAAAACAAAAAAAACAGGGGAAGACAGGTACTTAAAAGAAACCAAGGGAAGCCTGGGTGGCTCAGTCGGCTGAACGTCTGCTTTCCATTCAGGTCATGATCTCAGGGTCCTGGAATTGAGCCCCAGTTGGGCTCCTTGTTCAGCAGGGGACCTGCTTCTCCCTCTGCCTCTGCCTGATGCTCCCCCTCCTTGTGCTCTCTCTCTCTCCGTCAAATTAGTGAATTTAAAAAATCTTTAAAAAAATGAAAAGAAGTCAGTTGTATGATGAGTGAAAATAAGGACACAGGCTGTTGCGAGCACAGGTATGCAGGGGAACCTCATCCAGTCTAGGGAGTCAGGACGGCCTTTCTGGGAAGTGACTCTGAAACTAAAGTTGGAAATGTTGTTAGGAATGAATCAGACAAAGGCTGAGTGGTAAAGGATGGAGGTAGAGGTGGGAAGCTCAGAGAGTGTTCTAAGCATACACAACATCATACGCAAGAATCTTTAAGGAAAAATGCATGTAATTTAAGAACAAAAAGAAGATGATGGCTCATATATTCTTGTATGTATATTATTTTTTAATAGGCAGACAAATTAAAGCACTAACGTTTTCAAACGGATTTGATATGATCACTCATTCTCATAAAAAATTGGTTCAGTGCTATCTGAAATGGAAACTAATGAGAGTAGTTAGTATGGCCTGATTAGCTGTATCTTTCCTTTGCTTTTGTAAGCTGTCCTCTTGCTGTATCAGACTAGGAACAAACCAGCTAGCTTTTAGCAGTTGTTCTTTATTGATATGGCAAATGATGCATCTCTGATCCTCCGGGAGTATCGGTTTTAAATATTTCGTCTTATTATTTTTTCAAATGCACTTTTAAGTCAGAACCAAAGTTGATGAGGCCATGTTGATTCTACTTAATTATTTTCCTCTTCCCCTTTTCCTCCTCTTCCTGCTTCTCTTCCTTCCTTCCTCAAGTCAGTTATTATATTTCTTTGGGTAAAAACTACAATAGGCAAGTTAACATATTAAATCACTGTGCTGTACATCTTTAGTAATTCATGAGGAAGAAAAGGCAGTTAACAATGAACCATGGAAGCCCCTGTATCACCTAGTGGTTCACGTCTAGGAGCCTTGGATAATTGTGTACTAGAAATATTTATCATATCAAAAGTGCTTCTTGAGCTCTCTCCTGCTACCTCCTCCCCAGGCATTGATTTCCTCATGTACAAAGCAGGCACAGAACTCAAGGGGGAAGAAATCAATTTGGCAAACATCTGTACTGAATCTTACTGTATAGTTTTAAAACCTCTAAAAGCACAAAGCAGCTGAAGGATTTGTCTCTTAAAAGACAGTCAAGATGAATTTTATTAGAGCAGGATTAGGCTTTGGTTAATTGAGAGAAACCAGTTGAATATCTGTCAGTCCAAGAGAATTACTCCCTAGAGAGAGGTCTCTCCTATTTCCCCTTGTCCTTTGTGTATAAGAAACCCAACACTTACAACAGGTACTGGTGATTACATTCCTATTATGTTCCAGGTTCTGTTAAATTTGTTTTCTCCAACAACACAGATCATTTAGATAGCACTGTGTTGATGCAGCCCTGCTCAGGAATGGGCTGGGGTCAGTGACAGGATGAGGAAGTCTGTTGCTCTAATTACTATTTTCAGCCAGTGTGATTATTGTAGGTTGGATAACAAATGGCTTGTATGGTTGTTATTATTTCAGGGTTATACAAGAAGAAATTAAGGCTTAGAGAGTTTAAATGGCTTTCCCCAAAGTCATACATCCAATGAGTGGCAGAGTCCAAAACGTTCCTAAGCACTGACTTTTTTCTTCAATCGCTGCTGCTTTCTAAAGCTGCCCTTTACCAATGGACCCAAGTCTCTTTCACTCTGTGGAGTGCTTTCTTTTTCTGCAATCTGATTGGATTCCTCCTCACCTGGCACTGCAAGAACTGATAGGAACTGAGGCAGCTGGTCACTTGCCAGCTATGGAGTTATCTCCCTCCCTTTCCAGGAGGACCCTTTGCTGCACACCATGACCACAACAATCCTAGCTTTTTAAGTGAATCATTTGTTTACAATTTGGCTATTTTAGGTTTCTCTTGCTGAATTTTGGCAACTCAGCTCTTGCCTGAGCTTCTTGGTTTTTGAACCCATGGTGTGATTAATTTGGTTTTGGTTTTGGATTACACACTTATGGGTTGGGCCACCCGACCTCACCCAATAACTTGGAGGCAAGACCCCTCGTTCTGACTCTCCAGCCCCAGGATATTACCTCATCTGGCCTCCTGCTCACCATCCCCAACCCTGCAGTTCGACTGACTCCCTTTTCTGCGAGGGAGAAACAGTAGGCTGGCAAAATAAAGGGAGAATAACTTGAAGTCAAGATACTTAATCTTTCCAGGATTCCACTTGTTATTTGTAAAAAGAGAATAATAATAATAACTGCATTACCAAACCACTTAGAAGGTTAAAAAGTTAATACGTTTAAATGGGTCTGGCACATAGCAAGCACTCCATAAATATTATAATCACATTTAAAAAATTTTACTTTTTCAAAGTGCTTGGAGCATGTTAAGTTTTATACAAAGTTGAGATATTAATCAAGCTTTGGGGATTAAAAGAGATCTTTGAGTTTACCAAGTTCAGTTCTGTTTCATTATTTTGGGAAATATTATTTAAATCTAACTACACCTTGTATTTCCCTGTTTTATTTAGTAATATATTAAGAAAATGCCTATATTGTTGAATAGTGTGCATTTTATAGGAAAAAATTCCTACCAACTTGTGAAACTTGCATTTATAATAAGTGCACTAGCAGTCAGCCACCTTATAGGGAACTACGCCTTTGCTCACATCTTTAATTTTACACTGTCATGTTGTTTTACTTTAAGCACAACATATCATATTTTAGTAAGTCCTCTTCTGTTTAGGCTAGTGAGGTTGGGGGGAACTGGTCAATATTAGTAAAAATTCTGACTAATGGCTCAGAAAAGCAGGTTTTTTGGCAATGATGCTATCAAGATGGCAGCATATGTTGTTCCTGACTTCTGTCCCTCTCAAAGAAAGACCAGCTAGCACCTATCCATCGACAAGACACCATTGTGAAAATCTCAGAACATGGGGTAAGGCTGGAGCACCCCCTTGGACCACAGAGACCAGAGACAGCATTAGGAAGGTAAGAGGAATGGTGGGCTCTGACCACATTTTCCCTCCCCCAGGTTGGCACATCTCCATACTGAGAGGGCCTATGGTTTCTCTGGTGGGAAAAAAGAGAGCCAAAGGTGGATATCCAGCTCCCCTAGCATTGTAGCTTGCTTCCCTAGAGGCCCACTCAGGTCTTGTTTCATGGGGATCATAAGGAATTAGGCTTGACCATCAGAGATTAGGTTGTTTTATAATGGAGGGAGATTTATTTATACAGCAATAAAGTCCATGTATGACAAGCCAGAGGTAACATCATATTCAATGATGAAAGGTTAAAAGCTTTTCATCTAAGATCAGGAACAAGGCAAGCATACTCTCACCATTCCTATTCAATATAGCACTAGAAGTCCTAGTCAGGGCAGTAAGATAAGAAAAAGAATGAAAATATATCAGAGTCAGAAAAGAAGTAAAATTTTCTCTATTTAAAGATAACATGGGTAGGGGGGAGAGGTAAAATGGTGAGGAGTAGGGCAATCCTAAGCCTGCCTCTTCTCTCTAACACAGATAGATAAGTATCAAATTGTTCTGAATACCTAAGTCTCAGAGAATGAAGCTGCCATGTCTACAAACCAGAAAAATGACCTGTGGAAGGTAGGAACTATGGAGAGTTGATTCATGGAAGAAAAGAGCAGTGGGTGCTCCCCAGGGCAGAGAGCCCTGAACAAAGAGGGACTAGTGAGGGAGACAGAGGAGAGAGGAAAACAAAAACAAAAACAAAACAAAAACATGGAAAAAAAGAAAAAAAAGAGTGAAAACACACACAGGGGTCTGAATGAGAAAAATGTTGCTCAAAACCACTGACAGGAGAAAAGGAGAGAGGTACAGTTTCACCAGTTTTCTATACACAGTGGAGGACAGAGTCAGAGGTATGGGAGTTTTGTGGTATAGCCAGGTTTGCATCTGAGGAACAGAGTAGTGACCTGGTCGGGGAGAAGAGCCAAGCCCTGGCAGGGGGCAGCATGAAGATTCCCAGGGGCACATGGGAAGATGAGGTTCCCCTATTTGGAGTGCATTTGGGAGAGGTGATATGGCCTGTCCACAGGCAAAAACCCTGTGGGCACCATCAAACTGCCCACCCACCAGGAACAAAGGCTGTGGGCAGTGAACCTTGATGCCAGCTGTGTGATGTGATTCACTGTAAACTTTGAACTGCTGTGTGGTCACGCCAGTGTCTTTGCCTATAAGCCAGTACAGCCACAATGCAAGGAAATCTTCCTTCAGAGGATCAATATGGGTCTGCAACTCAGTGGTCTCTGAAGTGTGGGGTTTTGAAACATAGCCGTGCCTGAGATGAAACACAGGAGTGCTGCACCATTTGGTGGGCAGAGAGCTGGGACACAGACAGGGTGAAGGCAGGGCTCTGACGGCAACCAGGGACACAGGAGGGGTCACTGTTTGCACATCTGTGAGGGCTCACTAAAGAGGGGTAGCGTGCATTTCTTGCTCCAGAGATGAGAGGGGTCACTAAAGAGGGGTAGCGTGCATTTCCTGCTCCAGAGATGAGAGAATGGGGAAACAATTTTCTCTGCATATCCATGAGTTTGGTCCACCTCAGTGAGCTAAACAGTGCCAAGTGGAGAATGTGGTGGCTGCACCAAACTCAGCCTCCTGCCCCGTGTCCTGTAGGCATATGTCCACTGCAATTCCACTTGGAAATCAAACCAGCAGGTTCCTCCTCCAAAAGACCAGCACAAACTCCTCACCCACACCAAGTCTGCTGATCACAGAGTGCTGCAGAGCTTCAGCTCTAAGGGAAACAAGATCTAATGTCCTTTGGGGTTTTGTTTGTTGTTTGTGTCTTTTTGTTGTTGTTGTTGTTTTGTTCTTAAGATAGAGAAAGAGCATTTAAAAATTATTTTATTTTATAAGGTTTTAATTTTTACTATTTTTTTCTTTTTCCTTTTTCTTTTCTTTCTTTCAACCTTTTTTGCTAACAAGCTTCTCATAACAAGCAGACCAAAACACACCTAGGATCTAGCTTCTTATATATTTTTTATTTTATCTTATGTTTTTAATTTTTTCTTTCATTTGTTTCATTTTTCATTTTTTAAAATTTATTTTCTTTCTTTTTTCCCTCTTTCTACACAAAGGAATTGATTCCAAAAGAAAGAGCAGGAAGAAATGACAACCAGAGATTTAATCAATGCATATATAGGTAAAATGTCTGAGCTAGAATTTATAGCAACAATTATAAGGATAGTAGCTTGGCTCAAAAAAAGCACAGAAGACACTAGAGAATCCCTTACAGCAGAGATAAAAGAACTAAATCTAGTGAGGCTGAAATTAAAAATGCTATACCAAAATGCAAACACAAATTGAGTCCATAAAAATAAGGATAGACAAAGTAGAGGGATGAATCAGTGATACAGAAGACAAAATTATGGAAAATAATGAAGCTGAAAAGAAGAGGGAAACAAAGGTAATGGGTCACAAAGGTAGGCTTAGGGAGCTAAGCAACTTATTAAAACAGAATAACATTTATATAATAGGAGGGTTTATTTGAGCAAATTCTAGCTGAAATGTTCCTTAATCTGGGGGAAGGACACAGGCTTCAAAATTCAAGAAGCACAAAGAACTTCCATTATATTCAACAAAAGCCAACCATTGCCAAGGCCTATCATAGTTAAATTCAAAAATACATAGAGAAGGAAAGAATCCTGAAAGCAGCAAGGGGGAAAAAAAGTCCTTAACCCACCAGAGAAGACAGATCAGGTTTGCAACACATCTATCCACAGAAACTTGGCAGGACAGAAGAAAGTGGCAGGATACATTCAATGTGCTGAAAGAGGAAATATGCAACCAAGAATTCTTTATATAGCAAGTCTGTCATTCAGAATAGAAGGAGAGATGAAGAGTTTCCCAGATGAAGAAAATCTAAAGGAGTTTGTGACCACTAAGCCAGCCCTGCAAGAAATATTCAGGGGAACTCTGTGAATGGGGAAGAAATACCCAAAGCAACAAATACTAGAAAAAAACAGTGAACATCACCAGAAACACCAACCCTACAAATAATAAAATGACACCAAATTCATATCTTTCAATAATCACTCTGAATGTTAGTGGACTAAATGTTCCAATCAAAAGACATAGGGTCTCAGAATGGTTAAAAAAAATTCCATCTATAGGCTGTTTACAAGAGACTTGTTTTAGACATAAAGATACCCATAGATTGAAAATGAGGGGATGGAGAAGCATTCATCATGTAAATGGACCGCAAAAGAAAGCTGGAGTAGCCATACTTAGATAAACTAGATTAAAAAAAAAAAGACTAAAACAAGAGTTCAAGAAGGTCATTATATCATAATTACAGGGTCTATACATCCAGAAGATCTAACAATTATAAATAATATAAATCAATTAATAAAAAAACACAAGGAAACATTAATAATAATGTTTTTAACACCTCATGGCAATGGAAAGACCATCTAAGCAGAAGATCAACAAAGAAACAAGGGCTTTGAATGACACACTGGGCCAGATGGACTTACCAGATATATTCAAGAACATTTCATCCTAAAGCAGCAGGGTACACAGTCCTTTCAAGTGCACATGGAACATTCTCCTGAATAGATCATATACTGGGACACAAATCAGGCCTCAACAAGTACAAAAAGATTGAGGAAATACCATGCATATTTTCAGACCACAATGTTATGAAACCATAAGTCAACTGCAAGATAAAATTTGGAAAGACTTCAAATACATGGAGGTTAAAGAATAGCCTACTAATGAATTAATGGGCTAACTAGGAAATTAAAGAAGAAATTAAAAAAATACATGGAAGCAAATGAAAATGAAAACACAACAGTCCAAAACCTTCAGAATGCAGGAAAAGCAGTCCTAAGAGGGACAGATACTGCAATACAGGCCTACCTCCAGAAGGAAGAAAAGTCTCAAATATACAACCTAAATTTACACCTAGAGGAGCTGGATAAAGAACAGAAAATAAAGCCTAAATCCAGCAGGAGGGAAATAATAAAGATCAGAGCAGAAATCAATGATATAGAAATAAAAAAAAAAAACAGTAGAACAGATCAACAAAACAAGGATCTAGTTCTTTGAGAGAATTAATGAAATTGATAAACCCCTAGATTTATTATCAATAGGAATAGAGAAAGGACCCAAATAGGTAAGATTATGAATAGAGGAGAAGAGATCACAACCAACACCAAAGAAATACAAACAATTATAAGAGACAATTACGAGCAATCATATGTCAACAAATTAGGTAATCTCGATGTAATGGATAAATTCCTGCAAATATATAAACTAAAAAACTGAAACAGGAAGAAATAGAAAATCTGAACAGACCCATAACTAGCAAAGAAATTGAATCTGTGATAAAAAATTTCCCCACAAACTAGAGCCCAGGGCTCCCCAGGGCAATTCTACCAAACATTTAAAGAAGAATTAATACCTATTCTTCTGAAACTGTTCCAAAAAATAGAAATGGAAAGAAAACTTTCAAACTCATTCGATAAGAACAGCATTACCTTGATCCTAAAACCAGACAAAGACCCCACTAAAAAATTACAGACCAATGGCCTGATGAACATGGATACAAAAATTCTCAACAAGATACTAGCTAATCAGATCCAACAGTACGTTAAAGGATTATTCACCATGATGAAGTAGGATTTACTCCTTGGCTGCAGGGGTGGTTTAACATCCACAAATGAATCAACATGATACACCATATTAATAAAAGAAAGCCCAAAAGCCATATGATCCTCTCAATAAATGCAGAAAAGACATTTGACAAAATACAACATCTTTTCTTGATTAAAACCCTCAACAAAGTAGGGGTAGATGGAACAGACCTCAACATCATAAAGGCCGTATATGAAGGACACAAAACTAATATCACCCCTTATGGTCAGGAACAAGAAAGGGATGTCCACTCTCACCATTACTATTTAATATAGTGGAATACTTAGGCCTCTGCAATCAGACAACCAAAAGAAATGAAAGGCATCCAAACTGGCAAGGAAGAAGTCAAACTTTACTATTTGCAGATGATGGGATAGATGGGTGAAGGGTATTAAGGAGGCTACATTTTGTGAGCAGCACTAGGTGTAGTATGTAAGTGCTGAATCACTGAATTCTACTCCAGAAACCAATATTGCACTGTATATTAACTAAGTAAAAAATCAAAAAAGGAATGAAAATAAATAAATAAACAAACAAACAAAAATAAGACATGATTTTATATTTGGAAAGTTTTTAAAGACTCCGCCAAAAACAACTATGTGAAATAATTAATTAATGTGGTAGCTGCATTATACAAAAATCAGCATACAAAAATTAGTAGCATTTCTACATGCTTACAACAAACTACCTGATGAACAAATAAAATCCCATTTACAATAGCTTCATAAACAATAAAATATTTGGTAATAAATTTAACTTAGTAGGTGAAAGTTTTCTATACTGAGACTTATAAGACACTGAAAAATAATTTGAGAAAGACAAAGTAAATGGAACAATATTCTGCATTCATAGACTAGAAGAATTAATATTGTTAAAATGTCCATACTATCTAAAGTTATCTCTAGATTCGATGCAATCTCTATTATGATTCCAATGGATTTTTTTACAGAAATAGGAAAATATACCCTAAAATGTGTTTGTCACCACAAAAGACCCCCCCAAATCTAAAGCAATATTGACAAAGGAGAACAAAGTTGGAAGCATAACACTTCTTGATTTCAAACTATATTACAAATCCACAGCAGTCCAAACAGTATGGTTTTGACATAAAAACAGACACATAGGCCAATGGAGCAGAACTTAGATTCTAGTAACAAACTGATGTATATGTGGCCAGCTAATATTTGACAAGGGAGACAAGAATACTCAAGGAAAAAAGACAAGGCTTTTCCTTAAATGATGCAAGGAAGTTTGGATATTCAAAAACAAAACAAAACAACAAAAAAACAAAAAAAGAAAAGAAAAGAAAAAAGAAACTAGACCCCTATCCTACTCTACTCACAGGAATTAACTCTAAATGAATTAAAGACTTAAATGTAGAACATGAAACCATAAAACTTCTAGAAGAAAATTTGGGGGAAAAATCTCCTTGATAATGCTCTTGGCAATTTGTTTTAGATATGGCACCTAAAGCCCAAGCAACAAAATTAAAAAACAAAACAAACAAACAAAAAACCAAAAAAAAGTACACATGTGACTATATCAAACTGAGAAGCTCTGCACAACCTCAGAAATGGTCAAAAAAATCAAAAGACACTTCCTCATATCAGGGAGATCATATGATAGTTGTCTTTCTCTGCTTGACTTATTTCACTAAGCATGATATGCTCTAACTGAGGGTTGCTGGGGGGAGGGGGTTTAGGAGAAGGGGGTGGGATTATGGACATTGGGGAGGGCATGTGCTTTGGTGAGTGCTGTGAAGTGTGTAAACCTGGTGATTCACAGACCTGTACCCCTGGGGATAAAAATATATGTTTATAAAAAATAAAAAATTAAAAAAAAAAAGGGTGTTGGGGGAAATTGGAAGAGGAGGTGAACCATGAGAGACTATGGACTCTGAAAAACAATCTGAGGGGTTTGAAGTGGCGGGGGGGGGGGTGGAGGTTGGGGGAACCAGGTGGTGGGTATTAGAGAGGGCACAGATTGCATGGAGCACTGGGTGTGGTGCAAAAACAATGAATACTGTTATGCTGAAAATAAATAAAAAATAAATTTAAAAAAATTAAAAATGGAACTACCATATGATCCAGCAATTTCACTTCTGGGTATATACAAAAGGAATGATGTACTATGTCAAAGACAGCTGTCCCCTTTTATGCATTGCAGCATTTACAATAGCCAAGATATGGAGACAACCGGTGTGTCCATTGATGATTAATCAATGAAAAAAAGTAGGGTGTATACACACACACACACACACACATCCATGTAATATTCAGTATATCCACTAGGATATACTGAATATCCTAATGGATATACTGAATATTACTGGATATATTAAATATATAAGTGCATATTATTCAGCCATAAAAAAGAAGGAAATCCTGTCTTTTGTAACAACATGGATGGACTTTAAGGGCAGTATGCTATGTGTAATAAGTGAGACAGAGAAAGACAAATACTGTATGATCTCACTTATATGTGATATCTAAAAAACTTGAACTCATAGAAATAGAGAGCAGTTGGTGGTTTCTAGAAATGGGGTAAAGGGTGGGAGCTCTGAATGAATGGGATCAGAAAGTGTAAATTTCTAGTTATAAGGTAAATAAGTTCTTGAAGGTGACACACAGTTGGTGACCATAGTTAATAATACTTAAAGCATATTTTAAGTTGCTTAGAGAGGAGATCTTAAAAATTCTCAACGTAAGAAAAATAATTACAGCTATGTAAGGTGATGGATGTTAACTTACTGTGATCATAACATCAAATTGTTGTGTTTTATACCGTTAACTAATACAATATTACATGTCAGTTGTATTTTGATAAAACTTGAAAAGTATAAATAAGAAAAGCTGATTTTTAAACTTTTATGTGTATATTATTTACTTAGCTAGCAAAATACTTCTTTGTGGGTAAATAGCTTCAGTATTTTCCTTATCTGAATTATCAAGTATTCTGAATTTAAGAAGCCAGTTAATAAAGTTTTATTATATATTTCCAAATTACTTTTTGCCGTGGCTACCCCAAGGCAAGCATAACAAGAGATTTAAGAATCAAGAATTTGACTTAATGAATGTCATATTGGTTGAAGGCAATTACTTATAGCCTTCAGGGTCAACCAGTCTGGTTTTTAATGCAGTAACTGGAAAATAACATCTCAAAGATGAAGATCTTCCATTAAAAAAAAATCATCTCATTTCTGGTTTATCAAATTTTTTTTTTTTAACAAAATGTCTTCTCTGCTCAAATGTTAAGTCTGTGTGCTATTAACAGAGTGTTTGCATCACTCCAAAATTCCTATGTTAAATCCTAATGCCTGATGTGATGGTATTAGAAGGTAGGGCCTTTGAGAAGTGATTAGGTCATTGGGATGGAGACCTCAAGATGGGGATTAATGGCCATATAAAAGAAACCCCAAGAGCTCTCTCCTTCCTTCTGTCATTTAAGGACACAGAGAGAAGACAGCCATCTACGAATCAGAAAGTGGTCCTCACCAGAAGTCAAATCTGCTGTCATTTTGATCTAGGACTTCCCAGCCTCCAGAACTGTGAGAAAGAAATTTCTGTTGTTTATAAGCCATCAGTCTATGGCATTCTGTTATAGCAGCTTGAATTAAGACTCTGCCACAATAAAATACTTTTATGAAGGGAAAATAGATTTGTCGGCTTTGAGGAGCTATACAAATGAACAATGACCAGACCCCTGAACTTTGACCCACAACCTCTTTATCAACCAGTCCAGAATGGTCAGGATTTGGTCAATTACTGACAACTTCTCTATTTTTTTGCACCTGCTTCCATCTCAGGACCAACTGAGAAAATACAATGTGTTCCCAAACCAATCACGTAAGATGCCTGCCCTCTAGTTAGTCTCTCTCCAGTTTCCCCAAATGGACACCTTCCAAACATGTCATACTTGAAGCCATGCCTTTTTATTTTCACTATAAAATCTTCATATCCCCTTGCCCATCGTTAAGTCTTTCCAAAACGCAAGTGGATGACTCCTTTGCTATATAGAAAACTTTGAATAAATAGCCGATGTTTGCTCCCATTGGGTGAGCTTTGTTTATTTGTGTTTTCTTTGAGTGTACATTGCTCAAAGCTGTGGATCCCTGCCTTCTACGTGGTGCAGTAACGACAAAGTCCCCTTACGCCTCCCTGCTCATGGCTTGTCAAGTCCGTGACAGCATGTTAAGTTGGTACAAGGTCTGTAACTGCTTTCTTTGCCTTGGTTATTTATTTACAGATTGGTACATGGGTTTTGTTACTGGTTTCCATTTGTTGGACATCCTTGGTAGAATTAAGGCATTTCTTTCCATCCTTTTTTGCTCTCTCTGTGCTTCTGTTTTGTGTTGTGCTATCTATTAGTGTTATTTGTCACAAGAAGGAGAATAAAAGAAGGAGAATAAAAGAATAAAAGGCACAGATCCACAAATATATAGTTCCAGCTAGACTCACAGCTGGGTGAAATTTGAAGTTCTCACTGGTCTAGTGTCTGTTTGGACAGGTTTTGGTGTTGGTCACCAATGAAACTTGATACATTTGTCCTTTAGCATTGGCTTTTGTCCAGGAAACTTGGTTTTGATTCAGAGAGAGCATTCTCTCTAGTTTTCCACCTGCTAGTAGCAGGTGGGGGAAACAAAAATTTTGGGGTCTGTATTCAAAGGAAGACAGACACAGTAGGTTAGAGACCCAAGACACAAAGCGATTAAGTGTTGTTTCTGGTCTACTGTTGTCAGTTCTCATTGGATCCTCTAAGTCTAAATCCTCTGCTCTTCCAGGGAAAAGTCCTATTTCTTATATATACTGTCCTTATCTTCATTATTCAGGCCACTATATTTCTTTTCTTTTTTTTTTAATTAATTTTTTATTTTTTATAAACATATATTTTTATCCCCAGGGGTACAGGTCTGTGAATCACCAGGTTTACACACTTCACAGCACTCACCAAAGCACATACCCTCCCCACAGGCCACTGTATTTCTAAATGGCATTACTTCACCAAGAATAATTTGAGCCTTTGATGACCCCTCTGAGGAGCATTTGACTTAAACAATATTGTTCATTGAGAGGCACCTTGAATGCCTCTGAGAGGCACCAAAAGAATGGAAGTAAGATTTCTCAGGGCTGCTGGACAGTGTTTTTCATTCTTCTGCAGAAGCTTCCAAATCAAATTATCTCTTAAACAAAATATTTAATAAATTGTCCCAGAGGTAAATCATGGAAGTATAGCCTTAAAATCCACAAACTAGACAGAACACTGGATTCTCTGAAGACCCCACTTATATTCCCTCTCACATGCTCACTTACAAGACACAAAGGCAATCTCTAAAATCCTTGCCAAGGACTGACAAAGCCTCCACATGCTTCATGCTCACTGTGAACATTCTTCCTTTCCCTGAATGTAAACTTTAGCACAAAAAAAATAGATTCTGATGTTTCAGAAAAAAATACTGTAGTGATGTAGAGCAACATTGTTAACCAAAACCTGTTGAGAAGAAAAGGCAAGTTATAGGGATTCATATTTAAACAAAATACATTGGGGTGCCTGGATGGCTTAGCTGGTTAAGTGTCTGTCTTTAGAATCATGTCATGATCCCAGGGTCCTAGGATGGAGCCCTGCATTGGGCTCCCTGCTCAGCAGGAGGCCTGCTTCTCCTCTCCCTCTGTCACTCACTCTCCCTGCTTGTGCTCTCTCTCTGTGTCAAATAAATAAATAAAAAATATTTAAAAAATAAAAATAAACAAAATACATTATACTTACTACCAAAATTAGTATTTATTTGATGCTGAATATTTCTTGAATAAATTCCAAATTCCATTATCAGAAATGGTCATTGTTCCGACAGTGTATTTAAATATAATCACAATTTGATTTTATTCTATTATAGTAAGAAAACTTAACTTGAGATTTACCCTCTTAAATTTTTTTTTTTAAAGATTTATTTGTTTAGGAAAGAAAGTGTACCTGCTGTTAATTCATAACAGCATTCCTAACTACAGAGAGTCCTTTTGTTTATTTGTGCATGGGCAATATGGAGAAGCCCTTGTAGTTTGAACTCAGCTTCCTGGAAACTATCAAAATCATTCCTTATCATAACCGCAATATTGGCCTGGTTGCTGGAGTCCTTTTGTCTTAAGGTACTAGCTGCTACTGTAAAATCTGTTGATCCTTCTGCAGAACTAGTCTTAGGTTCCCTGCTTGGCTTCTCACACATTACAGACACTACTATTGACTGAAAATACACAATAATACCTTTCAGCCTGCCAATTAAGATCTTATGAGATTTTATTACTTTTACCCCCTCACATTACTATTCATTGCTGCAACATCCTGAATTCCGTCTCAACCAGAAGGGGAATCTCACAATGGCTTGACCTCCTTTCTCCTTCTCATTCGGATTTATTAGCGACTCCCACTGAGAATCCTAACCTAATATTTTATATGTCGATGGATCCTACCTTCAAACTGAAACTGGAGGTTATCAGGCAGGATATGATATTATTAATTTAAGCTCTCTTTTAGAATATAGTCCTCTATATAGGTAAAATTAGATCAGATGGCAGAACTTACGGTCATTCCCAGAGCTTGTCAACGTGTATACAAATGAGAGACAACTTTTTGGACCAGGACATGCCTTTGGGATTTTTTGGAAACAAAGGGAAATTCTCACTTCTGCTGGAACCCTAATCAAAAACAAAGAGCAATGAAGGTACTTTGAATGTATCTCTACCTCCTAGAGAGGAGGCTGTTATGAAGGTTGAGGCCCAGGAAAAAGAGAGAATAAAGGCAGAAGGAAATGCTTTTACAGATTATTATGCCAAACAAGTAGTCTTAACTGAGGTTATGATCTTAACTAAACCCTTTAAGGATGAATATTTGGAAGAATTTTAAAAAGACCATTATAAAATATCAACATTTAACTCCTGATTTGGCAAAGAAAGAATAGAAAATATATGGTTGAACCCCTCACTAAGATCATCTCTGGCACTCTCAAGTTAGCTACTTGGCAACATCAGATGATTTCAAATGGATATTAGTTAAATTTTTTCATGAAACTCCTTACCATGATACAGACACATTGGCCATGTGTTACCAATTAATAAAAAAATCTTGGGAAAACTTTAAAGATGGGGCATGACCAGGAATTAAGACTTAAAAACACATTATGAACACCTTCAGATGGATTTTAGCCAACTTTCTTCCTCTTTAGGATTTGAATATGTTATAGTTTTTCTATGTTTATTTTTAGGATGGATTGAAACATTTCTTTGCCAAAAAAATTATAGCCTTTATAGTTGCTAAAAAGCTGCTGGATTTTGTTTTTAACCTGGGGTATACTGACTTTTATATCAAGTGATCAATATATATACTTTATGGGAATTATTATAAAATAACTCAGTAAGGCATTACCCTTACTCAGGAACTACAGTGCCTTCACCACCCACAATATTCTGGAAATAGTCAAAGAACCAGTGTCATTTGCAAATTAAAATTAACAAAGCTTTCAGAAATCCTTGAGCTCTCATGGCCAACAGTATTCCCAATAGCCCTTACGGCCATTTGGTCTACTCCCTTGGGGACATGTTGGTAATCCTTCTATGAATTGGTAACTGGAAGACCCATACATTTAGGAATTTCACCTCTGATACCAGACTTCATCCTGTGGTAAACACACATGGCAAAATATTACAAGGGACCCAAATAGTATACTAAGTCCTATCACCAATTGGTTGAGGCTACCTTCCTACAGCCTCTTTCCAAGAAAGAAGAGCCCCTTCATGATTTTCAACCAGTATTTGTCTGCTGGAAGAGACATCAGAGAAAAACTGCTCTTGAACCTTATTAGACAGAACCTTAGCAGGTATTATTAACAGCAAATGTAGCAAGTAACATAGAAACAAGTTAATCCTTGTGCCCCACATTTCACAACTAAAGAGGTAATCAGTTGATGACTGAAAAAAAGAAAAGAAAAGAAAAAATCCAAATTCTACATAATTAAAAGGCTTCTCCAATAAGAAACTTCAACCTGAGGATTTTCAGAGATCCTCTAAAAATAGCTGATCTTCAGAAATAGACCACTGACCCAAGACCCTTGAAATAAGCTGAGGAGCTCAGACAGTTGACAGATTCACCCAAGTTGTCAGACTGGAGCCTCTGAATAATTTCTATTTTGCTTCCCATTCCTTCCTTATGATCATTCTTATTTTCTACAGATCTCTGGTTGTCATCCACCCATAATGATCCCTTTTCTCTTTTTTCCTTATGATAATAGTTACATCAAAATACAACCATTCTAATGTCATTATTAGATTATCTCAAAGTGTAGTCACTGCTTCCCATTTTACTGACTGCTCGACATTCCATCTGTCACTCTATCCCCATAAGTACTGGTAAATTCTGGTTTCATCAAATGGGGTAATAGGGAATTATAACAAATGACGCTTCCACTTGCACCTTAAACATGGGCAAGTGACCTTCATAACTTTACCTGTGATCTTGCTATATCTCTCCCTTCCAGAAAAAAAAAATATTGCAATCTAATGATCAAAACCAAGGTTATGTTAAATTTGAATTCAACAACAGTCATATGGTGGTGTACCAAATACTTGCCATTGTGAGAGACTTAATTGAGATCCAAATATATAACACAACTAATGTAGGATCTTGGTTCTGACTTTCTGTCGTGAACCATTCCTTCTCCCCATTCCCTAGCTCTCTATGGGCCCTACTGGATACTACTTTCTTTGTGTCCAGTATTCCTGGTCCTGTTTGCCTCAGCTAGCACCTCATACAGTTTAGGACTAATACTCTGAGACTTGTCTGTACATAGAGACCCTAATTCTATAAATCATCAAGGCTGGAAATTCTGATTCAGATACAAACTCCAAAACAATGCCACCCTTAATTATTTAGGTATTCTACCTGGGAGAATCACTGACTCAGAGTTTATGCAAACAATCAGTGTTCCCATCTGTGGGAATCATAAAAATGGAAAAGACTGTGAGAAGTTATCATTAACTTTGGCAGAAGTTCTTAATGATACCATCTCTGCTTTAGGTGGAATACAGATCAGTCTCAACTCGTTGGCTCAAATCCTGATGGATAACAAACTTGCTCTAGATTTCTTGTGGGCTAGTCATGGTGGCATCTGTATCATGTTCTACTTGTATCAATGATTGGACATGGCAGACAGGTATACATCACCATAACGAAAAAGCCACTTGTCTTTCTAAGATGTTTCTATGCTTTTTGTAGGAACCATTAATTGTTCTTGTTCTTGTCACAATTGTCATTATGTCGCTCCATTACATCCTGCCCAGAACAGCCAATCTCTCCTCAGATGATTGCCCAGATGATAAAAAAAAAAAATCAAGAAAATCTTGCTATACGGTTGATTATGAAAGTGACTTTACAATCCATGAGCAATGAAGATTGGACCTCTAGCCATTCATGAATTGGTTAACCTCTCACAGGTAAGATACCAACCAAAAATGGAGAAGAGAGACTGACTGTACGGACAATGGCAAGACCATCCCATATATGACAATAGAACACTTGTCCACAATCTGCAGCAAATAGCCTGGGAAGCCAAACAGCAACTTCTGTCACAAACATTTTGGGAAGTCAACTTACAACTGCTCCAGTGGGCAGGGCATTCTCAATGACTACTTGCTTCCTTATTTTTTGCTTTTGGTCCAACTCAGAGACAGCCAGATAAGCTCCCCTTCAAAATTGCATTTATGCGGATTTTAGTTTTCCCTCTCTAGCTTTCCAATACCAACAACCTCCAATCAGATCATAACTGAAGCCTTCTCTTTTGTTTTTCACTATCAAGCTTAGTCACTACCCTGTTCATCTTTGAGTTCCTGCTAAATCCAAGTAATGGCTGACTATCATTAACATTGTAAGCTCTCCATAAATAGCCTCATTTGTTCTGATATCAGCAGTTTTCACTTATTTTATGCAGTTTTCAGTCGATGACAGCTTTGTTTTAGGATAGCTATATAACAATGAGCATAGAAGTAATAAGATTATAAAGTCAGTCTCAGATGTGCAAGGCAACTGTGAGGATAGGAGGGAAGGTTCTTTTGTTAAAAATGAAGGAAAAATGGTTTCTGAAAAATTGCCTAGAAATCTGGAAAATATGAAGGAGAAGAAAATAAGTGATTTGTTTGGCTTTGTAAAATGACTTGATGGACTGGATGGAATCCTTATTTTTTACGAGAAAAGAAAGCGAAAAAATGTTCAGTGCTTTGTATTTGAGAGCAATCTCTTTACTCAGGTTCTAAAAGCACTTTGCAAAAATCCTCTGGTACTAAGTATTATAAATCCTTTTTCAAAAATGAGAAGTGCAAGCACCGTTGATTTTTCTAGGAGAGTAGAACAAAGATTTTGTACTTTTCTATTAAATATTCTAATAATTATTCCAGTAGCATATTATTCCATAAACTGGTCTGCATAGAAGGCTTTTATATATTACATATGCTGTGTAAACTAACAAATACAAAAAATAATCAGTTTCTTACTTTCAAATTTAGTCCATCTCTCCCTACTACGTTCAGCTAGCTGGCCCTGAAATTACATATTTAAGTAGAGTGATTTCATGGCTTGAAGTAATCCTCACACTCCCCATCTACTCTGTCGACAGCGCTTTCTGTCATCTTAAATTTGCTCTCCTTGCCTTGATTCTATAAATAAAGAAAAAAACCACATTGCTTTAATCTCCATTTTTCTGGAAGAGTGCTTTAATATTATAAATGTGACCTGTAAATCTAAGTCTTTGAAGCAAGGTTTATTGCTTTCAATTCCATCAGAATGGTCTGGGGAAAGTGATTTAGGTATATAAAATGAAAGTTTTTGTCTATTATTTTTAAATTACAATTTACTACTAATACCATGATTCTTAATTTTCTAGAGGGCCTCCAGTGTTATCTGAAATTTTCCAAAAGGTTAATGTTAAAAGCGACAGCCAGTCTATGACGGGGATGGTTTCTTTTAGCAGGGAGATGGGTATTGAAATAAAATAGCAACAAGGCTTTGTAATTCCAGGGGGGTTGGCTGAGAATCTTCTGCATTTGAAAGTGGTCTTGCTTTGCAGTCTTTGCTTCCTCACGGCCAATGTTAGAATAGGAAACTGGGCTTTGACACTACTACTGATTTGTTGAATGTTACACATCAGTTCAATCTGATTTTTTTTTTTTCTTTTTTTGCCTCTGATTTCCTGTTTGTTATACATGTTGCTGCTGTCTCCCTTACGGAGATGATGTAAGAATTAATCACCTAAGCAACAATGTACTGTCGAGGCTAAGCTTGTCAACTTGGTCATTATTTCTTTCCTATAATCTCTGCACACTCCTATATTCTTTTGTAAGGATTTCATTTCCCTTTATGCTTGAACCTCTCTCAATAACTGCAGTGTTACCTTCCCAGTTTTGTTAATCATACTTTTCTTTTTTTTTTCAATTTATACTTTTCAAAGGTTAGAACATGACATGTATCTATATGAGACCCTTTTCTCCCAAGTGTAAGACATTATTTCCTGCTTTTTGATAATTTCTTACAACAGCAAGAAACATCTAAATCTTCTAGCCCTAATAAAATAGAACTGTTTTTTTTTAATCCATGTATTTTTATCTATTTATTTAACAAATTATTTTATCTTTATTTAACAAATACTTAGTGACCACTTACTATATGTCATACATATGTCAGTGTGTGACATATGGTAATGGACATATATATGGTCATATATAGGTCTGAGATGGCAGCTAGGATCCCTTTTCCTTGGATATTTAAGGAAAATTATCCAAATACTTACTGCATATCACAGAAGAGACACATCACCTTTGGCAAGATTTCATTGTTGTTTTAGATTCCATGGACTTCTATTCTCATGGTCTTTTCACTCCACTTTCTGACAACTTCAATGACTTGATTTTCCTTGTGCCTCCCCTTCCATGGCTGCTCTGTTTCCTATGTCCCGAACAGAGCCAGCTGAGGAGTTCAGCACCCTTTCCTTGATTTCTTGCAAAACACAGGCATTCATGCATTAGTGTACTTTATTAAAGATTTGGGGTCATATAGTGACAAAGAACCACATGGAAAGCTATTAAATGTGAATGCTGCCCTACTCTCTTTTTCGAATCCCTTAGGCCACCTTCATTACCGGCAGCTGGCTGATGTCCTTCCCCTGGCCCCTGTGAGTGTTGGTCCTTTGCTCTCTCAATAGTCTCCTCACATTTCCCCCATTGATCTTCTTCCAATCCCTCAACTCCTGCCCATTTTAAAAGCAAACCAGGATTTTATGCTCTCTTAGTTTCACTGGACTATTCTAAATCATACTCTAGAGGTCACAGCCACAGTGGACTGTGAATCTCTTGTTAAACAGAAGACTCTATAGAGAAATTTTGCTACTTCCTCAGGGACAACAGTGTCTGCAATCAGTTTTGGTTTTAAAAAGCAATATAATTTTCAGTTCCCTTGCACATGTGAACAATATACTTACTATATTGTGATGGGATGGTCTAGACAGAGTGTGGTGAGAGTTTGCAGAGGAGATACCTGAGAAAAGCAGAACTGCTTCACAGAGATGAGATTTGAACTGGTTTTAAAGCCCAAGAATGAATTTATCAATCACAAATTTGGTGAAAATGACAAAAGAATCATTTATCCTAGGTTACTCTACAAATATTGGTATAATTATGGGAACCCATTACCTGTAATTAGTAACAGTGTTAGAAATCATTTTTTCATATTTCCTTCTTTCTTTCTTTTTATTTTATTTATTTTAAAGTATTAATTTATTTCTTTGAGGAAGAGAGTGCACAAGCGGGGAGAGAGGGAATAGTAGAAAGAGAGGGAGAATCCCAAGTAGACTTCGTGCAGTGCAGAGCCCAATGCGGACTCGAACCCAGGACCCTGAGATCATGACCTCAACCAGAGTTAAGCTGTCGACCAACTGAGTCACCCAGGCTCTCCACCCCATCATGTTTTAAAATACATTGTTATTCTTTCTCAAATCACCCTGCTATCATAGGACTTTTTAAGATTCTTACCTCATTGACTATAATATTTGTTACTTCAACCTCTGCTCCTTTCCTTCTACTAGACTTTGAACTTTTCCCGGTCTTGACCTCAATGTTCTGCTATTTCAGCTGCGTTCTGTTTAACAGGTTTACATTACACGTCTGGTCAGTTCTTAATCCTGAATAATCACATGTTTTTCTTTTTACTCCTGCTCCTTTCTTGATACTTCCAGAGAAAATGATAAAATGAGAACTGAAACCAAAACCAATTTCCTGTTCCTATGCTAAACAATAACTGGAGATACTTTCTTGTCCCTATGGTTAATGATTCCAAGAACAAGCACAGAATATCTTAACTTCTTGTTCCAGGAAGTATTTGCTCCTGAGAAATAAGATTGACAGGTTGACCATAAAAATTTGCTTCAAGACCCTTGCCTCGCTGAGCATATCATTCCCAGTCTATTATGTCATATCTCCGCATAATCCCAACCTGACTAAAAATCACCCAGTCAGTTTCTAAATCCTATCAATATCCTCCTCTGACTTCCTTCTGCCAACAGGCTGCTAAGATTCTGCCAAGGTGCTCTTCTCTCTTCCTGAGGTCTAATAAACTAGCTTTCTTAATAAAGACATTTTCCTGGTAGCATGCAGGGGAGTCAAAAGAAATCAGTCCCATTTGATATGTTAGAGCTTCATGCTATGATTTCAGCTGCATCTTCTCCACCGTCCAGCAATACTTTCAGTTGTCAATGACTTTTTTTAAACTTTCCCCCACAAGAGCTGCCCTCCATCCCCTAATCTCAGCAGGTGACCTAATTCCATGTTCTCTCTCCCTGTGAAGACAGGAAGTAAACGATGAGAACAGTTTCAGTGTGGTCTTCTTAGAACTCTCTTGCCCTTGGTTTCTGTGTCTCCTGTGGGCTTCACTTCACAGCTACTCATCTTTTGCCATTTGCCCCTGAAACGAGTGTTCCTCACAAGGTTATTTGTTCTTTTTATCCTCTCTTTGAGATCAATTTCATTCAGCTTCATAGCTTCAACAGTGATCTCTATGCAGATAGTTTTTCTAGCTCTAACCTCTTATATGAACTTCAGCTATTTAACTGTGACAAGCATGAACCTCCTTTCCAACACAATTCCCAGCCCTTCCTTCTCCCACCTCGCCTATGTTCTCCATCTTTCCCATCTCAGTTAACGACCATCCCAATGACCATTCTCTGACAAGGAAAACAAACCAATAAAAAAATAAAGGAATTTCTAGTTGTGGCAAGATTTTTGGTTAAGTGGAGCTCAATTTATTTTTCCTGGCAAACATGAAATGAAGTCACAGATTTTCTTGCTCTACCATTCAGATGTGCAAAGAAAGTGGAGTTTCTTTATTTTCTATTTCGGATCAGAAGGAATGAGAGCTAACACTTAGATGTATCTGTCTGAACTTTATCAGGAGCCTTAAAAGCTGATGTGTCCCTGTTCACAAATCACAGATGTCTGCCAGTATTCCTACACAGTCCCTTCGTCAGTGGCATCCCTGATGGCGTACAGAAGAAGAGCCACGATGGATTAATATTGTGATGACCCCAGCCGGGAAGACTGACTCCCTTGTCACCTATTGGAAGGATTAAGTAAGGAGTTAGTCTTACGCAGTTTATCAGCCTTCTACTACACGTGGTCATTTTGGTGGATGGACAAATGAGACGTGGAGGGAAGCCACATTAGAAATCTCCTGTGATTGGTTTCTTAGGTGAGGGTTTGGCAGTAAGGAAGAGCCGACCTTCAGTTTAATGACACCTTTGAGGCTTTACGGTGCAGCTGGGCTGTTGAGTTTTATCTCAGAATCCTCTGCCACACGAGACCCTAAGACCCTGGTGTGCTGGCTTAGACCCTTTCTGTATCTCCTTAAGTACTCTTGTTAATGTTTTTCACTCTGCTCTGTTGGTGTCATGTTCCTGTTACCACGGGGCCACGCTAGAGTCTGATCTACTCCAGAATTCTGAACAGAACGTGGCACAGAATCCGTTAACCCACAGATGTCCTATTAAATTATATACTTTAACTACCAGGTGTTCTAGGACCACCGCAAAGCACACAAGGCTGACTCCTGCTTCCGTTCTATCCACTCTTCTCCCATACCCCCGACTGCGGCTGTTTGGGCTTTCTCTTACATCCCTGCCATCCCTGCGCCCATTTCTATTCATTTTCAAAGTGGAAGACCCTTCCCCAAACATACGATGATAGAATGGTGACTAGAAAACATGCTCCATGAGGGAAACAGAATCCACACCAGTTTAAAACATTCAGAGCATTAACCCTGCTGCCACAGGGTTGATATTACTAAAGAAAAAAATTCAGTGACACTTGTTAAAGATGGTAAGGTGGACTTTATTCAGGACAGTTGCAATGGTGGTAGAGACCACGGTAGTGGGTTTTTATAGTGGAAGAGAGAGATCATGCTAAACCTGACCGCAGCATGGGCCAGTGGGAATTGATAGTCAAGGAGCAGTGTGGTGGGGGTCAGTTCATGCAGAATCACTAAGTGGAAACATCAAGGGAAGCAGAGGATTTCTGGCTAAACAGACATGGTGGGGGGCTCTTGATAAATGCCGGCCAGGGGGATCAGACGTCACTTGAGGGTGCTGGGGGATAAGGGACCTGATCAGATATGGTATCTGTTCTGGTAGATAGGCTATCAGTTCTGGTAGAACTGAATTAGCAGGGTTCTTGCTAAAACTAGTTTTACAAGGAAGTGTACATATGGGCTTAGGAAGATTCTAGAGCCTGATTAAAGTTTAACCAGGCAAAGAACCTTTGTCAATATATAGAAGTTTTCTGGGCAGAGGACTATCAAGTTTGCAAAAGGAGGCCAGGGGTCTGGTGGCAGAAAAAGGACTAAGGTCGAATCCCTTCAGCCCGAATTCTAAGTCACAGATATTTGTAAGGGTAGAAGGGATGTTTCTGACAAAGTCATAATGACAGAGGGGAGCAGTCTAGTCAGAGGTGAGCAGATGGAAAGAAAGATGCTGGTTCTTTGCCAACATATATGACTGAACAAAAATGAGGTCTGGGACTGAGAGGCAACAGACACCAGACATGTCCTGGCCCAGGCTTCCTGGGACATGCCGGTGCTCAGGGAAGTGATGATGTCTGGGATTCTGGGGACCATTTTGTTATGGTAGGAGAAAGGATGACACCATCTTCCCTCACACCTGGAAGCTTCCTTGTGACCTGGGTCAATGCCTGCAGCAGGGCCTGCTTGCCAGTTTGGAGGCTTAGTAGTTCATCCCTAAATAACTGTGTCTTAGAAATATTTGTGACATTTTCCAACTTTAAAGGGATATTTCTGACTTTTGGTTCTAGTAGCAACCTGGGAGTAAGCGGTTGGTCCTTTGGGTCTACTGGCCTCTTTCTCTTGGTTTTCAGAGAACCAATGGCACAACCTTGACCTATAGCTCATCAGTTTCTCACGGACTCTCCATCCAGGAGGGAGGAGAGAGAGTGCTCAGCCTTTGGGTGGGACAGACCTTCGGTAAGACGAGGTAAAACAGCTTGCTTTGCTGTAACTGTTTACTTCACCCAGTAAGAGTTTCCTCAGGAAATAGCTGTGAAATAAAACCTAATCATTTGATGTTTTCAGCGTCAGATAAAACTGATATATTCTGTTCAGGTAGCTTTCTGGCCGCCTGTCACTGTCACTCCACTCTATGGTATGAAGAAATCTCTGGAGCCCAGGCAATCTATGCTGTCCTGTCTTGCCCTGTTCCCTGAACCTGGAGACACTAGACTGGGGCTGACATTTGGGTTCCCTGAAGGTGATGCTACCCAAATCAGTGATGGAACCTATGGAAGTACCGGGCTTGCTAAACCCTTTCTCTTGGACAGCTTGGCTGATCTCAACCTTATCACCTCTTCTGATGATAGGCACCTAGTAATACAGTTCTTGGGATTTCAGAAATGTGGTTGTTGCCCAAATAGGAGGTGAAAGGCCACTACTTCTTAGGTTGTCAGGTTTCATTATAAAAATATGATCTGTGCAGTTTCTGATTTGGTGGTAGGAATGGAGTGCTAATGGGCAACCGTGTTTTTGATATATTACCATATTTCTCTCATTCTTAAGCTATTGGCGCACGGGAGAAGAATGAGACACAAACAAGTCAGCTTCAACAGAACGGGAGCAGGGGTCAGCAGTTGAGAAGACTGCCGCCTCCCGGAACAACTCCTCAGTCCCATATTTATTAGATACAAGAGAACAATCAACAAAGGAGTCGAAGGAGTGTGATCAAGCAGTATAAGATTTGTGGTTGAGTAAACACATTTCAAGGAATCATCTAATTAACTATAGGTGATCCCTGGAGAAGGGGACATAACAGAAAAAAAGAAGCAGGTAGGGTTCCATCTGAGCTGGCCAGGCCTTCCCAGCTGCTCGGCTTCAAGGACGTATGTCATCCTGTCCCCCAGAGGCCTGTTGCTGGTACATGTTCAAGCATGTTTGGTCAGTGCATTGTTACAGCTCATCATTAGCTGAACAACGTTTTTTAATTATTTAATTTTTTAAATTAAAAAAGAAAGATACTTTTTCATAACATTAAACATACATGTTGATTGCAAGGTATGTCCTGATTTCAGCAATCTTTAACTGAGAAAGGAAACCTTCATGTCATAATCAAGCAATGTAAAGACTTCATAGATATGTAAAGATTACATGAGCCAAGAAGGACTCACGGAATGTCATGAGAAAACAGCCTAATTTACCTTCTGTGCAAGTCATTCAAGCCTACTTTAAAGTTTTTTTAAAGCTCTTTCCCATCCACTGAAATGAAACTTAAACCAAGGCCCATGAATTTTCTGGTTACTTTTTTGTCCCAAATGCAGTCTCAGTTTAAGACTTAATAGCATGTCCTGACAAGTGAAGAACGACAGAATTACTATGATTTCTTGCCTGAGGTCCATTTGGCACAAGAGAGGGCGACCGTTTCATTTAATTGCTGTGACTCCTTCCTCTACCACTAGGGACCTAATGAGACCCTTCTGGATTCTTTCTGCTGAGGTCTCCTTGGACCTTCGAATAGTCTTCTTAGACAAGATTTAAGAAAACTTCTAAGAAACCAGCTTTCTCATGCATGATGCACATCTAATCCTCAGGAAATCTTCATGTCTTTTTTCACCCCAGTAAACTCTGGGAACACTTGCCAACCCCAGTGCAGCCACTACACTTTTACTTCTCTGTCACTCCAGTAACTAGCGGCAGTCTCAAGCTCCTTCTACCCTCAGCTGTGATTCCGATAGCTGCCCACATACTTCACTCTCTGAGTGGCTCCTGACTTGAGGTCTGGAGAAGGCAGACTTTCCTTCTGCCTCGTGAAAGGCGAGCTCACAGCACAGAGACAATATCCCCCATAGCACCGTCTTCCAGTATCCCATACTTTTCTCAGCCTCTCCAACCTTTTTTTTTTTTTTTTTTTAAATAAGCGAAAGCTAATGGCCAGTGAAGGGTCACAAAACTATTTTTCAAAATTGCCTTTGTAGCCTTAATGGTGACACACTGTGGAGGTGGCATGAAGTATCTATTGTTTTGGGGACCTCAGCTAAAATAAAGACTAAACATTTTTATTTTAACATGTAATCCTATATTTCTCGATCTCGCCAGGCTGTATATTCAAATTGGTATCAAACTGCATTTTTTCTGGGATTAGAGCTCACCAGAATTTATCACCACCATTATGGATACTGTGATATTGTGGTTTATAACAAGAAACAAATATTTGGTCTTTATCCTCATTCCCTAGTGATGACAGCCATAAAGGTATCTTTGTTAGGTTAACAAGGTGATTTCTGATGATGGCGGCTGGTTGCCAGGAGAATCAACCCAGGGATCAGAAGTTTGGAAATTCAGCCCTTCCCCCATCCCCGCCCCCAGAGAGGGGAGAGAGGCAACAGGTTGAAACTATCAACAGTGGGCAGTGACTTATATCAATTATATTCATGTAGTAAAGCTTCCATAAACCCCAAAAGAACAAGGTTCAGACAGCTTTCAGGTTGATGAACACAAAGAGATTTGAGGATGGTATCTCACTTGGAGAGGGCATGGGACCCTGCACCCACTTTCCTACACCTTGCCCTGTGGGTCTCATCCATCAGACTGTTCCCGAGTGATACCCTTTTATATAAACCAGAGATGTAGTAAAAATAAAATGTTTCCTGGGTTCTGTGAGCCAATCTTCCAAAGTAATCAAACGCTAGGAGGGGGACACTGGAACTTATAGGAGTGCCTCAGAGGTGCAGGTAAACAATCTAAGCTTGTGATTAGCATCTGGGGTAGGGGGCAGTCTCATGGAACTGAATCCTTCAAATGTAGAATTTGATGCTATCTCGGGGTAGATAGTGTCAGAATTGAGTTGAACTGCTAGACACGCAGCTGGTAGGAGAATTGCTTGGTGGTATGGGGAAAAACATTGGAACGGAGTGTCAGAATCTTGGATATAAAAAATAGAAACCCAGCTCATACTGGCTTGCCAAAATGTAGAATATATCAACTCAAATGATGGTGTAGTCTAGAAGTAGGAGTAGCAGGGTCTGGGTACTGGAATGAAGTAGATAGGACTTGCTCTCTGTTTTCTTTTCTTTTTTTTTTTTTTTTCCTTCATCTCTGTGTTGAAGTATAATTTTCTTTTAAAAGTACTCTTTAGGGCGCCTGGGTGGCTCAGTGGATTAAGCCGCTGCCTTCGGCTCAGGTCATGATCTCAGGGTCCTGGGATCGAGTCCCGCATCGGGCTCTCTTGTGATCTCTCTCTGTCAAATAAATAAATAAAATCTTAAAAAAATAAAAAAAAATAAAAGTACTCTTTAAAAATGACTCTTAGGTGAATATGAAATAAGCCATGTGTCAAAGACTTTACTTAACTTGTTAATTAGTGAGAGAAACATAAAGATGTTAAAACTGGTCCAAACATATAAATGCTAGGCATTTATAGGCAACTCAGTAGAGACATCCTAAAATAAGATTCCCGGGGGAACACATAAACTGGCTAATGTACAGCATGGCAACAAACTGAAATGTTTAGGATGATCTGTTCCACTGGACAGACATTATTTGCATCTCTACCAGACAAATATCTATGGGTTAACATGGGACTCACTACTTCTGGATCTTTAATCAGTCAACAAGAGTGACTCAAACCAAATTCTGTTCCCGAGATCCATCTTTGGGAGACCTTCAACCCTGGAAGGACATGTTACCTAATGCTTTGCCTTGTCTCCAAGTTTCACATAATTCTTCACGACTCTTGCCTCCGTTTCCTCTGTGTTTGTTTCTTTCACGGGAGAGTCTTTTTGCCATGTATCAATCTCTGGCAGGTCCAGGCTTCCGTTTTCCTCCTCATTTATAATCCCAGAATGTCTCTTTTCAAAAAATTCTGTAGAAGTCCTGTACTTTCATTTCATGGCCCGACTTTGGTTACGTGCCAGTCCATAATATAATCACCATAGCCGAAAGGACAGTCTATCAATTAGCCTTTTCTGGGACTCATGCCCACCCCCCTGGAGCTGGGAAAAGGATCAATTGCATCCAAACTACTAAGCCTGAGAGGGAAGTGGGGGTGGTTTCCTGAAGAAAAATTTGATTCTGTTACTGGAAGATGGGCACATGCACGTTGTGCAGTTGAAAGCGGTATTTATGCCCTAGGTTTGTTCTCCCTCGGGCCCTCTGACCTCTGCAAAGTCTTTCAGAGGTGAAAGGGAATCCTCTGGAATTACAGTGGTCACACCAGGAAACACCACGTGCTGGGGACCAGTTCCTGGGCATCGCCGGATGTCCCATGTGGTGCACCTGTTGTTCTGTGGGTGTCCCGCCCTCTCTGCGCACAGCTGTGCCCTCCCCAAGGACCAGTGCAACAACATTGGGGGCTTCTAGGAGCCGTGATTCTGCTTTGCGTCTGGCATGTTGAAAATGCCCACTTTCCTTTGGTGACAATTTGTTAGAAGATCACTAAACAGTATGTTTTGACTCCATACTTTTTAGCTTTTTTTTTTTTTTTTTACATGAACTGTGTCTTTCAGTTTTTCTTAATTTATTATTAATCAATGAGTTAGTCCTTCACTGAACTTAGACATGGACAAGAATGATAAACACTGTTTCAAAATAACCACTGTTCTGTCAACCGAGGCTTTGCCGTCAGTCAGGCTTCTGGAGCCTAGCTTTGTCTTCCTTTGCAATGAGTTCTTCCAAGAGGCATCTGGGTCCTCCTGCCATGGCCAGCGGGCTGGCTGCCACGATCACCAGCTGAACGTGCACAGACATGTGCACGTGTTCTTGGCCTCCAGCTGGGAGCCCAGCTTCCAGTAACAGAGTCATCAAGTATCACAACAAAAAAGAAGCTTACATATTCAGATCTCTATCATTTGGCAGATGTGGTTACCGAGGTTGAGAGACGTACAATAATTTGCCCAGCTTGTTAGTGACAAAACTAAAACAGATCCCAGACCTCCTGACATCTTAACAAGTACTCTTTCTACTTTAGATTTCTGCCTTTTCTTATGGACAGTGATACACTAAAATTATACACACAGAATATTGGGTGGAGAAAATTACTTCATGGTTTAGGATCAAGGAACATCACTCCATACATTTAAAAAACTATATCAGTAGAATTTAGTTCAGAACTATCCTTTATATTTGGGATGTCTGTTAATCCTAGATGGTAATTTTCTAATTGAAAAACATTCCATAAAGGAGAAATAATTGTTCTTATTTTCTCATTTTTTTTTTCATTTCTCAATTCCAATTACATTATGGGCTTTTCTAGTTCTTCTCTTCAAATCTGAGGTTAAGTTTGGCAGGTTTGGAACAATTCTTTCCTTCCTTATTCGTCCGCACTCGTGGAAACCCTTGGTAAATAGTGGGGGGTTTTGAATGAAAGGGACAACTCTTGGCTTTTCAAAAAATAGCCAAAGAGAATGGGAGTCTTGAAGAGAAGCTCCCAAAGTTTTCCAGGTTAGAGTAACAATGGTTCATGGGGGATGTCTATGTGGATGGCGTTGAAGGCACTCCCAGAGTTCTGAACACCCCAGTGTCAGGTAGAAACGCAGATTAGTTTCTGAGTCCCGGGAAGCATGCAGAAAGACTTCAGCAGGGGCTTAGACAGAGTGAATGGGCTGAGAAGCAGAGGATGCCATGGGCTGAGGGCCTCAGCAGCAGACGCTAGGAGGGCAGCGACTGAGGCCCAAGACTAGCAGGATGAACTGTGCCTCAGTGGACACTGGCAAAGTTTCTTCTTGACCCAGCTTTGGTCAGGCTCCTCTGAACCGTCTTTCCAACCTCACCTCTCCGTTGGTCCTGCCCAACTCAGTGTTCACAAAGAATCCTGCTGAGTCACGCCCACCCGTGACATCTGGTCAAGCTCCTTATTCCCCCACTTTGATGTATACATCCTTGACCTCCTTTTGCAAGAATCCTGTTGGTCAGTTTAGTAGGAATCCCCCATCCTTGACGTGTCCTCTTAGTGATTTTCCCCCCTCGCCCTGCTCCTTGGCTCTAATACCCGTTCGTTCTTACTGTATTTGGACTTGAGTCCCATTTCTCTTCTAATTTCTTTTGATCCTAAAAACATAATAGGTACGTTTTGCAGAGACTGAGTACTATCTATGAACAGAGCTGTTTGTCTTATCACATTAACCCTTGACATTTCAAGAAGAGTCAAGGAGAGTGGCTCAGACTGAATGATTTCTGGGAGTCCTTCCTGCTACACATGTCCTGTTCAATCAGAAGTGAGGCATTTGTAGCCTCAGGTGGGTTTTCTCACCACATCGTTTCCATGTACTTAACCAGTACCTTATTTTTCATTCTTCAGAAAAACCCCAATTCAAATGAATACCTAATTGGAAAGCTTATAAGCTCTCCAACTCATATTCTGAGAGGTCTGTCACACTTAGCCTAGCTCTGTAAAATCTAGCAAGCTAGTGTGCATCAGGCAGTAAATGTCAGGGGGACAAATTGCCAAATCCAGAGAGGCTTCTGTTGCCGCAGCGAGCACTTTTCAGATCATTTTGTTTTTATGTTTTTGTTGCCTTTTTTTAAAAAAAAATTTATTTATTTATTTATTTGAGTAACAGAGAGGGGGAGAGGTGAGAGAGAGAGAGAGAGAGTAAGTAAGCACAAGTGAGCAGGGGGAGGAGTAAGAGGGGAGGAAGAGGGACAAGCAGATTCTGGGCTGAGCCGGAACCCAAGGAGGTCTCCATCTCACCACCCTGCGATCACAACCTGATCCAAAACTAAGAGCCAAAAGCTTAACTGACTGAGCCACCTAGACACCCCTGGTTTTGTTGTTGTTGATTGTTTGTTTTTGTTTTTGTTGTTTCTACTAGAAGAGGGAGAAGGGGGAAATAGTAATGTACTTTGTTTAGTCAGATTTAGTTATAAGTCAATAGCCGTCGCTAGTGCAAAGAGAACATTCATCCTGTTACCGCTCAGGTACGGTGGACTTCTGAAAGGCCAGGGAGCAGAATATATACTCACTTTGGAAGTATAAATTTTTCATCCTTTTCCTTCTGAAGGACTATGATAGTATTCCAAGAAAAATTAAAGAGTGAAATGATGTATTAGAAACAAATATTTTTTTACTGTCCCTTGCAAATTGTGGCGTGCCGGCAAACTGTGATATTCTACCCTATTTCCCAATACATTCTGTATCCAGTTTGTCAGTGAATGTTTATAGTCACAAGAGCTTTTTCTTTGGAAAAAGGCCCCCTTTGTACTGGAATCTGAAGGAAAAGATGTGAATTTAAATTGGGTGTGTTTAAAAATAATCTGCTGAATCAACACGTTCAGAACAATGCGTCATCATCCATTCTCCCCCTCACTCTATTCTCTCACATTTAGTCACATAACCAAGGAAACTCTAAGGCTGAGGTCATGCCTTCCACTGGAGATAGAAACTCAAGGACAAGCACCCTTACTATGATGTGAGTTTGAACTAAATTCATATAAAATCCCTTCCACACCTGAGATTCACTTACTCTGATAATTTAGGCTCCTAAATCTTACTGGGCATTAACTATTTGAATAATTCATGTGATAACAATTTAAGGTGATCCATCACCCAAGTTCAAAGTCACTATTTCACATGAGCTTTCTTGAGCTGAATGAACCTGATTCCCCATCATTCATCTATCACCAAACTTGGAGATGGTGTTGGAATTCTATCAATTATCAGACTCTCATTATCCTTCTAGTCTATTATGGTATCCTTCAAGCAAAATCCTTCCCTTTCTGGAATCTCCTATCTTCAGGTTTCATCACCAACTTTGGTGTCATTCAAGTCTGCTTACTCCTGATTTTTCTTTGTGGCCTTGGTCTTTCCATATTACTTCTCCAAATCCTCATCATTGGCGACTTAAGGATCCATTTGATTTCGCTCCAAAAATACCCGAGAGGATAGAAGGAATTGTAAAACAAAGCAAAACAGAAAAACAACAACAACAAAAACCAAAAAACCTTCCAAACTATCCAGATGGGCACAAAGCAGCAGCTGTGCTTCCAGATCTGGATTTAGTCCAAAGATAGAGTGGATGGGTGCCTACCTCTGCCACGGATAAGGTGGAAGTTCTCCAAGTACCTCTGGTGAGAGTACATGAAGTAACAACTTTTTGTATAATGTATAATGGAAAACCAGTTAGAAATTATAAATTCAGTTCTCCTGCTATACCTTGAATGCTTCAAAGCTCTGACATCATCCAAATAGAAAGCCATTCAGAAAAAGCTAGGAAAAAAGTTAGGGGTATTATACCTGATGAACTTTTCACTCTTACAGTGGTAGAATGTTTAGGGTCTATGTAACTGCACCCATGGCTCAAAGAAATAGCAACTACCATGAAGATCTGACACCTCAGGGTATTGAAGAAAGTATTGATGAGCTCAAGGCTACAGAATTCCAAAACCTGAGTCAGGGAGCAGATGGTTCTCTTTGAGCCAGCTGGAGGTCTTACCTCTTTGACTGAACTACCCAAAGGACCTGGCTTTGGTGTGCAAGCAGGTCTTTAATTCATATTCAACTGAAAAGATGTCACATAAAATATAAAACTTTTATTTAAAAAAGGAGGTCTTTGGCATCTTTGAAATTCATGACCCAACCATCTTACCCCAGTTGTTACCCATCTCCAGCCCTCCTTAATGACTTAGTTTTCTTCCCTTCCTGGATCACTTAGCTAAGATTTCCTTCCACTATAAGAAATAGAAAATTCAACCAGTGATTTAGTTTAAAAAAACAGGTGCTTATTTTTCTCACGTAACAGTAATTTAGAGGTACAGGGATTTTAGATGCTTTATATTGATTTTCTAGGGCTGCCATAATAAAGTACCACAAATTGAGTGTCTTGAAAGAAATTTATTCTCTCACAGTTCTGGAGCCTAGGAGTCCAAGAGCAAGGCATTGGCAGGGTGGCTCCTTCTGAGATGAGTGGGGAAGAATCTACTCCATGTCTTTCCCCAACTTCTAGTAGCCCTGACTTTGTTTCCAAATCTGTCTCCGCCCCGCTCCCCCCACCCTATGACTTCCCCTCATGGGTGCTGACCCTGGACACATGAGCGGTGGGATATATTGCATGGCCTTTTATATAGGACCATCATTTAATACTTGAAAAGAACTATCACATTGTTACCCTCATCTTCTCTTTGGGGGAACTTTTTTTCTTTGTGGAAAGGGCAAGGTTTTGGGACTCAGTGATTCTGTTCTCTCCCCCCTAGGTGGAGTCTGGTTTGTCATCTCTCCTCTGACTGAGCAAAACACTCCACGTGTGCTCTGGTTAGTGAGGTGGAAGCTTCCTGTAACAGGACACTCACTGCATTTCTATGAATATTGGCTAAGAGAAGATTCACTTACCTCTTTTGCCTGCCTCCATTACCCAGCTTGTCATCTGAAAAGTCTTTACACATCCTATTTTGTACCATTTAATTAGCTGAATAAATTCAGGTCTTCCTTTTATCCCCGTTATTTTTTTTAACACCTCCTTTTGTTTGCATGAAGCGTTTATTTATCAACAGATGTCACTATCCTTATTCTTACATTTTTCATATTTTTGTGAGAAAAACACCAGTATCAATACTAAATCTTTTTAATTTCCTTAGTATATTTAAGATTAAAGACTCATTTAATTTTTCGTAATTCTGGCACTGTGTGAGGCACCTGTATGTTTTTTTTTTTTTCCTTTTCCTGTGTCTCTTGCTCAGGTAGCCACACCAGTACATTAGCTAGAATCTCCAACTGCATTTGGCTGGTGTCAGTACTGGCATCACTGTGTTACTTCCAGCAAAGCTTTCTGCAGGTACCAAGCATCTTGAAAACAACTCTACTTCGTCTTTGGAAATTCCAAACCCATTAGGGTGCGAGGCATCCTTTCCTCAGAAACAGGAAAAGGAAGCATGGAGACATTCACTAAAGTCAGAAGAATCCCCAAAGACGGTCCAAAGTCAGTCTGGAGAGGCATCTCCTAGTGGCGGCCTCATCTTCCCTGCTGAGTTACACTCCTTATTTAGCTACTAGATAGAAAAACTTGAAGGCATCGCATTAAACATTTCGTTTGACCCCAGGAGACTCTGTCTCATTGTGAGCTAGTGAACAAGCACATGTGTTGCCTGCTCCTCGGGAAACCAAGGTCCACTTCTGAAAATATAAAGCAAAAGAGATTATCAGCCCCTAACCTGAGGGTCACTGAAAGGCATGTGGTCCTCTGATGTCCTTGTGCTTGATCTAAGGGACAGTATTCATTTGTTTGTTTGCTCGTTTATTTGATAAAGCTCAATCTTCCTAGCAGCCCGAGGAAAACGTAGGGTAGCCAAGCGTTTCTGAGATGAAGACTGGATTCCCCTTTTCTCCTTCAAGGTCTCGTTCAGTTTGCTCTGTTTTACAGTGACATCTGGTGGTCATGAAAGATCAACCAATGGCCCTTGCAGGGAAGAATTCTATCAAAGCAAGGGCGTGGCCATGTCCTGTTCAGCTCTTGCCCATAAATATTCCTCAAGATTATTAATTTTCATTTTCTGTTGTACATAAATTAGAGTGGCTATCTGAATCTGACCACACTTATCAAGATCTTTAAAAATACTCTAAGTATTTTGACCAAGCGCTATCACTTTTAAAAATGTATCTCAAAGAAACATATGCAGACAGATTTATGTAGAAGCATGGTCCTTGAAGTGTAATTTATAATAGTAATTTTGGAACCAACCCAAAAGTTCAAAAATAAGGATTGTTAAAATTAGATTATTCCATTATTCATACTTTAGTGGAAGATTTCCTGACATGGGAAAATGTTTATGATATATTATGAAGTGAACAAGACCAATTAAAAAAACAAGTAAAACTCGATAATCCTGGTTTTAGTTTTCTGTGTATTTTTTCCTTCCAAAAGCATGAACACAGAATATTTTTGGAGGCAGAAAGAAAAAAACTCCTCATAGATATTTCATATATGGTTACATACAAGGGAGGAATTAGTGCCAACTTCTTCCAAAGTAATAATCCTTGAAGGTATCTCTCCTGAAAATTTGGTAAGTAAACATATTCCTATAGAATATTAGTGCAAAAGGTCATGAACAATTACTTCGCTGTGCCTGGGATCTGGAATAATCCAGGAAGCTCGAGCACGCGGCTGCCACTTCATTTGCTAATAGGTCTGAGCTGAGACAAAAACATGTTATTTCTTGCATGACCCTGAAGACTCATTAATTTGTTCTGAGGTTTATACTTTGCTTCCAATGGTGGTTGGTGGGGGTGTGGGAGAAGACGCAATTTAAATTATTGGGCAGTTTGTGCAGTAACCAGAGTTCTGTTTTATAATTGGACACAGTCCATTTCTTAAAGTGTTTTTCAGACTGAGCTTTGAGATTTTTCTTTATTCTCTGAACAGGTATAAATAGATTGATTTGCTTTCTTAGCCCATACAGGGAAGGTTAAAGGGGTCTCATGGTTTTTCTTAAATGGAGCTTGGAGCAGCTGCCTTTGGGTCTGGGGAGCAGCTGTGTAGCTAACCAAACCTAGCTAGGTCTTCCTCTTGTGGGGTTGTACATTTCACACTTGCTTGCTTAATAAGTTTGGACACGATTTCCACGTACATGGTTAACATGTCACTTTTGTTCTACCCTGAGGGTACCAGGTGGCAAGTCCAAGAAAAGGAAAATCATTTTCAGAGCTCCCTGCTGGCTCAATCAACACTTCTCAGTTCTCCTAATGAGATGGTTAACCTCTTTTTCCATTTAGCCATTTAGTCAACAACACTTTGATGGCTATTACAGGAGTAGTTTATGATTTTCACACTTACCAGTATTAACACCATTGCCCTTAGATTGACAAACAGGAATAACAGAAATGCAATTTATCCTCCAGCTTTAGCTGGAAATATACCTCCTTTTGGGTCTTTCATCGCATAAATTTTGCTGCATTTCTCGTTGGGGCAGATCCAATGTTGTTGCTTAGTCATTTTCAGAGAAATAGAAATGAAATCTACCAGTGTACATTAACTTGTATGTGATTCTTAAATAGATGTGCAAAGATGAATTGACTTAATCTTTCATCTTAGTATTATCTTATGAGACTTTCAAAATGAATGTGCACAGCAGACTATGGTTGAGTGTATAGTCAAAATTTTAGAGTCGGGGAATGTGGTGGTGAAGAACAAGACACAATTTTTAGTTATTGAGTAGTTCTGCCTCTTGTGTTGGTCATGTTTTAGGAATTCAATAAATACTCATTGGCTGTTTTATGCATTGGTGCTATTTTCTTTTATCTAAGTAAAACATTCTCAAAATAGCATTCACTGGGAGATACGATTCAATGCTTAAATATTCACTTTACACATAGCCTTTTGGGAATGGAACACAAAGTCGAGTTCTGTTGTCATAAAGATCTTTAAGATGTGGATGGAGTATATCAGTGCCAGAGTTACAGAAAATCAAGGACAGAAGAATTTGCTTCTCAAAGTTAGATCTTGAAATTTCATGTGTCCTGACTTGAAATAAAGTTTTAACCTTTAAGAAATTTAAGTTCCAACTATCCTTTTACCTAAAAGTACTTGGCTACTTCTGTGGTTTATGATTCATTAAAATTTAGGGGGAACTTGTTTCCTCCTCCTCCTCCTCCTTCTTCTTATCAAGAAAACCATGCAGGGAAAAAAAAAATGTTTACTTAAGTGTGTTGAGCCTAAATTGTCAACCTAGAATTTCAGATATTAGAAGACCACAATTTAGAAGTAAAAAGTAAAATACCTTTAAGTGGGTCTATTCCTAGACTTTAGAAATTGAGGAATTGAGAAAAAAAATACGTAGACTCAGAAGTTATGTTAATATAATCGATCGAATTTATTGAGTCCCTACTAGCATTTGTTTTTCTCATTGCACAGCTTGTTATGCATATAAATACCATCTAAAGCAGTCCCTTACCCTAAGTTCTTATTACCTTAGTTAACAAGGCCACCAGTGGAACTGCCTGTGATGATGGAGAAGTCCTGTATCTGAGCTGTCCTACACGGTAGTCACATGTGGCTATGGAGGACGTGCAAGGTGGCCCCTGCAACTGAGGAACTGCATTTTTAGTTTTATTTAATTTTAATCAGTTTCAACTTAGATAGCCACATGCGGCTCGTGGTTACTGTAATTGATAGCATAGCCCTAGTCCACTATCTGGTTTTTATTATTTTCTTTATTTTTTTTAAGTTTATTTATTTGACAGAGATCACAAGCAGGCAGAGAGGCAGGCGGGGGAGGGGGCGGAAGCAGGCTCCCTGCTGAGCAGAGATCCTGACGTGGGGCCCAATCCCAAGACCCTGGGACCATGACCCGAGCCAAAGGCAGAGGCTTTAACCCACTGAGCCATCCAGGCTCCCCATGGTTTTTATTGTTTTCCTAGTACTTAGCACGAACTGCACTTACCTTTCTAATTTATTTGTTTCCTTGTTAATTGTCTTTGTTCTCTTCACTAGGTTGTAAGCTCCTGGAGACTCTCCATCTTCTTCTCAGCTGTATCTTTATGACAGAGTCTGGTATACAGGAAGAACTCCATGTATTTATTGAAAATCTACACAGTGTTATTGTTACACATTGGTGTCATTACTCATGATCTACAGAAGATCCCGAGCGAAGAGGGAATGTACTTGTGGAAGTTGGCAGTACTTTGAAATCTAGACTCTCCGATTGAAGCTCAGAATCCTTCCTCTCTACCAACTGGCCACAACTACATTCATGGCCTCGCTTCAGACCCCTGACAGCTGAGCCCCAAGGATAGAAGCTGTTTGGTTTGGATTAACACCAAAAGCTAAGTAGTCCCTGATCTGCTTTGGTTGCTAGCATTCTGACCAGAAATCTTTCAGGTCTTTGGGTTAAGGCACTGCCCCAGAAATTTAAATGTACATTAGATTACCATTGAGGGATAATATTCTAACCTAGAATTTCCCGGACTGTTCTTACTAGTTAAGGTATCTGTTGCTTTCTGAGATATTATGAATTGCTCTGCTCAGGGGAAGGAAGTGGCTCTAGAAATGTGTTTTTTTCTGAAATGTATTTACAATGTTTATGTTAGATATAAATAAAATATATATCTGGCCATTCTCATTATTTTGAGATAATATGCTTAGGAAAAAAATGGGTCAAAGTCCTAAGAAGCTACAGGTAGGAACCCCTGAGGCTGGCCTGCACACTGATACAAGCTAAGAGCTTACAAATAAATCTTAATGATACCAAAGACCATTAATTTATGATTGTTTGCCTGTGTTGTCTGATGCGATAAAATTACAACACATTTGTAATATTATCATGTTTAATTTTGTTAAATACTCATACTATACAAATGTAATTTTTTTTTGTGTATCTGTGAGAGAAGCTTTAAACAAAGAACATTCAAACTGATATAAACACACAAGAAAAATCTTTCAAAGAGAAAGTAAACAATTAGAGCCTCTGCTTTCTTTTAAAAATATTTTATAAATACATTTATTATTGAAATATAGTTGACATACAATATTACATTAGTTTTGGTTGTGCAACATAGTGATTCAACAATTCTATACATTACTCAGTGCTCACCATCTTAAGTGTAGTCTCTATCTGTCACGATACGTAATTAAAATGTCATTGACCATATTCTTTATGCTCTGCTTTTCATCTCCATGACTTATTTATTTTAAGGTGATTGAGGTGTCTCAATCACCTTTCCCTGTTTCACTCATCCACCCACACACCTCCCCTCTGGCAACTACCATTTTGTTCTCTGTATTTTTAAGACTCTGTTTTGGGGACATCTGTGTGGCTCAGCCAGTTAAGTGTCTGCCTTCAGCTCAGGTCATGTTCTCAGGGTCCTGGGATTGAGCCCTGCATTGGGCTCCCTGCTCGTGGGGAACCTGCTTCTCCCTCTTCTTCCTGCTTGTGTTCTCTCTCACTACCTTTCTCTTTCTCTCTCAAATAAATAAATAAATAAAATCTTTAAAAATTTTAAGTCTGTTTTTTTCTTTGTTTGTTTGTTTCTTAGGTTCCACATATGTGTGAAATCATATGATGTCTTTGTCTGGCTTATTTTACTCAGCATAATACTCTCTAGCTCCATCATGCTTTGCAAATGGCAAGATTTCATTCTTTTTTATGGCTGAGTAATATTCCATTGTACATATACCTCTGCTTTCTTAAAAAAAAAATGAGAAATGTGCTTTACAAGAGGAAATAAAGATTTTTTTTTCAATGGTCAAATGCAAGACCAACTGAACGTCAAGAAGCCTCAGTTTGATGAACTTATCTTTGCTACCGTATTTTGATTTCCATAGGATGTTCTTGTGAAAACAAAATTGGGTTAAAGCTGGGTCTGATACATGCTCAGACAGGGTAATAGCACTTATAAAATTAAATAACATGTAACTGTCACAAAATACCATTTTTTTCCAAAAAATAACAAAACTATTAAACTAATGTTTTAGTTTTATATATACATTTTTTGTTAAGAACATCAGTATTATTTATTATATTTAACATGTTAAATTGTTGATATAAGTTTAATATAACTATAGATAATTTGATATATTTTATTGGGCTTTTGTTCTGTTATAAAGAAATGCATATGAACTAATTTTACTCATTTCTTAAGGTTTCAAAATAAAGAATATCTTTGACAATTTTTGCCATCCTTTTAATCCTATCTACATTCTATTTTACAAACTCCTTTTGGTGTTCGGTCAGTACATTAACAGTTTTAAGTGTTTGATAGGAAACTTTACTTCAGCACTAAGGTGCCCAGTAATTCAGTGGTTCACCTTAGTATTGCTGCTTTCTCTTATTGGGAAGCATGACTCTGCAAACCAGCATGAGTCTGTCTGACCGAGGACGGGAGGAAATGAACTAGCAAGCACTGATTATGGGAAACTGGCCTTGGTGGCATTTCCCAGGGGTGCTTAAGATGCTAAATGAGCACATGTGGACGCCTGAGGGAAGGGCACAGAGAGAAGTCCGGATCTGGCTTCTGTCCTTAACCCCTTGTGAAGTAGCAAGGATCATACCCAGGCTTGGGGTCTTGGGGTGCGAGAGTAGAATATATTGTACAAGGTCCTCAGTGGTGTCTTTACGGCTGGGGGCCATCAGTCAAAACTTTTAGAGTGTGATGGGTGAAGTAAGAAAAACCAAATTCAGTAAGGTCAAAGGTTGGGGTGCCTTTGTGGCTCAGTCAGTTAAATGTCCAACTCTTGGTTTTGGCTTTTAGGCTCAAGTCATGACCTCAGGGTCCTGGAATGGAGCCCCATGTTGGGCACTGCACTCAGGGAGGCATCTGTTTGAGACTCTCTCCTTCTCCTTCCCCTCCCCCTTCTGCTCCTCTCCCTGCTCGCTCTCTCTGTCACAAATAAATAAACAAAATCTTTTTAAAAAGGTCAAATTAAGTCCACCAAGTTGGAGAGAGCCAAAAGTGTAAGGCAATTCAATGTAATGAGAGCAAGGTTAGAAATAAAATAGTTTGATGCTAGTTGGATAAGCGCACAGGCTTGGGGTGTAATATTTTAACTTGAAATAAAGATGTGGAAGATGGCAGTATTGGAATTTGAACCAACCCCAGGACTTAAATTCTTTCTCTTCTTCTCACTGTAAGGTTCTAATTCTTTCTCTTTTTCCCACTAAAGGAACCTAATTGAGGCTTGTTTTCTTTTTGTATGTAATGCTGATAATAGTAGTCTCTATCTTGTAGGACAACAGTGAGGATTAAATGATTATAAAGCCATAAATCTGGGGCATTTGCGTGGCTCAGTCTGTTAACTGTATGCCTTTGGCTCAGGTCATGATCCCAGGCTCCTGGGATCAAGGTCTGCATCGGGCTCCTTGCTCAGCGGGGAGCCTGCTTCCCCCTCTCCCTCTGCCTACCACTTCCCTTCTTTGTGCGCTCTCTTTCTATGTCAAAATAAATAAATAAATAAATAAAATGCTTTAAAAATTTTTAAAAAGACACAAGTCATTTAGACACACATCTGTATAGGTGGTTCTCCATAAATATGGGCTGTTATTACTTAAGTAAGGGAGGTGCTGGGTTGTAACCATGAACAGAGTTGGAAGAAGGTAGGATACTACAGTAGTAGCCATGTGTTTTGGAATCAGGTTTCAGGCAAGTTACTCAACCCTTCTCTTCATTACTAAAACAGAGAGAATAATTCCCTCCTTGGTTTGCTGTGTAATGCCTGGAAAAACTTAGCACACTGCTGCCGAGAGCATCCCTAAATGAGGGCCTATGGCCTGACTTCACTGGCTGTTGGCTACAGTGTGGGTGGGCTTAAACATAAAGGATTAAGTCAACGTTTCACAACTATGGCACAGATCAACACTTGTCAACGCAAGTGTTGTGTTAGAATACTGTGGCTTGGAAAACTTGATTGTCAAAGTGCTTCCTGACAACAAGCCAGTGCCATACAAATGTATCAGATACCTCAGATTGCTAAGGATACTACAGCCTCTGATTATTGGAGCTGTGGTCCTACTGCCCCACCTCAATGCAGTCTTCACATTCACTTGGATGGCATAAAAATAACAATAATACCACATTATCAAGGTCACTTAGGGAGGCCTTCCAGAAGTGTTAATAGTTTATTTCAAGTTCCACAAAAAGGCTGATTTTTATAAAAAAATGACTTTTGATGGAGACATATGGTCTCTTCCTTTTGATGAGTGCTATTTTTTGTTTTTATTTACTTTTGGGAGTTCATGACTTAAAAGGACTGAATTAGTTGGAAAGACATCATATGCAAAAGGGATAAACAGTTTGCTGGAGACAAAAGTCTTTGTGGTGAATTAAGGGAAAAGAGATGTTATGTCAGGCATTAAATTTTTAGAACTTTTGCCTCTGTGGAAGGTGCACAGAACTCTACCTTCCTGTACATAGGAAAATAGAAAATTATAAAGGGTGTGCCATTATCATACCAACATTTGGTTGAGGAAATTCTGTTGATCCTTTGAATGTTTTCAAATATTCAGCTTACGTATCTTTTCTATTTTTGATTGTTTCTCTAAATCATTGGCTTGAATATTGTCAGTGTCATGACAGCCTTAGAAATAAATTATCGATTTCTTGTCCATATGCCATAGTTTAATGGTTCAGAATTGATTTCTTTAAGGATTTTAAAAAATCAGTTTTAATAAAATATATCTTTTTCCAAAAAAACTTCGTGAACAATGTAAATTAAAGTCCTCTTGAGGGCTTTGTAATGTGTCAACCTGTCTAGAGGCACTACATTTCCCAGAATTTGCTTTCCTTTATGTCTCTGTTCAGGGGGCACAAGGCAGAGTCTTGCATGGACACGGAGGACTGCAGAAAACATCAGCCATCTTGTAGCTCACAACGCCAGGGCTGATCCTAGCACCCATTAGTGGGGACAATAGGTGGGCTTGAATTGTCCCATAGTCTTCCACATCCTCAGATGGCTTCCCAGGCTAGTATGTGTATTTAAACTTGTGGCAAAGGGCTCTGGTTTCCATAGGACACCTTTGCACAAAGATCAGGTGCAAAGGGGTGTGGTCAGTCCAGGATTCCAGCCTGCTCCTGCGCTTTCCCAACTGACATCCATCTTCCATTCTGACTGCCAAGTTAAAGTCTCATAACAAATCTGTGTTGCGCGTGTGTGTGTATGTGTGTGTGTGTGTGTGTGTGTGTGTGGTGTGTAGCATTTATATTTATATGGTGAATATATATTTTATATATATATATATATATTTTCTAGTAAATCTGTTACTCTGAAGCCTCACTGAGGCAGTCCTCCTCGACCCACCCTGGGCCCTTCTCCAGTGACATCCGCCCTTACTAATGTGCCATGCTAGAGTTCTTTCTGTGTGCATAACGAAACATCACAGAGCATACACATAACATGTATCTCACTGTGCCAGGTGCTTCCATATAGTTTAGAAAAAAAAATGGCAGCTCAATCGCCTCTCTTCAAATGTCCTTTATTGACATCAAGCTATGCTTATAATTTCTCAGTTTTGTTAGCCGAGCTGACAGTGATGACTGTCTTTGGGTTAGCAGGTAGTCTAACGAAGATTTTCTGTTAGTAACTTAGTTAAAATTTCTCTTCCATTTTTTATTCAGTGACTTTTGCAACCACAGAACACCGGAGGTCTTCTGGGTTCATAATGAGCCTTCCAAACTCTCATGCATCGTGCTCCTGCTCCTCTCACTTAGTGATGTAGAGTACTGCTGTTCACCTTCGAGTCTTGCATTTCCCAGTCCACTTTGTGAGCTCCAGCGTGAACATTCCTAAGTTTAGACCAGGAAAAAGCAGTCATTCTTATTTTTCTCACCTTCTTGGATTTATATTGCTTCCGATTCGGTCAGCCTCAGTGGAAGTCCATGGTTTGGGGGCAAAATAAAATTACATTAGTGAACATCTATATTACGTAAAGCATGGTAGTATTGTGGGAGAACTCTTTTCCAGTTTATGATCTAGTTAGGAAGATAGGTACACATAAGTAAAGACCTAACTCATAATAGGAGACTTAAGTTGCAGTTCAAAAAATTGGAATCAGGTTTCAGGCAAGGTCACAAGAGAGTATATAACAAATACTCAGTATATAACAAATATATATATACTCAGTATGTAACAAATACATTGTAACAAATACAATGCCACAAGAGAGTATATAACAAATACTCAGTATATAACATATATATATATATATATATGTATATATATACTCAGTATATAACAAATACATTGTAACAAATACAATGCCACAAGAGAGTATATAACAAATTTCCACATTAGAGCAGAAGATTTGGAGAAGTTGTCTTCAACCGGCTTTGGGTTGGGGGCTGGCAAAGGGAGGATGACACAGAATTAGGTGAGACGCTTCTTTCAGTCTCTTCAGTGGCTCTTCCTCTTCCCCAGACTAACCAAGAGGCACTGGTTGAAAGAGAAGTACATCAAATATTTTCTCCCTTTTCCTATTATTATTATTGTTTAGCAAATCAAATTTCCCCTTTTGAATTATGTCTCACCACTGCTCTGTATCCTTCCATAGCCTCCTCCTGTCTCCTGGGTCTTTTCTTCATTGTTGGAACCCCAAAAAGCACAATTTTTAAAATCACGTTTACTTATACTCAGTAATAGGCTATCAATCTGCTTGCTTTCTTCTCATTGTATTTCCTTCTTTATGATTATTTTTGAGCTTACTATTTATGCCAACATAAGTATATGTATAAAATATGTATTTTAGGCAAAATATGTATATATACATTTTGATTTAATTATTTCTGGATGGTGGGCATGACCATATTTTTATAGTTCCTAGGGGACTTTTATGTGCAGGCAGGATTGAGAACCAATGTCCTAAGCATCCCTTGAGAAAGGTGGACCTGACCATAATTGGCTGTTTACATACATCTTACCTTATTTCTGCAATTAGAATGTAACGTTGTCAAGGGAGGATCCCAGTCTTGTTCATCTTTGTGATTAATGTCTGTACTTAGGGAAAAGGGAGCTACTTGATTAACTCAGGTTGACCATCTATTACCCATGATTCCAAAATCTCAAAGCTCTGAAAATGGAAAAATGTTTCTTAGCTCATTTATGAACAATATCTGATCTCAACTAAGTTATGGACTATTTATCTCATTTTGTATGGGTATTGGTTTGTCTCACTATAAGATATTAATGTGTTTGATTATGGGCTGCTACCCCAGACTTTTCTGGGGAGGGGGTGTTACATATTTTAATACACACACACACACACACACACACACACACACACACACTGGGTCTCCAGAGAAATTCTGAAATCTGAAATACATCTGATCCCAGGGTTTCAGAGAAGATATTGCAGAGCAGTATTTATTGATCTTCTATCTGGGGATTGAGATCTTAGGAGATAGGGTAAAATTTAAAATTTAAGCCAGTGATTATCAGAACTGATAGGCTCACCTGTTCAGCTTTTATTTTTTTAAATTTTTAAAAAGATTTTGTTTATTTATTTGACAGAGAGAGATCACAAGTAGGCAGAGAGGCAGGCAGAGAGAGGGGAAAGCAGGCTCCCCGCTGAGCAGAAAGCCCGATTCAGGGCTTGATTCCAGGACGCTGAGATCATGACCCAAGCTGAAGACAGAGGCTTAACCCACTGAGCCACCCAGGTGCCCCTTTCCAGCTTTTAAAACCTAGCAGTGCCCTGGTCCTACCTCCAGAGAATCTGAGACAACTGATCTGGGGTTGGGTCTGGGCATCATATCTTTTGTAAACTTTCCAGGTTATTCTGTTGTGTAGCCAGAGTTGAGAGCCAATGATAGACTAGTAACGCTCAGCTGGGAGCACACACCCCTTCCCTTAATCTGAGGTACTTTTCAAATGGCATATAGTTCTTTGGAGATATGCCTCTGCGTCTTCACACTGCTAACATGAGTCATTGTCCTCCGTGGAGTGTGCTGAAGTCCTTAGTTGTATCTGTTTGGAAACAACTAATAACTTAGTTATATCTGCCTGGATATCTGATTGAGATATCAATATAGGGGAAGGGAAGTTCTAGATACTGAGGCCGGTTTGGGGAAAAGGGCAAGGACAGGAAAACAGAAAGGACAGACTAGAAAGTAGTTTGGACTGACTGAAGAATAAAGCTGGAGGAAGATTTAGGTCTTCAATATTAGGACTTTGTACACTTATTATATGGTCATTAGTATACTTAGATACCTTAAACTGGCCTTTGCCATATTCACTCTTCACATCTTTTCATTCATTTGGTAGAATTCTGGCAGGAAACGGAGTCCCATTTTCATGGTTCCTGTAGCAATGCTTTCTGCTTCATGGTGGTCCCTCACTGCAAGCGTCACCATTACCAGGTGCGGGATCGTGATGAAATGCTGGAAGAATTCACCACAAATGAGGGGGAATTATGGCCTGGAGAGGGTGGGGGAGGTGTCTGTGTTGTGATATAAGTGTGCCTCATGCCAAGGAACACAAGAAGCTATCACACATAAGGTTCTCCACGGCATGCTGGCTGCTTTCCACCTTTGCGACTCTGTGCTCCATGGGTGGAATGTCATTCCTGTGAGCTATATTGGACACCCACCCTGTTTTAATTCATCGTGGCATGTCAGAGCCATAAATCATAAGCTTTAAAAACCAGCCTCAATCATGACAAATGAATTGGGTTATGTAATGTACATTAGGAACACAGTCAAGCTATATATATCTTCTGATGGTGTGCAAGAAAAAAAAAGAAGAAGAAGAAGAAGACCTGCAAAGATGGTACCTCCTTTCTTGGAATCTTCAAACAGTGAATGAATGCTTATCAAAGTGAACAAAAGTGCTTGGCTCAGGGTAAATGTTAAAATGTGTTAATTGTTGTCATTGTTCCTAGTATTGTTGATGCCATTAATAGAGGTGTTGGGGAGGTGGGTGGCCTGGGCTGTAGCACTTGATGTCTTGGAGATATGACAAAGTGCATTTCTCAAGTGGGATGACAACCTCCCCACAGCTGTAATGTTTCTTCGCTCCAGTGTGCCATGGCATCTCCATCGATTTTCAAATTGGGACCAGCTGCATGGTCAGGCCTTGATTAGTCAGGGATGCCTGTGTATTTAAACTTGAGTTTGGTATTGGTGATTTGAGAAGAATGGATCTGGAAGAGGCACCTCAGTATAGAGGAAAAGGTCCAGGATCAAGAGTAAACATGTTCTTGTTTGGGTTCTGCTGCAAACTAGAGCTGAAGGCATGAGCAGGTGGCTTTAGGACCCCAGGCCATTTCCTTATGGTAAATGGAAAAATCAACTAGATGACTACTATTATCCTATCTCTAAAGCTATTCGATTATGAGTTCAAAGAAAGCCAAGACTGAACCTAAATGGGAGGCTTTGAGGGTTTGCTACCCGAAGGTCGACCCCAGGGGTTGGCAAGCTGTGGCTTGAAGTACAAATTCAGATTGCCACCTGTTTTTGTAGGAACCAATAGCTAAGAAAGTTTAATATTTATTTTGTTTTATTATTTTCTTATTGCTTTAAATGATTATATCTTACATGGTTTATGTAAGTACCTACAATATATCCTCAATTTTTGCCTCTTGGTTGCAAGACCTAAAATATTAGTATTTGGCCCAGTACATTTTTCTAACTCTTGCATTATTCACACCCTAAGAAGTTAAAATAGAAATCCTTGTAGTGATCATTAGGTCCAAAGAGAGGTTCCACTCCATCCTTCTCTTCAGGATGGATGACTGTCTTGTATCCTCTGATGAATTAAATCAATTGTTCTCTTTGCTTTTTTTTTTATTAGTGCTTTAAAATATATTATATTGTTTTATTAGAGAAAGGCAATCATTTTTATAGGTAGATACCAACCATTCTAAGTCACATGCTTTCTGTTTGACTCTCTAGATTGGCCATGGTCTCAACCTTTTCATTTCTTTTTTGGCCATCTAAGGAGGACATATATTTTTCTGTTTTCATGATTTACATGATACACTGTCTTTTTCTGGAGAAAGCCAAATCACTCTGTTCTGCCCTGGGATCTTTCAGGCTGGAGATGGGCACCATGCTATTTTCTATCCAGACGAAGGTGAAGGTGAGCGTGTGGTGTCCATGGCCCTGTCTCCAGCCTGGCGGGGCGAGGTCACCCTAAAGGTGTAGAGGATCACAAGGACACAGGAAAAAACCAGGATGAATGACCAACAAAGCAGGAGAGACAAGCTGGCAGTACTGGGTCCCTGCTTCATACTACTGTCCTTTCCAAGTACATGAGTCCCAATTTGCCCTTTCATCCAGCTTGGCTCAACATGAGTCTGTCACTTGTGGCTAGAGTTGTTCTTGCCTGGGAATACCGTACCTTTTTCTCAGAATGTGGACCTTAAAGTCTCAGAATGTGACCTTGTTTGGAAATAGGGTCTTTGCAAATGTGATTATCAAGGATCTCCAGAAGAAATTACCTGGATTTAGGGTGGGCCCTAAATCCAATGACTGATGTCCTTATGAAAAGTCTTCTTAGAGGACAGACAGATGCAGGAGAGAAGGAGACCATGTGAAGAAGGAGGCTAAGATTAGACTGATGCTGTCACAAGCCAATGGACTCTGGAAGCCACCAGAAGCTGGGAGAAAGGAGGGATCTGCTGTTAGAGTTCCCGGAGCCTCTGCTAACACCCTGATTTCAGATTTCTGGCTTCCTCAACTATGAGAATAAATTTCTCTTGCTCCGGGCCCCCCAGTTTTTAGTCATTTTACATTGGCCTTCCTTGGAAATGAATGCACTCTTCCAGTATCTGGTCAGAGAGAACAAAACATCTCTTGCTTTCCTTAGTATGTGATGCAAGGCACAGCACTTCCTCTGTGTTACAGCAGCCATTGAGCTGTCCTGCAATGACAAGCCTGCATCTCTCCCTTTTCTGCCAGATTGTGTCTTCCCAACGATGGAGAGCTTGCCTTGTTCTTTGGATCTTCCCGCTCTGCTAGCACAGAGCCTGGTCCATCACCGCTGGCCGGTAGTAATGTGTTGCCTAAGTGAATGAAGGAATCAATGAAGATGGCTCTCACTGTGCTAAGCATCAAGGGAGAGACGTATGAATACAAGACTTCTCTGGCAGTTGAAAAGCCAGGATAGAGAGGAAAGGCAAACTGGAAGCAGATATTCTGTAGCAGAATTCATGGAAACCACTCTAAGGGTGACGAGAGGAAAGGCCAAGGATGTATTCAGTTCATAAAGCTCTCTATGTCTTCTCCTCCCTCTGGACCTGACAGCTCAGTGTCCACTCTGGAATCAGACTGGCTGCCTCCATCAGCCCTACTCTGCCACTCGTGAAGCTGTTTGACTCTCAGCCAGTTTCCTCAAGTGGGACCTGGTTTTAAGGGGTCTTATGTAGGTCAAATGAGATAATATGTGTGAAATGCTTAGAGAGTGCCAAGCACCAAGTAAGTGCTCAGAAACTGTTAGCTGGTGATTACTGTTATTATTCCAGGCCTTTCTCTCTGGGACCCGTGTTCATTGCTGCAGAAAGCACGGCTGTCACCTTGAATATGACACTTCTAAAAGCCTACATTACCTCCCTCCACAGACTGGCCTTGCTCACTCTTTACCTTAGAGTGGTTCTCTTCCCAGCCAGCCTTGCTTAAAACTTTAAAGCTGTGCTTACCTTCTTGTCATGTGAATACACCAGCAAATTCTGTGTAGTCTTTCCACTTGTCCTCTCCTGCTAGTTTGTCAACATCCTAATTCAATGTAGAGAGTCACCAGCAACTTACACAGAACTCAGAGTATCTATACTCCTTAAGGCAGCTATAAATTATGGTTAAAATGTGTGTGTGTGTGGGGGGGTTGAATACAGGTACAAACCTGTGAACATTCTATCTGTATGAATAGTGCTATTTCCTATGTATTATGTTCCTGGAAATCCTCAATATTTATTGTAAGACTTTAATTTTTAATTTTTTTTGTTTTAAGGCCAAGACTATTTTAATTTAAAATTCATGTATTATTTTACAAGGTGTCAATATATGAGAACCATGTCTTATGTTTCTCTTGCCTCCCCTAAAGTAAATAGTAGTGCTGGGAATATTCTAGCGGATTATTCAGTTATTCTAGGACCAAAACTCTAGGGAATGCCCCTCCATGTCTCTTCACCTTCACCTCCAACACACCAGCAAGTCTTGCCCGTTCAGCCTACAAGTATGTCACATGGAGTCACACTTTTCCTCTCCACTGCTCCCCTCTGGTCCCATCACTACTGGAAACATCTGTTAATGGTAGCCCTCCCCACCCATGTCTCTAATTCTATTCTCCACACAGCATTCAGCAGACTCCTTTTTATGAGTTTTTAATTTTTTTTTTTTTAAATTTCCAGCATAACAGTATTCATTATTTTTGCACCACACCCCGTGCTCCATGCAATCCGTGCCCTCTATAATACCCACCGCCTGGTACCCCAACCTCCCACCCCCCGTCCCTTCAAAACCCTCAGATTGTTTTTCAGAGTCCATAGTCTCTCATGGTTCACCTCCCCTTCCAATTTCCCCCAACTCCCTTCTCCACTCTAAGTCCCCATGTCCTCCATGCTATTTGTGAAGCATAACAAATAGCATGGAGTTTTTAATTTTTTAAACTTACTTTTAAAAAATATTTTATTTATTTATTTGACAGAGAATGATCACAAGTAGGCAAACAGGCAGGCGGGGGGGGGGGGGAAGCAGGTTCCCTGCGGAGCAGAGAGCCCGATGCAGGACTTGATCCCAGGATCCTGAGATCATGACCTGAGCCAAAGGCAGAGGCTTAACCCATTGAGCCACCCAGACGCCTCTTAAAATTTATTTTATTTTATTATTATGTTCAATTAGCCAACATAGAGTACAACATTAATTTTTGATGTAGTGTTCAATGATTCTTTAGTTGCGAGCAGGATCTTTTAAAGCACAAACCTTACAATCCTCCCTATCCCACTTCAAAGACATTTCAAACTTGAACTCCCCACAGGGTCTAATGTAATTTCTCTCTGACCTTGTGTCTAAGTATTCTTCCCGCTGTGTATTCTGCTCTAGTTATTTGATTTAACCTTTTTTAACCCCACAAACATTCAAGCTTGTATCTCTTGTGTCAGTCACGTTTCTGCTGCAGGAATGCTGTGTCATCCCTCCAACTCCCAAAATCTTGGTGGCTTAAAATGAAAACTTTTTTCTTGCCTTTGGTCTCATGGGTTGGTTGGATGGTCCTCCTTCAGGCTTTGGGTCAGAGTCAGGTATGTTCCACGAGTCTCTCATTCTGAGAGCTGAGACCACCCAGAGCTGCCACCTTCTGATGATAGATGGCAGGGACACTAAAGACCCAGCCAAACCATACAAGAACATGCAAAACTTCTGGACAGATGCGATTTTATGACAACCACTCCCATGCGCTCAGGCATAAAGCAAAATGCATATCCAAGCCTACGGCTGGTTGAGGGGAGGAAAGGGCCCAGAGTATGTGGGGAAGGAAGAAAAATGGCAAGAAGTACTACTCTCTAGCTGTCGGCCTCAGGAACTTTGCTGCTGCTACGACTCCTGTCTGGGCTGCCTTTCGACCAGATTTCATATCTTCACTTTATCTAGGTCTTTGTTCAAATATGACCTCATCCGAGAAACCTTCCTTGACCTCCCCTGAGACAGAGTCTCAGAAACCCAGTCATTCTCTAATATTATCCTGCTTTACTTTTTCTTCTTAGCACTCATCTCCCCCTGAAATGCTATCCTATATTTCTACATCTACACTTCTCTTTGGTGCACCTGCCGCTCTCCATAAGGGCAAGAGCCTGGCTAGTCCTGCTGGTATCCCCAGCAGGTGCAATAATTCATAATAAGTATTGGTGAAATTAAGCAAATTAAACAATACTAATGATTGCTTTTCTTTTCTTGAAGCAAGATTAGTTGAAGGAGTAAAATTACAATCAGAACTTACCATGCCAGGAAGATTATATAATTTTTTCCTTTATGTTTAAAGCATGTGTGCATGCACATTAGTGTTTATTTTCTGCCTTTATTGGAAGCTTACTTTAATGCATTTAAATTTCCATACAGGCTTAGATGTCCTAGTTTTAGATATGCCTAATTAATAGAAAATTTGCAATTCTGAAAGTCTTAAAGATATTTTACAGTATTTGTCCTCCTAATCAGCCCTTTCTTCTGATCTCCTCATTTTGCTCAAGTGAGACTTATATTCTTCTAGACAGAGCTTGAGAATTACACTTGACATTTAATTTTCTCTTTTCCTCCTCATTTAATGAATTCCTGGGCATGTAGACTCAACGCTTCAACATCTCTCACACACTGTTCCTTTCTTTTCTATTTGTATTTCTGTCTCTGAGTTTCAGACTTCTCTCCTCCTCCAAACAGCAATGTCTCAACCGATTTCGCTTCTATCTGTTGTATATGTTGTGTGCTAGAACTCTCATCCTAAGGGGAAGTTTTGGTTATATGACCCTTTATTTAAAAACCCCCAGTTCCTTCTAGTTTCAGACCATATTAAGAAAAAAAAATACACGTCATTCTTCTCTCCTCCTCCAAAAAAAAAAACCAACAAAACAACAACAACAAAAAACAAACAAACAAACAAAAAACAAAAAAACTAGAGAATTATTTGTTTTAGATTAAAACAAAATCAGTGTTCAACTCTTCACAAAAGGTTTCAAGAATTATTTGGTGTTTATCTGATATTCAAATTTAATTGTGTGGCCTGTATTTTTAGCTGTCAAATCTGGCAACTCTACCTTGAAGGCAAGAGAAGGCATCCTTCAAGAATTCTTTAAGGATAAAAAAAAAAAATGTCCATCATCTACTAGGACTCCAAGTTTGGCTTTCTGAAGTTCTCTGTGGAGTCCTCTGAAATGAGATGTGTCACCCGCTGTTCTCAGAGGGGGCTGAAGAGGCATCTAACGTGCCTTAACATCCTGCAAAAAGAAATCACAATGGGAAGAAAACAAAAAAGCAAAAAAAAAAAAAAAGAGAATGCTTTAGGGATGCCTGGATGGCTCAGTAAGATAAGAATCTGCCTTCAGCTCAGGTCATGATCTCTGGGTCCTGGGATCAAACCCTGCATCAGACTCCCTGCTCAGTGGGAAGCCTGCTTCTTCCTTTCTCTCTGCCACTCCGCCTGCTTGTGGTCTCACTCTCTCTCTGTCAAATAAATAAGTAAAATCTTAGAAAAAAGTTTTAAAAAACAGAATAAAAAGCAAATAGACAGACATACAAAAAATATACAAATCTATCATAAAATTCTCACCTCAAGGGACCATGATTTTTTTATTTCAGGATTATCCATCATGGCCTTAATATTTTTCCCACTGAATTATACACATGACAAGTTTTGTTAATAGACATCTGAGTAACACTCTGTGGAAATGCTGGTGGTGGTGCTTGCTTCGGCAGCACATATACTAAAATTGGAAATGCTGGTGGTGGCATTGTCGGCATGGCCTTTAGCCTTATATAGTCAATTAAGATTTAGTAATGCCTCCTGGGAATTCAAAGTTTCCCCTAGAATAAGTAAAATAAGATAAGTAAATAAGTAAAAATGGTCTCATGCCATCACACAGGGTCTTTCTTATCAAATCCTTCCAGAACCATGGAAATGGAACATTCACATATATTTTTCCCGTTTTGTGCATGGCAGAAGCCCAAGGAGTCAGAGGGGAGCATGGGTGTCTGGCTTAATCTAGGCTTCAGAGGGTTTCAGGCACATGCTTCATGGGCTGTGTAGTGGGTATTCAAAGCATAAGGTGTGTTCTCTGAAGGGAATGGACAGCAGTGACAACGGCAACAAAGCCTTCCATTTACCTGCTGCTGACAAACATGAGCTCATTTGACCCTCATAAAATGCGTGTGAGGTTGGTATTACTTCCTTTTTGCAGAGGAGGGAATTGAATTCAAAATGGGAGAAATATAGTTAAAAATTCACTGGAATAAAAGCCTATATTATTTTGTAAGGCAAAGCAATTAAGTGACGAACACCAATTTCCTTGAGGCTGACGTAACCTACCCCCTATATAATAATGCCAGTGACGCAGCTTCAGGGCCTAGATGGAAGATGTCCAACTTTTTAATTTGCCAATGAGGAGTAACTGAGAAAATTACACTGACCTAATTTTTTTTTCACTATGGACATTGACATTCAACTCATGTTTTGGGGGATGCTTTACTCCTTGACTAATAATAATACTAGTGTCCGTTTTTGAGGACCTCCCTGTGCCAAACACTGGCAGGTACTTCATAACAAGTTACCAGAGTAAGTCTGAAAGGTAAGTAATACTCCTCACTGCTGCATTAAGTGCTTATCCCTTGAGCCAGTATGTTCCATTCCATCAGCTTCCTAGAAATAACTGGTCCAATCTCTTGTTTTCCAAAGTAATCACTGTAACACTCAAGTATCAGGAAGCTCACTTGTGATCATTTGGCCCTGCTCCCCTTTCCCACTATCCTTATCTTGTCGAAAGGTCAGTCCAATATTCATAGGCCAGGCAGAGGGAGAAAATTGCCAAGCCTTGTCGATGCACAAGGACCAATGTTTCTGTTCCAAACCCACGGTGCTGACATTGTTCAACTCTGGTCCTGACTGGTCCCATGTGTAGACATCCATTCTTTGGCCAAGCTCATGTAGACCCAGATGCATGTAGAGCCTGTGTTTTGCCTACGCTTGGTCTAGAGAACTCTGTTCACACTTTCATAGTTGGCCAGTGTTCCTCATGTCAAGATGGCTAGATAGCTGATTTGTAGATGTTTCCTGACCGAACCATGTACTGTGATTGAATCAGCTTCTCCTATAAAGCCTATGGCCTATGTTCATTCAACCAGGATGGACTCACCTCTCCTTCCTGGTGAGTTGTCCTCGTCTCTCTTTGGGGTCTCCACCTGATAGGAGACCTTGGTCAGAGACACCTTGTGTTATCTCACAGATTTTCCCAACTCAGATTCTTGGGGATTCCGGTTGTTAATTCCTTCATCTATCACTTACCCCTGGAACAAATACATATACAAATATATACTTATTTGCACATGCCAGGCATTGTTCTTATCAATGAACCAAATAAAGTCTCTCTTCATTGATGTATTTTGAGGAAAAGTGGAAAATAAATAAAAATTGAATACATAGAATGTTATATATGCTAGGGAAAATGGTAAAGCAAGTGCTGGAGGAAGAGACGGGGGCTGGTGGTAGTTGCTATTTTAAATAGAGTGGTCAGCGCAGGACTCAATGAGATGTTTTATGAAATGCTTAAAAGGGTGGAGTGAGTCAGGAATACAGCTATTCCGGGCAGAGAGAACAGAAAGCACAGAAGCCTGTAGTATGAATGTGCTCTGTGTGTTCTGGGAGGAGCAAGGAGGCCAGGTGGCTGGAGCAGAGTTGGTTGGGGAGAAACAGAGAGGAGAATGAGGCAGAGTGGGAAGGGAGGAGGGAGCCGGACGGCAGGGCTGTGCAAGAGCTTTAAGGATTTTGGATATTACTCAGGATGAATTGGGAAGCCACGGCGGTGGGGGGATCTGGGCATAGAAAGAAAATAATCTGGCTTAAGTTTTAACAGGGTCACACTGGATTCTGGGAAATAAACTGCAAGGGAATATAAAGAATTAAAGAAAGAAGACCAGACTTCTCCTTAAATGCAGTAGGCTGAGTAGGTACATTTACCTTGGATCTCTCCTGAAATATCACCAAATGAAAGCACATAAGAAAGGAATTATACACTTGTAAGGGGAGAGAGTGAGAGAGTGAGAGACAGAGAGAGAAACTTCCTCAGCGGCCACGATCTTTATCTATCTAGTCATCTGTCTGTAACGCAGACGGAGCAGAGCTATCAGGCACTCTTCTTTGCAGTGAATGAAACAGTACTTCTGCTTTCATCAACTTACATTTTGAGAAAGGGTAGAAAGTAGATTTTTTAAAAAAGTAAATGTAGTTCAGATCTTGCAACTTCGCTTCTTGCTGAGGAGGCTGGAGACCAGGAAGCCTGTTCCCTTCAGAGTACTCCAGAGGGGCTCACGAGTTGGGGGAGATAGTTACCAAAGAAAACTATGGCACTGAGGAGGTGGCAAAGAGGGAGCATTGACTGAAGGACCCCATATGGAACAGATGGGTCCTGGCACTCTTTTCTTCACTCCCAAAGGAAAGTATGGGTTTACTCTTCAGAAAAACTGAGACACCAGGGACATGGGTACATGACAAGGCCAGAGTGAAAACTGGAAATTGACTATATGTGTCCATGCTACTCCCACAACCCCTTTCCCCTTTTCCCAAAAAAGAAGTATGAAGGATTGGTATCTGGAAGAAACTTCACTGCAAGCCCAATGGGCCACGCAAATAATTTATACTGATGCAATTTAGCATTTGATGAACACTTCTTGAACAGCCAATGTTCCTGAGTGGATGTTGGAGAGAAAAAATTGAGTCAGGTATGTTCCCTGCCCTAGGCTCAATTCTCGTGAGGGAAAAAGGCCCAAACAGCTGAAGAAGATCCAGGGCAATATAAGTGTGGTGAGAGGTGCCATGGGGACTCAGAGCAGGGCCTCCCCAAAGCTAGGAGGCCAGAGAGGGCATCCTGGCCAGAGAGATAAAGCCTGTGCTTGGCTCTGACTGCTGTTGCAGTGGAAGGTTGGGTTACAGAGAATTCTTGGCTGAGGGAGCGACGTAAACCCAGTGCCAGAAACACAAAGGAGTTTGAAGACTTATTGCATGTTCAATATTGGTGTCTTGGCTAGTGTGTATGGGAGGAGGGAAGGAGAAGGGGAAGAATGGGACATGAGATGAGACTCCAGAGACTGTGCAGGTAAAATCAAGGGAGGCAGTCATGCCATTTCAGCAGTTAATGGAAAAGACCTGGAAGGGTTTTCAGAAGAATGACACGGTCAGATTTGAAGAAGATGGCTCTAGTCTATGCAAATCCTGGGGAGTGGATTTCAGCTGGGCAAGCTGAGGAGCCAGGATGGATTGGGAGACACTGCAATTATCTAGATGGAAACCTGAACCAGGAGAGGTCATACCATCTGGTGAACTTGCTGAGTGAGTGGCCCTAAGCAGCGGTGTGGTGGCAGGGCCGTGTAGACCTGGCTTCAAACCCAGGCTTTTGCCACTTACTACCTGTGTACATATGTGGTCTTGGGCAAGTAGCTGAACCTTTATATAACTCAGTAGGTCACCCTTTTGTATTCACTGTCTTGATCTCTACCAGCTTCAGCCTGCCTTTCTGCTCTATTGGTGCAAGTTCTTGCTGTTACTTCATGTTTCCTTGAGGTCCTGAACACTTGTTCTCCAGGCTCACTGACATGCTGTCAGAGTCACATATTTTTCTAACCAAGCCTTCCTTTTCTTTCCCCATAAGGATCCTCTGTAATTAAATCCTTAGGACTTCATATTTTAGAGTTTTTTTTTTTTTTAAGTTTCCCTGTAGAATATGTAGTCTCTGTTCTTTAAGTTTTTTTGAACTTGTTGATATGTACTTTTGAGAGTCTCAGCAAGCTGCAATCCTGGACACATGTACATGGACTCACTCTCTAAATGACTCCCTAGACACCAGCAGTTTGCACCTTTCTTCTTCATCACTGGCCAGAAGACTAGGCCAGGGTGGGATAGTGTTGGGTAGGAAATGAAAGCTCTGAGTGTACTGAGAAATATGGGCAAAAGATGTGATTTCAGGGAACACCCAGCATAGCCTCATGATGGGGCATGTTGTGCACATGTGTGTGTGTGTGGGGGGGCTAAAGAGTATGTACATGCATTCTCTTCCAAGTGTGTGCATGCCCATCTTTGTCATTGTGGGTTAACGTAGAGGTCAGTCTGGCCTGCTGATCCAGGACTTGGCTTACAGGCTGAATCTCTACATTGGTCCACATGCTCTCAGATATTAGTACCTGTACATGATATGAATGCTACCTCCTTAGAGGTGTCATACTTGTGCAGTGCACAACCTGAACACATGCCCTGGAAGGGATGGCTGTTTTTTCAACATATCTAGGTAACAGTCTTAACAAATAAGCATTGGGGTATGCTAAGTTTGATACTTAGAAGATCATACTTTAGAAATGAAAACTTACCTAATATGTCTCCTTAGTGATGGCAGATCATGTGGTAGATTAGATCTGGCAGCCTGTAAAAAGAACATAGGGCTCTTTCCCCCTAATTGTATATCTTTGTGGTGTGTATTTTCCCAGTTGTGTTTAGACATTTTCAGAACTGGATAATCCCAGAGGCATTTACCCAGGAATAGCTCGCACTTCTGACTTTAAGTCACAGCAATCAGAAAGGGCCTTTCACCCCTAACAAAAAGTATGGCTGATACCCTGAAACCACGGCACTTTGCCCAGCCTCCTTGGCTGAGATCACTCAGTCTTGGACATAATTGCTCAGTGTATTTCCCTCTGGGCCACTCGCAGGGGCCGCGCCTCTCAGGTGTAGTCAGTTGCTTCTGAAATGACTGTCACCCTGGAACCATAAAATAGTTAATAACATATACTACCCCATATGCTATTCAAGTCAGTGTGACTTTAATGATTTCTCCTGGGATGAGCTCAAGGGTTCAGAGATTCTCAGAAATTGTGGACTAAGACTGTGACTTAATATGCAGCCAGACAGGGCGTGATGGATCCCCAGTAGGGCTTAGCAGCTGTGGCCCATCCACATCGAAGCAGTGGTGTACACAGATGTCACCATGGCGACCTCCATAACTCAGAGGGTGTGGGAATTTAGGGATTCCCAGGAGAACACTGCAGTTTTTCTTATAAGGCCCCTGTAACCTGGCACTCACAGACTTTCAAATATAAGCTGTACCAATTAAGATTTCTAAAAATCTGGTTCTCTTGTATTCACACACCACGACTATGCGAACTTTAGTGGAGGAACTTTTGTGCACGAATGCACATATGCATACTTGTTATGAAAATGGATGGGAATTTTACAGTGTTTGTGTTAATGTCTCACAAGTCATAACAAAACCCATGTGTTCCATCTTATTGACATTTCCTAGGATTTTACCAGTTTCTGTGGTATTCAATTCATTTCCAAAAGCTCAGAAAAATTTTTTCTCTTTATGTTCTATTACTTCTTTGTAATACTAATCTTGACTTTAGTGTCTAAATTTTAATAATAATTTAATTGACTTATTTAACAAGAATTATTGAATACCCACTCTGTGTAGAATTATGCTTTATGGTTAGACCTCATTTATGAAAAAATGATATGGAAAGAGAATTAATTTCAATTGATGCTATAACATTTAGTGTTTCTTGTGCAGTTTCATCACTTAAAATCTCTATCTTGAAAAATTAGAGGGCCTGGCTTAGTAATGCAGATATGCAGAAACAATGTAAGTCAGTTGGTAAAGTGTGTAAATGGAGAAAATCCTTTTTCCAGTTGACAATAAATTGGTCCTCAGACCCAGATAATCAATTAATTAAAAAACTCATTCACTCATTCAACACATATTTATTGAATATGCAGTCTGGGCAAGTTGGTTCCTGGCCATACAATGATGAATGAAACAATTGGAGACCCTGTTTTCATGCGCTGAAGGTCTAGTGGAGGAGGGAGACAACGAATGCATAAAGTAACGTAAATATACAATTGCAACTTGAAAAATACATGCAAGAGTTAAATAGGACAATGTGATAAAGAAGAGCTAGAATGTTACTGAAATGTACATGCAGTATCGAACGCAGTCACATGTATGATTACAAATATAGTACACACAGAGACTTCTCTCTGAGGTGGAGAAAAGGGGAAATTTTATATTTGTTATTAGTGCCTGGCTAAGATGATGTTCATCTATTCAGGGCCTGAGGACTTAGTATTTGAATGACATAGGAAGAAGATAAAAGAGGAGGGGGATCAATCTGTGGCTTCTTCTAAGACCAAAATGAATTTTATTTTCTCATCCTGGAAGTGAGAGAAAACCATGGGGATGGTGGGGATGGTGTTGAAAATGAGTCTAGCTTTACCAAAGATACTTGAATCTTTGAGAATCAGAGAGTTTGTGTTTTTGCAGGACTGATTCCTAGGTCAAAACAAAAAAGAGAAGTTGATTTTTTAAAAGTTTTTAATTAATTATTTTAAAATTGTTTTCACTTTTTATTTTTTATTTTTTTAATTATATTTTATTTCTTTCAGTATTCCAAGATTCATTGTTTATGCACCACACCCGGTGCTCCATGCAATCCGTGCCCTCCTTAATGCCCACCACCAGGCTCACCCGTCCCCCACCCTCTCCCCTCCAAAACCCTCAGTGTGTTTCTCGGAGTCCACAGTCTCTCATGGTTTGTTTCCCCCTCTGATTTCCCCCAATTCACTTCTCCTCTCCATCTCCCAATGTCTTCCGTGTTATTCCTTATGCTCCACAAGTAAGTGAAACCATCTGATAATTGACTGTCTCTACTTGACTTATTTCACTCAGCATCATCTCCTCCAGTCCCGTCCATGTTGCTACAAAAGTTGGGTATTCATCTTTTCTGATGGAGAAGTTGACATTTATCAAATACCCATCATATACCAGGCACTTTTCACGTTACGTCATTTATGCACGGGTATTGTTTCTATTTGGGAGATTAGGACCCGAGGCACGGGAGATTAAATAATTTACTCAAATTCTTACAGCCAGTGAGTAAAGAATCTGGAATCCAACTCTTGGCCTGTCTGACTTCATAACTTTCTTTCTTTCTTTTTTTTTTTTTAGAGATTTTATTTATTTATTTGACAGACAGAGATCACAAGTAGGCAGAGAGGCACACAGAGAGAGAGGAGGAAGCAGACTCCCCGCTGAGCAGAGAGCCCGATGCGGGGCTCAATCGCAGGACGCTGAGATCATGACCTGAGCCGAAGGCAGAGGCTTTAACCCACTGAGCCACCCAGGTGCCCCCGACTTCATAACTTTCTAGTCTACATTATATCTTTTTTTTTTTTAACCACCTCTGTGCTCTCTAAGTCACATATAAGCACAATCCCATTTATAATTGATAAGACCAATTTATGTTTATATCTCTTACATGAAACGTTTTATTTACATTTATATATTTCTCTATAGTGTAGCAGTAGGTACTATAACAGTTCAACATAACTATTTTAGAGTATCCTTAGAAAACTTAGACTATACAAGGTAGAGAAAGACTGTGCTCACAGATTAGCCAATCTATATTGTAAATATATCAATTTTCCCAAAATGAATCTATAAATTCAGTGTAATTCCAATCATAATACTAGTAGCAGATTTTAATGGAACTTGAGTAATTCTAAAATTCATGTGGCTGAATAAAGGTTTACAAATAACTAAGAAAAATTAAAGAGCACAGATTCCTCTTTCTAGTTGTATTTTATAACTAGTGTGACACTTATGCAGGAATAGAATCCAAAAACACATCCATCTTTATGTGGATATTTATTATGTATCGGGGATGGAGTCACAAATCAGGACAAATTGGCTACCTATATGGAGAGAAATAAACCTGGCTTCCTCACACAGCATTAAAGAAATTGATTCAAGATTTAATTATGAAAGAGAAAGCTACAGGGACATCTGGCTAGCTTAGTCCATAAAGCATGTGACTGTTGATATTGGGGTTGGGAGTTATAGTTCTGCATTGAGTATAATAACTTAAAAAAAAAGAGAGAGAGAGAAACCTACAAAATTCTTGTTGCTCTCATTCAAAGTTAAGTGTCCTTAAGTAAGACCTTAGAAGTTCAAACACTACGCTAGTCAAAACAAAGCAAAGCAAAGCAAAATATGCAACTGTCCCCCAAACCCCCAAAGGCAATGAAAAAAAAAAGCCAGTGAATTTGACTACGTAAAGCAATTTTAAATATTTTTGTGCAACATGGAACTCCATAGACAACATCTGGGCGACAGTTTGGAAGGGAATATTTCCAATATTGATACATATTTAGTATATATAAGAAGCTTATGCAGGCGTAAGATGATATCTCATTACGATTTTGATTTGCAAAGCAACCAAAAGGAAGAAACTTGAAAAAGAAAAATGGCACAAGTTATGAACAGGTGACCCATTCAGCTGATAAATACATCAAGAAGTGCTCCATCTCACTATTAGTAAGGAAAATGCTAATCGAATAGCAAAGAAATAACACTTTCCACCTCATAATTTCATCAAGAATTAGAAAGTTAGATAATATGAAGTGCTGGCAAAGATGTGGAGAAAGTAAACCCTCATGCACCGTGGTGGGAGTTGACAGCTCGTGGAGAGCAATCTAGCTGTGCTTTGTAAAACTTAATGTGAAAATACTGTCTAACCTGGCAGTCTCACATCTGGGCTTACACTGGAAAGAAATCACTCCCACAGATCCACAGTTCCACTCCTAGTTATATAGAAAACCAAAATGTGTACATGTTTCACCAAAAGATTTACACAAGAATGTTTGTATTGGGATGCCTGGGTGGCTCAGTGGGTTAAGCATCTGCCTTCAGCTCAGGTCATGATCCCAGGGTCCTGGGATCGAGCCCCACGTCAGGCTCTCTGCTCAGCAGGGAGTCTACTTCGCCCTCTGCCTCCACTTGCGCTCTTTCTTCCTCTCAAATAAATAAATAAAATCTTCTAAAAGTTTTTTAAAAATTAAAAAAAGAATATTTGTATAGACAATATACATAATAACCAAAATAATAAATATGCCTGCTGACAGTACGGATAAATACTACAGTAAGATCAATCATGATATAGCCATACAACAGAATACCGTATAACAATGAGAATAAACTACAACAACAAGGGTGACCTCATCCTTAAACAACATGTTGAGGAGAAGAAGGAAGAATCATAAGAGTATGTACAATGTGGTTTGATTTGAAAAGATCCCAAAACAGACAAAATTAATCTATGGTGTTAAAAATCAGGATAGTGGTTACTCTTGCTTGCGGAGAGCAGTGCCTGGAAGGAGGTGGGGCTTCTGGGGTTGCTGGGAAAGTCCCATTTCTTGATGTGGCTGCTGGACGTGGCTGTGCTCAGTGTGGAGAATTCATGAGATGTCAGTCTGTGATGTGTGTACTTGTCAGTAAGGATGCTGCACGTGAATAAAATTTGTATTAGAAAATAAATGAGTGCACAAAGCAACATTATATAATTTTGAAGTATACATATCAGTCTACATAACCATTGTGTAAAGAATTCATTTAAAATTCATTTAAAAATACTGAGCTGACAAACTGAGGGTTTTGGAGGGGAAGGGGGTGGGGGGTTGGGTGAGCCTGGTGGCGGGTATTAAGGAGGGCACGGATTCCATTGAGCACTGGGTGTGGTGCATAAACAATGAATTCTGGAACACTGAAAAGAAATAAAATAAGATAAAATAAATAAAATAATGAGTTGAAATTATATTATATACGAAATAAACTAATGTTAACATCTCATAGGTGGTGAGAGAAATGGAAATAGGGATAAACCTCCTAGTCTCAGGTCCCAGAACACAGCAGGAAACAAGAAAAACAGAAACCTTCTGCCCTCAAAGATCCCAGAATCTTGTTAGGAGACAGGCATTTAACAAATATCTAACTAATAATGACTTAAAATTCTGGTAAATGCTATGGAAAAAAAGAAAGGAATAATTGGGGAGGAGAGAAACTATAAAACAGGGCTCCCTTCTTCAGTAGACATGAAGGAGCTAAGTCTACAGAATGGGAGAATAAGATGACAGGGAAATGCGGCCAGGCTGTCCCTTATTAATATGGCAAAAGTACCTGATTTGTATGTGAGAGTGGGAGTGAGTTAGGAATCCTGTTCCCAGTAGTCAAACAAGAACAAGATTATCTCCATTTAAATGACATGGCATTTCTACTCCATTCTCTCCTAACTCCCGAGAGTGTTACAGACACAGCAGGGCAAGTTATATGATCACAGGATACCAAAACTTGAGACATCCTTCCACAAATGGGATTTCCATGCCCCTTATTTCATACAATATTTAGATGTCTGCCTGTTGGTTTTACCAATAGGGAAAAATGACCTGATTTGTATTTGAGCGTGGGAAGGAGTTAGGAGAGAGTGAGAGTAGAAATGCCATCTCATTTAAATGGAGATGATCTCTCCCTTGTTTGACTGCCGAGTCTAATAAACAGAGAAATCTATTTAAATATTGTTGACGGGACAAATCGTAAGAAATTAGCAGTATTTTCTATTTTCAAACTATGCAATATGATACAAATTACTAGTCTTCTAAAAGCAGCTGAAAGACTTAGAAGTTTCCAGGAAATACTAGACATAAGGACTGATTTCAAAGTTAAATATTTTTTTTTATCTCCTCTGTGTATGCCTTATGGACTTATGCTATAAAATATACAGGGCCTGTGGCTATGATCTCAAAATTGAGCCAGACATGAAGACATGCTAGACAACCACAGTTCACCTAGGAACACAGATTTTTTTTTTAAAAAACTAACTTTTAAAAATATAGAGACTTCATTAAAATAGAGCCTTTGGAAGAATTTTATCTTGGCTTCGATGGGTCTGTTTTAGCTGCAACATTAATGGACTGAAAATCCAAAGCCATTACAAATGACTGTTATCACACAAAGTGTGATATGTGTGAGTAATACTTAACGGACTGTTTCTGGGGAGATCTCATGGGTTGTTAAGCACTGATACAAGTAACAGCATTGAAAACAGGTACTTAGCTTTTCCTGTTTAGAAACAGAATTTCGATCTAGTTTTGCAGGAGTGATCAGTTTAATGTGTACTGAAGCTTCGTAAGGAGAGTGAGTGGGTCGAATGGACACGGCTTCTACTTAGTTCTGTCATTCTGGGCTTGTAGGCAAGTGCATTAAGGTCTCCTCGCCTTGGGGGTGGGGGTATGCTGCTTGGATGGTCTGCCCATTTCAGCAGGCACCGTCTTTCCCTAGTGGCTATTATACTTTGAGTTGGCTTCCTCAATTACTTCTTTTCCAGGGGTGGGTAGCTACCAAATTGAATGAGCCATGTGAATGCTGCTTGATAAATGTGAACCCGGGACAAAGAAGGGACTGTCCTTGGAGGTATTTCATCTTGCCCGCAGCAGAACTTGAGGAAGACATCCTACTCCTTAATAGAATGCACCCCCTGATAGAGCCATGGAGAAGGGCCCCCCAGATCTCTCTCTTCAGGAAGGAGTTTGCCTTCTAGCTGAAGGGAGGGCAGGTAGCTGACAGCCTCCAGCTGCAGCCCCTTCAGAATCTGCCAAATCCTTGGAGCTGAGGCCACGCTCTTTCCGGGCAGCCCCCGGTCGGTGAGTCACCAGAGGGGGGCTCCTTGGACCTTGCCATCTCTGCCCAGCGGGATCAGAATGACTCGTTGGGTTGGTGGAGACCTGCGCTGTGGTCTGAGGCTCCCCCTGTTCCAGTCTGCTGCTTCCTACATTTCCTCTCCAGGGGACAGGCCAACCTTCAACCTACGGGTGAAAGGCTTTTCCTGCCCATCCCTGCTTCTTCCTCCCTCGTTTGTATTTTGTGATGGGTAGTTGGAAAGGGGTGAGGAGGGAGGGGTCCAGGGAGAATAACCATGCTTTCACCTCAGCTGTGAGAAATAAATTGCCGTTGTTTCTAAGCGAGGTGGCTGATGGCATTTTGCTACTTCAGTCCGAACAGACTGAAACACCTTTTCAAGGACATTCTCGCCTCTCTCACCTTTCTAATAAGCCTCTTGCATTTTTTCCCCCCACATTTCTTTTTAAAATTTTTTAAATTTCTTTTCAGCATAACAGTATTCATTGTTTTTGTACCACACCCAGTGCTCCATGCAATCTGTGCCCTCCCTAATACCCACCACCTGGTTCCCCCAACCTCCCACCCCCCGCCACTTCAAAACCCTCAGATTGTTTTTCAGAGTCCATAGTCTCTCATGGTTCACCTCCCCTTCCAATTTCCCTCAACTCCCTTCTCCTCTCTAACACCCCATGTCCTCCATGCTTTTTGTTATGTTCCACAAATAAGTGAAACCATATGTTAATTGACTCTCTCTGCTTGACTTATTTCACTCAGCATAATCTCTTCTAGTCCTGTCCATGTTGATACAAAAGTTGGGTATTTATCCTTTCTGATGGAGGCATAATACTCCATAGTGTATATGGACCACATCTTCCTTATCCATTCGTCTGTTGAAGGGCATCTTGGTTCTTTCCACAGTTGGGCGACCGTGGCCATTGCTGCTATAAACATTGGGGTACAGATGGCCCTTCTTTTCACTACATCTGTATCTTTGGGATAAATACCCAGGAGTGCAATTGCAGGGTCATAGGGAAGCTCTATTTTTAATTTCTTGAGGAATCTCCACACTGTTCTCCAAAGTGGCTGCACCAACTTGCATTCCCACCAACAGTGGAAGAGGGTTCCCCTTTCTCCACATCCTCTCCAAAACATGTTGTTTCCTGTCTTGCTAATTTTGGTCATTCTAACTGGTGTAAGGTGGTATCTCAATGTGGTTTTAATTTGAATCTCCCTGATGGCTAGTGATGATGAACATTTATTCATGTGTCTAATAGCCATTTGTATGTATTCATTGGAGAAGCCTCTTGCATTTTTGAATTTGTCTTAGTGTCTACTGTCTGGAGAACCTAAACTGACATTCCTTTCTAGTGACTAAACAGTATTTCTACTAGATTTCATGTTTTTCTCCATGGGGATCTGTGTCATCACCAAACACACACACACACACACACACACACACACACACACACACACACACACAACCCAAAATAAAATGCTTTTCCCATCAGGTTCCATCTTGTTCATCACCTTATTTTTGTAGTTATCTTGATAATATCCATCTTCATTTTAATATATTCTCATTACAAGTGACAATTCCCCAAACTAGAAGTTTTTTTACTTATAATTATTGACTATTCCTGGTTGGTTTCAGTCTCATGCTAGCAGCATTAAAGACAGTGGCTCTTGGGAAGGAGCAGAGAGAAGAGGGGCTGTGGTCCAGGCAGTTGTGCAGTCTTGAGGATTTTTTGTTTGTTTGTTTTTAAGTCAGCTCCACACTGCGTGGAGCCCAATGCTGGGCTTGAACTCATGACTCTGAGTTCAAGACCTGAGCAGAGGTCAAGAGTCGGACATTTAACCAACTGAGCCACCCAGGCGCCCCCAGGCTTGAGTTCTGATCCCAGCTTTATCCCCCACTGTGTGTGAGGCTTTGAAAGAGTTACTGGACATCTTTGAGGCTCAGATTCTATCTTCTGTAAAAGAAGGGTAATATAATCTATAATGTTGTTGGCGAGATCTAAGAGCTATACACAGTGATGGTCATACTACTCATACAAAGGCTCTGGAAGGGTTTCGGTACCGTGCTGATGTCATCTGGGATGAGCTGTTTTGGATAACATTCAATTATGGCCTTTGTTATAGTTTAACTGACACTAGAAATTTTTCGAATTTTTCCTATTATATTTCCTCCTCTAAATCTTGGGGCCTCTCTCATTTTGGATCTATAACCAAAGAACTTCATTAAGACAAGAAAATGAAAAATTCCTGGTATGTTTCTTTGTGTGATATTATCATTCTCATTTATTTTTGCAACCTTCACCTGAACAAGTGGAGTCATCAAATAGAGATTTCTTGGCAAAAGTTAAACATTTGCCTGACTAAATATAGGGATTCGGTTAATGGTCAATGAATAATAGGTAAATGTCCCACAGAGGGATAGACTGATAGAGACAAATTTTTAAGAGTTAAATCTTGTTAGACTTGCTGAATCACTATGTCGTACCCCCGAAACCACTGTCCCATTGTGTGTCAGCTAAACTTCTATAAGAAAAAATAATAACAATTAAATCTTCCAGAGTGAGAGAAATAAACACCACCCCAGCATGGAGAGCAGGCCTGGCACCCAGCACTAGGTTTGGCTGCTCTCCTGGGAAGGATTTCAAAGCACACCAGCCTCAGACAAGGCCACTGGGACTGTCATGGATCAAGATAATAAGACCACTTACTAATCACAGATTAACACTACAAAATCTTAAATATTGTCCAAACCACAAAGACAACCCATCATTCCCCCATCCTGCCTAAGACAAGCGGCTGCTGGATCTTTACCAAACACAGTATCAGCTTCGCTCTACTCTCCTTCTCTCTAGATAAGATTTATTAAAAGATCCAATCCCCGACTCATACTCACTTTCTGACAGCACTCAATCTGAAGCAGAGCCCCATTTCCTTAAGGCCTCCCCAAAAGTACCTCCATATAAAGTCTGACTTTTATAATAAGTCCTTCCCGACACTTAGTGAGATGTCTGTGGGGTCCAGTCTTCTGGCTGTGGAGATACTAAACCCAACTTGTTCCAGCACAGATGCGTTCTTGCTTGTCTTCAGCTGGAGGACATCCATCCCAGTGCTCTAGGGGGTAACTTACCAACGAGATTACTGTGTCCCTTGCATCCATTCATTTGTATTCCTTCTACGAACATTTTTAGAGCACCTACTTTGTGCTGGAGCTTCTCCTGGACGTTGAGGAATTTGGGATGGATCATGTGTGCTGGTTGTGAACCCTGTCTCAGCAAGGTGAGAACTACCATGTATGACATACCAGTAATATGTCAGCCACTGCACCAGCTGCTGCACATAGACCTCTGGTCCTTCCCCGTGGCCCTCCTAGATAAGAGCCATTTCAGTCCTACGGATGAGAACACTCCGGCTTAGAGAGGTTAAGTAAACACTACTAGAAGGAGGCAGAAGCAGGATTTGCATAGCTCTAAAGTCCATGTGCTCTTTCTTTCTGACAGGCTACAGAAAGAGAGGGCTTGCCTGGCGCAATGAGAACAAAGTTACCAGTTAGTAACTATTAGTTTGAGAGAGGGATTCCCAGAACAAAATATCTGGAATGGCATTTAATTGTATTTTAAAATGATAAAGTCATTATCATGATCTCATAGGAAGGTCACTTATAGGTCCTAACACAAAACCTGTTGTTCTCTTTGTAAATTAACTTGTGGTCTTTTTTATATGCATAGTTATTATATATAGCTCTGATCAATATATATGCTTGTGTCTTATCAGCCTCACTCTGAAGACAGAGCAGTGGCCAGGCCAGCTACGGAGGGGGTTGTGAGAGTGGTGGACAGACAGGAAGGAAGGGCGTGCGGATGGAGGGAACGACGGGTGCAACGGAGAGATGCTCCGAGTTAGGACGTAGTCACCTTGAGCCTCGTCAACAACACGGTACATTCTTAAAGCACACCAGACTATGAAAATCTGTTGAATACAGAAAGAGGTGTAATAAAATCAAAGAGAAGGGACTTGGCCAATAAGGAGATCAGGACAAGAAATGAAGGTGTCGATGTTAATTCTGCATCCCTCAGGTAGAGACACTTCTCCCGGGTGAGCTTCCTACTATGCTTGAAAAGGGGACACAGCTCAACCTACCATTGTTCTCTCATGGCTTGGATCCAAAGATCCCTTAGGACTGACCTGTCCCCTTGCACTGCTCGGTAAGTGACCTCCCAATTTGTTCTCTGATTCTAAGGAAGCTGAGGGATGGCTATGCATTTCTAGTACGTTGGATCTGACATCCTGTGTAGATTCAGTCCCTCATCCACTCTCTGTGACACTCGTTCCTACATCCAGGGCAATAGTATTTGCCCTGCTTCCTTCGGGGAGCTGCTGCGAGAATCAGATTAGAAATCTGGAACAGCTTCATCGGAGTCCGGGTCATCCCTCTGAAAACATTACAAGGCTTTTTGTTATTCCTTTAGAATGACCCAATTAAGAATGCCTGTTTTCCAGAAGTCCCTTAAAGAGTGACCCTAGGGGCGGGAATATCAGGCACCATGGCAGGGATGATAGAGAGGCTGAGCTCCCAGAAAACGTGCTGTGCACATAACTGCCTCATTTCACTCAAGTAAGATTGAGCACATGTAGAATATAACAAAAATGCTGCCCCGAAACTATCTCTCTCTCTTTTTTTAATTAGGAGAGGATTTATGTGTGTTCAGGACTATGAAGTCTTGTATACAACTTGCTGCTGCCACACATCCTCTGTGTGGTTAATGATAATGATTTCATCACATATTAGTCAGCTCAGGCTGGCATAACGGAACACCGCAGACTGGGTGGCTTAAACGACAGGCACTTATTTTCTCCCAGTTCTGGCGGCTGGGAAGTCCAAGAGCCAGACCCAGCTGACTGGATTTCTAGTAAGGGCTCTCTTTGTGGGTATGTCCTCACATGGCAGAGAACAAGAGGGAGAGAGGCAGAGAGTCGGGGGAGAGAGAGCGCACACAGGACAGAGCATGAGCTCTCGGGTCTCTTCTCAGAAGAGCGTTAATCCCATCATGTGGGTCCACCCTTATGACCTCATTCGACCCTAATTATCTCCCAAAGGCTGCATCTCCAATAACATCACACTGGGGGTTAGGGCTTCAACATAGAAATTTGGGTGGGTGAGGGGGACACAAACATTCAATCCATAATGTGAATCCCACCTCTGATGAAACATCTGAAATTGTAGACTCTGTTTTACCCAGGCAGAGTGCGGCGTGGAGGGTGTTTTAACAAGTCTGCAGACGTGAATGCACTTTGAGCTTTCTTGTCACTTATTCTTAAATCCAAAGCAAAGCTCACCTTCACAGACTCTGAGGCTGTGCCAGCTTTAGTGTGGGCCTTCTGTGAATATTTCATAAGCCGTCATACTGTTGTGGATGGTGATAAGACCGTAGGGCCAGAGGTAATAGCATTACTATCTAACTCAATTCCTGCTTTACTCATGGAATCAGGGCAGGCTTTACCAGCTAGATAGAAGGCAAAAGGTGAAGAAAAGGCAGGAGAAAACTGAGCCTCTCAAATACCTCATAGAAATAAAATGGCCAAAACACATTCTTTTTAAAACACATTCTCTTTAAACTCTGTAACTCTGAGTCAAAAGTCTCAAACTTAGTTTGGATTTTTGGTTTTTTTTGTTTTTTGTTTTTTGTTTTTTTGAAATTAAAAATATTAAAGTACCCAGCACCATTCTGCTCTCTTTTTACAACTTTTGTTTTTTTTTAGATTCCACATATAAGTTATATCATACAGGGCTTGTCTTTCTCTGTCTGACTGATTTCACTCAGCCTAAGTTTTCAAGGTTTATCCATGTTGTGGCAAATGGCAGAATGTCCTTTGTCATGACTGAATAATATTCCATCGTATGTATATACCACATCCTCTATAACCGTCCGTCTGTTGATGAGTGCATACATTGTTTCCATATGTTGCCTATTGTGAAGAGTGCTGTAATAGACCGGGGAAAGCACGGCTGTCCTTGAGATCCTGTTTTCATTTCCTTTGGGTATAGACTCAGAAGTGGAATTGCTGGTAGATCAATTTTTAATTTTTTGAGGAAACTCCATGTTGTTTACATTACATCATGTGGCTAATCTTGATTATAGTAAAGTTAATTAGTGATTTTGCTGAAATAAAGGTAAAAAGAGAAAAATAATCTTTAAAAATGGACATTAATTATTATCAGGTTCATGTAAATTACTAAATATATAAAAATACGTAACATATTAATTATTTATAATGAGGTATGTCTATTTGATTACTCAACCATGCACCCCTAGGCCACCTGTACTGGGCCACTGTTAACAGAACACCCGGACTTGTGCAAGTAGCAATTAAACTCAGTTGTCCTCAGTCGAATCCAGGGCAGAGCTTCACGTGACTGCTCATTCTGTTGTTAATGAATGTGTATTTGTTAAGATGGGAGAATAGAATGTATTTTTTGAACAGTCTTTTAGCTCAGGTTGTAATTTTACAATATTTAGATATATGGTATGGGGGCCTCTACTTTTATTTTTGCCTTGGGCATAACTATTGTTTGGGGGCAGACTAGCAGGACCCTGTTTCTGTCTCTAGAGAACTCCTAGCTCCAATCCTTAATTTTTCTCCAATTACATGCCAGTTCTTCTTCCATCACCATCTATTCCTGTTAGCCCCCTGGTTTTCAGCCAGCTGAAGCCATTCTAACAAGGCTTGCACTGGGTTTACTCTTACCACCTCTAGAAGCTTCCACACTCTTCAGTCAGGCAATGCTGGCCCTCTGACTGTTCCTGCCTACTGCAGAGTTGTGCGGTTTCACCTTGCAGGGCCAAGCCAAAGAGAATCATGTTGGGGCCGTGCGTATGTGTGTGTGTGTGTTCCCGTGCATGCATGTGTGTGGGGATGGGGATGGGCATGGGATAAAGGTGTGAATAAAGAAAGGAAATGAAGAGGAAAAGTGGAAATAAGATGTATAAGTGTACAAAATGATAATTATGGGTATTTGTAATAAACTTTCAAAAAGAAAACCGGTGATGAGCCCAAGGTTCTGAGGCTATTCACAAAGGTGATCGTGACAAGCATCTCTTCATTTGTGGTCATGGGAAGCTCACTTTGAGAACTACAGATAGTCAGAATCAGATTTTTTTTTAACTTATGTAAAGGAATTAGCTTTAATGAATACATCAGATTTTTTTTTTTCAGCCAAAGCCTAAATAGATTCATTCAGAGGATATAATATGGCTTTCTGAAAACTTGACCCCTCTTGGCTCTCTTCTGTTTACCTCAGGCTAAGCTTAATGAGTGAAACACTCTCGATTAATTGGCCAAGCAAATTATGGCCTCATGTGTCCAAATGTTCTTTGATAATGAAAAGATAACCGGGAGTTCCAGCACTGGCTCAAGTCTTCAGAAAGGTATCAGTGGGAATAAAGGCATTAAAGACAAAAGGAAATTCCAACATCCTCTCCTTAAAAATTGTAGCCCTAGGGGTGCACCTGGATGACTCAGTGAGTTAAGCCTCTGACTCTTGATTTTGGCTCAGGTCATCTCATGGGTGGTGAGATCCAGCCCCATACTGGGCTCCACAGGGAGTCGGCTTGAAGATTCTCTCCCTCTACCCCCACCCCCATGTACATGCATGTGCGCTCTCTCTTTTTCTAAAATAAATAAATAGATCTTAAAAAAAAATAATAGTAGTCCCAGAACCAGCAGCCTACTTCACAAACAAAAATAGGGAGAAATAAGATAAGAAAAAAGTTCCAGGGAACAACTGAATCAAGAGATAAGATACAAAGCAAGGGGTTGGGGAAGCTTCATATGTTGTCACTCTAATGGTTGTGACTCTGTGAAGGGCCAATTAGAATACCAGGGGACACCCTTCTGGATCCTGAGAAAAAGCAATAGGATGATTTTGCTGCAAACCATAATTAATTCATCATTTTCAATTCCTGCCTAGGAAGGAGACGTTGTGAGGGTGAATCAAGATCTCTCCTAGTGACTCTGAGAACCAGAACTGAACACCTGCATCAGAATCATCTGGGCAATTGTAAGATGGTTGATTCCTGGGCCTCACAGGAAACCTACTGGAGCAGAAGCTCTGAGATCAGGGCCTGGGGGAATGAAGTTGAAACAAACTCCACTGCAGGTTCATATGCACAATGAAGTTTGAGAATTACTGGCTTAGAGGATAATAAAGAATACAGATTTCCTTTTATCCATTGCCCCAGCTTGTGTTTTGACAGGAGAGAAATGAAGTAACATTGAACGTTTCCAGGGAGAACTCAGAGAATCTCTGTAAAACAAAACCTTACTTTCTTGGTGTGTCACTAAATGAGCCAACTGCTAGTGTGGCAGGAAGGTTGAACGTCCTCACTGACATGACCACATGGCCTTACCTAGTAGGGAATTGGAAGAATTACAAATCACAGAACTCTGTTGTGCTCGGAAGTGTGGAAGAGGAGTGCATGTAAATAGAATATGATGAATTAGTTAGTGAGAATGACATAACATGCTCTGAATCTATGTTCGGATAAGGTAAGGTCAGCTCTTCTCAACAAGTCATTGAAGCGGGACCAGGCTGAGCAATGGTTACATAACAGGATATTAAAATAGGAGCATCAGCTAACCATGTGACTTGTGAGGAAGAACACTGATTTGAAATTGAAAAGTATAGGTGTCCAAGAATTGGTTGACTTTTAACAAGAGAAAAGAGGATTTGGGGAAGAAGAGGACTTTTTGGAGAAAGCTTTTGATATGCTGTGTCCTACCTTCCTCTAAAGGGAAAGTATGGGTGAAGATTCCCCACCATAGCTGAAAAGCAGGTACCCTGAGGAGGTCATCGAGAGCTCCTTGAGATCATTGTGAGTTGCTGGCGGTTTGAAGGGTTCACTGTGACCATGTGGGAATCCTGCCTGAAGACACAAAGGGCAGAATTGTAGCTGCTGATGAATAGGCTGATGGATCAGTGTCGTGGCACTGGCCTGCCCCCTCAGGGTTGCAGTACAAGGACACCTGTATGTTTCCTTTTTGTCAGCTGTGGACAGCAGACAGTGTATTCCACGCAGTGGAAATGTTGGACTATAGTTGTCTCAGTTCCAGAAAAACCCTTGGATGGAGAAACAGGCTCAGCACAGAGAATCTAAGGATATAGTCAAAAACGGTAGGATCTAGGCAACAAGGTGGACTAGGGACATACTCAAAAGAATCAAAGGAGCTTCAGAAAGACCACCCGGTAATGTTCCTGAACAACACGTGAATTTGCTTGTCAAAGAAGAGGCCAGCTCCCATCATCTGCTGGGCTCTGAACGTTCTCGGCTAGCTTAGGATAATGTCAGTCCAATAAGAACTGCCCTGCCTCCTTTCCTTTCTCCTCTCCCACTCTCCCACACCCCTGTTGCCAACCTCAGAGGCATCAGAGACAGCAGCTGTCTGACTAGGGAGAATATAAGAGAAAGGAAGAAGAAGCCAGCCACACGCTCCTTCCCACCGTCAGCCTTGTTCCTGGCAGCAGGACCTGGCTGGGGAGGAAGGGCGAAGTCTCACCTTTGAATGAGGATCAGACGTCCTGATTCTGAGTTGAGAACTTTCAACTTCAAGTAATCCCATTTTAAAATCTTTAAAGGTGTTTGAATGCACACACACACACACACACACATATATTTATATATATATTTCTGTATATGTTTATATATATATTTATATATATATATATATAAAAGAATCTTCTGAGTTTTCATCCAGGAACATGGGAAAATAACAAGAATAAAACAGCAACAAATATATAAGGACTGGAAGAGACAAAAATGAAGTTGCTTTATAATTGTATCCCATGAGATATTCTTCATTAATGTACCAGTAACACTTGGTGAGTGTAGCTCTAGAAGTCACATGCCTTGGGTGTAATTTGAACTTTTTTTCATTTTTTTAATGGGGTCCTTTTTGCTTGGTTACTCAGGCTAAAAACCTGGAACTAAGGAGGACTCAGGCTCTATGGACCCTGAAGTCCTAGGTGTCCTGTTGAAGACAAGGACTATAAAATTACAAGGATGAAATTTCCAGGGCCTGTTTCAAATGCCTGGAAAATGTCCTTTCAGGTGAGTGGCCTGGAAGCTTGAATGTCTTTAGATTCATGGGGTATCAACCTCTCCCTAAAAGTCAGCTTTTCTCTCTCCTGTCCCATCATCAGAATTATTAGCAAGTCATGTCAGCTCTACTTTTAAAATATATCCCAAATCCCGTTCTATCACAATATGTCTCTAATCCTAGGACCCCATACCATCATTTCTTACCTGGACCAGCTTTTCACTTCTAACTTGTCTTTGGGAGTCCCTTGCACATTCAATAGTCCAAGTGAACTTGTGAAAAGATAAATTAGATTTTCATATCATTTCTCTTCTGCAATGGAATCCTAACAAAATTTGAAGGAAACTCTAAGTCCCATATGGTTCCCATGTGTTATGGGACACTTGGTGATCTGGCCAATGACTGTTTTCTGGCTTCATCTTCTATCATTCTCCCGATTACTTATGTGGCTCCTGCCATAGTGGCATGCTTTAATTGTCAGCTTATGGAAAGGCTTGAACTCATGGCTCTGAGATGAAGATCTGAGCTGAGATCGAGAGTCAGACACTCAACTGACTGAGCCACCCATGTGCCATCTGCCATAGTGGCATTCTTTTTTTAAAAAATTACTTTTATTAACAAATAATGTATTATTTCCCCCTTGGGTACAGGTTTGTGAATTGTCAGACTTACACATTTCACAGCACTCACTATATCATATACCCTCCTGAATGTCCATATCCCAACCACCTTCTCCATACCTCTCCTCCCCTCAACTCTCAGTCTGTTTTGTGAAATTAAGAATCTCTTATGGTTTGTCTCCCTCCCAATCCCATCTTGTTTCATTTTTTTCCTTCCCTACCCCCCAACCCCCCCGACTCTCAAATTCCTCATATCAGGGAGATCACATGATAATTATTTCGCTCAGCATAATACCTTCTAGTTCAATCCACGTCATTGCAAATGGCAAGATTTCATTTCTTTTGATGGTTGCATAGTATTACATTTTATATATATATATAAATATATATATATAATATATATTATATATATATTTATATATATATATATCTCTCACATCTTCTTCATCCATTCATCTGTTGATGGACATCTAGATTCTTTCCATAGCTTAGCTATTGTGGACATTGCTGCTATAAACATTCTGGTGCATGTGCCCCTCAGATCACTATATTTGTATCTTTAGGGTAAATACCCAGTAGTGCAATTGCTGGGTCATAGGGTAGCTCTATTTTCAACTTTCTGAGGAACCTCCATGCTGTTTTCCAGAGTGGTTGCACCAGCTTGCATTCCCATCAACAGTGTAGGAATGTTCCCCTTTCTCTGCATCCTCTCCAACATCTATTGTTTCCTGACTTGTTAATTTTAGCCATTCTGATTGGTGTGAGGTGGTATCCATTGTGGTTTTGATTTGTATTTCTCTGATGCCAAGTGATGTTGAGTACTTTTTCATGTGTTTGTTGGCCATCTGGATGTCTCCTTTGCAGAATATCTGTTCATGTCCTCTGCCCATTTCTTGATGAGATTATTTGTTCTTTGGGTGTTGAGTTTGATAGGTTCTTTATAGATTTTGGATACTAGCCCTTTATCTGATATGTCATTTGCAAATATCTTCTACCATGTTGTCGGTTGTCTTTAGGTTTTCTTAACCGTTTCCTTTTTGTCCAAAAGCTTTTGATATTTTATTTATTTATTTATTTATTTATTTATTTATTTATTTATTATTTTTTATTTTTTATAAACATATAATATATTTTTATCCCCTGGGGCACAGGTATGTGGATTACCAGGTTTACACACTTCACAGCACTCACCATAGCACATATCCTCCCCAATGTCCATAACCTCACTCCCCTTCCCCCAATCTCCCTCCCCCCAGCAACCCTCAGTTTGTTTTGTGAGATTAAGAGTCACTTATGGTTTGTCTCCCTCCCAATCCCATCTTGTTTTATTTATTCTTCTCCTACACCCTTAACCCCCCATGTTGCATCTCCATTTCCTCATATTAGGGAGATCATATGATAGTTGTCTTTCTCCGCTTGACTTATTTTGCTAAGCATGATACGCTCTAGTTCCATCCACGTTGTCGCAAATGGCAAGATTTCATTTCTTTTGATGGCTGCATAGTATTCCATTGTGTATATATACCACATCTTCTTGATCCATTCATCTGTTGATGGACATCTAGGTTCTTTCCATAGTTTGGCTATTGTGGACATTGCTTCTATAAACATTCTGGTGCATATGCCCCTTCAGATCACTATGTTTATATCTTTAGGGTAAATACCCAGTAGTGCAATTGCTGGGTCATAGGGTAGTTCTATTTTCAACATTTTGAGGAACCTCCATGCTGTTTTCCAGTGTGGTTGGACCAGCTTGCATTCCCACCAACAGGGTAGGAGGGTTCCCCTTTCTCCACATCCTTGCCAGCATCTGTCATTTCCTGACTTGTTGATTTTAGCCATTCTGACTGGTGTGAGGTGGTATCTCATTGTGGTTTTAATTTGTATTTCCCTGATGTTGTGTGATATGGAGCATTTTTTCATGTGTCTGTTAGCCATCTGGATGTCTTCTTTGCAAAATGTCTGTTTATGTCCTCTACCCTTTCTTGATTGGATTATTTGTTCTTTGGGTGTTGAGTTTGCTAAGTTCTTTATAGATTTTGGACACTAGCCCTTTATCTGATATGTCGTTTGCGAATATCTTCTCCTATTCTGTCAGTTGTCTTTTGGTTTTGTTAACTGTTTCCTTTGCTGTGCAAAAGTTTTTGATCTTGATGAAGTCCCAATTGTTCATTTTTGCCCTTGCTTCCCTTGCCTTTGGTGATGTTTCTAGGAAGAAGTTGCTGTGGCTGACATCAAAGACATCACTACCTGTGTTCTCCTCAAGGATTTTGATAGATTCTTGTTTCACATTGAGGTCTTTCATCCATTTTGAATCTATTTTTATGTGTGGTGTAAGGAAATGGTCCAATTTCATTCTTCTGCATATGGCTGTCCAATTTTCCCAACACCATTTGTTGGAGAGACTGTCTTTTTTCAATTGGACTTTCTTTCCTGTTTTGTTGAAGATTAGTTGACAATAGAGTTGAGGGTTCATTTCTGGGCTCCCTATTCTGTTCCACTGATCTTTGTGTTTGTTTTTGTGCCAGTGCCATATTGTCTTGATGATTGCAGCTTTGTAATAGAGCCTGGAGTCTGGAATTGTGATGCCACCAACTTTGGTTTTCTTTTTCAACATTGCTCTGGATAACCAGGGTCTTTTCTGGTTCCATATAAATTTTATGATTATTTGTTCCATTTCTTTGAAAAAACTTGGTTGTATTTTGATAGGGATTGCATTAAATGTGTAGATTGCTTTAGGTAGCACAGACATTTTCACAATATTTGTTCTTCCAATCCACGAGTATGGAACATTTTTCTATTTCTTTGTGCCTTACTCAATTTCTTTCATGAATACTTTATAGTTTTATGAGTACAGATTCTTTGCCTCTTTGGCTAGTTTTATTCCTAGATATGTTATGGTTTTGGGTGCTATTGTAAATGGGATAGACTCCTTAATCTCTCCTTCTTCTGTCTTGCTGTTGGTGTAGAGAAATGCTATTGATTTTATATCCTGACACTTAACTGAATTCCTGTATGAGTTCTAACCATTTTGGAGTGGAGTCTTTTGGGTTTTCCACATAAAGTATCATATCATCTGCAAAGCATGAGAATTTGACTTCTTTGCTGATTTGACTGCCTTTTAATTTTTTTTGTTGTCTGATTGCTGATGCTAAGACTTCTAATATTAGGTTGAATAACAGTGATGATAGTGGACATCCCTGCCATGTTCCTGACCTTAGGGGAAAATTATCAGTTTTTCTCCAGTAAGAATGATATTTGCAGTGCATTTTTCATAGATGGCTTTGGTGATATTGAGGTACATACCCCTAAAATTTGAAGAGTTTTGATCAAGAAAGGCTGCTATACTTTGTCAAATGCTTTTTTCTGCATCTTTTGAGAGTATCATATGGTTCTTGTTCTTTCTTTTATTAATGTATCATATCACATTGATTGACTTATGGATGTTGAACCAAGCTTGTAGCCCAGGAATAAATCCCACTTGGTCATGGTGAATAATCCTTTTAATGTACTGTTGAATCCCATTGGCTGGTATTTTGGTGAGAATTTTCACATGTGTTCATCAAGGATATAATTGGTCTGTAATTCTCTTTTTGGTGGGGTCTTTGTCTGGTTTTGGGATCAAGGTAATGTTGGCCTCAGAAAATAAATTTGGAAGTCTTACTTCCATTTCTGTTTTTTGGAACAGTTTGAGGAGAATAAGTATTAGTTCTTCTTTAACTGGTTGAATTCCCCTGAGAAGCGATCTGGCCCTGGGCTCTTGTTTGTTGAGAGATTTTTGATGAGTGCTTTAATCTCCTTACTTACTTTCCTTACTGTTGTTCATCTTTTCTATTCTTCATGGTTCAGTTTTGGTAGTTTATGTGTCTTTAGGAATGCATAGATTTCTCCCAGATTGTCAAATTTTCTGGTGTATATTTGCTCATAATATGTTCTTATAATTGTTTGTATTTCTTCGGTGTTTTTTGTGCATAGTGGCATTCTTATTCCTCATCACACCAAGTCATTCCCACTCCAGGGCCTTTACATTTGCTGTTCCCTCTGTCTGAAATATCCTCTTATTTTGTCTTCTAGTTTGTATTTCATATTTTACCTCCTTAGAGTTGTCTACCCCGAGCACCTTATCTAAAAAAGCCCAAACACACACCCGCACACATATGCATGCACACACTACATGTACACACTACAACCTAATTTAAATCTCTACTTTCTAATGCTGCTTTAATTTCTTCACAACACACAACATCATTCATGAGTGTATTAATTGCTTCAGGATCATTGTGAATCTCCCTTACTCCCCTATGAGGCAAATACTTCATCTCCCTTAATGCTGTATCTGCACTTGACTAGAATTATGTTTCTGCACATAGAGAATGCTCAGACATATATGGGAAATTAATGAATACAAGTATTAAATATATTCTGAGATGGAGATTTCTGTGAATGCAGAAGACCTCTTTTCCAGATATATGTTCTGGGGAAATTCCACTGCAACAAGAGCGTCCTCTAATTCTTCCCTCTTAAATTAGAGGCATCAAGAGGTTAATGTAGATAGAGAATGGAAGTTAGGGTTCCATCCACGAAGATTCAAAAATGAGTGAATCTCAGCCTCCCCCACCTTTTTTAAACAGAAGTTATATTTTAAATGGATATAGATTCTTCTTCCAAAAAGTCCAAGTCCTCTGGAGCCTTCTCAGGCCCATGACAGAGACCAGACCTATCAGTCTGCTAGAATTTGTCTGGTGCCTCTGGCCAGAGTATAGCTTATTTTTCCTCCAGATTTAAAGGATGCCCTAAATAGAAGTCTGCTTTGCCTACATCTTCCTGAACCCGCCTTATGACAACTGGTCATGCACAATGTTGCTAGAAAGATCATGTGATCACAGAAGGATGAGCCTCCTTCCTGCTGCTGTCAGGGGCTGAGACATCCTAGTGCAGTCAGCAAGGGAGCCACATTTATTGAGTGACTTCTGGGTGGAGCAAAGGGGAAGAATGTTGAATTCTGTGATTTTTCCCTGTGAAGATTCACCATGTTCACATGGAGACACTCCCATATCACAGCATCTACATTCTTGATGAGTTAGCCAAAGACCTATGCATGCCAAGGAAATACATGAAAAAGGGGACCAGAATAAAATTGTACTAGCCTGGGTTCTTCAGAGAAACAGAACCAGTGGTATTTATTTTAAGGACTTGGCTGGCACATGAAATTGTGGAAGCCAAGAAATCTTATCGTCTGATGTCTGCAAGCTGGAGAATCAGGAGATCCAGTGGTGTGGTTCCAGTCTGAGTGCAGAAGAAGACTGATGTCCCGGCTCAGAAACAGTCAAGAAGAGAGCAAATTTCTTCCCTAGCCCTCCTTTTATTCCATTTAGGCCTCCAGTGGGTTGGATGAGGTCCACCCACAGTAGGGAGGGCAATCAGCTTTACTCAGTCTACCAATTCCAATGTTAATCCCATCCAGAAATACCCACACAGACACACCCAGAAAAACATTTGACCAAGTTTCTGAGCACCCTGTGGCCCAGTGAAGTTGACACATGAAATTCACCATCACAAAAATTGAGGTGGAGACTTCTTTAGGAAAATTTTGAAAGGGGTTTTGAAAGAGGAGAGACTTTCCCAAAGACATGTGATGGGAGGATTCTCTCTGTTTTTAATGTTTTTTAATTGTTTCCTACTCCTGGTTGTGTGAATTCCTTTCATGGGAAACCTTCCCTAATCCTTACTATGGCTAATAGGCCCACTTCCTGCCCAGCACTTCTTTTGTAACTTATTTATAGCCTTTCTATATACTGCTAAGTGCACCATTTTGCTATTGCAACCTTATATGACTCCATGCACCATTTAAACTGTGAGGGTTTTGCAGTGTTTCTAGATATCACACAGTGTATGGCACCTAGCAAGTACTCAGTGTATGCCACAGAAGTGCTGGTCAACAAGTCAGTACCAGAGGTTACAGGTGTAGATGTGTAGCTAGGGTAGAAATAAGGAATGATGTCCTAGCCACTCTATCTGCTTTATGTGCCTCAGGATATGTGTCTGGGTTTGAATCAGGGCTTGGGCCTTTATCAGTGGGTTAGACGAATTACTTAACTCTCTGCGCTTCACTTTCCTCACCTGCAAAATAGAAAAGAATCATGGTATCTGCCTTTATAGGGCTGTGCGACTTCATACATGAATGAGTTAATAATATGTGAGAAGTAGTGTGTGGCTGGAAGATAGCACAAATTTAATTGATTTCAGCCACCATGGTTATTCTTATTATTGTCACTTTTATTCTATTCATCGAACTTGACAAAAAAAAAATCATTGACTTATTTTTCTGTTCTTTAATCACAGTCTACATTCGGAGAGCAGAGTCTTACTTAATATGCTATTCCCAAAGCCTTGCAATGTACCAACACATAGCAGGTACTTTCCTCTTGACTGTTGAATGAATGAATTAGGTCAATGTGAACATGAAGGAAGTACCGGGGAAGAGGGCAGAGGATTCTCCTGGTCTGTTTATGCTGCAAATGTGTGTTTTGCTGGAAAGCATGGGCTGGAGGAAGCAAAGCCATGCCTAGAGTGGGTTATAATATGCTCTGCAAGATAAATTGAGAGCATGGACCACATTTTGGAGAGAACTTTTGGTGGCAGCCCTGTGGGCTTTCCTTATTCCCTGTCTCTTGGCCTGCAATTTGAAGTTTAACCGACCTTCACGCACAAAATCCTAGTAATGAATTCAACTCATCTTCGAACAGAAGGTGATAAAAGTAATACTGCGCATCGGGAAAGTAGGGGAATTAATGAAGTAATTAACCTTAGTCAGCATGTTATGTGACCCTGGCCCAGGGAACAGATAACAAAATAGGGAAAAATGCCTGAGCCGAAAGACGGTTTATGATCAGTGGGAAAAGGGAAGGATATTTGAAAGCCATAGTGAAAGGGCACCAGCAGAAAAATTTTATGGGGCTAGGGCTCAGGGATTGCCCCCACTGAAAGGTTGTGGGTTGAAATTTAGGCCAATGGTGTATGGGGCATTGCAAGGGTGATTTTGATGGAGGAAAAGTAGCACTTTTTTTTTTTCTTTTCTTCTTTCTTTCTCCTTTACTCTCTCTCTCTCTGGTTTCTCATCTGTTCCTGCCTCAGCATTTTCTTTAGTTTCCACTATTGGATGCTTCTTGGAGTCATCCCCTCCTCTGTGATTGCCCATCTCGGGCCCCCATACTTTAAGAGAAACAGCCTGGAGTTGATGCAATTCAGGAAAGCTCTAGAGATCCAGGGTCCTATAGAACCCTTCCTTACCCTCATGCCTCCATCAGCAGCTATGAAGGCTGTAGCCGAGGTCTCTGTGTGCTCCTGGTTGGACCTCCGCCTTCCATCCATGCTCATGCCTCCATCAGCAGCTATGAAGGCTGTAGCTGAGGTCTCTGTGTGCTCCTGGTTGGACCCCCACCTTCCATCCATGCTCATGCCTCCATCAGCAGCTATGAAGGCTGTAGCCGAGGTCTCTGTGTGCTCCTGGTTGGACCCCCGCCTTCCATCCATGCTCATGCCTCCATCAGCAGCTATGAAGGCTGTAGCCGAGGTCTCTGTGTGCTCCTGGTTGGACCCCCGCCTTCCATCCATGCTCATGCCTCCATCAGCAGCTATGAAGGCTGTAGCCGAGGTCTCTGTGTGCTCCTGGTTGGACCCCCGCCTTCCATCCATGCTCATGCCTCCATCAGCAGTTATGAAGGCTGTAGCCGAGGTCTCTGTGTGCTCCTGGTTGGACCCCCGCCTTCCATCCATGCTCATGCCTCCATCAGCAGCTATGAAGGCTGTAGCCGAGGTCTCTGTGTGCTCCTGGTTGGACCCCCGCCTTCCATCCATGCTCAGTACTCTTTGCCTCACCTCCCTTATCTTCCTTGGAAGCATCAGCTCTCGCCTGGAGTTCAAAGCACAGAGGCAGAACAAGCTGACCTGGAGGTGCTTTACTTTCTAACCCACCCTCCACTATTAGATGGATTAGAACAAGCAGAATCCAATGGACATTTTCCCCTCCTTCCTATGAATATAGAACCATCTATGCTGAGTATCTGTGATCCATATGACTTGGTTTGCACTGTGCAAAACATTGGGTAAATGAGTAAGTTCCTTGCCCTCATGTGGCCTGTAATGTGGTCAAGGTGGAGAGCTATGGAAACAAATGAAGCCAATACAGTGACTGTTGCTGAGATAAAACTCTCAGGATGGACTAGAGGCACAAAGGGGAGGCAGGGATACGTGTGGCCAGGGATTAGAAAGTCAAGAGAAGGTTCACAGTTGAGGCGTCATCATGAAAGATGGGAGATGTTTTCTGGGAGATAAGGGAGCACAGGCATTCGGGGCAGCCACAGGTGTTCAGCCAGACAGCTGCAGGGGTTCAGCCGGGCAGTCGCAGGTGTTCAGCCGGGCAGCCACAGGTGTTCAGCCGGCAGCTGCAGGTGTTCAGGCGGGCAGCTGCAGGTGTTCAGCCATGTGACCGGGACACTGTAGATAGTGCAAGTGCTGCAATCTGTCAGAGAGCGGGGCTGGAGGAATGGGGATGGGCTGGATGGTCAGAGCTTTTCGTGTTGGCTAAGAAGTCTGGACTGACCTCTGGCAACAGGGAAATCCTGAAGGGTATTCAGCAGTGTCATAACGTGCCTACTCATTCTTTAGTCAGTTTCATAAGATGCATGTGTTTTGAGTGTGTCACATGCCAGGCACTTTTCCAGGCATTTGCGGCACATCAATAAACTGCGTGGTCCAAGATTTGCAGGAACTGGAGGAAATGATGCAGATTGGAGGGGGGAGTTGGGGTAGATGGGGAGAATGTGTCAAGGGGAGAAGGAACTCTAGTTCACTGGCCCCACTCAAGTTGGGAGCAGGCCAGGCATGTGTGAAGAATCTGGGAGGCCCGAGGGGCTGGAGTTAAGTAAACTAGGAGTAGAATAGGTGGAGAGAAGGTCATGGGCTCTGCAGGACCTTTCGACCACTCTAAGGACTTAGGTTTATGTTGTCGTGAGATGAGTAGCCATTAGGGAGAGAATGAGACAGAGGGTTGGAGGAGAGAGAGAGCGGGAAGGAGAGTGGGCTCACACAAGCATGAGCAAGAGCGAGCAGAAGGTGGCAACTTAACATTCAAAGGGATCATTCAGCTCCTGAGCTAAGCACAGACTGTGGTGTAGGGTCCATAGAGAAGCAGGTAGAACAGTAAAGAGGTTGTTGGAACAATCTAGACAAGCAATGGCAGTGGGTTGGACCAGAAGGGTAACAGTGAAAGAGATGACAAGTGCTGGATTCTGGATAGATCCAGATTTTTATCATAGAATTATCAGTTTCATAGTGTAGAGGATAAAATTTTACATGGGCTTAACATGTTTTGAATGCTTCTTATGTGCCAGATACCAGTCTGAACACTTCCCATGTCTTGACTCATTTATTTTCCACAGCCCCCCAATGGAAGAGGAGTCATTACTATTCTCCAGTTTCCATATGAGGGAACCAGTCGAGAAATAATAGTGGGGTTGAGAAAATCAGATTATTCCAGGCACAAGAAGATAAGGGTCAGAGTTAATGCTATAGAGTTGGAAATGAAGCAGGAAATCAGGCTGTGAAGTGGTGGGGGAGAGAAGATACTATTTTCCATCTTTTTATTTTATTTCTTTCTTCCTGAGCAGGACATCACGTAAGTGACCATTAAGATGGTACAGACAGCTTGAATCTCTTCCCTGGACAAAAGACTTTTGGAAACATTTTCTCTGTAAAGCCGTGAGAGACGCGTATTGTTTGCAGAACTATCACACTGATTCATGGGGAAAGTATTTTCGATGATAATAAAGCAGACAGTGGAAAGTAACTGCAGTGTAAATATATCTTTACACCGGGAGAGATGATAGAAATGTAAAAATTGAGAAGATTGAGGGAAGGTTTTTGTAGTGTTGTAATTTCTTTCCCATGATGTTTTCTGCTAAGTGAATTTCTAAAGAAGGGGTCTAATTTCTTTCTTGTGCCTGCGATGATAGGCAATGACAATTTGCAAGCCTGGATTGACTCAAAATGGGTCTTATTAATGAAGCTGTCAGCATGAAGATGGCAGAAGGAGATAGCGTGCCAGATTATGTGTTGGATTCAGTAGAAAAAGACCTTGATTCTAGCTCTAATGCTGAGGTTTGCTTTATAAAACTTCCTTATGCCTTATTTATAAAACAAAGACCACAAGGGACAACAGTAGGAATGGATGCTTCCAAGGCTTTTTTAGGGTGAAAAAGATGCTAAATAAATGAAAGGTACATAATGAAAAACAAAAATCTCCTACTAGGAACTTTTTGAAGGGAGAGAGTTAAAGTTATTTACTCACTCGAGGGGATTTTTCTGCTGCATTTACCATCTTGACAGTTTGCCCAAAGAAAGGGATATGGCAGTTAGAAGTTATTAAGATTTACAAACGTCATTTGTCATCACAGCTGGAGACTCAGTAACAGCTCTTCAGTCTAGACTGCATTCAAGGCTTGCCCTTCGTCTTCTCCGGGCATTGGCTATAGTAACAAAGCCTCCTTCCTTTAGATTTCTTTGCTCATGGGAATGTGGACTGTGTTTTAGTGCAATCCATGTTCCTACTGCTGCATTAAATCTCCATACTTAAAAATATACTCCAGACAGCTTAAAGATGGTGATTTGGGCTGTGTCGAAATGTAAGCTATGTAACTCACATTGAAAGGCTTGGGTAATTGACATTACCTTGCACTTGTGGATAGGCTAAGAAAGCAGAAATTGTTTGGTTGTTATCACTGCTGAGACCAAATAGACCATGATTTGTAAGAAATACATCTCAGTATTTATTTTGGTATTTCTATGGGAGCAAGTGAGCATATAAATATTACGGGTCATAAACCAAAAGTACTCATTTTAAATTAAATCACAATTTGAAGATAGTCTAGAATATGAGGATGTCTTAGCCATTTATATGCTAATTCGCCTTTTAAATTATTTTTTTAAATGTCTAGTTTCATGGAAGATATAAGCAGAAATGGTTTCTTACTGACCATCTGGTCATTTTAAGCCGTGTTTAAAATGACATGTTGTATTTGCGTTTTATGGCTAAAAAAGACTGTTTAAGGTCATCTCGTCTTGGAATCTCAGCACCTCCAGGTTAGAAGTGAGATGAGATTATTTGAATTTCCTTTTCAATGCACAGTATGAGCATTTCCAGTGCTAAGAAACTCATTATTTCCCAGAGGAATCTATTCTCTCATTAGGACTTTCAACAGATCTTCTTTCCATCGAATCCAAATTCATCTGACTGTAACCCTTGGGTCCTTGTTGCAGCCACCGGGACTGAGCAGTAAGAATATAATTTATTTTCTATGTGACAACTCTTCAAATATCTATCATGCAAGCTACCTTCCCCATCTCCCTCCTTGCCTCTGTCCTCCCTGCTTAAGGCTAAACAACCGGAAAAATCTATTATTTATGTAACAGGGGCAAGAACCCTCATGAGTCTGGTTATGTTTAGCAACTTATCATCAAGGTGATATATATTCTTCCCTTTTGGGATCACTAAAATATGTTTCCTTATCTTTGGCCTCATGGAACTGATTTCACATAGATGGCTAATAGCTTGTCCTCTCTTCTCCCTGACTCCTGTGTCTTGGGATATAATTCTTATGAATCAAAACTCTTGAATTCATCAAAGGGTTGGGAAACTCTTTTAAAATCTCTATATTGGCTATAGTGTTTGTTTCTTTGTATTTTATTTTCTCGTGGTAAGAACACAACATGAGATTTACCGTCTTAACAAAATTTCAAGCGTACAGTTTGTTATCATTGGCTGTAGGTACAATGTAGTACAACTGGTGTCTAGAGCTTATTTATCACGATAACTGAAGCTTTATGCCAGTTGATTAGTAACTCCTCATTTTCCCCTCAGCATGGGCCCTGGAAATCACCACTCCCCCCAACTCAGTTCTGTGAACTTGACCATTTTAGATACTTCCCATAAATGGAATCGTGCAGTATTTGTCTTTCTATGACTGGTTTAGTTCCCTTAGCATTATGTCCTCAAGGTGTATACATGTTGTTACCTAGTACAGAAACTCACACCTGTCAGGATGGGTAGTACCTGAAAAACAAAAGACAATTATTGTTACTGAGGATGTGGAAACATTGAAACCCTTGCACACAGTTGATGGAATGGAAAATGTAGCAAGTATGGAAAATGATATGGGAGTTCCTCAGAAAACTAAAAATAAAACTACTATATGATCCTGCAATCCCACTTCTGAGTATTGGTCCAAAAAAATTGAAATCAGGACCTCAAAGAGATGTAGCGCTCATATCTATTTTCACTGAGTTTCTATTCACAGTAGCCAGGATGTGGAAAGAACCTAGATGTCCATCAACTGAATAATGGGCAAAGAAAATGTGGTATATACACATATTTTTAAAAAGAAGGAAATTCTGCACTCATCTCAGATTTTGATACTTCAAATACCCTCTCTGCCTCTTATGTTCTCCAGAAAAATTCAATCACAAAGAAAATACAAACTTTTAGAAGTGCGCATGTGTTTATGGTGAGCATAGCATAACATGTAGATGTGCCGAATCACTACTTTGTACACCTGAACTAATGTAGCATTGATACACAATTCTTAAAAAGCTTTAAAAAATGTGTGTGTGTGTGTGTGTGTGTGTGTGTGTGTGTGTGTGGTGCACCATTGGCACAGAGCAACTGGTCATGTTCCCATTTGTTATTTTCATTATTAACATAATTAGGGGAAGTTTTCTGTGGTTGGTCCCAAGTCTTTTGTCTTTTTTTTTTTTTTAATATTTTAAAAATTTATTTGACAGAGAGCGAGAGAGCACAAGCAGGCAGACAGAGGGAGAGGGAGCAGCAGACACCCTGCTGAGCAGGGATCCCGATGTGGGACTCGATCCCAAGACCCTGGGATGCTTAACCAACTGAGCAACCCAGGTGCCCCCTAAGTCATTTTCATATATTTCAGCCTTTCAGATTCTGTTGTCACAGATCTTAACCGGACTTGGCTATGTGACTTCCCTTCCAGTTTTTACAGACTTCTTAACTGAAATTGTTAATAATTACATAATTGGTGTCATGTTTTTTTGAGACCTTTTAACTCTTTTAAAGCATTCCCTCTTTTAACTTCTCAAGCCTTATAAATATGGCTGTTTGTCCGTGATATGCCTTTGAAAGCCTGTCTTCTTTCAATTGGGGCTACATAGATGATACTAGTCTTTCTCCATGTGGCCATAGCTAATGTTAGGGTTGCATCGCTGTTTTTCTCCTATGTTTTATTTTGTTTTAACTTTACAACCAATTTCACCTTGTGAGTTAGAATTACATACAAAGCAGCAATCCCCCCGTCTCTTCCTCTATATTTTGAAAAGATACAATTTTTTCGGGAAGTCAAGTGAAGAACTCATTAGATACGCTCTTGTTTCCACATGAGACCTCCGGCAGGTGGCTGGAGGACCGACTTCACCCATCACTACTCTCTGAGCTGTTAAGGTCCTAGTCCGTGATTTACTCTTCTGGGTCATTGGAGCTGATGAGTGTGCTCAGGGTTGAAAGTCTGAACATTTCCTAACATAGTTCCGCCACACATCAGCTAGGTGACTTGAGGCAACTTACTTCTGTGTTTTCATTTCCTTATCAGAAATGAGAATGAAAATGAGAAATGAGAATGAAAATCATGCATCACAGTATATTTGGTGAACATGTAGAAAGTGAGTGCCCCTAAAATGTTTAGAATAGTGCCTGGGGCACAGTCCGCATTGCTGAGTGTTCACGGTTACTATTCTTCCAGCCGAGGGATAAGGCACTCCTGTACTTTTAACTGAAAAACAATTTTTTTTTCTCCCCTACCTGTGAAGGGGACCTATGGAATAACCAGGGAGGACAGGAAACTTTGTCTTGTCCAGAATGAGTGTGCCCATAGCTGGGCGAAATAGACGCTCCGTGCGGCAGAACACCCTCATGTCGCATGTGTCTATCTGGGTAACCCCAGCACTTCCTCACAGCACGCCGGGTACCAGGTCAGCTTTCAGTCTCTATTTGACGAACTGGAACATAGGGATGAGAGGAGTGAAAAGTTATTTGGAGACAATTTTGCCATCATATGGATTAGGAAAATTTTCTCTATCTATCCAATTGTTTGCAAGATATTCTCACAGTAACGTTGACCTGTATTCCTCTATCTCCCCTTTCCTTACTGTTAATGCTTTCCACCATGTTTCAGAAGCTCAGCTTTTAGGACCTGAGATTCCCACAGAGGCATAAATCTTGATCTCTTCTTCTAAAAAAAACTACTTCCTTTTAATATCCCATACGAGTGATTGCTGTAATTGTACCAAATCTTGGGGTAACGTGGAAGCAATCTGGAGTATCATCATCTTAGTAAATATTAAGTATTTAACTATGTGACAGCCACCATGCCGAATGCCTTATATGAAATCTCCCATCTAAGCCTCATAGGAACCTTATAAATAGGTTCTGCTATAATTTTCAACTTAAAGATGGAAAACTTTGGGTTTGGAAAAGTTAAATTATTAGCCCAAAGTCACATGGTTGATAAGGCATTGTGCTAAGATTTGAACTAAAGTTGTATCCTTTCTTAAGATTTAAATGTCAAGACTGCAGTATTCCTCACTTTAACTGTTTAATCAATTTTTTTTACTAATAACATTAGCACATATAACACATTGTGGTCTAAAAACTCTTCTAAATTATTTTCCTCATGGAACTTATAGTGGTGGATTAAGTGTTGGTCACTTACATTCATCTCTAGGGGCTGCTCTGTACTCCATCTGTACTATATTCTAAAGAAGGAATGTTGAGGTGAGTCAAAGATATGGGGTCCCCCCAACCTTCACAAGTGAACAATCACGCTAAGAGATGAAGATTTGAGACAGAGGAACAAGGGGTCAGTGGTGTTATTTCCATCGTGGTACTATGTACTAGTTTGGAGAAGACTTGGACTTATCATAAGACCAAGATAAGGTACAGAGTAAAGGAGGTGGACAGGTAAGGCCAACTTTGTCCTATATCTGGGGGAAATGGCTTTCTTTCTAGGGGGAAATGGCTTGGTCTCCTTACTTCCTCTTAAAAACTTTCTGATAAAATTCAAAGGACAGTATCAGGATGTGACCTAGAAAAAAGGTACAAAAGAGAAAATTACGTCTATCATTCTTTAGTTTCACTATGCTCGGTTCTCAGTAAGTTCCCCAGGACAATCTGCTAACAGAGTAACGAAATGATGAATCAATTATGGTACCATTTCAGTTGACCAGGAATTTGCTGACATTTGATATATTTTCCTTTGTTTCCACATTAAAATTTTTTTTTTTAAATTATTTTTTTTTTATTTCCAGCATAACTGGGGACTTAGGATGGTCCACATTAAAATTTTTATAGTACTTGTCTTTTTCTTGAGCACTAATCTAGAAGTTGGAAGGCGTAATACATTTTCTAGACTTTTTTTTTTTTTTTTTTTACAGGTTTTTCAGAAACTTTGCTTCCCCACAAAGGAAGAATTAGTCATTGAGATTATTCCTGGAAGGTCCTCTGAATTTTAGTTATCTGGATTTGGAAAATCTCAAATACAGATTCATCAAGCTTTATAGAGTCCTATGTTTTTTTGCTGTAGTCTATAAAGTTGGTCTAAGATTACTAAGAAGGTTAAATACTTTTCCACTGGGGCTGTAGTGGTAGGATGTTCTACCTTCATTGCAGACCTCCCACACCCAGGCTCATGAAGGAAAGCTGATCAAGGGCCTACAACATTCCATTGTTGGGATGTAGGGCACTATCCATAGAATGCAAGTATGTAATTACCCGTACTATGTCCCCTATGACTTTATTTTACCTCCACAGCTGCAAACGAAAAGGGAGGCCTGATATTATGTTTTAAAAAGTCTGGAGTTCTAAACCATAGCCCCTGAGAGGCCTATTTATGTCACAAGCCATCTCCATGTCCATAAGCAAGTCATTTAACTTACTTTAGACTTAGTGGTTGTTTGTGTGTGTGTGTGTGTGTGTGTGTGTGTGTGTATTTTTTTTTTTTTTAAATCTTTAAGGTGGGAGAAGAAACACCTTGTAGGGTTACGATGAAAATTAAATGAGAAAATACAGCAATAGATTCTTTGCCTATTATCCACACAGAGAAGGCTTTATAACATCAGTCGCAGATACTCACACCGTTACAAGGCTCATCTTAATCAGGTTTTACCTGAGTGAATAGCGGGCAGAGGAGAAAGGCCTGTTCTCCCCAGGTTCATCTCTACCCCAGCTAGAATGTGGGTTTGCATTTTCAGTGAAATTCTGTAGATCTTTCTGCTAATGGAGGACTGGAAGAAACTGTACCCTGCAGGCCAAAGAGGACCATAAGCAAAATGAAGAAGAGTCAGTAAAGATTGTCTCGGCCCTCCCTCCCTTGAGCTTTTACTGGGATCTTTCTCCCTTCTCGCATTCCTTTGTCACAGCCAGCTGACCTAATGTTTGAGACTAACATCCCAACCAGTACTCTTTAGTGATGCTTTATGTAGCAATCAGGAATTACTTGTCCCATCTCACCTTTTGTACGAAATTAGTGCTCAGTTGGGGAGCCCTGAAATCACAAATCTGAGTCACTAGAGTATCTCTTGGAGGAGTGCTGCCCAGACGAGAGGGTACTGAGGAGTTCATGATTTTGAGTCCGGGGTGCCTGGGTGGCACCCTCCGTCCAACTCTTGGTTTCCTGTGATCTCAGCGTACAGAGATCAAGACCCGCATCAGGCTCTATGCTCAGCGGAGAGTCTGCTTCAGATTCTCTCTCTCCCTCTGCTCTCTCTCTCTCAAGTACATAAATAAATCTTTAAGTAAAATAAAATAAAATAAAATAAAATAAAATAAAATAAAATAAAATCTTCCTTAAAAATAATTTTGAGTCCAAAATGCCATGTTTTATCTAAAATATATTGTTATTGATAAGATGCACCATTATTTTAGGACAATTAAGGAGAATTCGTTTAACTAAAAAAAATTAAACTATGACCAATGCTTTCTTATTACTTAGAATTTTAATTTTACCCTAGTTTAAAGAGATATATTAGTTTTATTTAGACATGGATTCTTAGTATACGTGTTATATATATACATAATTGTTACTATATATATATTAGATTATGTATACATAAAAAGGAACAAGTAATAAGTGAAATAAATTGGTTAATATATTTCTGAGACTTTTTTTGAAGATTATGTTTATTTATTTGACAGAGATCACAAGTAGGCAGAGAGGCAGGCTGAGAGAGAAGAGAGAGGAGGAATCAGGCTGCCTGATGAGCAGAGAGCCTGATGCGGGACTCCATCTCAGAATCCTGAGATCATGACCCGAGCTGAAGGCAGAGGCTTTAACCCACTGAGCCACCCAAGTGCCCCCTGAGACTTTCTCAATTCCAAGTCCTACTGTTCCTAATCACTCTCAACTTTGAAATCATTGATATTTTTGTCTTTCCACACATTATTTTCCTTTCTGCCTTTAAAAGGGTTGGTGATGTCGTATTACTTAAAAGGATGTTTCCCTTGGTCTACAGGATTTTCTCCCAAGACTTTGAGACTATGCACAAGCCATAGCAACTTCCCCATAGCTGTGGCCTGACAACAGCACAGATCCAGGCGGAGGTCAATGATGGGAAGACATTAAAAAACTATGCAGCTTAGGACTGATAAAGTCTAAATTCATTATGATTTTTAGGGGTAAATGTTTCCATTTTAAATATGCATTTTTTCAGTGCATGAAGTTAAATGAGAAATGTTCACAGTATTTCATGCTTGTGTCTAACTTTATATTGTCAAAGCAGGGATGTCTGGGTGGTTCAATGGGTTAAAGTCTCTGCCTTCGGCTCAGGTCCTGATCCCAGGGTTCTGTGATCAGGGATCCTACTTCCCCCTCTCTCTACATGCCTCTCTGCCAACTTGTGATCTCTGTCTACCAAATAAATAAATAATATCTTAAAAAATATATATATATATATATATATTGTCAAAGCATTTCCATACATGTCATCTGATTAAGATTTCAGCCTAGAACCAAGGTTAGCAAGAGTATCATTTTCTCTGATGGTAAATAATGTCTTACAAAACAACAAATTAATGTGATATGGATTCACACATGTATTCTTTCATTAGAAGAGACAATAAAGGGCGCCTGGGTGGCTCAGTGGGTTAAGCCACTGCCTTCAGCTCAGGTCATGATCCCAGGGTCCTGGGATCGAGTCTCGCATCAGGCTCTCTGCTCAGCAGGGAGCCTGCTTCCTCCTCTCTCTCTCTCTCTGCCTAACTATCTGCCTACTTGTGATCTCTGTCAAATTAAATAAATAAAATCTTAAAAAAAAAAGAAGAGACAATAAAAAATTTCAATATACCAGGAGCAGAAGACAAAAATGACAGAATATTCTGCAGGCATGAAATATTTCCTGCTAAGTCACTTGTGAGTATTTTATGTGAGTTTTAACAGTTTATTCTTTTAAAGACTTTTTTATTTATTTGGGAAAGAGAGAGAGGGACACCATGGGTGGGGGAAAGGGTAGAGGGAGAGAGAGAAGCTGGCCCCCCACTGAGCACGGAGCTAGACATAACATGAGTCTCCATCCTGGGACTATGAGAAATATAAAAGCAATTCAAAGCCATCATTAAAAGAGCACACACAGTTATCTCTGAAAAAACTTAAACTCCAAGGATTAGGAGGTTAGGACATAACTGAGTTGTTTGTAGGAATCAGAAGAGCCACTAAATTATATTGAGGTTAATAACAAATATCCTGATGTTTCACCTTAAAATGAAGGAAAAGTGAGAAACGTTCATGATATAAGGATAAATATCTGTACTAAACCACCCCTTGAAAATACCATTCTGCTTCCATGAAAGATCTTTTTAAAGAATTATTTCAGACGTAAGTCCCCTCTCCTTCCCAGTTTCGCTGCTTCTGACTCCTTACTCTCTCCTGTTACTTTCCTAAGGGGTTGGGGGGAGGAGAGGGAATGAGCATCTAAAGCCTGGAAGATACGTTTTCTACTGACTTATTTATTTATTTATTTATTTATTTTATTTTTTATTTTTTATAAACATATATTTTTATCCCCAGGGGTACAGGTCTGTGAATCACCAGGTTTACACACTTCACAGCACTCACCAAAGCACATACCCTCCCCAATGTCCATAATCCCACCCACTTCTCCCAATCCCCCTCCCCCCAGCAACCCTCAGTTTGTTTTGTGAGATTAAGAGTCACTTATGGTTTGTCTCCCTCCCAATCAATCTCCAAACAAACAAAAGCCCAGGGCCAGATGGCTTCCCCGGGGGAATTCTACCAAACATTTAAAGAAGAACTAATTCCTATTCTCCTGAAACTGTTCCAAAAAATAGAAATGGAAGGAAAACTTCCAAACTCATTTTATGAGGCCAGCATCACCTTGATCCCAAAACCAGACAAGGATCCCATCAAAAAAGAGAGCTATAGACAAATATCCTTGATGAACACAGATGCGAAAATACTCAACAAAATACTAGCCAATAGGATTCAACAGTACATTAAAAGGATTATTCACCACGACCAAGTGGGATTTATTCCAGGGCTGCAAGGTTGGTTCAACATCCGCAAATCAGTCAATGTGATACAACACATCAATAAAAAAAAGAACAAGAACCATATGATACTCTCAATAGATGCTGAAAAAGCATTTGACAAAGTACAGCATCCCTTCCTGATCAAAACTCTTCAAAGTGTAGGGATAGAGGGCACATACCTCAATATCATCAAAGCCATCTATGAAAAACCCACCGCAAATATCATTCTCAATGGAGAAAAACTGAAAGCTTTTCCGCTAAGGTCAGGAACACGGCAGGGACGTCCATTATCACCACTGCTATCTACTGACTTTTTTATAAGCTCATTGAAGATTAATTTGTTCGACTTAAAAGATTAATTTATTTTTCTGGACTTTGGAAAACTAGTGAGTTCATTTATGTAAACCTTCAAAACAGTACTTTCTGTTTACTGGTTAATAAATATCACACCCTGGGTTATAGGTCATCTTGGTCTCTCCGTAGAGTTGAAACAGAGAGGAGGGATGAAAAGGAGGGAGAAGCAGGTCAGAAGAGTCTAAGGGAGTACGGAGAGGCAGAGAGTGCCCAGATCCCCTCAACTTTAGGTTCAGTGTTTCTCTCCCAGCAGGGCTTTTCTGGGTGCTGTGTCCTTCCGTCCACTACAACTCTTAGTGCGAGAGTGATAGTGAAGGAAACCAGTTCCTACTTTCTATGTACCTATAAATGGGTTTTAATAGTAATATGACAGCTATTTGCACTGAATAATTTCTAATATGTGAGATTTTTGCCTTAGAGAGATATATCTTTGCGAACCATAAACACTGCAAATCAGTACCATCGCATTTTATCGATGAGGACACTGGGCTCAGACAGATGAGTCATTTGTGACCCACGCGTCTGGTGACCCAGCCCCAATCTGAACAGAATGAACAGACACCTAAGCCAGTTGTACATAATATTCCACCTCTGTTGTCTTACCCGGAGGAGTGGCTGGGACCATGGAGGAAGGGGTGAAGCCATGATGGCAGGTTTATGGGGTTGGGATATCCAGGCCCTTGCCATATTAGAGCATTAAAATTATGCCACTTAGGTGTTTGCCTACTTAGCCTTACACCAAGCCAACACAAAAGCCCAGATTTAAAAAAAAAAATCAGAAATTATCTTTTTGGCGTAGATGTGAATATGGGTAAAGGAAACAATCACTATGATGAACTAAAACTAGGTATAATATCGTAGAAAAGATTATAGCTTAGATCATTGGATTTGTATTCAGCTGCCACTGAAAAAATATGGCAAGTCAAACAGATTGAGGCATATATATTAAACACAAAAAGGATCCTTCGGAAAGGTGGGTGGGGGTGGATGAAATAAGTGATAGGGTTTGAGGGTACGCTCGTCACGATGGGCCCAGGGTGGTGTATGGAAGTGTCTCATCACTCTGCCGTACGCCTGAGACTAATAGAAGCCTGTCTGTTCTCGACACTGCAATAAAAATAACAAACTTAACTTAAAAAAGGATCCCTGAGAGACTGAAGAAGAAGGTATAATAAAACAGGCAAGGGGGGCGGGGAACCAAAACCAAAAACAATAATCCCCTCCTCCCAGAAAAACTAGTGTAAAATGAAATCACCCGAATACAGCTTTCAGGAAGTGATTTTTCACTGGTTTTCCTTAGAGATGAGCTCAGGGACTTCAAGTGGAATATTTGAAAGCTCTCTACATACATCGTGCTTTTAATTTTTAATAATCTACAATGCAAAATATTATCATTATTCCAAAATATTATTTTTAAAACTTTAAAAAAAAGATTTTATTTATTTATCAAACAGGGATCACAAGTAGGCAGAGAGGCAGGCAGAGAGAGAGGAGGAAGCAGGCTCTCCACGGAACAGAGAACCTGATGCGGGGCTTGATCCCAGGACCTGGAGACCATGACCTGAGCCGAAGGGAGAGGCTTTAACCCACTGAGCCACTCCAGTGCCCCAAAATATTATGTTTTAAAGAGCTTTTCACCCTTCCTGTCTCTTTTCATTCACTCACTCTTAGGGAATTAGAGAATGTTAATGACCACTAGGAAGTCTTCCTGCGCTACTGAGTGCCTTAAAGCAACAGGTTGGAGAATGCAAGCTGACCTAGAATGAATACATTCTGAAATTTTCTTTTCTGCCACATGCGTGTCTGCTTATGTGTTGTGTCCCAGAAATAACCACAAGCTTATATTGTCCTGTCCAGAGGCGGGGAGGTGTGTTCCAGCTGGAGGCCGCTTTCTGTGGGAGGAGATGCATGTTGCAAAGACCTTCCAAAGGAATCCACTCAAGCTTCATACCAGATTAGGGAGGGCTGGTTTTACCTGCCTAAAGCTGGCACACGGAACACGCCCTCAAGAAATCCCTTGTCTGGGGAGAGTGGGGATGCCAGTCCTCCCTCGTGACTTTGGTGCAGTTTTGACCCACTCTTTCCTTAGTAACAGCTCAGCTTAAAATCTAAAGCCTTGAGACACACCCCAGTTCCCTGAATGAGGCCACAGAAAGGTCAGATTCTCCCAAAGTTTGTAATTGGATCAAATATTTACCTTCCTCCATGAGTGAATGAATTGAGAGAGAGCGAGGGAGATGAGGAAGAGGAGGAGGAAGAAGAAAGGGAAAAAGGGAGAAGGGGTAGGAAGAAAGGAAGGAAGGATAAAGGAAGTGGCTTGACCTTGAGATTCCAGTGCCAGGAAATTGGGAAGCCATATTCTCCAGAATACATATTTTATTTCTGGCATTAAATAAAGCCCTTAGGAAAGGCTATTAATTTAATCTCTATATTAAATTACACTGGTTCATACTCTAGTGGCCTGAAAAAGTTAATTTACCATTTGAATTGCATGAACGATGAACACTTACATCACATCCGGGCACTTTACGATACCCAACAAACATTTAGACTTATTTATTTATTTATTGTCTAAGTGTGCTTTATTTTCTGTTAGTTCTATGGAAAAAGAAGACAGTGATGTTCTGCTGCGGAGAGCAGGACAGCTCCTTGACAGGGTACCATCTCAGAGAGAAAGACGCTTTAGCATGGGGCACTGGAGGGAGGAGAGAGTAGCAGAAAAGAAAAGGGAGAGGAGGGAGATGATGTCCAACCCCTTGCCTTCTCTGCCCCTGCCCTTTTTATTTGGAATGTAGTAACCTTCTATCCCACAACCTTAGATTTCTCTGAACCCCGTGCCTACCATATCAATGTTTTATGAGCTGTCATGTGAGGGCTAGAACGGGATTTGGGAAATTAACAGCTGATTTTTATTCTCCTGGATGTATCAGTTGCCTGGGGCACTAAAATAATATGAATTGGTTTTGAAATGAAATGTCACTTGTGGAAGAAAAGTGCATCATAATTTGCTTAATTTAAACAATGGGGAGGAAGGGACAGACATTTGAACTGCATTTCATATGTTAATGAATGTTTATTGGACTTTTGGATACTATATAAACACAAGTCTGGACTGGGCGGGGGGCGTGATCACACAGTGATCTTGCAAGAGGAATATGGACCAGCATGAAAACAGGTGGTCCATATTCTAAACAACTAAATAACCTTTAGTTATTTTAGAGGCAGATATATTAATTACATAAGGTAACATTGGATGTTGCTTCCCATCTTTGAAAGCTGTGAGGGTGCCCTTGTGTTCCAGAAAATGCTTGGTGCAGAGCCCTTGGATCCAACTCTCCAGGAAGAGGGGCTGAGATGAAGGGGGGAGAGTGCTTGGCAAGCCACAGGCAAAACGCATTCTCCCTATTTTTATAGAACCAATGCAGTACATGAATTTTTTTTAATGTCTTTTTTTTTAAATTTTTTATTTGAAATAAAGGAGAATGCAGTGAATCAAGGAGTAAATAGATACATAAGAAAACAAATGAAATTGCTAACGTAGCTCTTGGGGAGCTAAACTCCCAGATATGCAACAAATGATGTAGGTAAAGGAAAGGTTTGTAAGTTGTCAAAGCCCTAAGGTTAATCACACTGAGTGTTGGCGCCGGTCCCTCGGAGACACCAACAGTTGGTTGAAATGAGGGAAGCTAGAATTCAGGGCACGCGTGGGGCTTGAGGCTCCCCCAGCGCCCTGCAGGAGCTTAGAGGAGCTTAGAGCCCGAAGCACCGCCCGCAGGCCCGGCCCCTAACCGCCCTCGGGGGTATTCCCTCCGCTACCGAAGTACCTGGCTCGGTCCCCAAAGGGGAGGGAAGCGGAGAGTCAGGTGCGACCCAGCAGGGGGAGCGGGTGAGCTGGCCCGAGGGCAGCTCGAGCACGTCCTTGAGTGTGGGTGTGGGTGTGGGGCAACTTGGGTGGGAGCAGCGTGGAGGCTACCCCGACGGAGTCCCGCGCCTCGAGGCTGGGGTGTGTGCAGGAACAGCGAGGATAAATAGGAGGCTCCCTCCGCCCGGGCTGCACTCCCGGAGCCGCCCGCGCCCCGGGTGTTGCCTGCCCAGGCCCGGGTGCCCGGCCGAGAAGCAGTTTCGTTTCCGGCTGGCCGGAGAGAGTAGTTTCCAGGCCCGCCCTCGGGCGCCCGCGGCCGGGGAAGGGGCGCAGGACGAGGGGGACTCGTCCAGGGGCTGCCCGGCCCCGCAGCGTGGGGTTGATGGACCGGGCCGCCCCGGGCAGCGGCGCCGGCTCCCTGCCACTGCTCCTGGCCCTCGCCCTGGGTAAGTGGCGCGCCGGACGGCGGAGCCCCCGCAGGAAAGTCGGCGGCGGAGTGGCAGGGAGCGCGAGCCTGCTCGGCGCGCACGTCTGGGCCCCCAGGGCGCGCTGGGGGCTGTCGGAGCCCAGGCGGAGCTCTCTGACCCCTGGGCGGGCGCGAGGTGCGGGTGTCGGCTCTTGGCACCTAGGGCTGCACCTGTTGGGGCTGCCCGAGGGCGGGCGGTTCCCGCGGCCCGGCTGCTGGCGCAGGTGCCCGCGAGTGACGGGGTGGCAGGGGAGCCTGGACGGAGAGGACCGCGGGGGGAGGCAGAAAGGGGGGAACCGGTGGCTGAAGATGGGGCCCGGGACTGCCCAGGACGGTGGAGAGCAATCGGCGGGCGTGTGTGGGCCTCGGGTGTGCGAGAGATAGGGGGGCGACTCTTAGAGGGGCAGGAATGGATTAAGACCCCCGACCCTTGTCAGGACAGTGGGGAGGAACCGGAGGAGAGTGGAAGACAGCTCCTGCGACCTCAGTCCCGGGCTGCTGCGAGGGAAAGGGACATGGCCTGTTTTACGGAGCGCGCTGTCTAAGCAATGCGGAGATGTTTCACTTGGAACTTCTTCTTTCCTATTTTAGGATGACATGGGGGAGAGAAAACTTTCCTTCACTGAGAAAAAGTGCACTTGGGCTGTTCGGTTCGGGAGCTCTGGGTGCGGCCCGGCCCGAGGGCGGAGTGGGGGGCTGGAGGAGCAGGACCCCTGGACCCGCTAGAGGCTCGCTGCGCTTCCTCGGAGGCGGGGTTGGCAGAGCGCGCGGGACCGCAGGTGCGGGGACAGTTCTTGCCGCTGCATGTGGGAAGGGACCAAGGAGGGCACGCAGGTGGGCACAGCCTACCACATCAAGACTTCCCTTCTACATCATGATCATTTTTTTTTAAAGATTTTATTTATTTATTTGACAGATAGAGATCACAAGTAGGCAGAGAGGCAGGCAGAGAGAGAGAGAGGTGGAGGAAGCAGGCTCTCTTCTCTGCAGAGCAGAGAGCCCGATGCGGGACTCGATCCCAGGACCCTGAGATCATGACCTGAGCTGCAGGCAGAGGCTTTAACCCACTGAGCCACCCAGGCGCCCTACATCATGATCATTTTGAGGCAGGGAGGGGCAGGGAGAAGCAATATTTTGTAGTTTTAGGTGAGCTGAGGGTAGGGGCACCTGGGCTTGAGGGGTTGATGTGGGAGCGGGGAGGGGGGTCTCCGCAGCTTTAAGTGTCTCCAAGATATCACCTCTACCTTCAAGCCTGGGAACGACTGGATTTCTCCCGTGGTGGGGAAAGAGGTGAAAACTTTGCGGACACTTTCATCTGGCTTTGGGCCTTGCAGTAGGAGAGGTGGCTAAAATGTGTCATGACCTTGGCTGGAAGTGGATCTGACTTAGCGCCATGATTACGGAGAAGGGACTGATTGAAGGAACCCAGCGGAGAAAGAAGGGAGCAACAACTAGTAGGTAGGGGTATCACGTGGAGTCGGAAAAAGAGCCATAGGTAGAGAGCGTTGGGTCCAGAGACAGTGCTGATGCGCTGGGCTGCATTACTGGGAGGAAGCAGCCGTTTTCTTCCTCCTCCTCGTCTGGATTTTCCAACAGAGTATTGATTGAAAGTCTGCTCTAGTCAGCAAGATGTTAGAGCAGATGGGGATAGGGCTGGGAAGAGGGCTCAAGAGATTCCTAGACATGAGGCCTGCCTGAAGGATGTTATGCTGAGGTCCCCCCGGGTGGCTCAGTTGGTTAAGCCTCTGCTTTGGCTCAGGTCATGATCTCGGGGGTCCTGAGGTCAGGATCCCTGTGTCAGGATCCCTGCTCAGCGGGGAGTCTGCTTCTGCCTCTCCCCTCCACTCCTGCTCTATCTCTCTCGCCCAAATGAATAATATCTTTAAAAAAAGGAAAAAGATGTTATTCTGAATGTGGGAATGCAAGACTAACCAATATGAAACAGTAAGAGAAACATTCAGAAAAGCAGACAGAGAAGGACTAGCTCACCAGGGAGAATGGAGCAGCGGGAGAAGTTGCGTGAAGGACATGCGTGGGTGCCTTGACGCTTGGGTAGGATTTGAAATAGGCAGGAGAGGCCAAAGATACAGGGTGCAGTGGGGGCGAGGGACGGAGCTGGGGGCCAGAGGACCTGGCTGTCTCAGATATAATCCCTGGACTAAGAATAATTAAGGCCTAGATAAGGGCACTGTGGCAGCAGAAATGTCGTGGTAGAAGTGATGATTCCAGGTTGATAGATATCCTCTCCCTTTTACTATCATGTAATGCTTTATGTTTTTCTCAAACCTTGTCACAAGGCAGAAAGGAAAAGACAAAACAAAACTCCAACCCAGTTCCGTGGCACACTCACAGTAACCTGATTGGGCAACTGCCCTGTTGAATGTTTGGCTTAGGGAACTGAATTCAGTCTCCAGATCCCCTGAGAGCCCTACAGCAGGCAAAATCCCGAAGGTTGTAATCTGTTGGCATCAGTGGTCCCATAAAGTGGTTCTATTTCTCTCACACGCGCTTGACTTTTCAGTCTCATTCCTGAGTTAAATCACATGTTACATGTTAGTTACTTTTTGAAGAAAATGTGAGCAATGTACTGTGTGATGCACTAATGTGTGGGTGTGTGTGTGTTTGTGTGTGTGGCAGGGGAGGGGTTCAGTGGGAGAAGGGAGTGCCTTGAGATCAGGCATGGAGCAGACATGAGACCTGGTTCCAGCTCTGCCGTTCTGTGACTGAGATGTCCAATTTCTGAACAGTGTTTCTCTCATTTGTAAAATGAGGGAGCTGCTTTAGATGAGCCCAAGGCCCTCAGCAACTTGCCATTGTACTCATCTTTAACTAACATTTCCACTGGGAAGTTCAACAGAAATTTTTGAGCACTTGGTAACTTTCATTTACTTTGTAATGGGATCTTTGTTTCATGCAGAATTTATCATAATAGAGAGAACCATGGATGCTTATTTCTTTGAGAAATATGGTAATGACGCAATAACTTTGGGGCCCCTGGGTGGCTCAGCTGGTTAGGCATCCAACTCTGGATTTCAGCTCAGGTCATGATCTCATTGTTGTGAGATCTAGCCCAGCTTCCTGTTCTGGGCTCAGCAGGGAATCTGCTTGAGATTTTCTCTCCCTTGCCTGTCTGCCCCTCTCCCAGGTCCTGCACACTTGCCTGTTCTCTCTCTCTCTCTCTTTCTCTTCAGGGGCACCTGGGAGGCTCAGTCAGCTAAGCATCTGCCTTCCACTCAGGTCATGATCCTGGGGTCCTGGATCCAGCCCAGCATCAGGTTCTCTGCTCAGCAGGGAGTCTGCTTCTCCCTCTGCCTCTGCCTCTACCCTCTGCTCCTGCTCTCTCTAATGAATAAATAAAATCTTAAACAAATAAAATAAACAAATAAATCTCTAAAAAAGGCAATAACTTTGCTTAAAGTATCTTTTTTTCTATCTCAAAGAAATCAGAGTATCTTTTTTGATTCTGTATTAAATTTCTCCTTAGTTTTAAGACTAAAAATATATTCCCCTCCTCATTAAAATTGAAAACATTAATATTTGTGGGTCGGTTTAAGTTCTGCCTGAGAATATGAGTGTGATCATACTACGGATCCAGCTTCCAAGTCACCAAGCAGGTGGGTGACAGCAAGTAAAATTCCCATTGTACAGATGAAGTCACTGAAGCCCCAAAAGCTGAACGATTTTAGGCTTTGCCTCTCCAGTTATACTTCTGGCCTAGAAGAACATTAGGAGTGTTTTTTCCTTTTTCAAAATCCCAGGTTTTGCACTTAAGCAGCTGTTACAAATTGATTTTTGCTTTTTCTCCATTCTCAGTCATTGTGTGGAAATTCTCAAATAATCCTGGAAGATCCCACCACTTGCAAGCATGCCTTGTTACACCCAGCTGAAGGTGCCCCTGCGGATGCTTTGGGCTGCCCATGTCTGTGCTGAAGTCAAAGGCCCTGAGGACAGATAGTCCCCATGTCTGTCTCAGGGTCTCTGCAGACACTGCTCACCCCAGTGCCTGGGTGCCCAGTGCAAGAACCTCTACTTGGTTTTTTTCCACCCTTTTATTGTAGTTGGCTCATGCTGGGACACAGACATGAATGTCATGAGGAGGACAGTCGGGGGCACAGTCAGAGGGGACAGGCAATGCACTCTACTTTTAATCAGCTCTGTGAACAATGGACCATACTTGTAAACTCTCCATTAGGATTAGCAGCTTCCAGGAGGGTCCAGACAAGCCAGGGTCCAGGCTGCATGCAGTTAAGCCTAAGCCATGATCTTGAAACCCTTCCAAAATGACCATGACGGATCCCTGGATCCCCAAAGAATCTGTGAGTGGGTGGGGGTAGCAGTCGGGGTCAGGAGAGCACCGAAGTAAAATCTAAGAAGAAAGCGATCTGATTAAAATGGGTATGCTTTGTAATGCTATTATTAGCTAGTCTTCCCAGACATATTTTTATCTTAAGGAAGGAAATTTGGTAGCTTAAATGAATCTCTAATTGTTAAATTTAAAGAAATGAGAGTTTTTTTTTTTTAATGGTTGGAGAGGGTGTATTTAATCTTAATTCAGTTCACTTAGGCAATAACCTACTTTAATTATCAGTGAGGTAAATTCCAATAGCCACGGAGTACTTTTCTTCATTCTTTACTTTTTTTTGAGGATATGTAGTGTGTTATTTACTTGACTGGGAGAGTAAAGGCATGGATTCCAAAATGGTGATGAAAAGTGTAACCGAACTATAACAATGCTTGTGTTCAGCCTTTTTTTAGTTTCAAAGTGCCCGAGTTGATAGTATAACAGGATGGGTTATTAATTTAGTATTTCCCTCACTGCAAAGGCTTGGATTTATTCATTCATTTAGCCTTATTTCGTTTTTTGGCTGGGGATGCACAAAGAGTGCCCGGCACATAGTAGGACCTCAAAAGCTGTTAGTTGACTGACTGAATGTAAATTTTTGACAGTATCCAGTCATTAAAAAAACAGCAGATTGGATAAAGAAAACAGTTCTGTTTCTTGCTGGCAAAACATGCACACAATTCAGAGATGTAGAGAGATCTGCTTCTTCGTCTTTTTTCACTTGGGACTTGCTTCCAGTAATGCTAGAGATCCTTTCATCAAAGGACTTTCGTTTTGCAAGTAGTAAGTTTACTTCTGTTTCTTATGTTCTGTATGGGGGATTTGGAGTGCTCCTTGTCTCTCAGTGTTTGCTTCAAGGGCACATCTCCTCAGTCAGAATAGGGGCTTTAAAATAAATGTTTAATGGGTGCAGAAAGGGCATTCTCCAACAGGTCGTTAAAAAATGACCTTTGAATTCTGTAAAGTGTGAGGTAATTTGCTGACTTGTTTGGTTATACGATTTTCTTTCTCTTTGTTTTTTTAGCCATTCTTCTTTCTTTTTTTAAAATTTAAATGCAATTAACTAAAATATAAATGTATTATTAGTTTCAGAGATAGAGGCCAGTGATTCATCCGTCTTATATAATACTCAGTGCTCATTACATCACATGCCCTCCTTAATGATGATTATAACTTTTTCTATTACACACGTTTCATTAGCTGGGAGTAACCAAGTTGCTTTGTTCATGGTTTCTATTCAGTATTAAATGGAATCAAACCTATGGTGGATGCTATAGAAGTTGAGACAGGTTGGCTGTCGAGGCTGACTGCAGTCTGACATGTTAATGTTGAGGAATCCCTAACTAATCTAACATTATATGTAAATATTTCATAGTCATCGATGGTCTGGATTTCTTGATGGTCCCCTGCCCTGTGGTGAGTCACATGGTCCAGGTCTTTCCAGAGCAGGAGAAGACAGCTTCCTTCTGCTTCTTACTCCAGGAAGCCTAGTACAACTACAAAAAATTGTCATCATTCTTCAGGGCTGAATGAGGCAGTTGTAGAAGATGGAGACTTGACTTTTTCATGACCACCTCCCCACCGGGATGTCATTCTGAGTTTCTGAAACTTGATTGGTCCCATCTCCTAGGGTGACTGACACAAGATATTACTGATGACACAAGCAGATGCCTGCTTGACCTTTCCTATGGAATCTCAACATAACCTTTACATTTGGGGGACCTTTACAGTTGAAAAAAGCATTTTAATATCATCTTCTCATTGATCTTTACACCCAAAATCATAAGAGAGCAGTTCTGTTGCATGCGAGGCACTGTTCTAAGAACCTGATAACTCATTGTATCCATATAACACTATCCATAGAACACTCAGGTTACACATTATTATCATTCCCACTTATTAGGAGGATATGAAACACAAAGGCATTAAATAACTTGTCTAAGGTTCTCGCTTTGTGAGCATGAGCTCTGAAGATGAGGCCATAAAGCCTGGAACATAGTAGATAAATACTTGTTGTTGAATGAGGTAGACAAGAGGAGAAGGGTCACTGACATGCAGTGCAATGACATATCATGGCACTGAAGAGTGACCCACTTCTTCTGACTTACTGAAAAAGCACTGAAGTTCATCCTAGCTATTCCTACCAGCTTTGCTTTCCCCGATGCTGACCTATATATCTGTGGCATCCCCAGCTCTGGATATGCTGTAGGTTCTTGGATTCCTGGTTCTTCATCCCAGCCAGGAAACCTGCTTTCTTATATCCTAGGCACAGCCTATCCCAACCAATAGTGAACAGTTGGTGAGATGATGTTCTTGACTGATGATGGCTAAACAGCATATCCTGAAGTGGTATGATGCTGTGGTCAAGAGTGTAGACTCTGAGCTAGGCTATGTCTATTCATGACCTCTTGGTGCTGTGACTTACTAACTCCTTGATGGTGGGCAAATCTCTTAAACCCCTTTGGCCTCAGTCTCTTCATCTATAAAAGCCCATAGAAATAGAACCAAGGCTATTGTATGGACTAGCTTAGTTACAGCACAAAGCACTTAAGATGTTCCTGAAACATGGTAAGTTCTGGATAAACATGAGCTATTATAATAGATAACAGGAAAGTACAGAAGAAATCACTAATTATAATCAGCATATTTTTTAAACTGTGGATATTTTGTTTCTGGGTACTTTCTTATTATAACCAGGGCCTATTAATTGATAGAAAAACTTTCTCTTGCCTTTATTTCTCAAATTCCTGCTCCCACTAGTTGTGAAAGAGGAAATAGATACAAATTCTCAAAAGAGTTCTATTTGACTGGTTTTGTTAGAAAAGAACAAATGTAAAAAATAATTCTGCAAAAGCAAAATGCATATCTGCTTTCTAAAAATGTCTCTATAGATACTTCCTCATCTGCCAATTTTGATCCTAGTTTTATGCAGTGAAAAGCTCTATAGCATTTGCCTGGCATTGACACCCAAGACCAAAATCTTAAGGTTGGACCAGACACAAAAGTCAGCTTGCACTAGCAGAGAAAAATAAAATATTTAGGTTATAATTTTAATGTTTTAGGTAATCTCATCAAAATGGGGTTATCTCATTTATTTGAGTTAAATAAATAATTATCTTAATTAAAAAGAAATAAGTCTGTCACTGTGGAAAAATGAATGATAACACACTGTCAAAATTTGTTTCTAAAAATCAGAAAAATGGAAAAATAAACAGAAATTGTTTCTTATGATAAAATAATTTTTTTCGGATTATAAAGAGTAGACAGCCATGCATAAAGGTTGTTGTTTCACAATATTATAGCATCGAGAAAGTTATTTAATCATTGAATACTGTAGCATCAAGAAAGTTATTTAATCTCCTCGTGCTGTGTCGTCTCATCTAGAGAATGGTATCAATGATAATAATGCCTATCTTTGGTGACATGGGATTGTTTTGAGGATAAAATGAGATAATTCAGGAAAAGATTTTAGCAGAATAATTGGCTAATAAATGTTCAATGTGTTATTAATATTCTCACTTTCATAACTATGTAGATAATTAAAATTATTTCATAGGTATTGACTAAAAAGGTGAAACAGAATGATTGCACTCCTTACACCAGTTAGAGTGTTGGTGTTTTTGTGCTTTGAGCGAAGGAAATTGCTGTAATATTCACCACCGGAAGCAAACGGAAAAAGGCAGGAATTTGCTCCCTCATAACCATGCTTTCAATAATGCCTTTAACTGCTTCGTTAGAATATAAGTACCATGATGGCAGAAATTTTTGCCTGATTTATTTACAGCTGTATTCCCAGGGCCTAGAACAGTGCTCCTACATGATAAGTGCTCACTAAATATTTGTCCAATAAATGAATCTCAGTGCATGTAGCATAGGCGTCCTCCTAGACAGTAGCTTCTCATGGTCAGTCACAAAGATCATGATGTAAACTTTGCATACAGGCACACACACACACACACCAGCTTCCATACTCAAATCAAAGAACCCTCATATTTCCCAATAACTCTTTATATTCCATCTTTAATGTCTGAATTTGTAAAAAAATGACTTATTTTAGGCAGTTCTTCACTTAGATGGTAGCTATGCCTGGTTTTACTGAGTAGGTTGACTTGAGAGAATGAGATTTGTTCATGAAATTTTGGTATTGACTGCCACCACCAGCAAAACATGAACTTATCCAAACACAAGACTCCTTCTCCCATGGCATAGTGTTGGGGGTGGGCTGTTGGTAAGTAGTCTTTATTTCTAAAACAAATAACAATAAGGAAGACATATCTAAAATTGTTTGCTATTTTACAGTTTGTCTAATACTATTATAAAGTGTGTCTAATACTGTGTTTAGCATTAAGGAGAATTGTCTAAGTACGTCATTGTCTTTCCAAAAAGAATTTGCATTATATTGGGCAAAATGTTTATCAGAAATGAAACATTGTATAGTAATTGAATACCTAACAGTTTAAATTACATAGTGAAAACTAAATATGACCTCAGAAGGAGAAGTTATGGGCTGGAGTGATTAGGGAAAAAAAAAATCAGGGAAATAAGGACTTGAGTTAGTTTTTCTAACTAACAATGGAGAAAACAATGGGAGAAAGATTAGAAGGTGGACAAGTTAATAATGACCTTTCCTTTGTGTGTGTGTCAGAGAGTGAGCAGACCCACATGCCTAGAACAAAGAGTTAATTTTGTGTGGTATCGAGGGGAATACTGACTGGGTCAGGACCTGGTTTTCAGAATGAGAACATTAGTCAGGATCCTGAATTCTTGATGCAATGTCATCTTCTCAGGATTTCCTAGGAATTAGAGCCAGGACATTTTCTAATTTAGATAAATCCATGCATTTAGTTATAGGTAAAGACTTTACTTTAAAATGTTATATGGTCTACCTGTGGAGTTGTTCGATTACTGGGGAAATATCCAGATTCCATTTTACTGTGTGCCCTGTAGCTTGGTGAAGAGCTGGCCTCACCTTTGCTTAGGGGTGACCTTGCTTAAAGCTGACCCCAGTAGTTTGCTTCATGGCTTCTAACCATGTGCTGCTAGGCTTCCCAAGGCTGGGGGTGGCTCATGATCACGAGGTAGCTCCAGGCCCGTTTAGAGCACCAATTGCATTTGGAGAAAGAGACTAATCCAAGAGGACTAATTCAAGAGAATTAACTCCTGACCACAGAGAAAAACAGAAGGGAACAAATTTAATGAGCTTTATTTTCAGTGACTCCCCCTTCTCCACCAGCCCCTTCCAATGACAGCTCCATTCGTTAACCTCGAAGACGTCATTTTATCCCTAACTCATGTCAGAAGGCCTCCTTCTCGGGAGTGTAATCATAATGGATAATGGGCAGCTATTGTAGCATTTTCAATAGGGAATGAATACAGGGGACGCAGTGGCTTGTTTTGTTTTGTTTTCTTTAGAGAGAGCAGGGGTGAGAGAGTGGAAGCATAGAGGAAGGAGAGAAAATTGTAAGCAGGCTCCATACCCAGCACAGAACCTGACAGGGGCTCCATCTCACAACCCTGAGATCATGACCTGAGCCAAAATCAAGAGTCCAACACTTAACTGACTGAGACATCCTGGTGCCCCAAGGAAAGCAGTGGTTTTTAAGATAGGTTTTCACGTGCAGATGAGGACAGACAAATGAGAGCAAGTAAAAAGAAAGCTGCTGTTCTAGGCTAGGAAGTAGCCTAAAAGGTTTGGACCAGGCCATAAAAAGAAAAGAATAAATCCAATAAATGCTTCTAAGTGAGATTTTTTTGGGGATCTAAAAACAAGTCATGTGTAGGTAAGAAAGGGGAAAGAGGAATTAAAACTGTCTCCAAGACTGTTAACCTGAGAGAGAAAAAGAATTTATGCTGCCGTATGTAAAAGAAAGCTGCTTTTTTTTTTTTTTCTTTTGGCTGTAATATAAAATGCTTTTGAGATATCCAAATGTCTTTTGAGCATTTGGAAATATGGAGGTTGACTTCAACTTGGACAGTGGACCCCAAATCTGATTGCTATCCCAAGAAATGTAAAAAGTACAAATTATCAGGCCTCTCCCCAGACTTACTGAAGTTTGGTTGAGATGTCCCCATCAATCTAAATTTGTAAAGGCCTTCCAAGAGAAAAAGCCAATTTTTCTTTCAGAGTAATTGCAAATAATATATATTGATATTCCCCCCAAAAGAAGGTCCTTTTGGGTGTAGGCTGGTTTCCAAAGGAAAAAGAAATGGTAACTTTACAGTTTAAAAATCTGGCACACACTACCTTAACGAAGTGGCCAAGGTCAAAGTCACCAATGATGTCATGCACCCCCCCTGTAGTGTGATGAGGGGAACACTTCCCTTCTGTAGAGTTTGCTCCTAAAATCCGTAAACCCAGTCCAAACATTATAAAAATATCAGACAAACCCAAAATTGAAGGACATTCTATAAGACACCTGACCAGTACACTTCAAATTTGTCAATGATATCATTAAAAAAACAAACAACAACAACAAAAACAAAAAATGCCAACACAGAAAGACTGAGAACCCAACACAGACCAGAGGAGACTAGAAATCCTGACCCAGAGAAAGCACTTTAATGGGAATTTGTGGAGTTAGAATAAAGTCTTGAATTTAAGTCAACAGTAATGTGCCAATATTGGTTCTTTGTTTTGATCATGCCACGGTAATGCACAGTGGAGGCATTAGAGGAAAAAAAAGAGGGTGAGGAGGGTACAGGAATGCTCTGTATTTTGCAGCTGTTCTATAAATCTAAAATTATCACAAAATAAAAAGTTTGGCCCAAAAAAAGCCCTACAGGAGGTCCTAATGGCTAGTCTGTTTGGACAATCACCTGGTTAGAAAATAGGGCTGAAAATAGAAAGTAGTCATTTAGCTGATTGTAATTTCAGAATCTACCACAGTGCCTAGTGATAAATTCTAAGTAAATATTTATTTAAATGCTCAGACCATGGGTGTTTTGTGACATAAAATGGCATTATGGAAAAGAATACAAAGGCAAAATCATAGGGATAGAAAGTAGGACGGTGGTTGCCAGAAGGTGGGAGAGGAGGGAATGAGGAGTTACTGTTTAGTGGGTATAGTGTTTCAGTTTCCCAAGATGAAAAGTTCTAGAGCTGGATGGTGTGATGATTGTACAATGGTATGAATGTGCTTAATACTACTGAACGGAGCATTTAAAGATAGTGAAGATAGGAAATTTTGTGTCATGAGTGTTTTACCACAATGAAAACATTTGAAAAAAAAAAAAAGAAATCTGAGAGTAGAGTATTGGTGGCACCCAAATATGTGGTGTGGGAGTTGGAAAAAGAGCTGGAAGAGTTGAGTAAAGAGGGAAGGACGAGTCAGGAAGCTGAGAATGGGGGTGGATTTTAGGTGGAAGATTTGGGAAGGGCAACCATATCAAATACTGCTGAAGGAGGGGGCTGAGGCTCAGGAAGAGGCCACTGGTGGGTGAATTACAGGAAATCAATGGTGTTCTTAAAAAGGCAGTGATAAGACATTGGTGGTAACTGAAGAACACACACACACACACACACACACACACGACTGAGAGGATAGAAGTTGGAGTGGTGGGTAGAAAAGAGAAAATTTTGGTTTATAAGAGTCAACTTCAAATCATTGAAAACCCTCTTTGTCTCAAAATAGGTTTCCTCTGTGTAGTTCAGAGGGCACAACTTGGATTGATGAACTAAAATTCCAGGAAGGCCACTCTCACCTTAATTTTCTCCCAGGTGGAACTTTGAAAAAAATGGGATCAGCGGCTTGGGATGTGGTGAGCTTTCCATGCCTAGACAAGTTTATGGTCTGGTGGCACTTATGGAAGTTGTGTAAGGTGATTCTTGAGTTAGATAGGAGGTGTGCCAAATGACCATCGAGGGTTCTTGTGTCTCTACAAACACAGCATGATGTCATTGCCATTTGGGAATGCTTTGGAGTTTGGAAGAACAGGGTTTCAAAGTAAGCCACTGTCAACTGACTTCTCTGGAAAGAAAATAGGCAGGACCCTTAAGAACTTGTCAACCAATGGTAAAAAATTTTGAAAAGTAATTTGAGGTTTTTCCTTCTTAAACTGTATTCAGTGACCTTGTCTTCTCATGAATGAGACATCAAGGTTAACATCACCAATGATGTCAGGTGGATATTACATATTCCTCACATGATGTGATAAGAGGATATCTTGGGATTTAGTACTAATCCCATGCCCCGAGCTCAGGTTTGACCTTTTATTTTACCATTTATTAGGATAATAACTTATCAGTGAGGATTCAATTATGAATTGGAAAAAACCCTGGCATAACTATAATTGATAAATGATATTGACAAAGGCTTCAAATGTGATTTTTGGTTATTTCAGGAGACATATTTTCAACATTGCCATGCTTTGATAGAAAGCTTCTATGAGAAAATTCTCTGATCACTTTTAGATACATGACAATTGTCCTGAAATGGAGGGCAAGAAGAGTGACTGAATATGTGATTTAGATGCGAGATGAAACTACACCCCAAAAATAAGCTACAGTTCCCGTTTGCGTTTGCAGGAGCCTGCCAAAGGAAATGCACCCTCTTCTCTCAGTGATTTCTGCCCAACAGTATTCACCACTGTTAAATACTTCTTAAGTGGTTTTCTAGACAGTCAGATTCTTTACTGGGAATCTGTCATTTGGATGTGGCAAATGACACTTCAGAGCTTCAGCTGGAAATATGTGGTGTGACCATGTCTCCATGTGTCTTACTTTCATAGGTCACACAGGAAAATCAATTGAATCATTTCACAGTCACACCAGACACTTCAAGAAGGCCCTTGTTCTTAATGCCCTGCAGAATTCTTCACCGCAGCTGGGCAGCTTGACTCAGTATCTTCAAAACACATTAGGCTCATTTCTGTGTCAACGCCTTTGACCCAGTTTTGTTCCCAACCTCTGTGAAACTTTTCCCTATGGTTTTTCCAACTCAACACATTGCTTCTTTTTGGGATTCCAATAGTCTTCATTTTCTATATACCTGACATTTAAAATATTCTTTCTTTCTTTCTTTCTTTCTTTCTTTCTTTCTTTCATTCTTTCTTTCTTTCTTTCTACTTCTGCTCTCTGCAAATCATTTTGTTGATAAAGATAATAATGGATTAATGTTAAGTTGGATTGGCTTTCCCTAGCTCATTTTAAGAGCCTAAATTCTGGGGCTTTTTCAGGTTGGGTAAGCATCTACTCTTAAGTTCTATGTTCTTTCCCTTACCATTATTAAAGTTTGATGACTGTTACCTCATGGGTCAGAGACTGTGTTATCACTAAATCCAGAGGCCAACTCCAGTCTCTCCTCATTTTGCAATCGGATAATCCTCCCTGATAACAAATTGTTCTTTTGGTTGGTTCCTTTCTCCTCCTGTCTATGAACTATTATGGAAATTCAGTGAGCCCAGAGCTTTTCATTTAAAGTATTGTAATGTCTGACTGTCTGGAATGGTCTTATCATAAAGGAATGGGAATCAGAAAGTCAATTGACAACTGATGATTTCTAAGAAACTAGCTCTAGGTTATTATGGGATTCCCATTCAATTTAGTCATTGTTGTTACAGATTTAATAATGGTCATGGAATAACTTACCTCTCTGGGCTTTAAAAATTTAAGATTGTGGAGTACTTTTTTTTTAAGTTTTTTTTTTTTTTTTTTTTTGTCAGAGAAAGAGAGAGACAGAGGGTACAGGCAGGCAGAGTGTCAGGCAGAGGCAGAGAGAGAAGCAGGCTCCCCTCTGAGCAAGGAGCCCCATGCAGGAGGATCCCAGGACCCTGGCATCATGACCTGAGCCAAAGGCAGAGGCTTAATCGACTGAGTTACCCAGGTGTCCCTGGAGTACTTTTTTTTTTTTTTAAGATTTTATTTATTCATTTGACAGACAGAGATCACAAGTAGGCAGAGAGGCAGGCAGAGAGAGAGAGAGAGAAGAGGAAGCAGGCTCCCCCAGGAGCAGAGAGCACGATGCGGGGCTCGATCCCAGGACCCTGAGATCATGACCTGAGCTGAAGTCAGAGGTTTTAACCCATTGAGCCACCCAGGCGCCCCCCTGGCGTACTTTTATAAGTTAAAAAAGTGTTATCCATCTTTCTTAGCTTTTCTTAAACACCAAGATACTGTTTCTACCTTTTGGGATAAAATTTTACATGTGGAGAGGAAAGAGTTCATATGTTACTTTCCTGATTTTGAATGAACATAAACTATGAAGACCCCCTTATTTTTTTTCTGTCCTGACTCTACTTCCTTTCCTAGTCCTGAAAATCCAGAAGCCTATCTTAAGTTTGACAGTATGGGCAGTTTTTAAGATGATATGATTTGAGAGACCTTTGAAGAGTCCCTCCTTCTCTTAGAACATGGTTGTCCATGAGATGTCCTGATGCCTCAAATGTTCCTTGGGCCAGGGCACAAACAATATACCCCTCTGAAGAGCCCTTTGACTATTTCCTTTGTCTTTGCCCAGCTCCCTACCTATAGTGAGTTGTCTCTTGTTTTGGACATGGAAAACACCATGTCCAGGGCACAAGTTCTGGCCTCTCATTCAGCAAAGGGCCAGAGGTTGAGGCAATTATCACCCCTTACTTGGAATTTTGTCTAGGAAATGGGTGATGAAAGTGATTGCGGCAGACGTATTTCTCCTTCATTCTTTCTTCCACGAACTACTTTAAGATGAAGAGTTTTTTTGTTTGTTTGTTTGTTTAAAATGCTTTATATAGCTTCTGTATGAGTGGACATGTGGTCCGAGCAAAGTTTGGTGTCTCTTTGTGGCGTACTTTGGAGCTGCATCTTTTAGATGGGTACATACATTGCATTGCTTTGCCTTCTTTGCTTCATTTCTTTTCTTTTCTTTTCTTTTTTTCCTCCTCATTTTTGTGACTCCAGAGCTTGGACCTCCTAAATAAAGTGATAATCCCTTCATATATATCTCAGGTTCTGCTTTCTAGAAGACCCAGGTTGAAACACTTAAGTTTAGAATATTTGAGTTACTTAATTTCTCTCCTTGCACATCTGCTTTGAAAGCAAACGCATTTGGAAAGGAAATTATGTTTAAAAGTTATCTTCTATTTGGGGGAATGTCAAGGAAGTACAAAGATACTGGTTTATAGGAAGGCAAAACAGCAATGAAAAAAAGATGGAAAAAAAGTTAACAAGAATAGATGGAAGAGAATGCTAATGTCAAACTTCACCTCTTTTAGTTTTTGTCTCAGTCAATCACAAGCCCACAATGATAAACATCATTCCAATCCCCAATATTTTTTTCAACTGCATGTTTTTTCTTCTTTTTTTTTTTTTTTTTTTTTTTTTTTTTGAGAGAGAGTATGAGGGAGAGAGAGAGTGAACATGAGCAGTGGGGGAGGGTCAGAAGGCACCCAAGAGAATCTTAAGCACCCTCTCAGCTGACTGGAGGCTTGATCTCATTACCCTGAGATGACGTCCTGAGCTGAAATTAAGAGCCAGATGCTTAACTGACCGAGCCACCCATGAGCCCCTCCAACTGCATGTTAGATGTAATCTCTTTTCAGACTTAGAAAATGCTCTCTGTATAGTATGTATACTCAGGGTTCTGTTTCTCTTCTTGACAATGGAGATACAATGAAAAAAATCCCCCAGATCCTTATAGTTTTTATATTCCAAATGTTGATTAAAATTTTTAAACCTTTTTTAACTTTATTTTTCTAAAATTAGAGCTATGATTTACAATCCCCTTGGTTGTCAGACAGCACCATCCAAGATCTGACTTGGTCTACTGTGTTTGTATCACTGAATCATTTAACCAACCCACTGAATCAGTAGCCCTGGCAGACATATTCAGTATGCTGAGTCACTGGCAGAACTGTCCTGAGAATACAAAGAACCATAGAAGATGCCATATTTCTGTTCATCAGCTGAGGCGCATTCACTTCCAATGTCTTTTAAAAACTCTGGAGAGAAGCAGCCTATAGAAAGGCCAACATGTTGTTTTGCCTCACTAAGTACATACATATAAGCACACTGTAGGAATGTGGTGTGTACATGTATATGTATATGTATATGTATACATATTTAGCTTTCATATTTTGTTTCATAGCCATATTTTACATATGGATCAAATCACAGCATATATGTAGAAATTTGACAATATCCATTTAGGGGAATGATAATCTACTGTTTTACCAGAGGAATTAGAGTCTTTTTTGCTTCAGCTCTTTCATAGCTGCTATTGGGTTGAGGACCTACCCTGTGACAGGCATTACCAAGGTTAATAATTCATACCTTATTTTTTCTCTTTTTTAAAGCATATAGCTAGATCTACCATGTTGTTTACTCAGTATGGGCCTCAGTTTACAGATGGGGACCCTTAAGTTCAATGTTGAGTCACTTAATCATAATCGCAAAACTGGTGATTAGAATGTACAACCAGGATTCAAATCTGGTGCCATCTGACTCCCAGTTTATCTTTTTCCCATTAATCGACACTGCTTTCTTCTATATAAACAGAATTTTAGGGATTTGACTATGAGATGTTCTCCCAATTTCTGCTTATATTCATAGATTAATAAATTCTCCTTTGATTTACAGTTGGATTTTCTAACGGGGTGTGGGGTGTGGTTCAAATCCTAAAATGAGATTGGTACAATATCATAAGAAATCCCTGGATTTGGTAGATACAAATAGAAGCTAAGATATCGAAGATTCCTAAGTCATCAGAATACAGATGAATGGCTATTTTTTTGATAATGTTATATTTATTTTTATTTTTAAAATAAAAAAATGCCCTTGGCTGTAAAAATGGAAAATTCAGCTCAGAGATGAGGCAAATACAACCTACATAACTGTTGATGTTGGTCACATTTGATCTTTTAAATAGTTGACCCAGCTGGTGTACAACTTACCTCAGCATTTAGCAGTTAACTATGAGACAGTGGGTCATGCTCCTTGTCAGACTGGGTCTCTTTCAATGCTCATATTGTTCCCAATGACTTCATTCTCCATGCTGACTGACAGGGATAATGCTTTTAATACATTCTGTAATTTTTAATGTGAACATCTCATAAATGGAACTTTGACTCATGAAAGTAGAATTGGATTTCTTTTCCTTTTTGTCTTCAGTTTTATGAGTACGGTTGATATTTATTAACTAGCACCAGAAATATAGACTCAATTTCTCATCACTTAGCAGACACAACGAATCTAACATTTTTATTTTGTTTTTATTGCTTTAATCATCTCTCAGAAATTATGCAGGTCACATTAAATAGGTTGAATGAAAGAATAAGAAAACAAAAAGATTATGAAATATTTTACTGATAGGTGAAACCGAATACACATTGTAAAGGGAACTCTAAAAAGTCTAAAATCATTTTTTTAAGTAAAAAACAAAAGTGAAGCAAAACAGAGCTACAATGAAAAAGAACAAATAATCCCATCCTTACACTGCTTTCCAGTAGCACAAGAGATGTAAGAGTTTCCTTTTATTAAAAACAGACGGAAACCTCAGTATTTAATCAGACAGCCAAAAATGGCTGATGTGCTACGGGGCTGCATTACCAGAAACACAGCGCCTACAGTGTGGGGGACGAGAGCCCCAGTCTATTCCATCTTTGCCAGAACCATGTGAAAAGGCACGTTGGTTTGACCTTACATTTAGGGGACCATGGCAAGGATTATGAGGGTCTTGATGATGACAGGTAAAATGTGGTTGAAGGAACCAGGATGCTCAGCCCGAAGAAGAGGAATCCTTTCAGAAAGTCTTGATATCTGGCTTCAAATAATGAAAATCTGTCATGGGAAAGAGAGATTACACTTATTCCAGGTGATCCCAGTGAGTGGAATAAAGTTATGGGAAGGCAAAAACCCAGCTTAATGTAAAGCATCACTTACAGAGCCTTAGAAATAAATGCTCAATAATCTTTTTGAATGAAATGGCTGCAATTGAAAGAATGGATGGAAGGTCTCACTGAAATGGAACGGCTTGGAGGAGAGAGAAGACTCTGTGCTGAAATTAGAAGGCAGGGTTGAGGAACTTTTCCAGAGGATGATTTCAGGAAGTTGAGAATTGGTTGGTAGGATATTTTAATTCCTCGAAGGTTTTTACTAATTCTGAAATTTAATAAAATTGTGAGTCTTCTGAATGAAAATCTTACTGTTTTCCACATTTAGGTACCATATTTTCTTTCATTTTCTCTAAAGTATAATCCATACGTTCTCTGATGAAGATAATGATCATTTTAATAACATGTTTTTGAATAAATTATTTTACTATATTATTTCATTTGATTTTCATGGACCAGATTATGGAATGGGCAGGAAACTTGTGATTCTAAGTTTTCTTAAGGAAAAAGTTCAGGATAGATTGTTAATTAACTCAAGGTCACACAGTGAATTAATGACTGAGTTTGGTGATCTTTCCACAAGATAACCTTTCCCAAAGAAATTTTTTAAGAAGTCAAAATTTAAGGCTTTGAGGCTGTTTAATTGATTTAAAATAAAGAAACACATTCAAAATGAAAGCTATATTTTGGACAAAAAATATTAAAACCGGTTGGAGAGAATTGCAGTGGTTCTCAACCAGGTCAGTTTTCCTCTCAGGGATATTTGGCAATGGTGGGAAAAATTTTCGATTGTGACAACTCAGAACTAGGGGGAGAGGTGAGGGTAGGATGTTACCAGCATTTGGAGGGTAAAAGCCAGGGCTAATCATTATTCTATGATGCACAGCTTCCCTTAACATGGAATTATCCAGCCCAAATGTCAATAGTGTAAAAGTTGAGAAACCTTTGGGTGTTTTGCATTCAGTTTAAGCCAGATTCCTTTGAACAATGACATGAGATGTATAGAATGTAAAATACCTTTAAGCCCTAATTTTCTAATGACCTTTTATTCACTGAAAATGAAGTGATATTTGCAAAGTTACTAACTTTGACTACAAAGGATCAAAAACTGCAGAAGAGGCCCTGCCTTTCAGACTATGATTTGTAACCTTTTCTGCCTCTACTGGTAGCCCATCCTTTGCCTCTTTCCTATACCTTTGGCTTCTTTCTATCAATTTTCTCTATATTAAAAACAAAAACAAGTCCCCTCCTTTTTTTTTTTTTTTAAATCTGTTCACTAGTCTTTCCCTTCCCTTTGCAGTTGGACATCTTTGAAAAGTAATCTGAGATCATTTGCATACTTCCCATGCCACTAATATTTCTCCCTAATGTTTATCTTCTGGTGTCCCATATGTCTGTGATTGGAACCACAATCCACTCAGCCATTCAAGCTCCAAACTCTGGAGTCATTCTAGACTTCTTTTTTCTCACTTCCCACTCTGTCCCACTAGCCGCTAAGTCTTATAAATTTTACTTTGTGAATATCTCTTGTGTTCGTTTCTTCTTCCCCATACCCAGTGCCACCCCCTTGGTTTACATGTGTCTGAATTATCTATACTGGTATTCAAGTAACCTTTTCAAACAAACACACACACACACACAAACACACACACACACACACACACACACACACAACAAACCAAATGAAAAGATTATGTTGTTTCTCACTTAAAGCATTTCAATGACCCCAAACTGGGTGCCTAACAGAATCCAGAGTAATCAAGATGGTCATATTTATTTTTGCCCCAGCCTCCTCTCCATCACAATCCCTACTCACCCTCCCGACAAGCTAAACAAGTTGCCACTGTGTCCTTTTACAAGCCGCCCCTTTTGTTTAGAATGCCTTGGCTAATTACAACTTTATTTACCATTTTCTTAAAAAATTAATTTTATTTTTGATAAAGTAATAAATAGACATAGATTTTTAAAAATCCAATAGTGCTAAAAGGTTTATAACAACAAATAGCAGATCTTGGCACCATGATTTCCCTCCTCTCCACCTCTTAGAAGCAACCACTTCTGAATATTTTAAGTGTTTCTTCTGTATTTATGTATTTATCTCCATCTTGCTAAATACCTTGCTTGTAATGCTATTTATTGACTTGTCAAGTTTAGATTTTACCTACTGAGTTCCTCTACCCTCATAATTTCAGTATATTGCTATAGGGGTGATAGTCTAAACATTTAAGAACTGGCACAGCATAGATACTGATTCATCACCGCAGTTTCCCCACATGGTGTATGTGGACTAATTACTGGCCCTGTTTTTTTAAAATCATTTTTGATATAATAATTTCAAATATTTGCATTATTATCATCATATAAATATTACCTACTGCAGAAACAAATTACATCAATGATTATGTTACCTTGTGTACACAATTTTTATCTTCTAGAAGTCACTAACTGATGTGTTAAAAAATCATTTCTTCCTCATTAAAAACTCCCCACAATCCTCATCTTCTCTTTCAAGTCTTTGCAGCTAAGTAGAGTTGACTCTCCATCCTGTGTCACCTCTGCTGTTGTCTTTACTACACTACATCTTAAAGATCTGTGTGTCTACCTTCCTTACCAGAATGTGAGCTCCTTAAGGTCAGTGATAGTATCTGTTATCTTTGAGCCTTCGGTGTCTTGTATCATGGTACTCAATAATATTTGTTGAATTATGGATGGAACAGGAATGCCTTTCCTCTGTGAAGCAGCCTTCAGTATTGAGTAAATGGTTTTGTAAGCATTTCTGCGATTCCTGAGTTGCTCCGTACAGATCACAACTTGAAATTCCTGTCAGGGTCTAGGCAGCTCAAGTAAATGAGCGCAGCAAGCCTGATGGTCTGGGGCATTAAAGGGGTCACCTGCTGCTTAGTTGTGCCCAGTTGTTGCCGGGAAGCTGTTTCACACCGTTTTGCCAGAATTTCTGCTTTTTCAGTGGAAGCAGAAAAATCCAGGTTTAATATGAGCTGTCATGATTCAATTGTTTAAAACCATGCAGATCAAGAAAATGGTTCTTCAGGCTGGATTTGGTTCACGGCCACCAGGTTGTGACTATAACCTGACGTTTGTGGGTGGGGAGAAGAGCGCGGGCTACCCCAGTGCCTTGGTTTGCCTGAGAGAGCCTCCTCCCTAGGGTTCCCGTCTGGGGCGCTCCCAGTGGCGTCCGTTCACCAGCTAATGCTGGCATGTGGAGTGATTCATAGCGGAACAGAGTCTGGGCGCAGGCACCAGCCAGCCAGCGTGCTTGAAGGCCCTGCGCAGGGGTTCAGGGCAATCAGAACTCCCTCTGTTAGGTGGAAGTGGAGATGATGGGTTAGATGATAAGTGATAGAAAGGAGTGTGAGTGGACTTAAAATTGTATACTAGATGTCAAGCCACATGCCTTTTTGTGTTACCTAATTTTATTTCCACAATATCCTCTTGAAAAATATATTGTCATCCCCAGTTTGTGGATATGGAATCTCTGTAAGATTTAGAGTGTTTTGTAAAATTCCCACTGTTAGAGTAACTCCAGAATTAAGTCCTCCTGACTCTGCCCATGGAGAAAGCTCATGTATGGGAATTTAAAAATGAATTAAACCTATTTTATAATAATAAAGAAATTGAGATACTAAGATTTTTTTAATCTGAAAGTTGTTTTGTTCTTTTATAGACTGATCTGTTCATTTTTTCAACATTTGTGTTCTGTGTTAGTTACCAGGATTACAAAGAAGAGTAAATATATAATCAGCATGCTTGGAAAGCCCAAAATGATTTTACGTTTCTGGTTTATTATAAGTGTGAAAGGAGAGTGGCTGTGTTGGGATAAAAGATACGAAAAATCTAGAAATTTGGTGGCCATATTGTGTGTGTGTATTTTTCTTTTTTGAACCAAAATACTGATATATATATATATATATATATATATATATATATATTTTTAAGATTTTTATTTATTTATTTGACAGAGATCACAAATAGGCAGAGAGGCAGGCAAAGAGAGAGGAGAAAGCAGGCTCCTTGCTGAACAGAGATCCCGATGTGGGGCTCGATCCCAGGATCCTGAGATCGTGACCAAAGTCGAAGGCAGAGGCTTAACCCACTGAACCACCCAGGTGCCCCTGATACTTGTTTTTTTTTTTTTTAATTTTTATTTATTCTTTAAATTTCTTTCCAGTGTTCCAGAATTCATTGTTTATGCACCACACCCAATGCTCCATGCAATACCTGCCCTCCTTAACACCCACCATCAGATTCACCATCCCCCCAAAACCTTCAGAGTGTTTTTCAGAGTCCATATTCTCTCATGGTTCATCTCCCCCTCCAATTTCCCCCAACTCCCTTCTCCTCTCTGTCTCCCCATGTCCTCCGTGTTACTCCTTATGTTCCAGAAATAAGTGAAACCATATGATAATTGACTTTCTCTGCTTGACTTATTTCACTCAGCCTAATCTCTTCCAGTCCCATCCATGTTGCTACAAAAGTTGGGGATTTGTCCTTTCTGATGGAGGCATAATACTCCATAGTATATATGGACCATATCTTCTTTATTCATTCCTCTGTTGAAGAACCAAGAACCAAGCATCTTGGTTCTTTCCAGTTTGGCAACTGTGGCCATTGCTGCTATGAACACTGGGATACAGATGGCTCTTCATTTCACTACTTCTGTATCTTTGGGGTAAATTTCAATTGGGAAGACATTCCCTTTTTTATTGTTGCAACAAATAAAATATGCTATTAGAAAATTAAAAAGTGCAAATAAGGAAAATTAAGATAAAAGTCTCCTAACCAATGTGAACAACTCTCTATCTACTTACTTACCCAACTTTTTGATTATCTATCTATATGGGCCTATTTTATAGTACTATTACACACTGATGCAGACAAACACACAAATCCCACTACATTATTATTCTGTAGTCTCTCTCTCTCAGGAATATATCAAAATGTTCTATTACTGTTTGAATTATGCTTGAATAGAATTTTATTGCATGAAAATAGTTCCATGTATTTAGTCAACTCTATCTTTATAAATACTTAGGGAATTTCCAAGTTTTTAGAACCCGTGTCATGTAGAGAATTTTTCAGTCACATCTTTTTATGTATCTTGGATTATTTCCTTCTGAATAATTACTAGAAATGAAATAATTGCATTTTTTTTGGTATTTCTGCTTTTAGCACATACAGTAATAATTTGTCCTCCAGTAAAGAAGTGCTAATTTACCCAATATCAGTGGATTTGAGTTTCTATTTCTATTCACTGTTTCCCATGTTAGTTACCACCTTTTTAAATTTTTTTGAACCTTTTCTAATTAGATAGCTAGCAAAGAGTCTCCATATTGAAAGATTCTTTTTGAAAACTCTTTGGCCTTTGAACTTGCCAGATACTATTGTCTTCAGGCACAACAGTCTCACTTCGTGTTACGGCTAATTGGTTAGCTGATTGCCTGTCTTACTAGCTTCGGAGCCCTTTGAGGGTAGAGTCTGTCCTGTCCACCTGTGTTTCTCTGGATGCTCATGGATGTTTGCTGAACTGAGCTGAATTATAGAACATGCACAGTTTAGAAACCATTGGCTAGGTGGATAAATGTCAATATACCCAGTGGGCAAGTTATCCGATTCCTGCCAGGTACATAATAATGAGTAATTTAAGTGAGCATTGATTACATGCCAACAATGTGTTGTTTTGTATACTTACCTGATTGAATCCTCACAGTAATGCTCTGAAGAGGAGATAATAATTATCTCCGTTTTGCCAATGAGGAAATTGAGAGGTTATGAAATTGGCACAAGGTAAATGACGGTAAAGTGGCAAAACCAGGTCATGAACTCAGGTCTAGCTAACTCCCAAGCCATCTCATCTCTCCACATCTGCCCTCCCTTACCTTCTGCCCTCTTCAACTTCTTATTATGTGGCCAATCTTGTCACATCTGGAAGTATCTTTCAGCATCTTGTACCCTTCGCCCCTTGTTGGATTATTTTAAAGTAAATCTTGGATACATTAATTTCATTAATAAGTATTTAAATTTATATATTTAAGACATATGGGCTCTGTTTTTTATCCTGAACTACAATATGATTATCACCCTTAAAATTATCTGTAGTAATTCCTTAATATTATCCAATGTCTAGTCAGGGTCAAATTTCTCAGATTAGCTCATTAGTTGATTTTCTTGAATCAGGTCCACACAAGAACTACCCATTGTATTTTAAACTGTTCTAACCACCACACAGTATTCCTCTCTCCACCATCCTTTCCATGAGGTTTGTCCTTCTCAGCAATAGGAGTACCTAGCTGAGAGAAGGTGCAATTTTCAAATAGTTTCCACAAATTGAATATCTAGTTCACATATCTCAAGAAGGAAGTACGAACAATACTTAATACCTGAGAAACATCGAATCTGTATGGAATGGAGAGGGTACATGTCCTCCATTCTCCCTGGAGATTTATCCGTGTATCTGTGCAGCAGCTGAGAACCCTTTCTATTCCTCTGCTTCTGTGATGTCTCCATCATAAACCATGGCCAAGTCTCTTCACTCAAGATGCATAGTTACATGTAAGTGATGTTGGCTTGAAAATTCTGTCCTTGTCCTTGAGGATGAAAAAATTAGACTTGCTGGTCTGTGTACCCACTCCCACGCCAGGCCCCTTGCTGTGGGAGAATGCCTTGGAAATGAAAGTCACAGGCTTGTTCTTTTCATAAATGGGTCATGACTTTGGTAGAGTACTTTGCATTAAGGAAATTTTCAACTTTTCATGCTTGTTTTGGTTCTGTTTTGAACTTGAAGGTCTAGTGATCCTCCACTGTGTTGTGGCAGATGGGAATTCAACCAGGAGTCCTGAAAAGGATGGCCTTCTCTGTCAAGATCCTGGGGAAAACTGCACAGGTAATGCTTAACAAGTGATACATTTGTATTTCATCAGCCTCATGTGCAATCTTGGAAAGTTGATTTCCTTAATTTTAATTTTTAATACTCATGTAATCATAAAACTAGGTAGTTTTTTGAGCACATACGAATGTCCCAGGCTCTCTGCCAAGTGCTATATGTATAGTAATACCTTCGCTCCTCACAAGGGTCCACTGAGCTGGACAGTATTTTTGACTTTATTTCAAAGTGAAGCCCCAAAAGATTAAGTAACTTGCCAAAAGTCACAGAGCCGGTAAATTGCAAATCTGGGATTCACACTCAGGTCTTTCTGATTCCAGGGTTTCCATTTTTAATAATTATACTATTTTAGGTGTCACATGTGTGTCCTCCAGACTCTAGCATGGAATATCTTGGAATAGATTCATAAAAAGTTGGCATATTCTATTCAGATTATTTTTTTTCTATTCCACAACTTAAAAGAAGGGGAAAAGGCAATGACTTTTACATATTTTTTACCTTAGAGATGCTTGATTCTGTATTCTCAAAGCCATTAGTCCAAAGAAAGAATGAGTCTTGATAAGAGATCAAATAATAAATATTTTAGGTCTTGTGGGCCATGCAGCCTTTTTACTACTCAACTTGGCCATTGTATTGTGAAAGCAGCCATGGACACATTGCAAATGAGCAACTTTAGGTCTATTTTAATAAAACTTTATTTAGAGAAATAAGCTGTGGGCCAGATTTGGCCATTGGACCATAGTTTGATGACCCCTAGTCTGTCCTTTTTATAGACTGAATGGTCTGGTCTTCTGGGGTTGTTTCTGTTTTAAAATAAAACAAAGGCCAATTCTAAAAGTAGGTTGGAGAGAGCCTCCTGTATTCCCTGGAAACTTTTTGGAGCTGGGAAGGTAGTGACTTGTTGTTAAGTGCTCCTTTCCTAGCACCCTGGAGAAGTCACAACTGAGCCAGGAACATACTGAGCAAGTTGTCCTGTTGTGAGTCATCAGTTCCAGCCCAATATTCCTCTTTCTTTCTCCATACTAGTAGGTGGTCTGGAAAGTGCCCACATGCTGTGGAATCCATTGGTGTCTTAGGTCATGCTTGTGTGGGTCTTGTCACTCATGTAGAGAGAAGAACAAGGCCAATTTTATCTTCAGTTGAGTTTTAAATAGCTTCAGTGATGGCATTTTCACATTTCTTTTGGGAGATTATTCTGTCATCCAGTGATTGAGAGTATTAAAAAACCTGCCTCATCATTATCTTAAATGTGTTGCCTATTTTTTTTTAAACTTTAGTAAGAGTATTTAAATATGAGATCTACACTTTTAACAAAATTTGAAGTGTAGAGTATAAGATTGTTAACTATAGGCAGGATGTTGTACAGTATATCTCTTGAAATTATTCATCTTGCATAACCCAAACTTTGTACCCATTAAACAGCGACTCCTCATTTCTCCCCCCGCAGCCCCCAGCCCCTGGAAACCACCGTTCTGCTCTCAGCTTCTGTGGATTTGGCTATTTAAATACCTTTTATAAGTAGAATCATGTGTTTGTTTTTCTATAACTGGCTTACTTACCTTAGCATAATGCTCCCAAAGTCCATCTGTGTTGTTGCAGATGGCAAGAATTTCTACTTTTTTAAGGCTGAATAATATTCCACTGTTTGCATAAACCACATTCATTCATATTTTGATGGATATTTAGGTTATTTCCACATCTTGGCTGTTGTGTATAGTGCTGCAATAAACATGGGAGTATGAGTATGTCTTTGGATTCTTATTTCAATATTTTTGGTTAAATACTCAGAGGTTGGAATGCTGGATCATATGGTAGTTCTGTTTATCAGTATTTTTTTTTTTCTCTGTAGTATTTCCCATAGCAGCTATAGGTTGCCTTTTCGGTCTATTAATTGTTTCTTTACTGTGCAGAAGATTGTTGGCTTGTTTAAAGTCACACAGTAAGTGGGGTAGCCTACCACAAATGTGGAGAGATCGGGTCTAGAATGTATAATTGTTATTCACCTTGCTAAACTGCTGGAATCACGTGGGAAGATCACAATGCTGAATATGCAAAGAAAATTCTGGAAAATAATCCTTGAAAGTAAAGCCTGAAAGGGAAAAACTGTTCTTGAAAAGGAATTAATGTGAAGCAGGAGCATAGTGTCTATATTGTCTGTGTGACCTTGGGCAAGTCACTTAAGCTTTGAGACACTCGTTTGCAACCTGGAAAATTAAGAAATAAATCAGATGATCTTTAGGAGTTGTTCTCGTTTCTAAATGATTTTATAATTTTATTTTCAAATAGCCCCAATCTCTAAGCATTTCATTTTTATTTTGTCCTTTTCTGTCTTGAGGAAGGAAAATATTCATTCCTACCAATGCTTCTGTGTACCAGCAATGCAGCAGACCCTTTTCTAGGTACCCTAGATGCAATAAGGAACAACATGGTCAAGGATGAGGTTGTAGAGGTAATGGGGAAAGAGAGGTAAAGGGTAATGTCATGGAGAGCCTTGCTGGGGATTATTAAAACTTCAGCTCTGAGTTTTAATAACATCATTCAGTGTCTGTGTGCAGATGAGCGGGGACAGACAGAAGCAGGGAGACTAGTTAGAAATTGTTGCCATGGAGACTACTTCTGGTCTAGAGATAAATGTCACGCTTAGACCAAGGGAGTAGAGATGGAAGGAAAAGTGAATATAGTTTAAGTACAACCAATGGAATTTTCTGACCAATTGAATGTAGAGTAAAAGAGATAGACATCGAAGTGACTCTAAGATATGTGGCCTGAATCATAAAAAGAAAGTAGGTTTCGTTTACTAAGATGAGGAAAGACCAGATATGTGGGGGGAAATCAGGCGTTCCATTTGGGGAGTGTCAATTTCAAATGTCAGTTAGACAACCAAGTGGAGATGTTCATTGTGCTGTTGGACACTGAAGGAAGACATCTGGGATGGAAACATAAATTTGGGATTGTTACCATAAAGGCATTCAAGGCCAGGAAATGCCCAGAAAGGGAGTGTAAAGAGAAGAGATGAGAAAGCACTGAGTCCCAAAGCATTGTAAAATTTAGATTCTGGGGGATACAGGAAAGAACCAGCAAAGGAGACCAAGCAAAGGAGGCGTTATATACACTGGAATCCCATAACACGTACTCTCAAAAAACAAAAGAAATTCAAGTTTTCTTCTTGTCCAGTTTTCTTTATGTATCCCCCTGCTGAATAATTTTAAATGAACAAATACACTCACACACCAACACTAAGTTATTTTTTTCTTCCTTTAAAGGGATAGAATGAGAAAGGGCAGCTCTAAGTGAAGGCCCTCCCCTGTAAGCTAAGAAATCCTTGGCCTAACCCTCCGGGTTAAAACACATGCCGATCTGTTCTGATTAACCCCCTTCAAAAGCACATTCTAGTAACACTGGAAGGTTAACAAATACATCTGTGAGACCTTTTTTTCTTTACCTGGAGTCACCAACTCTTGCATTTCTGTGGAAAACGGCATTGGATGTAACACAAATAGGAGTCCTCAGATAAGAGAGATTTTCAAATTTTGCACTTCTTCAAGGGCAGTATGAATTTATATTCCCCTGTCTCCAGGAGATAGTTGGCAAGATAAGAAGGAAAATTAACTTAGAAAATATAAAGCTTTCTTCCTCACCTCCCGACTTAAGAAGGTTGTAAAGGGAGGAAACCCCTATTGGGAAGTTGCCAGGACGTCAAGGACTAGAAGATTAAAGGCTTAGCCTCTACTTCATAGACTAGGAAGACAGGTCTCTGCAAACTTAAACTTCTCTGTCCACTAGCTGCTCCTTTTTTAAGGTCGAACATCTATTGGGGTGGAGGAAGAAAAATGTATAGGTTTATTTTACTCCCTCTCTCTCATTGTTAACACTGATGGGAATTTCATCTCAAAATTTAGGCCTGCCTTTTAAATCTCTTGCACAGAGATTTAACTGCGTATTTACCTAGGGGGTTAGAGATACTATGCGGTTATCACACTGTAATGAGAATTACATAAAATATATTACTCTTGAAGCTGATTTTAGAAAAGCTGATGATATTGATATAACTTATAAAATCATTAAATAGATTTATAATGAGCACACCTGGAAGAACTAAGTGAACGTTTTATGAAAAGTAAAGCTAATGTATCAATTCTGAGGAGTTTTAAACATAAAACATCGCAAGGCCTGATTGGGTTTGAGAATAAGAATTATCTCTAAGAAGGATCAGGGAACTGTGTTGTTTAATCAAAGCATCCATCAAAATGAGAAAAATTCCATCCCTAAACTACATCATTTGATTGTGTGTGCTCTTCCTCCACTGAAGTCTGACCCAAGACCAATCTATCACATCTCATCTAAATGTTCATAGGACCCAAGGAAGGCAACCACTTCTTGTCTGTCTGCCCATATGATGCAGATGGGCATCATATGTTCTTACGTAGAATTAGATATTGTCATACACCTACCTGCAGGAACCCTCATAGTTTCTTACCTAATTGTCTTTAGAATCTTTGGAACTTGGCATCCCAATAAGAGACCGAGGTATGTTACCTGCGGCGCCCAGCCGCTTGAGAGTTTGTGCTGACATTTTTCAGTATGTGGGACCGACCGACTTACTCCCATAGAAAGTTTTGGTTTTGGAAATGTGGGTTGGAAAAGAGTAAGGTGGGAGCGAAAAAAGATCAATTAGTTTCCACCACCTCCAGTGTGAGGGGAGTTTTCACATTAGGTTTTCAAGACCAGGTCATTTGCTTCTCAACAAAGAAACACAATACATGGGACGAATTATTCTTTTGTCATAGGATTAACTTCTTGATAAACATCTCTGCAGTGGAAGGGTGGGCCTTGCCATCCATCCCTTGCTCAATGTCATCAGGTCTCAAGATAGGCAGAAAATGTTAGATTTCACAGTTGTTCAATTTTCAGATAATGTGACCTTGATGAGTAACAGATGAAGGCACCTGGATTTGAGGGGGCCCTTTAGAAAGGGTTATGCTGATAAGCCTTCTCATTTCCATCAGAGAGAACCGAAGATCCCATCTGTTTGGGGAGGTGGGCGGAGGGCCGCGCCGTATGTGCGATGTAGTTTTCTCCAGTTTTTAAAGTTCCATAGAGAAATCACTGGACGTTTTCTGCTTGGTGGCATGGAAGGGCTTTTAAATCCGAATAATGCTGGGATATTTAAGATCGTGTTTATTTGGCAAAGGAGAGAGCTCTGTGAATAATTCAGACAGGGCCTGGCAACCATTTCCCTGGCCTGGGTCTGTGCTGCTTGGATGGGCCGAGGCCGGTCAGGTCACTGCACCCAGCAGCTGCTGGTCAAGGCACTCTTTGGTATCTTGCTGTGTAGGGGGTTTATTAAAAGGCTGGCTACATTTAAAGGAGCACAACAACTAGAGGAAGTAGGAAAGCTCAGGAAACAAAGCCACATAGCTTAGCTTAATGTCAGGTTTGCGTTGTAAAGAAGGAAGGACCTTTCTGGACCATAGCAGATCTATCACTAAGTCTTACAGCTTCTTAAATCCATCTCCTAGACCTCCATGCCCCTGCTGCAGGCCCACGTCACGTGTTTACATGGCTCAGGCAGTGGTTTTCTCCTTGCTCCCAGCCTCTTCCTACTCGGATCCAATCTTCAGCTTCCTACTAATGCACTGATACAATGCTAAACTCAAAGAGCATAGTTCGTACATATACCATTTAATTTAATCTATAAGAACCTTCTTCAGCTCTCCCCTGTCTTGTATTTGAAGTGTAAACACCTCAGCCTACTGATGTGAGGTCTCTAACTTCCATTCACAGCTGTCCTCAGCCGTTCCCCACCAGGTCCCCTACATCTCCATTAAATCTGCCTCCTTCCTGCTGCCGGATCAGGCTTGCGTATTCCTGACTCTGAGCTTTTGTTTCCAACATTCTCCACAAGTGCACAGCTTGCTTACCTCCTCCTAAAAAAGCGATTCATATTTTCTAGAACTTTCTCTTTTATTAGATAAAAACTCTTTGTAATGATACAAGTTCTCTTAGAATTGCCAAGATTTTCAAGATTCTAGAATCAACTCAGTTACAGAGAACTTGATGGTCTGGGGTCCTCTGCTAGGAAGTTCTGCATGAGTTCTTATTCGAGATCCACAACAGCCCTCCACTGTAGATGGTATCATCTTCAGTGTCCAGGTGGGGAAACTGAGGCTCAAACAGCTTCGTAACCTTACCCAGAGATGAGATAGGCTTTACTCTTTTGATGTTTTCCAGGGCTTACTACAGGGCTCTGGAAATAGAAAGTACGAATGGAAGTTGACTGATAAGTTTATTTGCCAAAACATACAGATCTTTGTTTTTGAGACACTTTGCAGTTATTTCTGGAAGAAATTTCAGTAAGAATCCCATTGACTGGCATGCGTGGGAGCAAATGTCTGGCATGCACAAGCTGTCAGCATAGCTGGTAACCAAGTCAGCAACCAAAACCAGGTCAGCCGGTTCCTCAGCAACGTTCTGCCACCCCCTGAAACTTTGTGACCTGGCATCACAGGAATTCGCTGGTTATAGATCATTCAAAGTTCTTGGCAATTCCTCTTCCTGGTGGCCCTGGGCAATTATATGTACTCATTTTTATCATATTAATTAAGAAGTTTTAGGAGTCGCTACTATGAATGTCATCGAGATGGCAGGTGCCACACCAAAGCTTGTGTGAAATGACCTTCTGAAGTGAACATCGTGGTCTTTCTGGCTCCACAGGTGTCCGAGTCCTGTGTGCTGCTGGTCACACCATGACTGTGGAAAAGTCCAACCCTGGGTCAGAGCTCGCTTGTTGGCTGTAGTTCTGGTTGTGGGCACGTGTCTGGTGTGGATCAGCTCATGGGCCACAAGTCACTATCTCTGTACTGTTTCTCTTGTCAATCCTTATCTATTAAAACCTTCTACATGCAAGCAGGGGAGAAACTTTTACATATTACTGTCCCAGTTTAAAAATTTAGGCAAGGAAAACTCTAAAAGGTAAGACAAGGAATACGGAGCAGGATCAAATCCTGCAAATGAAGCTTCCAGTATTTTCCTCTTTCTTCAGAGCAAGAGAAATCATTCAGGGGTTAAATGAGGGAGAATCTCTCATTCAGGCAAGCGTGACTTCGGGGTGCATCAGGCTGAGAGCACATGACAGCTACCTGCTGAACAGCTGGCTTGGCTGAGTGCCAGAGTCCGGCAGTCAAGGACTCTGGGGCAAGACCCACTGCATCTGGGTCTCGCTTCTGCCCTTTAACTCGCACGTGATCTTGGAAGGTGACTTAGCCTTCATGTGTTGTTCTTTGTTCATTTGTTAATGTGAGATTAGGATGATGCTTACCTCACAAGGCTGTTATAAGCATTAAATTAACATATATATATTATTATATAATTTATATTGCTATATGCATTGTTTATATATATATATTATTATATTATACTTACCGAGCTGGATACTGGTTATATATATATTAATTAATTAATATATATAAATATATCAATATATAATATATAAATAAATAAAAAATAAATATATAATTAATTAAAATACATAATATATTAATATATATAGCTGGTTATATATATAACCAGCATCCAGCTTGGTAAGTGTTATGTGCATGTTTAAGGAAAAAAAGGAAAGGGAAGGGAAGGGAGGGGTGGACAGGGGAGAGGAGAGGGGAGAGGAGATTAAAAAAAAAAAAAAGGTCTTTTTGTTTTTAATGGAAAAAAAAAAGTCTCTGTAGCCTTCACAGAAAGAGTAGCCTTCTCTCATCGCGACTATGCTTTCCCCTTTAAGCAAAGCCAAGGTTTCCGAGAGCCAGGCTGGACATAAATCTTAATTAAAATATGCAACATTCCCACCAAGATCCCCAAGACCCTATCTCTAGAGCTATCTGGGGACCACACAAGTCTGGCTTGTATCCCAGCGTGGCGAGAAGGAGAACCGAGAAGCTGGAGCCGGTTCAGCAGGAAAACCTCCGCGCAGAGGGAACGGGTTCTCGACACACGGTGTGCGCGAAGCCAGTGCACTGACGGCGCCTTTTCTCACTTGGCAGCTACCACCGCGCAGTCGAAGCGGAGGGGCCACTTCGCGCGCTGCCCCAAGCAGTACAAGCACTACTGCATCAAAGGGCGATGTCGCTTCGTGGTGGCCGAGCAGACGCCGTCGTGCGTGTAAGTGGGGCGCACCCGCCGCAGGGGCAGGTGCGGGCCGGGGCGTGCGGGGACAGGGAGGCCGAGCCCCCAAGCCTAGGTCGGGTCCCCTTTCCCCGGTCCTGGCCGCCCCCCCGCCCCCAACCCCTGCCACGTGCCTCGGGCCCCTTTGGGTGGCTCCTCGGGGAGAAACTGGGGACACTTTGCTCCTGAACCGAGCCCGGATGGGCTCCCGTCCGCGTCCAAGCAGAGCCTCTGCCCAGCCTGAGCGCTTTAGCCTCCGTCCGTCTGGAAGCGAATTCTGGCCGGTGCGAGGCAGTTCCTAGTCAACGTCAATACCGAGGATTTTCTGCCGATCAAAAGCTACTCTCGTAGGCGTCCATTCGGGCCGGGCAATGAGCCTGTTGGGAAGCGGAGGTTGGCAAGGCTGATCCTTAGGAAGCGGCTGGGAGGACACTGCTTCCTCCACCTCGAAGGAGACTGAGGCCGAGTTTGATTTTATTCAGGCACAAACCACTTTTTTTGAAAAAAAAAATTATTTTCTTCTAAAGAGATGTCCCTCTCAGTGTCTTTTGAGACCTCTCCTGATGGATGAGCAAAGTGATTGTTTAAGTGTAATATTGACGGAAGTTCATAGAATGTGTATGTTTTTACGTGGATGTCCTACAGTATCCTTTTTTGAAATTTCCCCATAAGTGTCTCAGAACAGAGATTCCAAACCCTAATTTAGTGAAACATGTAAGGGTCCTGGACGCCATCAAAATTTAATTAAAATTAAATTTAATTAAAAAATAAATACACTGGTTGATACTGACAGGGGGATAAGAATTGCTAATGTAAGGAAATTTAAAAAAAAAGTGTGTGTTTGTGTATGTGTTGGGAAAGAAGAGAGCTGCTTTCTTTCTTTTCTTTTCTTTCTTTCTTTTTTTTTTTTTTAATTTCCTCTAATTGCTCACTGGCTTAAGAGACTATATTGAGTTTTAAAAAATATTTATTTTTATTTTTTATTTTATTTCTTTTAGAGAGAGAGGGTATGCATGCTCACACAAGCATGGCTCTTGGTGGGGGGAGGGTAGAGTTGAGAATCTTAAGCAGGCTCCACACCCAGTGCAGAACCCAATCCTGGGCTCAATCTCAAAACCCTGAGATCGCGACCTAAGCCATAATCAAGAGTTGGACACTTAAACGACTGAGCCATCCAGGTGTCCCAAGTTTTAAAAATATTAATGCTCTTTAACCCAGTACATTTTTCCAACTTATCCCTAGGTCTGCAAATTTATTGTTCTTTAATATTCCTACGTTCCAAAATGAAAACCACAACGTGTAATCTACCTGCCCAAGATCAAAACACAGATCAAATCCTTCAGTGTGAGGTTAAAACTCATTTCCATGGCCTCTGCAAGCTCTTCTGATCCTGGCTCACCTTCCTAGCCATATCTCTCACTGTATGCCCAAATGTTCCTCTGAAATCCTACATTTCTTTTCATGCTTTATCACACAAGCTCCCACAGTCCGGAGAGCTTATCATTACTGATGTTTCAGGTGTAACTCGGACATCAGCTCCTCCTGGACCCCAGCTTTGGCATTGAGTTTCCTTTCTCAGACACATACTCAGGTCTGTTAGATGTCCTTTCCCTGAGGTCCAGTCACCCTCCTATGAAAACTCTTTTCCTCTGGAGCATGGCTGTTGGTTTCTTTGAGAGTCCCTTCTGAGTCTGTGAGCACCTAAAGGTGGGTCTTGTGGCTTATTCATTTTTTGTGTTCCAGGGCCAAGCACAGCGCCAGAATTTAATAGGTGTTCAGGAAATGACCAGTGAATAAGTAAATAAGTCCCTCTAGCATGGTCCATCTAAAGTTATGCTGTCAAAACTAAGAACAACTTCCTCTGGGCCAAGAACAGCTTCTTAGTGGTAAAAAGCTATAGAATCAATGGGAAGCTGAAGAACATAGGAGTCAGGACACGGATTTTTGATTCAGGTAGACCTAAGTTAAGATTTTTGTCTGCACCAGTTATAAGCACTGTTAATAGTGGGTCTGTTACCTTTCCTGGGCCTCAGTTTATCTACTACAAAAGGACATAGTAATATTGCCCTCTCAGGTGTTGAAAATAAAGCAATCTGTTAAAAAAAATCCTTATTATAGTACCCAGCACAGAGTAGACGTTCCATAAATTGTACCACTGAGATGAGTGGAACATATTTGATGTGACTTGACCTTTCGAGTGACTTAACATAGTATAGATTTAGGCAAAACCCTCTTGCCATGGGGGACTCTGCTATCCTGAAAAACCAGAGGTACCTCCTTTTGCTTGGAATTACAGGAATTGTGGACTCCTGTTTTTACATTAAAAAAAAAAATGGTGTGTTTCCAATAACTCAAATCCCTTGAGTCTTCTCAGTATTTTCTTAGAATGGGGATGATTTGTTTCCAGACACATACCTTTTATTTATTTATGCAGCACAGTTCATTTAAGCAGGGTTGCATGTGCTTGGGGCAAAAACTCAAGAGTCAAACTTCCTGAGTTTGAATCCCAGTCCCACTCATGTAATTTCTCTATATCTCTGTTATTAATAAATGGCAGCTATCTCAAAAGATGTTATAAGGATCAACTGATGTAATAGTTAACAAGTCTCTTACAATAGTGTCTGTTGATTATTTCAGAACAGTGATCTAAAATCTGGTTTGCCAGAATCCTGAAGGGTCATGGGAATCTTTAAAAATTATTTTACATTTTGTAAGATGCTTATTAAATAGAAACTCATGTATTCAGTTATTCAGCATTTAATAAACATCTACTAGGATCTGGCCCTCTTGATTCTCTTCCACTAAAATCACCATTAGCTGATATGTTACTGGTTTGCTGAGAAGGGACTAGCATAAGAGCCACTATATAACTTGGCTATGGACATGTTTGACCTTCTTGCATGACCTTATCAGGTTATAGCTTGCAGGTAGTACTGCTTACTGAGAAATTCAATTAAAGCTTGGTTAAGCCACTGAACCCAGAACTTATCATTAGAAAAACATTCTGAAAGAGCAGCAGGTAATTGCTGTGTATTTTATGGGCAAGTTATTGTTTAAAAATGCCACATTCAGTAAATTTGTTAGAGAAACAAGCTAATTGGAAGAGACTATATTTGTAAGATCTTAATTATGACCTTAAAAAAAAAACCTCTTTAAAAAATATCCCTCTCACACATGCAATTAAATGTGATTTTCCCCTCCAGTGCCTTTCCTATGTGTAAGAGACTTTTGATATTTCAGATATTTCTAAGCTCTCTTCCTGTGATTTTGACCTTGTGACAAAGATGCCTGGCTATCTTGCAGGAAGCAATTTTCCCTCATACATCCTTGGGGTCCTTTTGCAGTAGATGCCATTAGATATCTTTTCTCTTTTGCTTGCATTGAGCCTCACCTTTCAATTGATGGCCGTGGCTGAGCTAGTTTTTGTTGTAGTTGTTTCAAGCATTATATCAGTTATAATGTTGGCGTTAAAGGATCTCCTTACTTGTGCAAGATAGGCTTTGTGGGAATTAACTACCTTGCTCCTATCAAACATAACCTATAGAATGGCCTGGCAAATAGATCCTTTGTTTAAAAGATAAAAACAGAACAAAATAAACAAAGCCAAGAAAACCAACCTAGGTTACAGAGAAATCTGTTTAAGAAGCAGAATTTCATCTTTTTGAGGTTTATATGATTGTATATGCCACCACCATCTCTTTTGTTTTGAATGAGTCTGAAAGGTTGAATTTGCATTGTTAATGCTAAGGGACTAAATTTCACAACATATATTTTCAGTTGGGAATAGTCTTCCAACAAACTTCTTATGCACATTTGAAGCATCTAACGTGATTCAGAGAATACTTTAGACAGTCCCCAAATCACTGAGCCTTTAGCTTCTTGAGCGTTGCTCAGACAAGTCTTGGGTTGGTCAAAGGGAAACTGCTCTATTGGGGTATATCCTAAGTCTATGTTGATAAAGAGTTGACAGACTGAGGAAAGTGAACATCCCCCTAGGAGATTTGTTGCTGTCTGGTCACTGCACTTTATGACAACCACAGAGAAAGGGGCCACTTACAGGACAGTGGAGGACATGGCATCCCTCGAGCATCAGATAAAGGAGCTGGAGAGGATAAGACTCACTGTGTTTTGGAAGGATGTGGTTGGAGAGGTGATGTGGAGCCTCACCTCATCTGTGGCCACGTTGAGTAGCAGAATCACAACTGGTGGGTGGACGTTAGAGAGAGAGAGAGAGAGAGAGAGAGAGAGGAATCCTGTTGGATCACATTTATCGAGCTTCTACGTGTTAGGCATTGGTCTATGAAATTTCACACCCATTACCATGTTGGATCATATTAAATAGTGTAATTTTTAAATAATTTGCAAGAGAACTGGGACATGTTGAGGGCCCTACAATGGAATGGGAAGTCCTGGGGATTTTGAATTCCTTGTCATAGTATTATTTAAGTGCTTGGGAAGGCTACGAAGGGCATTTTACCATCCCCTCTTTCAAGCTCGGAATCTAAATCTTTAAACTAAGTTTTGGTGATTGCTGTCATCTCTGTTTATTTATATTAGCCATATTGTTAATGTTCAAGTGATGACAGGTTTTCAGCCAAGCAAAGAAAGTGAAATTACTTGTGAACACAGCGGGATACAGCTTAATTTGAAAAAAAAAAAAATTAAAGGAACTTCACCTTTTATTAATTCCAGTTAATGACAACAGTATTAGTTTCTTCAAATAAGAAATGGTAGAGATTCTTCAAAGTCTTGCACTGTTTACCTTGTTGTGTTGTTTTTCCAGCTGTGATGAAGGCTACACTGGGGCGAGATGTGAGAGAGTTGACTTGTTTTACCTCAGAGGAGATAGAGGGCAGATTTTGGTGATTTGTTTGATAACAGTTATGGTCATTTTTATCATTTTGGTGGTCGGTGTCTGCGCATGCTGTCAGTAAGTATTTTTTAAATTTACTTTTAAGTAAATCTGAGAAATTGTATGTTGCTCTGTCTTCTTCTTTCCTTCCTTCTTCTTTCTTCTTTCCATTTTGCTATGATTTAAATAAATCACATTTTGAGGTTTGCCATTATTTTTGTTGAAGTATCTACTTATGATAAAACACACAATGCATAGTTTTTGTCATTTTACTGAGCATAAGTATTTTAATTATAAATAAAGTGTGTTTAAATTTCTTGATTGAAAAAAAAAAAAAGGTGGACCAAATGTGTGAAGGTGATCAAAGGTATATACTTCCGGTTGTAAGATAAATAAGTCCCTGGGATGTCAGTATGGTATAGCAACTGTAGTTAACAATACTCCATTGTGTATGTAAGGCAGACATTCAACAGACTGAGCTACCCAGGAACCCCTTCTTAACATATTTAATCTGGCATTTTATTTTCTGTAAAACAGAATAATTAAACCAGATAATCTGTATGATTCCTTTTAGCTATAAAATGGAAAGTTATTTAAAAAATTTCTTTTACTTGCCTGATGGCAAAAAGGAATTTTTATAACACCAGTTTTGGGGCAGAACTGAGAAATGACCTATTTTAGCACATCGATTTGGAATTATGCTTTAAGAAACTGGATTGCAGACCAGAGTATCTTACACTTTTTTTTTCTTAATGTATCGGTAAGTGTAATTAACATATCCAGAGGCCACTCTAACTCTCTTGGTTTTCTTATGTCTCTTTACAATTTGTACTATTTCTTACTCATGCACTAAATAGTGCTTATTAGTAAAATAACTGGTCCCGGAAATTTTGCTTGTGCTAACCAAGCTTCATCAACAACTAGGTACCATAGTATTTCTATTTAGGTAACTCTACTCTATTCACATGTTGGCCAACTGTGGCTATCATTTGGGCCTGGAGAGAGATAGGTTGAGAGAGAACCTAACATATTTAAGAAAAAAAGGAACCTACAAATTTTTAGCCATCTAGAAATAAGATCATAGGCCCTCTTGATGGTTGATTATATGTTCCCATGAACTAACAGGCTTGTGCTAATGTCTGACACTTTGTTTTCCAAGTCCTCTTCGGAAGCGTCGTAAAAGAAGGAAGAAGGAAGAAGAAATGGAAACTCTGGGTAAAGATATAACTCCAATAAATGAAGATACTCAAGAGACTAGTATTGCTTAATGGTAAGTGTGATGAGTTTTGTAGATGGGGTGCTCTTCAGGTAACTGTTACCTGGTGAAACGGGGCTTAATTTGTTTAATAAGTCAATCCTTGGAATTTGATTATGCTTAGAAACAGCTAAAAGTAAATTGATTTTTTTCATAGACTCCGAAGCTGAATAAAAGACCTTCTCATGTCTCTCTTTCGCGTGTTACCGCATTGAGAGGCATGTAGAATGAGGACTTTCCTACACTTTTTCTGGGGTTCTGAGATCATCCTCTTTTCTAATTCTGCATGGTTGTGGTACTTAGTCTATACTTTTTCTTCCTCGTTTTTGGGTGTCAGGAAGAGGTATTTTGGTTTAATAATCTCACATTAAAAATTAATGACCGTGTTTTAATAATAACCACATTTACTGAGCATTTATGCTATGCCGGACACTGTTCTAAGCTCTTTAAATGTTACATCAATTAGGATCCCACCTGGATCCAAGAAGGAGATTTTGGTGAGGGACTGGGAGGGCAGGGTTGGGGAAACCACAGGAACTTCAAGGCTCCTGGAATTTTAACACTGGCAGGAGGCTGCTCCCTCCCATGCCTGGAAGGGCTGGGGAAGGTTACTTTGGCACTCAGAGGCTGGCCACCAGAGGGCCTATACTCTGTAGGAGCTACATCTGAGGATGGAAGTAGCCACTGCTGGAACCAAAACAAGGAAGAGGAGGAAAGGCAGAACTTTCTCACCTCCTGCCTTCAGGTCTCCATAAAGTACCTCCCATTAGCCAAACCCAAGCAGCACCCAGGTGGAGGCATGGGAGCCCTTGGGATGTGTCAGGCCCCTCCCCTTGGAGTGCAGAGTTGGGGAGGGAGGTGGGCAGAGAAAGGCTCCTAGGGTACAAAAGGCAGAGGGCTAATACCATTGGTGAGCTGGGATAGTTTGGCTGTGATAGAGGCAAATCCAATCTGACTGATTTAAAATGAAGGACATGTTTTGGCTCACATGAACTGGCAGTCCAGAGGGAAGATAGTCTGCACACTTGGATGAACAAGAGGCCCTCACACCAGGAACCATTATTTCTCTTTTTCTGCTCACATATCAAAGAGTTGGCTTCATCCTTGGCTAGTTCCTCTTAAGTCATAGTGGTAGCACTGAGCCATGTGCTTCCTTGATCACGTCCAGCAAGAGACAGCAGTGACTCTCCATAGCTCAGGTAGCAGTAGAAAGAATCTCTTTTCCCAGAAACCCCAGCAGATGCATGGGGTACTGCAACTGCTTGTCGAGAAATCATAATGTTCTCTTAGCTTATTACAGGATGACAGTAATCATTAATGAACTGAAGACAAAAATGCTGGCTCTAGATTTTTCTTTTTTAATTTCTATAGTACATTTCTCTTAACCAGCTTGCTGTCTTTTCCCTTATTCCTGCAGGCTATGAAGTTACCTCCAGGCTGGTGGCAAGCTTCAAGATGCCTTGCTCATTAGAAAATGGACAGAATGTGTCTCAGGAAAAGAGCCAGGAGAAATGAATTTTAAATGATGTATTTACTTTTTGTCTGTAATGTTAATCTGTGTTTTTTACTATTTTTATAATAATAAGTAATTTTATTATTGTTCGTAATTGGGAAAAAGCACTCAGTTAAGAAATTTTAATAAACGTCCACTTAAAGTTTTGTTAGCAGTATTATCAGTCAAACAAAAAAGGAGAGTCGGAAGGAGTTTAGATTTTAGGAACTGCATTAAAAATAAAGCTGCCATTTATCCAGCACATACTGTGGACCAAGAGTTTAAAGTATATCATTTCCTTTAATCCTTTTAAGAACCTATGAATATCTCCTATGAACCTCATTTCCCATATATGGGAAAAGACACAAAGAAGTTAAATAACGCAACCCAGATTTACAGAGGTAGGAATTGGTGGAGCTGAAATTGGAACCAAGAGTTACCCAACTTCAGTTTGGGTTCTTAACTATGATTTTTGTTGATCAGAGTGGGTACAACCCAACTCACTGATATAACCCAAGACTTTATACTACATTATGTTTTGCCATGATACTGAGATGCTGGGGATATTTTCCTGGAGAAACTCAGGTTGGAGAGTCCTGGCTGTATATGTTAATATTACCATCATGTTTTCTACAGCACTGACTTCTTTTATATTCCTTTGCTCCTTTATAAATTCTCTGCGGCATGAATAAATTCTTACATTAGTAAAGCAAACAGATTTGCCCCCATAGCTAGGGTAATGAATAAAGATGGAAAGTAAATGCCTGAGCATCTTTAAGCCCAGGTAAGTGTTCATGCTAACTAAGGGATAAATTATAGCACTGGAAGAAGAGGTTGTTTATTCCTGGGCAATGGTCAGTGACACCACAGCAGAGCCCAGGCACACACTGTCTGTGACCATAGCCTCATTTTTGTTCTTCCAAAAAACAGTACCTTTGATTGCTCTCAAGTGACTGTTGATGCAATGAAATCATGACCGTGAGCATCTGTTACTTGGGACCATCTTGCCAAATGTTCCTTCAACTCCATAATATATTTAATAAAGATTCTTAAAAATGAAAAAGCTAAATCTATATTTAGCCAGTATTCCACAGAATATGAAAATGTCTACACTGACTGGGTGGGTGATTTATGAAAACCGATGGAAGGTGTCCCCCACTTGCTGTACTTACGCTGTTGTGAAGCTAGCTAAGCAGGTTTTATACCAGAATCCTAACAGATTTTACTCTGCAGCATAGACTTCATACACAAAGTGAAGAGGGGAATTCAGACTGAAGATGAAGTTGGATGTCACTTTCTAGCACATACCCTGTTTTGAGTGAGAATGAGGTTATCTTCACAGAAATAGCTCAAATATATAAAGCGCTAAGCCAAACAACTAGTTATCTTCTAAATCTGTTTTTCCTTCTGACTTAATAACCATCCTTGAAACAGGACTATATCCATCGGATTCCTGCTGCATATGCTTTGTTTCCAAAAGTCGTCTTCTGGGCTAATCTATGCCCTTGCTTTTTCTCGGTGTACTTTGATACCAAAGTGCTTGAAACAAATGGTTGTTACAGCATTTTAAAACAAAACAAAATGCTGAAAATGTTTCTCCTTCCCGGAACTGAGGTTGGTTAACCAGTGGAATCTCTCAAACCAAGTCAGGCTTGGGAATTTTGTTTTGATCCTAAAATGTAAATGGCGTTTCTTAAAATTTGGTAGGTCTGATATCAAGAAAGAACTTCAAAGATTTTCATATTTTTAAAAAATGTATTTTATAATTGTTTTGTATATTCTAAATGATGTTGTTTATGTAAACTGTCAACATTATCATATAATAAAGTAAATTTATTTTTAAAACAAAGTGAGCATATTTATTTGGAAGTTTTTTTATCAGTACCATGAATTATTAAGAGAAATAAATTTTCAGATTATTGTTTAAAAAATTTTTATATTTTATAGAGATTACAATTCATGCATTTGAAATAATCTATTTTTGTTATAGGTTTTTCTTAGAAACTAATGAATTTGGAAGTGTGGTGGACACCTGTAGGATTATCTGCACAGCTGGGGAGGGTATGTGCTATGGTGAGTGCTGTGAAGTGTGTAAGCCTGACAACTCACAGACCTGTACCCCTGCAGCAAATAATATATTTTATTTAATAAAAAAAATAAAAAAAAAGGACTGCCCAACAGCATGGCCGTATTTTTGGACCCCCACCTATAGCATTTGGTTGGTCTAAGGGGAGTACTTCATGAAGTCGGGTTAATTGGAATCATTCCCAAGGGGACTGTGAACCTGAACAGAAGTTAATCTTTCTGGGTTCTTAGGACATAAAAATGTGGATTTTGAAGCTATTGTGGCCATGTTTTGCTTCACGTGTCCCAGAAAAGCAAAAGAAGCTGGTCAGAGGAGAACAGAGACAAGACTCAAGTTTTCTGACAGTCTGAGTCCCTGTTACGTGTAATTCTAGTACTAGCTTCATTCTATTCCTGTCTGTGGGCTCTATGAGACATATTATCATTACATTAAATACTTCATCTGGCTTAAGCTAGTTCTATTTGGATTTTCTGGAACCTGGAACAAAGGTCCTGACCAACTCTGGTGCATCATGAGATTGTGGAGAAGTTTCTTCTCTCTCTCTCTCTCTCTCTTTTAAGATTTTATTTATTTGAGAGAGAGAGAGCATAAGCAGGGAACAGGAAGGCAGAGGGGCAGAGGGATAGGTGGAGGCAGGCTCCCCACTAAGGAGGGAGCCTGATGTGGGGCTCGATCCCAGGACCCTGGCAGATGCTCAACAGACTGAGCCATCCAGGTATCCTTGGAGTTTTTAAAATCAGAAATGACATCTTCTATGAAACAGAATGTCAAGTTATGTTTTTCAAATAGTGTCTACCATTGTAGGAGAGGAACACTTCTATCAACTGTATTCTATCTTCACCATATGGCCATTCTAAAGGATGTTTGCAGGAAACATGGAATTCAGCAAGCATTGTCTGCATACCTACTGTTCTAGGCACTGTGCCACCCACCATGACAAATGCTAGGCAGGAATGAGACATGGCCCCAAGGAAGCTTGCAGTTTGGTGGGAAAAGCAACTACTCACTGATCATTTCAGTTCAATTTCTTGCTCTGGGAGAGGTTGCAGGTAAATAAGATACGAGAAGAGGATGACTAAACCAGCTTAGAAGGCATTGCAGAAGGCTCCTGAAGGATATTACATCTGAACTGATGACTGTTCTTGAGAAATAAAGGTCTCTACCCCTGGAGCAGGCTGGATAGTTCTTGGATCCTTGTTAAATTCTATAGAATTTCTTGGGAAGCTCTAGCAGTGGAGGAACAGAGACTAAGAGAAAAGAACAAATCAATGCTCTCTGCTTCATTCCAGAATGCTCTGGGCATGATACGATCAAGTACATGAACATATGAGCTGACAGGTGAGATGTTCCTGGTTCCAATGATATTATATTATTAAGTGAATGGGATCTCCTTCCTGAAGAGGATTATGTGGGTCTCTCACATTTCCCACTTCATATCACTGCCTATGGAGTAGGCGAGCTACACAGAGAATGGGGTAAAATGCTCTGGGTCACATTATCTTGCTATTTGGACAAGGCTCTGGTTATTGCAAAATTTTGTGAAGGAAGTCCAGGACACATTTCAGTGTCATGGATTTAAAACCAAGCTGATGCCTCAATGAGACCTTCATTTGAGTATATTCTGTATATATTTTGTTATGAGAGCCTAAACACATTGGAGCATTGCTGTCATTCATTCAATCAGATAAAAAACTGGGCAGAAGATATGAACAGACACTTCTCCAATGAAGACATACAAATGGCTATCAGGCACATGAAAAAATGTTCATCATCACTAGCCATCAGGGATATTCAAATTATAACCACACTGAGATACCACCTTACACCAGTTAGAATGGCCAAAATTAACAAGACAGAAAACAACATGTGTTGGAGAGAATGGGGAGAAAGGGGAACTCTCCTACACTGTTGGTGGGAATGCAAGTTGGTGCAGCCACTTTGGAAAACAGTGTGGAGATTCCTCAAGAAATTAAAAATAGAGCTTCCCTATGACCCTGCAATTGCACTACTGGGTACTTACCCCCAAAATACAGATGTAGTGAAAAGAAGGGCCATATGTACCCCAATGTTTATAGCAGCAATGGCCACAGTCGCCAAACTGTGGAAAGAACCAAGATGCCCTTCAACGGACGAATGGATAAGGAAGATGTGGTCCATATACACTATGGAGTACGATGCCTCCATCAGAAAGGATGAATACCCAACTTTTGTAGCAACATGGACAGGACTGGAAGAGATTATGCTAAGTGAAATAAATCAAGCAGAGAGAGTCAATTATCATATGGTTTCACTTATTTGTCATTCATTCAAAAATATTTAGTAAGTGCCTACTAAGTACCAAGTGTCTTAGTGTTGGGCTTTTATCAGTGAAGAATATGGTTAAAAACAATCTGTGACCTCATGAAGCTTATATTCCAGTGAGTATAATATTTCACAGCATGGAGTTTAAAACAAGGCATACCTAAGAAGTTATGATATCCAGAGGATGTTACCATTAATTAGAATTGTAATCTATGCCACAGGCTTGGAGCATAAAATGCAAGAGGAGGACTCACAGAAGAACTCATTCTTTGAAAGGATTAGCAGATTTCCCTTGATCTCCAAATAATTTACCTATTTTAGTAGTGACTATTAAGAGCAAAAAAAGTATAACCATGTTTCTTTGGTATAAAAACCTTGGTTTATGCTTTTTTTTTTTTTTGTCATGGTTAATGAATAAGGTGCTACATCTGGGCATCTGTTCTTCTTCAAAGAATCATCTATGCTTCAAATAATCTTCCTGAAAAAGAACCTGTTCCCATGTGATCATCTTTGGCAAGCTGAGCGTTAATGCCGAACATAACGTGCAAGTACTTTATTCTTGCCTGTTTGCTAACGTTACTAAGTCCTGGGAATGTGTATCTTATAATAACATCTAGTTGGCACTTCTGTAAACCAATTCTCCCCCCGGGCCTTTTAGTTATTGGTGTTTGAAGTCGTCTGAAATTCTGTATTAGGAAACTAAATAAACTGTACAACTTCAAAAACTATGTCAGCAATTATTTTGGGGAGCTAAATTAGGAGGAATGTTTCTGCTATTGGAAATTTCAGCGTGGATCTCCAGGTATGTTTAGTCAACAGTTCCTGTCAGAACTTGTATTATAAAAACAATGGTAACCAGACATTTTTTAAAGACTTTCTCCGTGTTTTACTTCGCTTTCTCAAGCTTAAGTTACACAAAAGTAAATGTGCAACAGAGGTACCTCAAGAGCAGTCTCCTTTTTTCTTCTCCTTTGGTCTATTTAAAAGAAGTCAAACAAACAAAATTCTTCACAAACACAGATCTCCTTAATATCACTCACTGCAGCAAGTGTAATTATTTTTGTAAGATGTGTGCAGAATAATAAAATATTCCAAAACTCTATGAGCCAAGCTGGGGCTGACGATTTTTCATGTGCTGGGTTTTAGTAATAAGTGAGAAAGAACCTTTCTTTGACTTACCCTGTAAAATGATTTTTGAAATACTGAAATGTGTAAACTAATTTTGATAAACCTGTTTCTAGCATTATTCTTTTTTAACACCTAAAAACATTTGTTTACTTAATGAAACAGAACTATCAATTCTTAAAAAAAAAAATCATGTACATAGTGTTTTTTTGTTTGTTGGTTGGTTTTGTTTATTTTACTCTTTTTTTTTTTTTTAAAGATTTTATTTATTTGACAGACAGAGATTACAAGTTGGCAGAGAGTCAGGCAGGGGTGTAGGGGGAAAGCAGGCTCCCTGCTGAGCAGAGAGCCTGATGCGGGGCTCGATCCCAGGACCCTGAGATCATGACCTGAGCGGAAGGCAGAGGCTTTAACCCACTGAGCCACCCAGGTGCCCATGTTTTGTTTATTTTATTCTTAAAGAGAATCTAGTCTTGGGTATTGGATCTCTACCCTTCTGCTTCCTAACTCTGAACTTCAAAATATCTGAACTCTTAACCAAACCAATGCTCCTGATCATTCTCTCAACAGCACAGAGATGTGGGAAACTTGCTTTCGAACTGTTAAAATGCACAGGTTTCAAACACAAGGTCTTCGTTCAGACAAATCTGGGCCTCACTCTTTGGTATCTCACATATAGTGAGGCCCTTGCCAGTTGCTTCACCCTATGAACGTTCTCATCAGTACAAAAAAATAAACAATAAATAGAGTGGACTGTAAGGATTCGATGAGGCAACACATGCAAAATACTTAGCTCAGCACCTAAAATATTTTAAACACTCTCTGGGTCTGGGCCCACTTAATTTTAGTTACTATTACTATGATCAATAATAGTAGTGACTATGGTGATGATGTTCTCAAAATACTGTTACGGAAGACAAGGAAGACTTTTTCTGAAGTTAAGTCACTGCCTTGATACACTGAAGTCTTCTATATTTTTCAGGATTCACAATCCCTCTGGAAAGGTGTATCTTTCTACTCTTGTCTGAATGAGCCATGAGTCGTTAGGGTGAAGAATTCCAACTCAGGGACTGGCCCTATGAAACTGCCTTGTTTCTCTCCCTAGATTCTTTCTCTCTCCCTCCTTGAAAGTACCCAATGAGAAAAATTAAAGAAGAATTATTACAATGCTGGTGGAAATACTTCAAGGTCTAATACTTTTAAATGGTGCTGAGATAAGTCCGTTATTTTTGGAGATGGAGTTGAACTTCATTCCTCACATACTGCCATCACTGGAAGTTGTAAAAATAACTTGGGTTGGGGACTAGGTGTGGCCTCTCAGGACTGCTGTTCACAGTGTGTTTGCACAGTAATAATTATTATACCCATTTCCTTGATGATAAACCTAAGGCTCAGGAAGCTAGAGTTTCCTGCCAAATCATACTACCGGTAAATCCTTGTCACCTGCCTCTTAACCTTGGTATCTCAGATCTTGAAAGAAAAGTACAATGAAATTGCCTATTTCAAACGGAAAGAGACAGAAACATGTTGTTCTAGACTCTACCCACTGGCTAAATAAATGATTACTAAGACTATGGTTGACAAATCTTTGAAACATTTTAAAAAGTAAACAACCGAACCAGAAGACAAATGAGAAGATTCTGTAGCAACTAGCTGATTTGTTTATTTGTTTGTTTTTAAAACTCAGACTTTCAGCCAAGTTTACCAGCCTTAGTTATTTTTCCTTAAGTTAAAATATCTGAAAATGGAGAAAAGGACTTTGAGTAAACACATGTAGATTGAGCGATATGGCATGCACACAAACTTAACATAGGCATATCGTGATCTTAGTGGAGAGTATTTAATTTGGTGGGGCCAAAATAATCTTTCAAACCACAAAAGATATGAAAGATATGAAGAGATAAACAGCCTGGGAAGTATATGGCTGTTTCTAAAGTTTTTATAATTAGTAAAGTTTGTACAAACTGATGTAAATTTAAGATTTCTTTTTGATAACTAAAATTAATTCCACATTGCCTAAGTCTCTTGAATTCAATGGAACTTCATCAGTTTAAACCTCACCAATCCAAAATTTGGGACAATTCAGGCATGGGGTAGGCAGATGTTTACCTTCATGAGAAGTAAGAAATAGCATTTTGTAGAAACCATAGAGGAGGTTTCGGTGTTATAAGCTTTTCCAGTACATTGAACATTATACTTATACAGCAGCATCTTGTATTTTTTTTTTAAAGATTTTTTTCTTTAATTTATTTGACAGATCACAAGTAGGCAGAGAGGCAGGTAGAGAGAGAGAGAGGAGGAGGAGACAGGCTCCCTGCTGAGCAGAGAGCCTGATGCGGGACTCGATCCCAGGACCCTGAGATCATAACCTGAGCTGAAGGCAGAGGCTTTAACCACTGAGCCACCCAGGCACCCCAGCATCTTGTATTTTTTTTCATGGTAATATCATCACCTCCTGTGACATCAGTTATGTGTTTAAAATCAATCTCATCATTTTTGTAAACTAACCTTTAGATCCTAATTCAATTAATTAAATATTACCAAAAGCTGACGATGGGCACACACACGGAACAAAAGACAGCATATTTTTCAAATAGGAGAAAAGACTTACACACAAGTAGCTATAAGAAAAATCAGAATGAATTCATTCATTCGGAATAGTCAACATTGACTATATGCATAGCATAGTTACAAGTGCTCAGGGTAAAGGGTGACTAGACTAGACTTAGTCCATGTCCCCATGAATTTTGTTCTCTAGTAAAGAGGATGAGAATTTTACACGTATAAAGAATATCTTTGTAGTTTGTACTAGGGATTATAGTGGTTAGGGGAGACTCAGGAAAGATGACCTTTATCTCGGCCTGCAAGGTTGAGTGGGATGTGGTAGCAAGTGTAGGCAAGAAGACATTTCTAAAGGAAAGTTCAAGCTGAGACCAAACTAACCCTTTTCTGGCTGGGTCACTGTCTGTATGGAGATGCTCTAAGTAAGCTCAGCAGCCCACCTTGAAGAGATGGCTGGCCAGCCTGTGACCAGGAGAGTGGGACACTTGCCTACTTTGCCTGAAAGCAAATGTGTACTATATTGCAGACCCATTCCATCGCTGAAGAGATTTTGGCAATTGTCCTCAGACGTTCAAGCTAAGAACTGGTAGGGAGGAAGTTGGCCTCATTCAGGGCCATCCCAGGACTTCAGAGGTTTTCCAGTACTTAAGGGCTTCTTTTCTACTTCCCCTGGATTCTGTTCCTCCTTGATCAGATCTCAGTCTCCTCAGGTCCTTCTGGGGTCTCACAAGCTTAGAAGCTTAGCCATAAAATGTCTGTGTTTTTTCATAAGAAAGGATGGGCTTTGTCTCAGGGTTGGCTGGCTCTTTCCTACCCTCTCCTTCGGCAAGGTGGGGAGAGAGGGAGGATTTCCAATATTTCCTCATTAAGTATCTAAATAAACAAACCTTGCCACTAAAAGAATTTCTTCTCTATCATGCCCCTCCCAAAGAAATGAGTTCCTTTTAATATGAAACTTTTACACTATTTTTGAAAATGAACAACTTGGCATTGTTATGCTAGACAAGCCCTTCTGTCTTCCACATGTATTACTCGAGTTACATGACAAAGCTTTCTCTCTTTAATAAAGAGAGCACTTTATGGTGATCTCAGGGTGGTGAGATCGAGCCCAGAATCAGAATCTGTGCTCAGCAAGGGGTCTGCTTAAGATTCTCTCTCCCTCTGCCCATCCACTCTACTCTGCATGCATGTGCACACACACTCTCTCTTTCTCTCACATAAATAAATAAATCTTTAAAAAAAAATAGCACCTTAGGGGAAAGGAGAGGTAGGTCTTGCGTTTAACTCACTGCAGATGAGGTCTATGCCCCAGGAAGGAGAAGAGCTGGATGTCCTCTATGGGTTAGAGAGCTCTAGATTGGATGGAAATTCAGTAAGTGAGAGAGTTGAGCAAAGAATTCCACTTGAGGAGAACAACCGTTATGACAAGATCCCACAGGTTTGTGAGTGGGGGCGCATTTGGAGAAGGCTGTATGGGACAATGCTGAGGTATAAGCGAAAGACAAATCTGAATTTCAGGTAACCAAAAAAATAACATTTTTGTGTAAGGATTTCCGAACATGCTATCAATGTGGGCATTTTGTATTTACTTGCTAAGTCTGACAACCCTAGCGTGGGAGAGTGGAGCATGGGGTGTTGCGGGGAGTACACCTAAAGAGGAGGCTGTTGGGTAGGGACAGTACAAGATAATACTGCACCTTCCATGACATGCTAAGAATTCGTGAACTTTACTGGACAGGAAGGATAACACATTCTGGGCAAGCAAGTGACAAGGTAAGATATGTCATTTAGGAGGATGATTCTGCAGGCATTGTCAAGGGTACACTGGAAAGCTGAGAACGGAAGGACAGGAGAAATGACAGGAGCTGGATTGGGGGAGGTATAAATATTAAGGCTGTGATATACTGAGGGCATTTTGGTAAGAGAATCAACATGATCTCGTGATCTTTGAGCTGGGGGATGTGAGCGTAGGAAGAGGCCGAGGACTGAGGGCTCCACAACAATGATGGGGCGGCTCTTGATGTGATTAGTTGAAATCTGGATCGAGGAGACGGAGCGGGCAGGGGTGGAGGCTTCGGGGAAAGCAGTTGAGATGGCAGCTTCCGTTTAACAAAAAATAGATTGAGGATTCTGGGAACATCTTTGTAGAGGAGCTAGCAAATAAAGTAGACCCGAAGTTCAAAGCAAGTCCATGTCAAGAAAAAGACGAGCCTGAAGCAGGAGAAAACCATCATGAAATAATAGGTTCCGGAGGTATCATCCAAGAGTGTTGGAGACGGACTGAAGATGCTGGGGTCATGAAGAGAATCCTGCATGTTGATGTCCAGTAGCTTGGGGTGCTGTAATAATGTCAACAAGGGGATGGAGAGATCTACTTGGCATTAGATCTGGCCTTAGAAGCAGTTGGGGACCAATGAGAGAGAGAGAGGAGACAGAGGTGCCTTTGATTCTGTGAGCGAGGGAGAGCAAGGGAGACTGGGCTGCGGAAATGCCCCGCTCACAATTGCAAGGGCAAAGTGAGACCAGTGCTGAGCTTAGGGAGAGAAGACAGGCTCTGCCGTGCATTCACTGAGTTTCAGATTGTTTACCGGACATCTCAGCTAAAGTGCCTTGCTAGTGGGTGCAATATATAAATTATACACAAGGATTGAACTTACAGATTTTGCCAAGATGTAAAATCACAAGTGATTGGTATTTCTGAAGCTATGAATGTGGAGTGGCAGTCTTAGCTCTCCAAGGTGCTGTGAAATCCTTGAAAAGAAATGCAAATTTGAGTGTTTTAGTAGAAAAAAATGCTACTCACGCTCCAGATTGGTTGTGTAGGAAAAAAAAAATCCAATAAATTAATTTGGTTCATTACTAATTAGTTTTTCTCTCCTGAATGCTTATATGCTAGTAAGTGAGAAAACAAACTAATTAAATGTCCAATCTGGTTTAAATTTAGCCCAGATGAGTAAGGTAAGGAGCTCCATCCAGAAATTTCCTGGGCCCCTCAGAATACAAAGATCAGGTTCTCAGAGGCCCTCTATCTCCTTCTGTTTCTCTCACTTAGATGGTGGGCAGGTGGTGAGGAACAGGACTTCAGCCTCATGTGGGTCCTTGGATTGTTTTGGAAGGTTGCCCATGTTGTCTGGGGGGCATCCTCCTGTCCTGTGTGTTCTGCTGGTCTCAGAGGCTGAACTCTGAGGCAGGTGACCAGAGATTGGAGGAGAACAAAGAAAGTGCATTGTAAAGAAACCCAAGGGGAAAGAGAGAGGGCATAATCAGGAGTGGGTGACCAGTGGCAACGTTTGCCACTGGGGTAAAGCTAAGAAAATGTCATGTTTCAAGCAGTCAGAGCAATAATCTCTACTCTACACGATATAGGAAGTTGCCTTTCCAACCCACATGCAGGGAACCCATTGAGAGTAACGTTTGGAAGAGTCAGCTCTTAGTAGATGACTGAGGGTCTTCACCCAACTGTATACTCAACACAGAGATCGGACTCAAATAAAGAATCTGGGAACATGAGCTGGGTTCAGGTATTAGTGGTCATGGAGGCCATTGTGGGGTAAGGTGGTGAACATGATTGCTGATTCCAGAAGAGGCTTTGTAAAGGCTAAGATGCTTTATCAATACTTGGCTGCAAGCCCGGCTCGGGCCATCAGATAAGTCAAGGCAATGGGGTATGTAGGTTTAGTACAGGCTTCTTGTTACAGAAGCCTCTGAGGTAACGGGTTGACATGGCACCTCTCTGCATGATTAGATGATATCAAATGATATGAGATGGGATGATCCTCGTGGAGTCTGGGAAAGAAAAAATGAAGAGCAAGAATTGGTCAGTGTTTATCTGGCCCTGCCCGAGGTGGGGCTTGCGGGGTGTTCTACCTGTGTGTGCTGGATTTTTCTGCTGTAATCTCAGCTTTCCCACCTCCTTTTCTACACTCTCCTCTGCATTGCAGGCCAGAGACCTGGGATCCTGTTTTCCAGGAGTCCTCTCCTCTTACAGTCCCAGAAGAGACTCTTCCGACCCGCACAAGATTTGCAAGGTGCAAGAAAAGAAAAGCTGTCTTTCTCTGGTGGCGGTTGTAAGCCAATGTCTGGCTAGATGACAGATATAAGCTTTGCATAGTTTTTCAGGTGTATTCTTGGGAATCATATGCTTCTAGTCATAGCTTTCCTGACTTCTGACTCCCCAGCTCTTCCGATGGCTGTGTAGGCCTCTAATTCCCTACAGTGAAACTCTCTGTGTGAAACCCCGGGGGAGGTTCTATTTCTCTGATGGAACCAAAGAAAGAGCTTCAACTTCCTTTTGCTTTAATTATGAATACTAATAATAATTTAAATTAGTGCTATTACTTCCCAGATACATTGATTCCAAGAAGGGGATACCTGAGCACCTTAGGTCCAACTCACCTAAAAGCAGACTTTCACAGGAGAGCTTGGGAGCACCTGTCTACTTGGGAACTAGCTTCAGGATACACAAGTGCAGAAGTGAGGCAGCTGAGGCAGGAATTGAGAGAAGCTCCAGAAGGGCATGTCAGTGAGGGAATTATTGCTGTAGACAGCTGAGCTTAACCCTACTTGTGTCCATTTGAAGAACGCCATAGAATGCCCCTCAGAAGGGTTCCACCAGGCTTTGGGTCAAGATAGAATCTCTTATCCACAGTCAGTGGTCCTCCACTGACAGAAGGTCCCCTCTGGAAATGGCATTACATCCTCTGTACTTTTGGGCAGAAAAGTAGAGAAACCCTCCCTTAGAATAGAGAAAGCCCTCGGGCCAAGAAGCAGAGATTTGGAAGCTCCAAGGAAGGGGAAGGTAGTGTTTCTAAATCCGTGGCCCTGCTGTCCAGTGGCCGTGGCCGTGTCAGCACCTGGCTTCCCTATTAAGTCATCCAGCCTCTCTCTTCTGCTTTGCTGCAGCGACAGGAGCAGAAATCCGAATGCAGAAAGATGAAAGAGGTGTGGATGTTGGCAAAATGCCCAGGGAGTATGAAGGCAAGCATGAAACTGGCCAGAATGGACCTGGTGTTGGGGCACCTGGGTGGCTCAGTCAGGTTAAGTGTTTGCCTTCAGCTCAGTCATGATCTCAGGATCCCAGGTTCGAGTCCCACATGGGACTTTCCGCGCAGCAGGGAGCCTGCCTCTCCCCTTGCCACTTCCCGTTTCTCCCCCTGCTCGTGCTTTCTCTCTCTCTCTCTCTCAAATACATAAATAAAATAATAATAATAAGAAATAATTGAGCAGGTGTTATCAGAGGAAGTCCACACACCACGCTTGTGTTTCTTCCCTTCCACCTTCCTTTCCCCAGCCCTCTCATCTCTCTCCCTCCTCCTCCTCCTCCTCCTCTTCTTATAACTGATTTGGTTTTAGTTTAATTCATCTTTCAGATAATCTACCACAAAGTTTTAAGAAATTTATTCAAGTCATTTTTAAAGAATTTAGCCTGAGAGTTCCCACAAAATAAAACAAGATACATTCTCCTAAAAGACCTCTCTCTAGATTGCCTTCCCCAACCCCTGGGCTGAGCAAAAGCAATCACCTGCTTTCAGCGAATACACACAGAATTGCCCAATAAATATGAGTTGTCATGGAAACTGAGCCAAAAGAGAATAGAAAGATGAGGCTGAATATTAAGGATTTCTTTGGCCTCAGTGACTTTTTCTCCCCCAGATCTGAAATTGTTCGATCTATGAAAACATAAACCACACAGGTCCCTGTCCGAGATAGACTAAATGAATACTAAAGGCATCCCTAATAAGTTCCTGAGATTTTAGCGTCTTCCACCAGTCACTCCTATACCTCTTTGCCCCCTTTCTCATCAAAGAGCAATGGCAAATGACCTCTGGTGGCTGCACGTTTTGGCGGGAGTGGCGTGACCAACAGGCCAGGGGATTTGGAATCAGACAGACCTGGGGTGTGCGCGTCCCCTCTGGGCACTGGTGTTTTCCCAGCAGTATTTCGACCCTGGAGATTCATATTCCATAGGGCGATTGTGACAACTTATTTTTTGACTAGAAAAGCTCTTGTTTGTCTTTAAGAGGTGAAGAGGGGGTCAAAGTGTTTTTCCTCCATGCATCTTACTGCTCGGATTCAAATCTGAGACTGTATTTTCTGTTAATAAGGATACTTTCATTAGTGCTATAGTTAAAATATTCTGACACAAGTCATTCAGAGGGACAAGAATTCCCATCTATTTCTTCACGGCTCAGACACTTGTCAGGAAATGCATCTTTGTGGATTTGGAAAGAACCAAGGGACATTATTACCAATAGTCATATTATTATGTCAAGCATTCTTCCTTGAGATTCCAAAAAGGCGATTTTTTGCTCAGGCTTGGGGAGGCCTCACGGAGTGAGGTTAAAATCAAAAATTGTGTGCTTGAGTTTGTTCATGGAATTGGTTAGCTAAGTAAACCTCGGCCTGTACTTACCTTTTTTTGAGTCTCAATCTCTCTAAAAGCCATAAAATAATTTCTTAAATGCCTCACTGGACTGCTGTGAGATTTCTTTATTCCTAATAGAAGCTAACATTCATGTAGCTTAGTACATGTACCATATTCTGTACCAAGAATTGTGTCATGCTTCACATAAGAGCTCATGGGATCCTCCAACAACCCTACAGGCAGGTACATAGTAGTATCATGATAAGCAAATGGAAGGACAGGAAGGGAAGGTCTTGTCCAAGGTCACACAGCTAGTTAAGTGGCCAAGCCAGGATTCAAACTTGGGAAGTGTGGCTCTGGGCTATTACGGTCACCAGAAAATATTTATTAAGCACTTACTAATGTCCTAGGTACTGGGCTAAGCACTTTATAAATAAAGTGCTCATTGCTCATTCGAAGTCTATGACACAGGCACTACTACTGTCCCCACTGGGCAGAGAAGGAAGTAGATACAGAGCTTAAGCCCAATGGAATTGCCCAAAGCCCTACTATTCCCAGGGAGAAACGTTCCTTCCCTCATAATATTCTCCTACCACTTACCTTCTCCTTTCTCTAAGTCTCAATATCAGTGTTGCTTCTTCTGGTCATCTTCCCTGAGGTCCCTGTAGGCTGAGCTTTCTTGTATATAGACTTGTAATAAGCTGTGTGTTAACCTTTGTCGTGGTGACCATAATCTTGTTCAGGTGTCTTTATGTCGCTATTTGACACAAAGTTTCTATCTCTCCCACCAGAAAGGACAGGGGCTGCCTCTATGTCTGGCTGGATTGGCATTCCTAGCACCTTGTACACACTTGGTCTGCACCAAATATTTAATAAATTAATCCATCCCCAACTTCCTTGGGTTGATGTTGATAAACATCAGTGCATGAAATGGACAAAGAGAAGAATGAAATTGCCAAATGAAATGATGAAAGCAATTTTGTCCATTCAGGCTTTCACCAGGCGCCTACTGTGCGCCATATCTGAGCGAAGGAAAATGATCTGAGATTCCATTAGGGGATTGTAATTGCAACTTAAAAATCAGCTTTCTAAGGCATTTGCTATACTTGAGAGCTCTAACTAAAAGGCTCAGTGATTAAGAAGGAACTCAATAAAATTGGAATAAAGTATTATCTGGGCAGTAATTTCACAGTAAATTTGGTTTAATAAAAATTTCACATGAATCATTTTTTAATTGACACTCAAACACGGTGAACTCTTTGGAAGACAAATGTCAAGGGAATAAATGTTATGCATAGCTAATTTTAAATGCACTTACAATATGGTGTCTAATATAAAGGACGTACTTTTATCTGATTTTTTTCAATTTATTATCCTTTCCTGCTTTTTAGGTTGAGGAGGTATTATTGTTGTTCCGAAGCTTCTTTCTTGCCTTCTAGTATTAAATTCTTACTTTGTTCCTACTGAAGGAGCTCTTTAAGAATAAGGCAAAAATTAATTAATTAAACTATTCTTAAAATGTCTCCGCATTTAGAGTCTGATTCATTTAAGTCACTTTTTAAAATAAACTTTATTTCTTAGAACAAAACAGATTCATAAGGAAATTGCAAAAATAGTGCAGAGAATTCTCATGCACTCACACTCAGTTTCTTTTATTCTTAACGTCTTATGTGAGCATGGTATAGTTGTTAAAATTAATGAACCAATATTAAAATGTTCTTATTAACCAAAGACCATACTTTATTCAGATTTCCTTAGTTTTTGCCAAGTTCCCATCCAGGATACCACACTATATTTTGTCCTCACAGTTTCTTAGGCTCCTCTTGTTTGGGATAGTTTTTCAGCCTTTCCTTGTTGTTGACCTGGAATACTTCAAGGAGTATTTTGTGAAATGTCCCTCTGTTGGGATATGTCCATTGTTTTTCTCATGATTAGACTGTAATTGTGGGTTATTAGGAGGACAACCACGGAAGTATACAGACATTTTTATTATATCATGTCAAGGATCCATACTATCAACCTGAATTATCAGTCTTGATGTTGACCTTGATCATCTGGCCTAGGTAGTGTTTGTCAGCTTTCTCCACAGTAAAGGGACTCTTTTTTTTTTTTATCCTACCTTTTTCATGATGTATTTTGTAGAAGGAAGTTACTATGTGTATTCCACACATAAAGACTGGGAAATTATGCTCCATCAACTAGAGGGTAGAATGTCAAATTGTTTGAAATTCTTCTGCATGGGAGACTTTTTTCCCCTTTCTTTCTCTTCCTTCCTTCTTTCCTTTTAGCATTTATTTATGTTAGTATGGATTTATGAATATTGATTTTATGCTTTGTGTTCTAGTCCAGTGCTAATTATTTATTGCTTATATTGTCTCCACGCTGGCCATGGGAGCTCTTTCAGTTGACATTTGTGTCCCTTTAACATATTTCCATCATTGTGGGGTCTTTTGTCTGTTCTGAAGTTTTTGGAAGACAAATTTTGGTGACTGTGTTTCTGTCCCCAGCCCTCTTTGCCTCTCTCCCTCTCTTTTCCACTCCCTTCTCTTTTCTATTTCCTTATTCATTGTGATCTGAAAACAGGAAAGGATATATGATCTCAAATTCTGCGATTTGAAGGTAAATTAATTCTCCTTGGAGCCTAGCTAGCCAGTGGTTCTCAAATGTTAGTGTGGAAAAGAATAAACTGGAGAGCTTGTTAAGATGGCCAGCCAACAGTTTGATTTTTTTAGGCAAAGGAAGTTGTAGGTTAGGATTCTGCCTGTTAACAGGTACCCCTAGGAAGTAATAATGGAGTTCTTTGAGGGTTTTGCTTTGAAAAGCATTGAGCCTGAGGGCAGATAGCTATTCTGATACATGCTTTTTATTTATTTATTTATTTTTCCTGGTGGCTTGTCATACTGTTTGGACATATATACCCACTGTTAGGTTTTTTTTTTTTTTTAAGATTTTATTTACTTATTTGAGAGGAGTGAATAAAAGAAAGTGAGAGCACAAACCAGGGAAGAGGCAGGGGGAGAGGAAGAAGTAGACTTCACTGAGCAAGGAGCCAGATGTGCGGTTTGATCCCAAGACCCTGGAATCATGACCTGATACGAAAGGAAGAAGCTTAACAGACTGAGCCACCCAGACATCCCACAAAATACTTAGCTATTTGAACTAGGAAGGAGTTTCAGGTCATTCTCTATTCACACTTGTGACTTATTTGATGATCTACTGAAGGCCATTTCATAAATGGAGTGCTCAGGTCTGCAGAGCTGGCTTGCTCCTGTAAGCTGGAAAAGAGGTGGCGTCTCAAGAGGCGTTATTTCCTGTCATGGCCACATACCAGAGGGCTGTGTGTGTGTGTGTGTGTGTGTGTGTGTGAGAGAGAGAGAGAGAGAGAGAAGAGGTTGTTAAATAGAATTTGGAAGCAGATCCTCTCTCTATATTTGTAGGTCTATGTATGTATACATATCTATTTCTTTTCTTTTCTTTTTTTTTTTCTTTTTTGACAGAGAGAGCAAGATCACAAGTAGGCAGAGAGGCAGGCAGAGAGAGAGGGGGAAGCAGGCTCCCTGCTGAGCAGAGAGCCCGATGCGGGGCTCGATCCCAGACCCTGAGACCAGGACCCGTGCTGAAAGCAGAGGCTTAAACCCCTGAGCCACCCAGGAACCCCTACATATCTATTTCTATCTATTCTATATATCTCCATCTCTACGGAGAGATCTATATAAAGACATAGGGAATAAGTACAGAAATATTTATTTTGTATGTTTAAATATAATTATACACTTATGTTTATAGATAATAATTATATTACCATTAATCTATTTAATAGTAAGTATATTAAATATCAACATGTGTTTCTCCTCTTGGGATCGATCCATATCAGTAGATCTATCTATCCCTCTATCATCTATCTAGCTAGATAGCTATATCCCAGGAAGAGAAAAAAATAAATCAAACAGATGGGAATGTCCCTCTTCAGAATGTGACATATAAGAAGGTGGCAAAAATCTGTATTTTCATGATGTGGTGATGTGATTAACTCATAGATGTTTTCTACAATGAGATGTTTTCTACCAATGGGCCAGCGGCCAATGGTCAAGAAAGAATTCTTGAGACATTTTCCATGCAAAAAGTGTTTTTATTAAAGTGCAGGGACAGGACCCCCGGGCAGGAAAACCTGCATGCACTGGGACTGTGAAGAGCATGGGTTGTAACTTCTAAGCTGGCTGGGGTGGGAAAGGCTAGAGATAAAGGAAGTTTCCAAAAGGAGTTTTGTATGTTAAAGAAGACTAATAGGATCCTGGAGGTCTGGCTATTGTCAAAGAAGGTTGCTAGCAAAGCGTTAACGTTAAGGCAGCTGTGAGTTCCTTAAGGAATGTCCTACTCTGCCTGTCTCTAATATTTGTCTATGGGCTGTGGGCTGTTAGGAATAAAATTTTGTCTACATTTCTTTGGCCTTTGTTCTCCTCTTCACCTGGGTCTTCTCTCCCTCCTGGCATCTCTGGGTTGTTTGGTCTTTGTGGTGAAGAACAGAGAGAATGTGAGGCAGGAGAAGGAGAGTGGGATGGGGTTAAGCCGTGGAAGGAATTTTCCAGGGAGTCTGGGTAAGAGAGGCACAGCAGAGAGAACCGTGGACAGATGCGGCTCTGAGAAAAGGTGCGCTAAGAAACATGGTCGGGGCGCCTGGGTGGCTCAGTGGGTTAAGCCTCTGCCTTTGGCTCAGATCATGATTCTGGGGTCCTGGGATTGAGCCCCTGAGCAGGGAGCCTGCCTCCCCCCCTCTCTCTCTGCCTACTTGTGATCTCTGTCTGTCAAATAAATAAATAAATCTTTTAAAAAGAAAGAAAGAAGGAAACAACCAAAGAAAGAAAGAAACAAAGGAAGAAAGAAACATGGTTCAGTATTCCCTCCCCATGATTTGCGAAATCCAATTACTTCAAAACTCCTTTTTGCTTCTGAATGCTGTTTTGGATGGCAATGCTACTTGGTGACTGACTTACAAGATCAATGGCTCAATAAGCATCCCACTAGTTTAACTCTGTGAGGAGAACCCAAGGGCCTGCTGGGGAGGTATGAAGGGCAGCTTTGGACTTGATTGTTTGGCTCCTGGAAGTCAGCATTAAGGCTCCTGACATGATGACCAGAAGACTGGTGGTACTTCCAGGGGCACAGAGGAGAGACCCGTGGGGGTGGGGCCTGTCTCTGTGCCTGCCACAGAGAAGGCTCAACAGACATCTTTTTGGAATGAATGGGCATTGAACAAACAGAAGAATTTGTGTTATGTAGGGATTTGGTTTAGGTCACTGATTCCTATTTAGTGAAGGGCATTAAACTAGGGAATGGTTTCCCGAATAAGTCCTGGGAGAATGTGTCCTAAGTTACTTGAGAAGGAGAAAGTAGTAAAATATGTAAGGGGTTTGGAATTGAGAAAAAAATATTAAATTACGAGGGGAAAATAGAGGTGTTGATCATGGGAATGGGTTTCTTGCAATTCACCTCGTTTTTTTTTTTTAAGATTTTATTTATTTATTTGACAGAGAGAGATCACAAGCAGGCAGAGAGGCAGACAGAGAGAGAGAAAGAGGAGGAAGCAGGCTCCCTGCTGAGCACAGAGCCCGATGCGGGGCTTGATCCCAGGACCCTGAGATTATAACCTGAGCCAAAGGCAGCGGCTTAACCCACTGAGCCACCCAGGCACCCCTGCAATTCACCTCTTATCGCCTGTATATTCTGAATAGAAAAAAAGGAGGGAAGGAACGGCACGCGTGTGAGCTCATTGATTTCGTCTGTAAAAAGGAAATAATACTGTTTGTGCTGCAATGTTGTCATGAGGACTAGAAGTGATGGATGTTGATGTAAAGCATTGATAGGCTCAGGCATCGTAAAATATAAAAACAACACATTTTATTGTTATAGCTACCATTAGAGCTGCGATTAACCAGTCCTATTTTTCAATTCTTCAGCAGATAATAACCACCCGAGATCTTACTCCTTTCTAGCAAAGTTTTATCTGGGTTGGTGTACCCACTAGATAAATTTTGTAGGATGGAGACTCCAGGCTGCCCTGAAGGCACATGCTCAGAGCCCTCCAGACTCCTGTGAGTACAGCCCAGAAAACACAGAGCTGCTCCGAGGCCACATTTACAGCTGTGGGAACTGAGTGCCGGAGGCAGTCATGATTTACTGGCTCACAAACCCAGTTCTTTCCTCAAGCATCTGAGTCAGGGAATTGGTTTTGCTCAGAGCAGGGTGAAAAAACATTGTTATATGATCGGGATTTCTCTGATCCCCAGAAAAATGCTTAACCTTTTTTTTTTTTCTTTTTTTCCTCACTCTGCTTGGCTGTTTCCCTTCTCACCCTGCCCTACTTCCTTTAGCAATTAGTTTTGTAAAGAAATCACTCACATGATGAAAATGATCTAGAAACTCAGATTCAAAAAAAAAAAAAAAATTTCTAGCCAACATGGGTATGTGTGATTCACAGTTGATTTAAACCTACAGAAATTTGTTTGCACAAATTAATACCAACTTTTAATAAACAGACTTTACTGCTCGGTGCTAAAAATATTCTAGTCAGGCTTTAGTTGAAAAGAAAGACATGATAGGAATCTGTCCCCATGGCAACAGGGCTTTTAAGGGTAGTTTATGCTACAACAGTGATCTGTGACAGCTTTTGAAGACGTTTGAGGTTTGTTTTTCATGACTACCTTGGTGAGAGGGAAAGGAATAGAAAGCAGGAGAAGCTGAATATGTGGATTTTGAATTATGAGCTGGGGGAATCTTAACTTCATTCTATTCGGAGGGGAACTTAAAAGGTGCTCATGATGATAAAACTGAGAGTCTTTAGAAAGGTAAATTGCCTCTTCCATAGGTAAGCCGCCAAACCTTGTGGACTTGTCTCTGCCCAAACCACATGCAAGGGCTCGATAAGACTAAGAAGGGTTTGTACTTATTTAAAATTCATCTGGAGTCTAAACAAGTTTCTTGGGGCCATCTCACCAGTCAAATGGAGAGTGAGAATTGGTCTCAGGTAAAAAGACATTGCTGTATAAATGACAGGTTTTAATAGAAAGTGTGTTTCAGTGCTGGTTCACTCCATTTCACCATGATGGAGACCTCCATAAGCCATCCTGTAAGGTATGCTTCGCGGCCCCAGTGAGTCTCTAGAGGAGACATGCAAAGTCATCTCATGTGGCCAGGTTCATCTTCAAATGACCGTTGGACCAGGTCTGGGACTCAGACCACACCATACTTTGATGGCAGGTAAACACCAAGGCAAGGAAACCAGAGCTCAGTCTTCTGTTTTAGAGTAGAGACACAAATTGAATGTAACTCAAGGCATCCCTTTATTCCTATTATTTTCTGAGTTTTAAGGGGACTATCTCTTATTGTTGAAAATCCCAAGATGTACAAAAACGTGTAAGGGAAACATCATCCATTATCACCAGCCAGGGGTGATGTCAAGCTGATCTGGACGTTTTCCGGATGCACCAGAGACAGACTTTTAGAAGAGAAATGTATCTTTAAAAGTCGGGTTGCCAGCCCCTGGGTTTATAGATGAGGACTGTATTCAAGGGTGTCAGCCAGGGCTCAGCTCATCCAGCTGAGCGCACCCACACTCACAGACTGTTCATCCAGGATGTTCTGCCCAGCACCACGCTGCCTCTCATGTTCAATTATTTTATCTTCTAAGTGTTTCAGGGAGAACATTAAACCTTCCAATCCTCAAGATTTCCCATCCATTAAAACTTCCAATCCTTGAGAAAACAGCAGCTTTGCAGAAAGCAAACTTCTATTCGGAGTTATGGCCAAAGCCTGAGCTGTCTAACCGGGATTACCTAAATGCATTTTATAGCTTGGACAAAGTCTTTATAAAAAAGTTAATGGTGAAGCCGGACAAAAAAACAAAAACAAAACAAAAACAAAACAAAACAAAAAAAACCAAAAAAACAAAAAACAAACAACCAAACAAACAAACAAAAACAGTTATTCACCTACAAAGTACAGGTATTTTTTCTCCAGCTGTGTACTTGATTTCCTGAATTTGGTATTCAAGAGGGAGGGTGATGGAACTGCAGTTAAATAATAAAATAGCCTTTGATCCCCATTACTCGGGGAGATGCCACAGAGTGGTCCTGAGGAATTAGGGACCCACAAATCCAGTAATTTTTTTTTAATTCCAAAGGCTCCATTCTTCACTATATCATATATATTAAAAAACACTCACTGTGCATATTATAAATTATTTGGGGCTGTAACATTCATAAAAAGTCTTTTATGAAGTTGAGTGCTATTAAGGATGTATGGTTCTAGATGTAAACTTTGCCGTTATTTATATGAGTTGAGCTGCAGACGATAAGCTGGCATATGCATTCATTTCCTATAGCTGCCATGACACAGCGTAAAACAACAGAAATGCATTCTTTCATAATTGTTGAGGACTGATGTCCAAAATCTGTTTCACTGGGTTAAGATCAAGGTGTTGGCAGGGTCGAGCTCCCTTTGGAGACTCTAGAGAAGAATCCTTTCCTTGCCTCTTTCTGCTATGGTAGACTGCCAGCACTCTTTGGCTTGTGGCCACGTCACCATTTTCATTCTCTTCTTGGGTGTGTAATCTCCTTCTGTTTCTCTCTAATAAGGACACTAGTGAAGACAGTTAAGTCCCGCCCAGATAAGCCAGGACTATCTCATCTCCAAATCTTTAACTGAATTCTATCTGCCAAGATCCTTTCTCTAGATAAGGTAACATTTAAAGGCTTCCAGAGATTCTGAAGTCTTTGTGGCCACCATTCACCCCACTCCAACACAATATTATATTTTGTAGCTCTTTAGCTAAGCTTGTTAGCAATTTTGATTTAGTAAGATGTTTATGTTTGTGTGTTGGTATCATTGTAAATTTTCTAGTCTCAAACCTTTTTGGGGTCCCTCCAGAGGCTTCTAGCTTTGGGCACCTTGCTCATACTGGATAAAAGTCCAGGAGAGAGACTTTCTCCCTGTCTACAGCCAAGTTGGTTGATAGAAATCCTCTCTTAGTCACTGTAACTGGAGCACATATTTTTCTAAGAGACATTTTGTTAGGAAGCAACGGCAAAAGAAGAGACAACATTCTACAGGGTCCTTGGGTGTCACATTTCTGTAGCAGCAAATAAGAGAAAGACAGAGAGTAGTAAAGCCCCTGATGTCAGCTAAAATCAAGGCAGAGAAACACCATACTTTAAATCTCAAACTTGGAACAGCTGGCTGCATTTGTTAACTCTCAAGAACTTACGTGTGCTTAGGTACCCTGATGGGTCCTTTTCCAGAATTAGTTCTAGTATTTACAGCACCTCTTCAAATGAGATATATGCCTTGCTTTACAGAAGAGGAAAATCAGGTGTAGAGAGGCTAAGTCATTTGCCAAAAGTTATCGGGAAAGTAGGTAGCAGAGTGAGAATATGAACCCCCGTCTTTGTAGCTACAGAGTTCCATTTCTTTGCTGAGCATTGTGCAGCAGTGTTTCTGAAACTAGAAAGAGAATACCTAAAATCTATGACAAAAAAGTAAAAAAAAAAAATGTAGCCCAAAGGACAATGGGACTAGAGCTAGGATATAGACTCAACCACTGTCACTCCAAATCAGTCTCTGTTTCTCTCCTGGATGGTGAAAACAATAGTTGACATTATTACTTATACTAGCAGAGTGTGTGTGTGTGTGTGTGTGTGTGTGTGTGTGTGTGTATTTGCCATTTGGTAAACTGTATATAACTGATTCCATTGCATGGGTTCTAGTCTTTGCAAATAAAATTTTTTGTGTGTTCTTTTGTCCTTAAGTGTCTTGAATTAAATAAAACAAAACAAAACAAAAATCCTCAAACTTCCTCAGATAGTGTTAATATCCAAAATGATGGAATCAGCTAATATTAAGAGTCATTAGCACGGTGCCTAGAGCAGATGGATCCAGGAAATTCATGTCCCGCACAGAATCTTTCCCACATGTTGTGGCTCCATTTAATAGTTCTATTTCTGTGTCTATTATTGTCAATTGTTATCATATATTCAGTATTCCTTTAATATTTGCAACTTCAATTTATATTTACTTTAAAAGGCAACTCTATCACATAATTGGAAAATCAGTATCACCCACTAGGAATATGAACGCAATGGGAAGGAAACTATTTCTGAATTTTAGTTGTAGAATCGCCTAAGAAGCATGTACCTGGCTTGCTGTGTTATTGTCAGAAGGGAAGATGAGGAAATACTACATTATGTAGTATTGTGTGTTAAATTTAAGAAACAAAACAAATGAGCAAAATAAAGAGAGTGAGACAAACCAAGTAACAGACTCTTAACTCTAGAGAACAAACTGGTGGTCACCAGAGGGGAGGTGGCTGGGGGTATGGGGGAGATAGGTGATGAGATTAAGGTGAAAAAGAAGCATGGTGAAAAAAAATTTTTTTTAAAAAGAAAAGAAAAAAAAGGCAAGATTAGGAAGGGTTAGAGAGCTGGTAAGTCACACTGGCCTTAATCTCATACATCCTCCTTGACAAAACTGGAGGACCGAATGAGACCTGAGAAGGAGGTAACTCTCACCTCCGGGAGATTCAGTGTGATTATGGGCGTGTATGTGAGCTGCCAGAACACATCTTACTACCCGCAGGTCTCTGCTCCCTTCTTGTGGTCTCAGGCCTGAAACTGAGGTTTTATGCCACCTGCTGCTTTGACATCTGAAACTGGAGGACCTTGAATGGTCTACCCACAAACTTCTCTCCTTTGCTTTACCTTGTGGATAAAGTCCCCTGCTCAAACAACCTTCCTTATCACGGTGACCAGGCACAGTGTCTGCTCATCCCTTAATCTCAGATTCTAGATCCTTGACTGTCTATAAGATATAACCAGCCAATTGCATCCTTCCATAGGAACGCAGGGTCACCGCACACTCTTGCTACTGCAAAGCCTGCCTTTCACAATCTCCACTTGTCCATTCTGTTCCAGAGTGAAACCCACCAGAATGGCATGGAGTGTCCTCCTCCCCCAGGCTGTGGGTAGAGGCCTGAAAAACTGCTGGGCGCTCATCGATCCAGTGTCAGGTGTCTTGTGTTTGACCATCCTGATGATCCCTGGGAGGAACTCCTTTCTCACCAGTGGAGTAAAGAGGTGACCAAAACACCCTTCACTTTGGGAAGTATTATCACCCTATAGAACAGTATCTAAGTGTATTATCTTCTTATTTATAGGAGCCCATTCTTTCTTTTTTTGTTGTTTGTTTTTAATTTTTTTTAATTTTTTATTTTTTATAAACATATATTTTTATCCCCAGGGGTACAGGTCTGTGAATCGCCAGGTTTACACACTTCGCAGCACTCACCAAAGCACATACCCTCCCCAGTGTCCATAACCCCACCCCCCTCTCCCAACCCCCCTTCCCCCAGCAACCCTCAGTTTGTTTTGTGAGATTAAGAGTCACTTATGGTTTGTCTCCCTCCCAATCCCATCTTGTTTCATTGATTCTTCTCCTACCCACTTATACCCCCATGTTGCATCACCACTTCCTCATATCAGGGAGATCATATGATAGTTGTATTTCTCCGCTTGACTTATTTCGCTAAGCATGATACGCTCTAGTTCCATCCATGTTGTCGCAAATGGCAAGGTTTCATTTCTTTTGATGGCTGCATAGTATTCCGTTGTGTATATATACCACATCTTCTTGATTCATTCATCTGTTGATGGACATCTAGGTTCTTTCCATAGTTTGGCTCTTGTGGACATTGCTGCTATAAACATTCGGGTGCACGTGCCCCTTCGGATCACTACGTTTGTATCTTTAGGGTAAATACCCAGTAGTGCAATTGCTGGGTCATAGGGCAGTTCTATTTTCAACATTTTGAGGAACCTCCATGCTGTTTTCCAGAGTGGTTGCACCATCTTGCATTCCCACCAACAGTGGGAATCCTCGCCAGCATCTGTCATTTCCTGACTTGTTGATTTTAGCCATTCTGACTGGTGTGAGGTGATATCTCATTGTGGTTTTGATTTGTATTTCCCTGATGCCGAGTGATATGGAGCACTTTTTCATGTGTCTGTTGGCCATCTGGATGTCTTCTTTGCAGAATGTCTGTTCATGTCCTCTGCCCATTTCTTGATTGGATTATTTGTTCTTTGGGTGTTGAGTTTGCTAAGTTCTTAATAGATTTTGGACACTAGTCCTTTATCTGATATGTCGTTTGCAAATATCTTCTCCCATTCTGTCAGTTGTCTTTTGGTTTTGTTAACTGTTTCCTTTGCTGTGCAAAAGCTTTTGATCTTGATGAAATCCCAATAGTTCATTTTTGCCCTTGCTTCCCTTGCCTTTGGCAATGTTCCTAGGAAGATGTTGCTGCAGCTGAGGTCGAAGAGGTTGCTGCCTATGTTCTCCTCAAGGATTTTGATGGATTCCTTTCTCACATTGAGGTCCTTTATCCATTTTGAGTCTATTTTTGTGTGTGGTGTAAGGAAATGGTTCAATTTCATTTTTCTGCATGTAAGCCCATTCTTTCTTTAAAGAATCATCAGACCATCATAGAACAGACATGCTGCAGGTGCGTTTCACATAGTGTCTTTAAAATGAGGGAAATAGTCTTTTTTCTCCTTTAGAGGCTTCCTTTAACCTTATGAAGAGGACAGTGGGCTCGGTTGACAGATAATTGGTAAGTTCTTACGTGCAAGGGCAGATATGGGGACATTTTTACATCAAATTCTCTTTCCTGATGGTCCTTCCAAGGCAACTTTCATTTCTGTTATCACACTGCTTAGCATTCAAAGATGTTTATTTTCCAAAGATGACAGATGAAATGCTAAAAGTTTTATAATGTGGTGGTTAGGAACATAGAGTCTAGAAGCTCAGGAAACAGACTACCTGGGCTCAAATGCTTACCACTTATTTGCTGTGTAAGTTTAGGTAAGTGACTGAAACTCTCTGAGCCCCGGTTTCCTTACTAAAAGAATTTTCTTCGGGGGGTAGCAATGCATCTTAAGTGAGTTACATATAAAGAATTTCGAGTAGTAACTGAAATACAGGAAGCATTTCAAAAAATGTTAGCTATTATTATTAAAGAAGAAGCAACCCTCTTTACCTTTAATACCCGGGCCCATAAAGAAATCATCCATGGGGTCCCTGGGTGGCTTATTCAGTTAAGCATCTGACTCTCGATCTCAGCTCAGATCTCCATCTCTTGGCTGTGTGTTTAAGTCCCACATTGGGCTCCACGCTGGGTGGGGAGCCTACTTAAAAGTCATCTGGGTAGTAAGACTCTAAGGAACAAGGACACTGGACATACATGTTTAGTTGGAACTATGGACATAGGGTACCATCCAAAACTGAAAGACTCTTCAGGTGAGGCTTATATTAGCATGAGGCCTCTGGGTTCTCAGTGAGGGAAGAAAAAATATGAAACAGGTAGGAAAGAGGGGTGAGAATAAGTGTCACTGTTCTTATTTTGGGGGAAGGATGCCTTACCATTCCACATTTTCGGTACTTAAGGGTTGTACCCAAACCAAAGAGTTTGTTGGCACTTTGAGAGGTTGGCAGGACACTGTGCTTCTTTCCTTCCTGAAGCATTACTGTGTCCTCCCTTGCTTTCTAGTTCCTCCTGTACATATCTTTTTCTACAGTTTTTATGCTATTTGGGGACAAGAATTAAACTTTTTTTTATCTTTTTTATTCCCCACTGAGCATAACACAGTGGCACAAAGAATGCAGATGATTGAATATAGGTCAAATTTATTGCTTTGGATTATAAGTAGGGGCACAAATTGAACTTATGTCATGAAGAAACTCTAAAATACAGTGGCTCAAATAAAGTGAGGCTTATTTTTCTCTCCTATAACACCACAGAAGCAGGTGGCTTTGCTCCATGATATCATTCAAGGCACCAAAATCTCTTATCTTGCAGCTTTACAACCCCCTCAGAATTTGTCTTCACCTGCATGGTCAAAGTTGTCTAAACCAAAGGAAGAAGAAAAGAGTAGTAGAGGGTATGCAGCTTCCTTTGAGGAACAACTTCCATTCCTACTCCATTTGCCAACCCTTGGATGCATGACCCTACCTAGATGGGAGAAGCAGTCTGTAGATGGACAGTCATTTACTCAGCTAATAAGAATGAAAAGGGAGAAGGAAATGATATTGGGAGACAATTAGTAGGCTCTGGATGTTTTGTTAGTTCTAAAATATTTACTCAACACCTGCTCTGTGTGCTTGAGTGCTTCTTAGGAATGGGATTTAGATGGGGAGGGAGAGGATAAGAATCTTCTCCAGCTCCTCCTGTCATGGGGTTGTTTGGCACACCTCGCCCACTGAACTAGGCCGTCTGTGACTGACACCTCATTTTCCTAGGAAATCACAGGACTTCGGGAGATTTTTGGTCTGAGGCCAAGTAGCCTGTGTCAACTATAGTTAGAAGGCATTTTTTTTCCCCCTGGGGAGAAAATGTAAAGGGAATTGAGAGTTATGCTTACATGTAAAGCATGGTATGTTCTTTTAAAATTAAATGTGCATATTTTAGTTTCTGATATGGTTCTACCAAATATAGAAAACATTTCAAGATTCTTTGAGAGCAATCCTAGCTTGGAATGTGAATGTCAACTTGAGAAATCATTTACAGACCCAATAGACAGACACATAAAAGCAAACAAGGGTTTCTAAATTGGGAGTTTTCCATTTTTGAGTCACAAAAACTTTTCAATTAAACAATATTGAAGCACTAATCAAGTGATGAAACTTTTCCTGGCGTGAATGGTCAAAATCAATGGCATTAACCAATAGTCTACATTTGTAGACAATCCATGACAGTAAGGATAGACAGTTGGAAGTTTTAGGGTTGCAATAACTGCTCTTTCCTTTTCTTACATGTTTCTTATGTGGGTCAAGACAATTCAAATGTAATTCAGCCTACCTAGAGGTTGCCATGAGGACTTTATTTTCTCTTAGCTTCTTTTTTTTTTTTTTCCTTAAGATTTTATTATTTGACAGAGAGAGATCACAAGTAGGCAGAGAATCAGGCAGAGAAAGGGGGAGGCAGGCTCCCTGCTGAGCAGAGAGCCCGATGCGGGGCTGGATCCCAGGACCCTGGGATCATGGCCTGAGCCAAAGGCAGAGGCTTAACCCACTGAGTCACCCAGGCACCCCTTCTTAATCACATTTGGGAATAATTGCTCTAATATAATCTTCATGTGGAAGTGTAATTATTGAGTTGGGAGAATAGGAAAGAACTGATTTCAGAAGTAACGTTCTCATAAAATGTTACCCTATTAAGAAAAAACCCGGTAATACATCCCCCACCCATCCACCCACCATAGCACTATAAACCAACTTTAAAAAATACTCCCAAGAAGCCTAGGGGCATGCTTCCACAGAATCTCTTCTGTTTGAGTTAGAGTGTGGGGTACTTAAACCGGAGTACTTTCGCTCACTCCAATACGGCTCCTCCATGAATGTGCTACAAGTACGGCATCAAGGTATATGACGACTACTTACGTGCTAACTTGAGTGGGCCATGCGGTGCCTACATTCAGCATTGTTTCTGAGTGTGTCTGTGAGGGTGTTTTCAGATGAGATTTAACTGTTTGAACTGGTGCATTCAGTCAAATAGCTTGTCTTCTCTACTGTCTGTAGGTAGGCATCGTCTACTCGGCTGAGGGCCTGAACACAACAAGACATGGAGGAAAGAAGAATTTTCCTCTTTTTTTCCTGACTGGCTACTTGAGAGGGGGCATCTCATCTCATCTTCTCTTGTGCTTGGGCTGGGATTTGGATCATCAGTTCCCTTGGTTTTCAGGCCTTCGGATTCAGACTGGAATAGCTCCTGGCTTTTCTGGGTCTTTAGTTTGTAGATGGCAGATTGTGGGTATTCTTTACCTCCGTAACTGTGTGATCCATTTCCTTATAACAAGTCTCTTATCATCCATCTAACAAGTCTCTATCATCCATCCATCCATCTATCTATCTATCATTTATCTATCCTGTTACTCTGAGAACCCTGACCAATACAAGCAGATTATGGTTCACGAACTCTGAAGTCTACCACTGAGATCATGGGGTGCCGATAGGAAGCTGTTCCACTTGGTAAGCACTCCTGTATTTCCACGAGGCAATCTTTCCCCTCTGAGGGCAGCCTTTGATCGACAGCAGTGGAAGATCTGCTTGTCCAAATCTTAGGATGGATGCTTCACATTACTGAAGTTTTAACTCTTCTTGAAACCTCCTGAGATTACCTTTATGGAAAGTCACTCCAGGTTACACTCAATTATTCTCTGTCATCACATTTAATTGTGCCGCCTCTCTCTGTTCCCACTAGACCATGAACTCCGTAATAACAAGACCAAATCTATAGGTCACATCTATATCTCCTGTGCCTGGAACAGTGCCTGGCACTTATTAGGTATACTGTAACTGTCAGCTGAATAAATGAGTGATCCTTGACTATGATTTATACTTTGATTTAGACCTCATTACATCTGCAAAATAGAAAGCATAATTTTCATAAATAGTAAATCTACTCCTCAGGACGTTCTGGTAATTAAGCAGAGGCTCAGAGAGTTTAGTTAATATTCTCAAGTCACATAAGATTCGTGGAGGATTTGTGGAGCTGGAGTCACAGCCGCATCATCCCTAGCCAGGGGCCTGTTCTCTTTTAGTTCCTCCAAATGGCCTCCCAATCTGATGAGAACCCAGTGGTGTAAGGTACATGAAATTGCCTTGTAAAATACAGAGGATTATGAGGTAGTAATATTTATAATTTTTTGAGTACACTTTATTTTCAGTGGTGGGAATAGTTATTAAATAACAAAGTATTTTCAGGCTCTGAGTAGAATTCAGATGCTGTCAAGGTGCTCATTAGAAAGAATTATATTGACAGAATGTCTTTCCACAGCAATGCAACTTAGAGAAAAGCACAAGAGTAAAGAATGAAATTTAGGCTATATATTTTTCTGATAATCATTTGAAAATATATATATTTTGTATTTGGAAATCATCACAAATCTATAGAAAAGTTGCAAGGAAAATGCTTGTAGGAAAAAAAGAGAACTTTTCCCCTTGAACCATTTAGAGGGAGTTTCCAAACTGATTTCCCAGCATCCCCAAATATGTGAGTGTGTAGTTCCGACAAACAAGGATATTTCCCATATAACCACAATACGACTATTGAAATGAGGCACTGATATCCATACATTGTTTCCATCTAATTCTCAGACACCATTCCACTTTGTAATGTCCCCCAGAGCAAAATGATTGGATAATCTGTATTTGTATTTCTTTTTGCATATTTCAAATGTCCTAGAAAAGCAGCCATTGTCCAATTAAGTTACAAATAATCACTACTTTCCATAGAAAATTAATTTTGACCTCTTTGCCACTTTATATAGTTCCTTAAATACATGGAGTCATATCTAGTTTTTTTAATATTCTTTAATTAATTCCTTATTATATTTTTACTGTTTACACAAACTGAAAGGGTCCATACTCACTAGGAGCTTATCTGTTTGGAACTCATGTGAGAACCTTCTTCAGATTATCTTTAAACCAAAGTTTCTTTCTTCTCTTCAGAACACTTCTGCTGGGGCACCTGGGTGGCTCAGTCAGTTAAGCATCTGCCTTTGGCTCGGGTCATGATCTCAGGGTCCTGGGATTCAGCTCTGCATCAGGCTCCGGTCTCAGTGAGGAGTCTACTTCTCCTTCTGCCTTTCTGCCCTGCTTACATGCACTCTCTCTCTCTCAAATAAAATAATAAATCTTTCAAAAAGGAAAAAAAAAATAAAAAGAACATTTCTGCTAATGCTGCACACTAATCCCATCTGGGGCTTCTCACTTGAGAGCAAACAGAGGACTCCAGGCCCCACCCCTTATGCCCTCACCTGCCCATCTCCCCAGCTGGTCACATGCCCTGCCAGCAGTGTTTTAAGCAAACAGTATTTCACTGAACTGTGAGTAAGTCAGAATAGTCAGGCTATCCAGGTGGGTAAACTGCAGGAATGCCGCTCTGTCACTTAGTACGATGCACAGGAGCTTAACACATCCCCACCCACTCCACCCAAGTAAACAATCTCACTGGGAGAAAAAGTATTAGTTGTGTTTTTCTCATCAGGTAAATATTGTCTAATAGTTGAAACTTATTTAGAAAGTTTGGAAAAGAAAAGTAAGTAGATAGATAGATGAAACTATTCACTAAACATAACCTTATGAACGGAAATGCATTCTGTCTATAACCTGTTTTTTTCCCACTTAGTAATGTTATTAACTATTCCCTGGATTATTGATATCTTATACAACTGAATTTCCTGAAGTTTATGCTAGCAAACCTAGTGCACTGAGATGGACAGTGAAATGTACGCTTGTGGTTAAATTTAGTATAAGCCATATGTTACACATTCTTATATAAATGAAGCAGTTTAATCTGATTTAACTTGTTTCCCAAACCCTTTGACCACAGAACTTTTTAAAAATTAAAATATATTAGCATACTTCGATAAATAACCTTTCTACAACATGTGCTTTATGGCTGTAGAGCATTTCAATACATTATACCAGTTATGAATTAACTCGGATCAAAATAGCAGGAAATTCAATCAAGTTAGTTTCACCAAGTAAGAGTTTATTTTTCTCATATAATGAGAAGAATCGATTCTTCTCATTATATGAGGCTTCCTCTCTCTCCCCATTTCATCCTTCTTGCATTTCATCTTCATGTTGTAAAAGGGCTGCTACAGCTCCAGGCATTGTACATGTAGTCTAAGCAAGAAGAAAAAAGAAGGCATCAGCAAAAAGAAAGAAGCGCTAAGGAAACTGGCAGCCAAGTCTATTCCTTGAGGAAAAAAAAAAAAAAAAAACAACTAATCACATGTCATAGGTGTCTCACAAGTAACTTCCACTTACACCTCACTGATCAGCTCTGGGTTGCTTGGTTACCCCAAGCTGCAAGCAAGTCTGAGAAAGTGGGTATGCCAGGTTTCTAGCCTCAGTGGTACAGGAGGTCAAGAGAAAGGGCATGGTGAAAAGTCTTCAGCTAGATAATCCAAAATTTTTCCCTTTTCTTTGGCTAACTAACATCCACAAAGGGCCTCCTTCCTCATCAGCGAACACACTCTCCCCGAGGAGAGTACCATAGAGTCTCGTCCAATTACCACATCAGGCCTAAAGTTCAGGACCCTTGTGTGATATGCTGTCCTCTCCCTCAGGCCTGAATGTAGGTCATGCTCTAGTGGCTCATAACTGAAATGATACATTATCCATCTTCAGCATACACAATTACCATAATGGAAAAAGAACTTTCATATAGAAAGATAGGATAGCGGCAAGTGAAGATCCATCTCTGGTTCATAGAAAATACCAAATCTTACTGATGAATAATTGCAAAGACTGCCTGACCAAGAAGGGACTATATTTCTTAATGAGCTGAACTGGCAGGCTTTAGCTCTTCCCCAGTGAGGATTCTCATTATTCGTTATTTTCCATTAACACAGGAAAGATGCCCTTCCTGGAGTCTCTGCACGTCTTTTTTAGCTTGGTCCTGGTGATACACGTTTTGTGCCCCTGATCTGGCTTTACAGGTTAAACACTCACAGGCCTTGTTAGCCAAGCCTGGCATCCTCTTGCCTCCACCACCACTTAAACATTCAGTAGCCCTCCTGGTTACTTAAACGTGGGTAAAACCGCAGCCAAAGAGCTTGTTCCTTGCGGTAGACCTCTGTGGTCTGCCCATCATCCTCTTTCTGAGATGATAGACATTTGCCTGAGGACAATGGAGAACACAGTCTCTCCTGGTGTGCTTCGTGTCTCCCATGCATCTCTGCAGATTCACTCGGTCTTCTCCACTCTCTCTCTCTCTCTCTTTTTTTTTTTTTAATATTTTATTTATTCATTTGAGAGAGAGTGTATGTGTGTGTGCGTGTGGGTGCGTATGAGTGTGTTGGGGGGGCAGAGGGAGAGGGAGAAGCAGACTCCCTGCTTAGTAGGGAGCCTGACATGGGGCCAAGACCTGGAGATCACGACCTGAGCCTAAGGCAGACGGCAGATGCTTAGCCATGAGAGCCATCCAGGTGCCTCTGTCTTCTCAGCTCTTAAATGGGTAATTATGTCCCTTGCCCAAGGTCCCGCTCCTCCTCTTCACCTCATATCGGTCCCACACCCTGGACACCCTTTGGTTAAAATATCCCATTACTTTTCTACAAATTTTATTCTCTGCTTTCATGTCATGCACAGGTCCAAGCTGAATCATAATAGCAGTGGCAATCAGTTTATGAGGCTGGCTGGAGTCCCTGGGCCCACAGACAATGGCTTTAGTTTTTCTCCCACCGCTTCCCTCAAACATTCTGATTTCTGACCTCCCTCCCATACTTAGATGATATTTTAGGAACTCTCACATATTTTCACATGGTTTCAATTCTTGAAAAACGGCCATTTTGAGGAACTCTGACTTTGGGCCTTAAAAAATGCAGTACAATCACAATTTCAACCTCATAAGCAACTAAGAACATCCTCCCTCCCCCTAGTAATTAAGTATTGACCTTTGGTTCTGGGATTTCTGTGGAAACGGGGACATGGTCTGTTTTCTCATTCTTTATTTCCTATTATAACTTCCTGCTTCCGTCTTCTTCAGGGTTAGCACAGAGGAAGGGGAAGTTACAAGATGAACAAAGTCATATAGGCCTATAGTTGCAGAGATAAGATTGTTGGTATTTTCTGTGGCTCCCTTATGCAGGCAATGGATACCCAGATGACTATGGTGACCCCCCAGTTTAAGCCCCTGGCCCCCTAGTATTCCTCACAAGTTCCACTATTGGGAATTTAAAATGGGGACATGTTACAGCAGCTCCTGCTTGACTGTTTTCTGTGTCATCATTTGACCCATGGGAAATTCATGCACCCTACATCACTAAATGTTGAGAATGTAACTTGCCCAATGGCTGACCCTTTAAAACACCAGGTCTCTTCTCCTCTAAGATGCCAGCATTTCTTCTGCCTTTCAACATTTGCCATGTAAAAAACGGGCCCTGTAATCTTGTAATCCTTAAATTCAAGGGGATTTATGCCACCCCCACACTCCCCATCAACTATGTTGGGATGTTTTCTCCATTCTCAAAGAAGCTCCAAACTTGTATTTCTGTAGTTTTGTGACTAGCAGTGAGGGGCCCTTATTCCCCCTCTAATAACCATTCTAGAAGTCTTCCTTTAAGTGGCTTAGGCAGAGAGATAAGGACCCTCACTTTATCTCCATGAATTCCCGTTTCTGTAGCCCTCCATTTGAAGGCTGAGTTTGTTCTAATAAAACTGAGATAGGGTGATAGTCTCAGTACTGGGTTTGCACTCTTTGAATAACCTTCATGGAAGTTGTAAAGAGTGGATCTCCTCCAGGAACAGAGGAACTTATCACTAGTGTCCTTAGCTGCAAGGATTTAGCAAAAAAATGCCAAGATGCCTGAGTAAGTATCCTTGAACACCCAACTAACACTTATCGAATGCTTACAATATGCCAGGCATTTCTCTAAGATACTACCTAGGTTCATTCATTTACTTCCCAAGGCTTATGAAGTAGGTACTACTATGATCCTGTTGTGCAGATGACAGCATTGAGGCTTAGTGAAAGTTCTCACTCAAAGTTCCTCGGTGAACCAGTGTCTAAGCTGAAAGTCTAAGATTGGCAGTCTGACCAGAGTCAGCACTATTAGCGGCTATGCTGTCTTGATCTTGGTCTACTAAAGCTCTCCAAATCCACTCAGGTTTCTCTCTTAGCTCAAGGGATGTTTCTCCAACTCAAATCGCATTAAGAACACCTGGGAAATCGTTCTTCTAGATCATGGGTTGGCAAATTATGCAGCTTGTATTTGTAAGAGAGGTTTAATTGGGACAGAGCCTCATTCATTGTGGGTTATGGCTGCTTTCACTCCATTGCTGCAGGGCTGGGGAACGCCACAGAGGCCATAGGGCCTGCAAAGTCAAAACTATGGCATATCTGGCTCTTTCCAGGAAAAACTGTGCTGACCTTAGCTCTGAATGATTCAGGAAATTTACTCCAACTCTACAGGTCACACCACCTGTTGCATCCCTTCAGGAGGTATAGTTCTCAGCTCCCTGGGGTCTTTGCTACTCCTCGTGGTCATTATGGATATTAATTGCGCAAAGCCAAAACTCCTCATTTGATGTGAACAATGATCATCAAGCTTTTAGCAGAGCTCGAGGCTAAGAATTGGGTGTTATTGAATGTATGAAATTGCCCATTGACTACTTTGACCTACAAAAACAACAATTCTGTATGTTTTCTTTTTTTTTGTAAGATTTTATTTTTAAGTAATCTCTACACCCAGCACAGGATGTGAACTTACAACCTTGAGATCAAGAGCTCTACACTCCACTGACTGAGCCAACCAGGTGCTCCAATTCAATATGTTTTAACCAAAATATTAAATATTTTGCAAGTGAAATAGACTTGAGGCTCAAATTTTGCATCCAGATTTCTGACTCTGGAAGATTCATAACTCTCCCAAATCCCTATCTCCTCACTGTGAAATGGAGGATAGTGGCATCTCCCTCTCAAAGCTGATATGAGAATTACATGTATTCCACAAAGCACTCAGCACAGTTTCTGCTGGAAGTAAGTTCTAAATAATTGATAGCTATTTTTGTTACTCTTCTCATTATCATTAACAGTGAGGTACAGACGAGAGGATACCCTTCAAGAGACATTCTGCAGCCTGGACTCAGTGTGGGCAGTCCACCTGGCTCTGTGTACACAGGTTTCCCTGGGAGTCTTCTTGCTACCTATCCTTCCAGATAGATCCTACCTCTTCCTCCTGTCTGAAGTTCACATTTTTTCCCTAAAATACAAGGTTTTCAAAAACAGTTTAATAATTTATGGATTGGGTCATGATATGTCACCCAAAGTGACATCCTTCAATTCCATCTTTCACAGAAGAGGGTTGGGCCTCTTTTCCATAAATATCTCCCTCCCGCCCCTGCCATTCAACCAAAGACTGGAGTTGAAGTCAGTTGTCAGTTGTCCCTCAGTTTATTCACACCCATGAGCAAGAACAATCCCTTCCATTTGGGGGAGCTTGTGTTCTCGGTGAAACCTGAAATGGATATGTTCTGGCTAGCGTGGTGATAGTGCACACAGTGGAGGAGAAAGGTGACTTCTAGGTAAACCAAGGTGAGGGGGATCCCGAAATTAGAATTCGCGTGTTAGCTAAGCACAACAGAAGTCAAGCATGTTCATTTAAAAACAGTAAGCTTTGAAATATTTGGAGAGAAAACTATGTGATTTAGCAAAATACTTCTAACATTTTGAGGGTATGGAAGTTGATCCTTCGTGGTTCTTTGTAAGAATAGCCTGAATGGAAGTGCTGGGAGCTGGCGGCCCCCAGAGGAGGAAGGAGTGTCGGCAGCCCCAGGGAAGGAGACTGGAGCTAAGGAAGCATAGGTTTCAGGGCACCTCATTTGCACGGGTACAGTCTGAGATGCTGTATAGAATTCTGTATTCATAATTCTGTAATGCTTGTCCTCAAAAGGGCCCCCAGGAACATACAGGCTTCAGGTCTCCTACAGTTTATTTCTCCGCAGGAAATAGTAAGAAACAAAGGGAATAGAGAAGGAGGAGAGGGCAGGAGGGAGGAAGGGGGAAGAATTATTGTTCTCGCAGCAGGAGTGAAGGAGAAAATGTTAAGCACCAGGGGGATAGTGTGGATTTTAGGCTGACTGCCTTGCTTCACTGAGATGCGGATTCCTTCTGTACTCACACTTTTGGTGGCACTTCAGGGACTTCAAGAAGCAAAGAAATGTCTAGTTGTGGACTGACTTGGTGAGGGAAAGGGTCAGTGTAGACAAGAGATGGGATTTGGGGAGTATCAAGAATTCAGCAATAGATGGACACAAAACGTGACTGGAAAAGACTTAAGTCCCCTTCTACCTCAGAACTTTGGAGAAAATGAATATTCCACTGAATCTTGCCTGGGGGATCTGAGTTCATTTATATCTTAAAGAGAGAAGAAGATTACTCTTGGAGATGGAGTACTTTGCAGCCACCTGCATGCCTGACACTTGGGATGCATCTTTAAATACAATATAGGAGAAGTGATTAGGAAGAGCCGCAGAAATGATTAGGAGACTAAGGTAAAAGCTACGGCTGGATTGGCTAAGCCAACGTCAATGGACATTCATGGTGATAGTCTCTTAGACTGGGGAGGTAATTAGCCCTGGTAGATGGGAATTAATAGAAGATAAGCTGAGTATGAAAAATGAGAAGTCAGGCAGGAAACAAAGAGTCCCTAATGTTATCTTAAAAAGAAACCAATGTTTCAAAGAAAGCTTTAGAATTCACCCTGACACCCACCATCCAAGTTCACCCCCTGCAGAATTAATTTTGCCTTCTGTTCTTCCATTACATTGGGTACAAATGCCTTTTACTGCAAATTGCTTACATGTAAATCCTCTGCTCTTGAGCAGGAAAGCAGAAAATGGACAGTTATGGAAAGAGAACCTTGCGTACGGTAAGCATTTGATGCACATGGCCAGGATGGATGACTACTGGTTTGCCAACTGCCGGTCTTTGGAGCTCTTGGATCCTCTGTCTCTAGGGAGACTCTTCTAATGTTTCTTACTCTCTGTTAAGTGGGGGCTTAAAGCAGCAGTTGTTTCACCTGGTAAATTGAGAGCTTCGGATGTAAAATGCTTCTGAAATTGGTCACGCATTTTCTTCTATTTTTGATAAAGAGGTGCTAGAGAGATTCCTTTTAAGATGCTCATATTTCACTGGCATTTGGAGATTTCTGACTAAAAGGCATTATTTAAATTGTTGGTGAAATCTTTTCTCTGTAGAAAATCTTTGGGCTGATTTCCAAGCCTCCTTCCCGTCCTCTTGGCTGCAAGGAGTTCTGCTTCTCTGGTCAGACATTTCCCTAAAGGGGCTGCAAGTTTGGCCAGCATTCTTCTGAGGACAGAGACGGATGAGGTGTGTGGGTTTGTTGATGTTCCTTTGGTATTTTTAGTCCATGGTTAGCAGAAGTAGAGACAGCAGTAGGTTGGCTTTTATTGAATATGAAATTTCACATCTTTCCTGTGAAAGTCCCTTTCTTCAGGAAAATCCATTTTAACTGGTTGCCCCCGCTGCCCCTGGCCCTGCTGCTGGGATGGCTGCCGGCATCTGGGCCTGGGTTACCAGGAACCTCCTGACTCCTTTAAAGGTTTGCTGAAGAATCTGTCATAAGAGTAGGCCTTAAAGACTATTATTATAAATAATTCATTTAAACATGTTTCTAAAGGATGTGATTTTTGTCCATCTTAGGAAATGCCTGCTACAGGACTTCCCTGGTCGGCTCAGAACACAGTGTAGAAAGAACACTTAATTTCGAACATCTGAGTTTATCCTCACTCTCATCCAACTAACATATGGCTGCAAAATTGGTTTAGAGTTTCCTCGCTTAAAATAAAGTAAATGTGGGTATGATTCGATGGTGCACATCTCGACTCTACGGCTAAATGAAGAAAAAGTTATATGTGTATATGTGAGTGAGTGTGCTCTTGTGTATATAAGCATGCACACACATATAGCCTATGTATGTATGCTATCTGGCATAGATATGTGTTTATCTCTAGTTCCATTCAGACATTTATGGGGTTTTCCATTCCCCACATTCCCACCGTTCATTTAAGCAAGAAGGGTCCCATTCATTGTTTTATTTCACATGTCATGTGCCCCTGAATAAACGGGTGGTGGGATTCCTTCATTCAGAGCAGTCTGGTTAAGCTTTATTTAGCAAAGCCCTGGGGTAGGAGAATGTCCCACTGGATGGTTCATGGGCATTATGTAGGCCACTGACCAGAGGAGGCCCATACCCCAGGGCAAGGAGACAAGAGCTCATGTGATCTTCTCTTCTGAAAGACCCGAGATCTATGGGTGTTTGTTGTCCACTGGCCTCACTGACCTGAGCTACCAGCAGAGCAGGCTCCAGGAGCTGCCTCTGCTATTCCCCATTTCCCTCACCAGCCCCCAAAGTCAACTGACATTTTCTCTCTAGAGGATAGGGCCAGAGAGGGTAAGAAAACAGAGTGCAATGGTGCTTTCCCTATTCTTTTCCTCATTCTTTGGATATGGATGCAATCTCAAGGTTTCCTTAAGACGTTCCCCTCTGATAATCAAAAGATTGTTTGAGAATAAAACCATATACACCCTCCCCTTAACAATCCAACGCTTTATCCCTCTTTTCATTTTTGCTCCAATAATATTACTTTTATTTTAGGCTTTGTGAATGCCTCTAAGACAGTAATGGAAAGGCACATACATGGAAATGAGAAAAGGAAAAGCACAAGAATTAACATATACTAGGTGATAAACACATTTAAATATAAGTTGATCTTAAAATCCAGAGATTATTTTATAAAATGAGCTTCAGAAAAAAAATCAGCTTCTTAAAAAATTGCTGACTTCTGGCAATATGACGGATTAGATTCTCTGAACAACCCTCTTGCTGGAAACAACACTGGATAAAATAAAAGCTAATCATTAAAAAAGTATTGCTGAGCCAGCAAACAAGTAAGAAATGTGGAGTCTGAGGCCTGGCTTAAAGATGTATCCTCCAAGGTGGATTTCTCTTTACTTCAAATAGCTACCAAACATAAGCTTCACAAAGGCAAAAAGTTTGTCTGTTTTCACTGCTCAATCTTTCCTACTAGAGCAGAGCACAGGTGATAGAAGGTAAGCTGTAGGCAATCAAAATATTTATGGAATCAATGAGTAAAGAAATCCCCAGAAGAGCCAGATTTCTCTTGGAGTGGAAGTCTACAGACAAGCAGAGAGAAGGCTAGAATGATCCATGCAGTGAAAGATTGGAGCTGGAACTCGAGTTTACGTTAATATTGACACAAACGGATACACAGAGATATTTATAGATAAACTCATGCACGTGGATTAGTATATACACACATGTTGTCACGATCTATGAGTCGAGAAGGCCTTGGAGTGATAACACTGCACTAACAATGAGCAGACTCCGTATCTAGGTGGTAATTTTTAATACCATCTCCAATAAATAGGAGATCTTGAACAAACGATTGACCCTAGGGCTGGGGGAGAAAGTACATAAGATGACTCTTGTCATCTTGTAGTACCAGAGAGTAAGGAAGTGCTAAAACAACAACATTAACAAGAAAACCCCACAATGATGGGAGTCTGTCAAAGGGAAGCAGGAGCCTACTGGAAGAGCTCCCCATGTTCAAAGTTGGAATAATTCAATCCAAAAAACAAAATTGCATTGGATTATAAAGCAAAGTATAAAAAATGCATTCATGAATCCAGGCTGATATAAATAAACACATGAATGAGTGAATAAAGAAATGGGAGACATGAGGCAAAAATACCAGGGGGAAGGATTTCAAATAAATCATGTAGATACTCTGCCCTCAAGGAGGTGGTGGGCACTCCTTAATTATGGGCTATGCTAGTGACTTCATTTGAAAGAGTACAGTATGGAAAGTGGGGGGAAAAACAACTGCACAGTGGAGAAGCCTGACAAGTATTACCTCAGTCAGGTAAGGAAGGTTATCATGATGAGGGATAAGTAATGTTGATACACGAGATGGAATGTGATGCAAACGGTATTTTATCTTTGCGGTCTTCTTCACCCAACCCATAACTCCAGGCTAACCATGAGAGAAACACGAGATAAACACCAGTGGAGGGATGTTCTACAGAATACCTGACCAGTCACCTTTAAGACTGTCATGTCACCCAAAGCAAGGAGATGTGAGAGAAACTGTGACAATCCAGAGGAGCCTAGGGACACGAGATGACACGATGTAATGTGGTTTGTGGGTGGGACATTAGAACAGTAAAAGGACATTAGTAAAGAGGAAAGAAGTGCGAATGACCTCCAGACTCTAGTTAATAGTAATACACCAGTGTTGGCTCCCAAACTGTGATAAATGTATCAGAGTAGTGCAAGATGTTAGCAATAGGGGAGAAAAGGTGTAAGATGCATGGGAATGCTCTCTTTTCTCTTCGAAAATCTCCTGTGTATCTAATACTATAAAATAAAACCTTATTTAAAAAGAGACCAAAGAAAAGTAATTTTTAATGGGCAAAATGAAACTGTAGTGTCTATGTATGTGCATTTAGTGATACAACTATTTTAAAAACAAGAAAAAGAGGGTTACAATAAAATTCAGGACAGTGATAGCTTTTGAAGGGAGGGAAGGGTCTGTGATTGCAAAGCGGCATTTATGAAGTAGCTTTATGAAGCAGGTACTGAGAGTTCCTCAATTTTGAACAGAAAGGAGAGAAAGACCACAAAACTAGTGTGTGGAGGCGTTGTCTTTCAGACATGGATAGATTGACTTGGGAGCCTGACCTCTTGGCTGAGGCCTTGTCTGGTCTGAAGCTCTGTGTCCATAGATTGGAGAAATTTAAAAATAAAATTAAGATATAGGTTACCCTCTATTTTTTTCTTAATGACAAATACATCTCAGGAAATTATTTGCTAATTGGTTGCAGAAGATTTTTGTTTTTAGAGTTACTAATGAGGAGTGATAGGGACTGTTGAATTTGTCAAGAAGGCCAGAAAGAAAAGAAAACAACAAATGAGACTAAAAGGGGGGGAGAAAAGATTTTGGTGGAAATCCTGGAAATCCTCAAAGATTAGAGATGGGTGCATTTCCTTTTGTGGGAAATTAGGTTGCTTCTGTCTTTTGGTTATTGCATATAACGTGGCTGTACATGTGGGCACACGGATATTGTTTGGGATCCTACATTCAGGCCTCCTGGCTATACACCCAGAAGAGGAATTTCAGGATCATATGATAATTCAATTTTTAATTTTTTGAGGAACTTCCATATTATCTTCTATAATGGCTGCACTATTTTACAATTTCATCTTGTGCCCACAGTGCACAAGGCTTCCAATTCCTCCACATCTTTGCCAAAAGCATCATTTCATCTGCTTTATGGTCATTTGTCAATCTTATTTGGAGAAATATCTATTCAATTCCTTCATCCACATTTTAATCTGGCTGTTTCTTTTTCTGTTATCGAGTTGCAGGAGTTCTTTTTTTTTTTTTTTTTAAAGAATTTATTTATTTGACAGAGAGTGAGAGAAGGAGAGAGAGCACAAGCAGGGGGAGCAGCAGAGAGAGGGGGGAAGCAGGCTCCCCACTAAGCAGAGACCCCATGCGGGACTCGATCCCAGGACCCTGAGATCATGATCTGAGCTGAAGGCAGAGGCTTAACCCACTAAGCCACCCAGGTGTCCCGAGTTGAAGGAGTTTTTTATGTATTTTGGATACTAATCCCTTATCGAATTGATTTGCAAATATTTTCTTCCATCCTGTGAGTTCTCTTCTCTCTTGTTGATAATATCCCTGCCCAACTGATTCTTGACACAGGTACAAAAGTCCATGGAAAAAAGGATAACCATTTCAATAAATAATGCTGAAACAATTCAACATTTATAGACCAAAAAAAAAAGTACCTTAATTTAAGTCTCACATCTTATACAAAAATTAACTCAATCACAGGCTTAAATGTTCAACATAAAACTATAAAATGTTTAGAAAAAAATAAGAGAAAATCTTTGGGGTCTAGGGCTTAGATAATGAGTTATTAGACTTGATGTCAAAAACATAGTTTATCAAATGTAAAACTGATAAATTTTACCTCATCAAAATTGAAAACTTTTTCTCTGTAAAGACTCTATTAAGAAAACGAAACACAAACTGTACACTGAGAGAAAAGATTTGTAAGCCTGCTTCCCCCTCTCTCTCTGCTTGCCTCTCTGCCTACTTGTGATCTCTGTCAAGTAAATAAATAAAGTCCTTAAAAAAAAGTTTAATTAAAAAAGTAAAGCAGTTAGTGAAAATAGAGGATGGATTACTTTATTTTTTTCAAGGACTTTATTTATTTGAGAGAGAGTGTGAGCAGGGGGAGGGTGAGAAGGAAAGGGAGAGGGTGAGAGAATCCCAAGCAGACTCCTCGATGAACACAGAGCCGGATGTGGGACTCTTATGACCCTGAGATCATCCCTGAGCCAAAACAAAGAGTCGGAGCCACCTGGGCACCCCAAAGATTAAAAAGCTTACTTTTTAATGTCTTAAGTTTGCCAGCAATAAGAAGACGAATTGCAAACGTATCTGGTGGCTTTGGTATTGAGATGGGATGTTGACATTGATTTCAGATGAAATGTTTCACATCGTAAAACCTACTTGAAGTGCATAGATTTAAAAGTCATTGAGAGCTGTCATATCACTCAAGTTTAGACTTATGAGTAAGGTAGATCCAAACACCCTCTAGGGAGTAAAATACAGATGGGAAATGGTCCAAAAACTAAGCAGCAGGTCTCCTACCATGCAGAGCTTGGACTTGACCACAAGAGGGCACGATGATTCTAGCTATTCCAAGGGCAAAAGTGAACAGGTGCAGAGAGGACCTTTAAACAAACAAAATGTGTGGCCTGGCTGTTAGTCCCCATCCTTCCCTCACATTTATTTTAGTAGTGGGATGATGGTGCTTTTGTCACCCAACCCCCTGTCTAGAAATTTTCTTTAGGGGGCCACTCAGAAAACCATGGAAGGGATCCTCCCCTGGGAGGCGCAGAGGACAAATGTTCAGCCTATGCCTGGAAAGCTGAAAGGGACTCTGACTTCCTCCCACCAGGAAACTCACACGGAGAAAGAGGTGGGCTGCTGGATGCCGTGGGGCTGAGGAAGGAGGTCCTGGTGACCAACCCACCTAGGGAAGCCTCAATTGCCTTAGTCAAGGGAAGTGCGAGAAGCTTTTTAAAGACGGTCCCTTGAAAGAGAGCTTCCTGCCCCCAGAATCTGAAGTCCTCAGCCAAGTGAGACCTTTCCATCTCCTTACCTCCCCCGCCTTTCTCTGTTTGGTCCATGGTGTCAAGCAAAAGAGTAGCAGAACCAGGTTTGTATTGGGGAATGGGAGAACATTTAAAGCTAAATTCTGAATTTTGACTATAGTGTGGATTTGGACACTTTATGTTCTGAATTAAGACTGTTTTTATGAATAAAATTGATCTGAAATCTTATCTAAGAATAACGGGAAAAAAAATGGATTCACATTAACCTGACCACTGTCCCAGACAGAATTCCTGATTTCCTCCCATGCCTACCAAACTTGATGCTCCTCTGCTCTCCCTCATCTCAACAAATGGTACCGCCGCAATTTGGTTTCTCTGGATAAACCCCTGGAAATTCCTCTTGATTCCCTGTTTTCCTTCATCCGCCATCCAGCAGATCTAAGAAAGTAGTCACTTAGCTCTGCCTTCAAGACGCATCCACATCTCCCTGTTCTGCAGCCTGCTGGGTTCTGCACCCATCATTAATCCCTCACATGGCCTCCTCCCTGATCTCCTTGTGGGTTATAGTCTACTCCCCCAACAGTTAGACGGGTTTTAAAATAGAGATTGAATTGTACTATCCTTAACACCAAAGCTGTAATATCACAGTAACATTCAAATTTCTACTGGGCCTCCAAGACTTTCTAGGATTTGAGCTCTGCCAGAATCACTGATCATGTTTCATTTCCACCTGTCATGACCCTCAGGCACTCACCAAAATCACTACCATTTTAGGGCTTTTAGGCCTGCCTTTCCCCAACCTCTTTTCATGGTGTGATTCTTAAATCATTCAAAACATAATTCAATTTTATGTTCAAATATCATTTCCTCAGAGGAGATTTTATTGCCAGTCCATCTAAAAAATATATATATATACTACCTCCCCAGTTACTGGTTCTCCTTTTACATTGCTTTATTTTTCTTCTTAACAGCTATTATATGACATCTTATTACTTGTGTTGGTACACTATCCATCCGTATGAGAACAGGGAGCACAACTGTTTTATTCTCCGAGCACCTGCAACAATCCTGATTCTTAGTAAGCATCCATATTTAAAAATATCTACTTATTAGTTAACCAACTAACTCTTAACTAAGTGAATATATAGTAAATAATGACAAGAGCATTGGATTTGGATTGTGGATTCCTGATTTCATTTTTCCACCAATTATTTGTGTGAGTTTTGACAAATAACTTTTACTTCCTATCCTTCTCTTTCTTCACTTCAAGGTGATCTTTAAGCTAACCCCATGCCTTGAAATTCCATGATACTTCATTGTGTTTTGTCAGCCATTTCTGACATAGGATAGTACTTCTGTTTCTTTGCATTTATATGCAGACATCATAAATTAACAAATTTACATATTTCTTCCGATACATTTAGGTAACTGCAGACTTTTCTTCTCTCCCTCGCTCTCTTTCTTCTTCTTTATTTTTTTTAAAGATTTTATTTATTTATTTGACAGAGAGAAAGAGATCATAAGCAGGCAGAGCAGCAGGCAGAGAGAGAGGGAAGCAGGCTCCCTGCTGAGCACAGAGCCCGATGCGCGGCTCGATCCCAGGACCCTGGGATCATGACCTGAGCTGAAGGCAGAGGCTTAACCCACTGAGCCACCCAGGCGCCCCCCGCGCTCTTTCTTCTTTCCCTAAAATTGTGCCAGTCACCCTCTACATGCCTAGTATTGTGCCACGCCCTTGTGAGACAAAGATAAATCAGACAATTGCCCTGCTTGCCAGCATCTCATAAGCTGAAAAGGAAGGCAAAACTATAAACAAATGAATTAAAATTTAGATTCAAAGTGCATCAGTAGAAATTTGCTCAATATACAAGGGCAAGTCACTCTATCTAGAAGAGCGGTGATTGAGGGAGGAGATTTTATAACGTATCTTTTCAGAATGCTGCACTCCTGGAGGAAAGGCAACTGTGGTAGATGTGGAGTGACATCAGTAAACATCAGTGCTGAGTCATCAGGCCACTGGCCCATTGATTAGGAAGTCCTTGACGATATTTATCATTGTCGTGTGCGTGGAAGAGAGTGTGCAAGACCAGGATGCCATGCACTGAAGGATGTCCAGAGGCGGTGGGAGAGGAGATCTGTTGTGTCAGCTTCTCCTTTGAAAGTTTGAGAAGGCGAGGAAATAACTAGGTCAGGAAAAGGAGACTTGAGGCTGCAGGAAGCCTCGGCAGTGCTGAGGAATGAGCCAGAAGAGCCTGAAGGGCTGGACTTAATTATGGCGGTGAAGCTGGGTGAGAGCTTCTGCCTCTTCATAAGGAAGCCGCAAAGCAATGAGACCCAGACGGTCAGACTCGGGGGCGTTTGTAGAGCACGGTTAGGAGGCAAGGGCATTCTTGACAACCTGTATTTCCTGAAGGAAGTTAAGGGCATATGCTGAGCTGAAGGGAGCAAAGACCGTGTAGGAGAGTTGAGGCTGTGCAGTACTGGGACCTTCTCTAAACAGAATGGTGTAGCTGAAGTCTGTTGGCTGACTGAGGCCTGGCAGTTTACAATGATGCTGTCAACTTAATGGGTTCCTTATTTTTGATGATTCCTGCCTTCATCATGGGCTGTTAGTAAGCACTAAATTGTGCTTGGGTTTACTCTTATGTCCAAGGCTAATTACTGTTAATACTATTTTGCTGTTTTAACCTCTTAATAAGAAACCATAATAAACAATGATGCTGAGAACAGAAGGCTCAGCACAAAGTCTAATGGCGAAGTCATGGGGGCACGTTAGTCAGCTGAAGCTCTTCATTTGTCGGTAAACAAGAGCCTGTATCTGTATTGGTTAGTTTCACTTTAATGAAATATACAGGCATGTGTATTCATTCATTCATTCATTCACCCATTCATTCATTCATTCAGTCATCAACTATTCTATGCCATCTGCTCTGGCAGCCAAAGAGGATTGAACAATAGAAAAGCCCTTCTGAAATACAAATGAAAACCACAGTGAGATGCCACCTCACACCAGTCAGAATGGCTAAAATCTTAACAAGTCAGGAAATGATAGATGCTGGTGAGGATGCGGAGAAAGGGGAACACCCCCTACACTGTTGGTGGGAATGCAAGCTGGTGCAGCCACTCTGGAAAACAGCATGGAGGTTCCTCAGAAAGTTAAAAATAGAGCTACCCTATGACCCAGCAATTGCATTACTGTTATTTACCCTAAAGATACAAACGTAGTGATCCGAAGGGGCATGTGCACCTGAATGTTTATAGCAGCAATGTCCACAATTGCCAAACTATGGAAAGAACCTAGATGTCTATCAACAGATGAATGGATAAAGAAGATGTGGTGTATATACACAATGGAATACTATGCAGCCATCAAAAGAAATGAAATCTTGCCATTTGCGACGATGTGGATGCAACTAGAGGATATTATGCTGAGCGAAATAAGTCAGTTGGAGAAAGACAACTATCATATGATCTCCCTGATATGAGGAAGTGGAGATGCAACGTGGGGGGGTTGAGGAGTAGGAAAAGAATAAATGAAACAAGATGGGATGTGGAGGGAGACAAACCATAAGAGACTCTTAATCTCATAAAATAAACTGAGGGTTGCTGGGGGAGCGGGGTAGGGAGAGGGTGGTGGGGTTATAGACATTGGGGAGGGTATGTGCTATGGTGAGTGCTGTGAAGTGTGTAAACCTGGCGATTCACAGACCTGTACCCCTGGGGCTAATAATACATTATATGTTAATTTTAAAAATAAAAAATAAATTATATAAAAAAAAGAAAAGCCCTTCCATTTTGGTGGGACCCAGAGATTTATCCACTGTACATAGACTGATTCTAATGTCAAAATCAAATATTACCACTGTATAACGGAATCCACGTGGAATAGTTCTGTTTTATTTTTGGGGGGGTTTTGTGGTATGTTGGGTACAGCTGCCCAATTACAATCACCGAGACTACATTTCACAAATTACTAAACTGCATTTAGCCTCCTAGAAGTGAACAATCAATGTGAAAAAATAGCCTCTTGTATACTGCTTTATTCTGTACTTCTGCCCTCAGCCTTCGAATTCCCACTGTGCCCAAGCCTCCCATTCATCTGAGTCATTTCCCCACGGAGCTCCTGGAGCGCTCTGCCAAGAGGAAAGAAATCTTGGTAGCTTCTCGAGCTGCTTGGCTTTGGCCTCTGGGGGGCACTGTTGCCCTTTCTTGCCCATTGGTGTCTGCAAATTATTCCGCTGAAATAAAAGGTAATTCATATATGATAATAAAAGAAACCTTGTGAGAAATTTCAATTTTATTACGTTCCTAGGGGTCTGAGGCAATATTTTTGCCTATTGCTTTTTTATCTTTAATTACTACAATAGTTCTTTTGCATCCTGCGTCTTTAGCTTTCAGCCATTGGGGTTGAAGAGAGGTTGTGTGGAGCATCTCCGAAGGACATTTCTAGGTCTCTTCTTCCCGTTGTCCTTCCTTCTGCTCTTCCTCCTTCCATCTCTCTCCTCTGCCCACCTCTTTTCTCCATCTCCCCCTCCCTTCTTTTATTCATTTATGCTACAAATATTTACACTTACTCTGTGCTGGGCTCTATGTTAGGGTCTGAGGATAGAAGGTGGAATAAGAAACCGCCTTTGCCCTCAGAGACCTTACGGTCCAGAGACTGGCACTATAAGCAATGGCTGTACCCCTGTGTTTAAGACTCTGTTAGCTGTGGACAGCCGTGGACACTGTGGGAAAGCAGCATGGGACAGCATGGGGACCGGGGAGGGCTTCCTTTAACGTGATCCATACAGGTTGAACCGAAGTTAAGCTTGCGACGTTGGATGGAGGAAAGGGAAAGATCAGGACTCCAAACTTAGAGCTTTCAGTTTAGATCCTTGGTAGAGAGGAAATTGATTAAAGAATTATAATAAGCTGGGATGCCTGGGTGGTTCAGTCAGTTAAGCATCTGTCTTTGGCTAGGGTCATGATCCCAGGGTCCTGGGATAGAGTCCCTACTTCAGGCTCTCTGCTCAGAGGGGAGCCTGCTTCTCTCGCTCCCTCTGTTACTCCCCCTGCTTGTTCTCTCTCTCCCTCTCTGACAAATAAATGGATTAAAAAAAAATTACAATAAGCTTACTGTAACATCTACTGAAAGGAATCAGGAAAGAATACATTTTTTTTTTTTTTTTTTTGGTGGTGGGTATTAAGGAGGGCACGTATTGCATGGAGTACTGGTTGGGTGCATAAACAATGAATTCTGGAACACTGAAAAGAAATTTAAAAAATTTAAAAATTAAAAAAATAAAAATGGAATTAAACATGATCCTGTGATCACAAGTCTGGGTATATATCCTGGATATATATCACATCAAAATCAGTGTCTCAAAGAAATATTTGCACTCCTATGTTTATTACAAAATTTTATATTTTTAGTGAAATAAGGAGATTAAGAAATTTAAAAAAAATACTTTTTTCTGTTTTTCTCTTTGAAATGCCAACTTCCTTTCCCATCTACCAATTCGTATCTGAGTTGAGAATTATTGGACTACTATGCACCACATTTCCTTATGAGTTAATCTGGGATGAGAGGTGTGAGACTTAATTATTTCCACCTTATTGTAGTTCACTGTTTCTGATACTGCATGATCCGTTTGCAGGATGAACGTAAGGCCCAGACAAGCTTAATCCATAATTCTCCTGATCAACAAAAAGAGATATGGACTTACCTTTACGTTACACACTTAAATTACAGCTGTGGACAAAACTTTATTCTTACCTTCATGAAGTAACTTCTCAACTCGGCTCATACATCAGAATATCTCAAGATGTCTAAAAAAAAAAAAAAAGCAGATGGCCCTGCCATTTCGCCAGGAATTTCTGATTTAGTACAAATATGATTGTACTTAGATATCACTACTTTAAAACAACAACAGCAATAACAACAACAACAGTACTGAAAAATAATCTCCTAATGATTTTGACGTTAAGCCAGTGTTGAGACCAAAATTTGACTAATAGTCAAGTAGTAACTTGTCATGGGAGACTTTTAACATGTGAAATCACACCAATTTGGCTCTGAATTCTGCGTCTGTCACATACTAACTGTCTGACCTTGGCCAAGTGATGAAACCTCTCTGGGATTCAGATTCCTCCTCATCTGTGAAAGGGGTTCGTTGTCCACCAGGCTTGTAACACAGGCGGGATTTGGGAAGCATCCTTTCTCGGCTGAGCTAGGGAAACACCCAAAACACTAATAACCTTACACATTTCTCAGCTCCTCCTGAGGACTAGGTGATGCTGAAGATGAGGGGTCAGGGGACTCTGACAGTCAGCTTCTATCAGTGGGCATGCATGTTTTGAAATAAGATTTGAATGTATTATTAGCTCCAGGGGTATATTATATGTTTATATAAAACACACACACAAACACACACACTTGAAATAAGATTTGAGGAACACCTATTTTGGACGAGGTTTATTTGTCTTTTTTTTTTCCCCTTAAATATCCTTAAATCTCCGTCTCCTATGATACTTCATAGCTTAATCTCCATCCGCTCTCTCTATCCTAACAGGCTCCTCAGTGATCAGCCTGGCTTTATTCTCTCACTTTGGTCCACACAATCACAGGTTCCCTGTTTAACCTCTCCTCCATGAGCCCACCTGCACTCCTTAGCCAGGAAAATAAAGCTCTTAAGAGTAACTTACTTCTGGGGTGCCTGAGTGGCTCAGTGGGTTAAAACCTCTGCCTTCGGCTCGGGTCATGGTCCCAGAGTCCTGGGATCGAGTCCCGCATCGGGCTCTCTGCTCAGCGGGAAACCTGCTTCTTCCTCTCTCTCTCTATCTGCCTCTCTGCCTACTTGTAATCTCTGCCTGTCAAATAAATAAATAAAATCTTAAAAAAAAAAAGAGTAACTTACTTCTTCATCTTTATCTTGCACCTTCTCTCCATTGGGCAAGGACTATAATGAAACATTAATGGTTCAAACAAAATCTCTTATCTTGATACCTTTTACAAAGGACATCCCTCAGCCTAGGAAACACTTCTCCCCTTTCTGTCTGATGAAAGACAAAATGTTCCATCTATCATTATAGAGTGCTTAATTTGGGTGGGCCACTTTGAAGACATTTCATTTATTTCTCAGATCCCCCTAAAGTGTTATATGTATTGTTACTTCCATTTCACCATAAAGGAAACTGAAGCTCTCGGAATTTAAGGTTTTATGGGAACATCCTCCCCTCACCTCCCAGACCCTTTGTTCATTCTCTTATAACTGCCTTTTTAGTATGGAAAGGGAAGGGAAGAAAGGAAAGAAGGAAGCTAAGAAGGGAGGGAGAGAAGGAGGTAGAAAAAGAAGGATGGGAGGAAGGAATAAGTAGTAGGTTTGAATGCATGTAAGTGGGAACATGGACTTCATCGCTGTAGTTTCCTAATGCAGTGCAGTGCCGGACTTGTAGCAGTTACAATGTATAAGTCAAATGAGTAAATGGATGTATGACATCTTTGTTTCTAGATGCTACACTTTTTAAAAAAGTGAGTAACATCCATTCTTTCACATCAAGGGCTATGATCAATATCTAAGTAATTTCAAATTCAGTCCATCCATCCTCTCCAACAACTGAAAAGGGAGTATATTGAGTTTTCATTTAGTCTGTACAACTACTGGGACAACCCTGCTTTTGTCATTAGAGCAACGTACCCACCCATCATACCCCCCACCCCCGCCACGATCCGTTCCCACTTCTACACCCTACCCTCAATGACGACAGCCTAGATATGAAACAAACAAAACAGAACCCAAGAACAACATGGGGGAAAAATCCATTAGCAGAATTTCATCTCCAACAAAAAGGTGGTGGTTTTGCTTTTATAAAAGGAACCGCCATTTACAGGAAGCACAATCCGTTCTCAAAGCCTGTCCCCTGTTAAATGCTGCCTTATGCTAAGAGTTAATTTTGTTTCTTTCCAAACAAACCTGGAGACTGCAGCTTCTTTGAAGACCGCTTTGTGTTTAGAAGCCATGGAAATGTTACAGGGAATTGAACTATGTATCAGAGCTCATTAAAGTCCTGTGATTTGCTAAAGAAACTGTCCTTGCTTAAAAAAACACAGCAAGTGCTTCAAACAAATGGGTGTACCTATAACAGGAAGGTTCGCCATTCACATATCTTGGTTTTGCCGTGATAAAACACTCATTAAAGCACTCAAGCTCTTTAAAAAAACTACAGTTGCCAGGTCAGATGAGGTTTATCTGAAGGGTCATTAAATGTGAGAGTATCCACCTCCCCTTCTAGAACAATTCTTGGGAAAACAGCTATAAAAATAAAAGAGAGAGAGAGGTCAGAGTCACGGAGGCAGGACTTGGAGGGGTACAGTTCTGGACTCTTTCCCTGGACACAGTGCGGGTACAGGTACAGGCAGAATTATCTCCGAAAGAAGTTAAGTAGCCTTTACAGTCAAAGAGGTATCACATGAAAACAAAGCTTTCTTCAGGAAGCCCTTTTGTTAAAATAAGAGGCCATCTAGGAGCTCAATATTTACTTCTTGTTGGTTGGAACTTCTCAGCAACAAGACAGTGTCTCATTGTCCAAGAACTACCTCCTAAAAAAGAACAGTGGCAGAAAAGTAGCAACAGGAGCTTGGTTTCGTTAGCTGAGAACTTAACCTGCCCAAGTCATGAATTAAAACTAGCTGTGCTGTACTTGCTTTCATAATAAGGTGTTTTTTCTATTCAAATGTTATTTTATGAAATATCAAGATGTACAGTGAGTGTATAAAAAGTTCCTGACTATCTAAGAAAAAACCTTAAGTTTTTAGTTTTCCTAAGAACCAGATGGAAAAATGGTAAAAACAAAACAAAACAAAAACAAAACCCAAACCCCAAAACAAAAGAATGTTTGAAAAAAATATTCCTATTTAGTAACAATGAGCTGAGTGCAATGTAAAAGAATGTTGGTATACAATTAGCAAGGATTGTAAGAGGGGAGATCAGTGAGCCTGGGCCATGGTGCCGTGAAACAGGCAGTCTCACACGTAGGTGACATAAGAAGGGACATTAGAAGGAGCTTTTTCAACCAGGCTTTGGCAGTCCTGCATCTCTAAGATGTCCTAACCTGGGAAAAGCTAATGCCACTTCTGAGAATCTATTTTAAGGGAATGATTAAAAAACAAAACAAAACAAACAAACAAACAAACAAAACCTTTGTATACAAACTTGCTTATTGCAGCATAATTTAAACAGTTATTAACTTGAAAGGGGCTAGAGATCTGACAGTAAAGGAGTAGTTGAGGAAACAGGATGCATCAGTTATAATGACATTTACAAAGATTTTTGTTGTTGCTATGGGAAACGTTAATAATATGATTTTATTTACTGCATCCTATCAACTAAGTCAAAGTCCTCCTCCTGGGCACCTCAGTGGGTTAAGCCTCTGCTTTCGGCTCAGGTCATGATCTCAGGTTGCTGGGATCGAGTCCTGTGTGAGGCTCTCCGCTCAGCCGGCCTCTCTGCCTACTCATGATCTCTCTCTGTCAAATAAATAAATAAAATCTTTAAAAAAAAGTCCTCTTCCTTCTCTTAACATTACTAATAAAAGCCAAAGTGTATCTAGCCCTTGGTATGTGTTAAGCACTCTTCTAAATTCTTTAAGGCATTAAGTTACTTAACTTTTACAACGACTTGGGAAGGTGAGTGCTGGTTCTACCCCCACTTTGCAGATAAGCAGACCGGAGCATAAGGAGACCCAGTAACTTGGCCCACGTAGTAGCGCAGCTAGAAAGTGGCAAGCCTTCGTTTTTGTTTTGTTTTAAGATTTATTGAGCTATAATTCATATAGCACAAAATTCACTCTTTTAAAGTGATAATTTATTAAATGAAGCTCCACAGACACTGGTCACAGGAACTCTCTTCGAAGTAAGAGGGATTAGAGAGTAGAATTGGGCAACTTCCTTGCACATAGTGCATGAAGCCAAGGCAGTGTGTCCTTTTCTCTCCTTCCACGGTGTCTGGGGTCTAGCAGAGTGCTCAGCCCATAGAGGACATATTTTTTGGTGTGTGAGTGAATAAACAAGTATCCGGTGACCTGGAGACTGATCCTCAGGGCCAACAATACCCAGCTGGCTAAGCCTGGGTTTCCTGATTCCATGCTGTCCTTCTGCCCTTTGGCCAAGGCTGAGTGTCTTGTTCCCGAACTACCCACCTGGTCCAGACCCACTGCCTTGTCTGATTACCTGTGCACAGTGTCTCAGGCTGACTGTCAACAGGGTTCTTGCCTGCCAGTTCCATTTGAAGAGAACCCAACCCCTTCCTATGTCGACCGTGTGCCTTGCTCACTCACCTCTAGCCTGGCCATCTCAGGATGGTTCCTGCCTTGTTCCCACTGTTGCCAGCAGGCCTATCCCCAGCAAAGAAATTCTCCTGGCCTGGCTCAGTGTCATCCCATGAATGTCCCCCTACTCATCCTTCCTAGTTCCATTTCTACGTCATGGCCCTGGAGTGAGGGATTAGGCAAACACAGAAGCTCTAGGACCCTCACTCCTGAAAAGTACTTCTCTCTTCTGTTTATAAAACAAGAAAAGACTCAGCACATGGTTTGGGTTTTGTCTGAAGTAAGAATTCTGCTATCAACAAAAAAGTTACAATGATCACTATTCTAGCCTTTTTTAGAAGAAAACCTATGTAGCTATCTCCTGTAACTCCAAACTTACCCTCTCACTTCATCTGTTAGGCCTTTTTTTTTAAACCATCTAAGTGGACATTTCTCCGTGAGTACCTCATTGTTAAGCTCAATGGCGACAAAACCAAATCGGTCCTTTTTCTCACTCCATCTTTCTTTCCCACTGGCATGCCCCAGCTGGAGCCACTCGCTCCTCAGTCATTCTTGGCTCCTCCCTCCCTCCGTGTTCTTGAATTTCTCCAGATAGTAGTCGCAAACACTTGTTTTTTTTTTTCATTTTTTCTTTTGAAATGCCTTTGACATTGACTCCTGGTTTTTAATTCACATCCAAGATTCACTACTTCACCATATATGACTAAAAGCGTTTCTCTGTCGAACCCAGTGGCTGTGGAATTTTTCTCTCTTATCTTTTTCTTTCATAGCATTGCTAGAATAACTAGTAAAGACTATTTTTACGTGATCCACCTCAACACGTCTCAACGTCTTTTGCCTTAAAGTATCAACTTGTATGGCCTCTCTTTTTCAAATTTCTCCACTATCATATCCCAGCCTACTAATTCAAAGCAATTGGTTTCTAACTCTTCAAATATGTCCTGGACTTTAGACAGCCTCATTGACCTGTGCATATACTATGACCACACCTGTCTCTGAGGTTTTGCTCTACTTTCTTTGTCTAGAACGTCCTCTCCAGTTTCTGTTTTCCTTCTCCCACCAAGCCAAATCCCTCCCATTTTACAAAATTTTCCTTTTCAAGGAAAACATATCTAACTTAGTCATCACTAATCAGACACTGACTGTCTATATAGCAAATTCCGTGGTTTCTAACTATATCTGTTATACTAGATGTTAACTAGTCACGCTCTTCAACTTTTTTTTGTTTTTCCCTATGTCAATTGTCCTTCTTTCCTGAGGAAAAAATGTAATTCCTTTTGTGGCCAGAAACTATGCTATGTAATCCTCTGCTGTTTCCTGTTATTTGAGTGCCCAACGATTGCTTTTGCTTGAGTGACTGGGGAGGAAGGAAGATTTAATCCAACAAAGAGAATTCATGTAATACCCTCCTGAGGAACTTTGTCATTTCCTTCGCATGTGACATTTGATCTAGAGATTGGGGTGATCTTGGGGTCAACCATTTTTGTTTTGTGTCTTTAATGGTATTCAGTTGAGATGTTTCACCTCTAACAGCATCTCTTCAGACATTGGTATCAGAGTATTTCTAATTGTGCTCTTGGTGGGTCTGCTGATAATCTGTTGGCTCACAAGGGTCACAGTTAGATAAAGATGGCTGCCATTGCTTCTCCCATGATTGTGATTTTAGAGGTCATATCAGCATACTCTGGGGTTTGGACTCCGACTCTGCACAGGCATCTTTGATTATCTCCAAAGCGAATGCTCCCTCCTTCCAGGTTTTCTCCTCTCCATCTGCTGGGAACACCTCCTTTCATTTCCTTAACTCCTGTTTCTTGGCAAGATTACCTCTGCACCTTCCTCAGAGCATCATTCTCTTCTTCCAGTGAGCCACGTGGAACCCCAGGTAGGCATCTGGTATGTTCTCTGAACCCTGGGTGTATGCCCTGCCCCATAGCACTTACCAGGTGACCATGTCTTTGTTTGCCAGCTTGACTGAATCTCTGCTAGATTATAAACTGAAGGAGGCCAAGGAGTCAGCTTGTCTCCCCGAACATTGTACCTTCACTCCTTGTATATGGAATGAATGTAAACCATATAGCAATAAGTCTTTGCAATCTAAGAGAATTGGTTGGTTACCTCCCTTATGTTAGATGTTTTCATAATTAATACTTGATAGAATTTTCCTATTTTTTATATATATATATATATATATATATAATATATATGGTTAGTCATACATCTATTTTCAATCATATATATTATAAGAAATTCCAGGATGCATGTTTAAGTATGTCTCTCTATAACTCTCAATGCATTCCCTTATTATTATTCATGCACTGTATGTCATTGAAATGGTACTATAATATTTTATTTAATCTAACTGACTTTATGCACACATCTATATATGAACACAGTTCCATCTTAAAAAAAAAAAAAGCTTGGAATCATTTGAAATAACTTAAGCATTCAATTTCTGCGGTCTTTTAAGGCTGCTTATATTTCTTCCAGTGCCTATATTTCCAAGGAGATAGGTTTATTTCTTTTTATTTGGATTCTGTAAACAGCAGCAGTTACGAACTTTACACTTTGTGATTGTTGACAGAACTCTTAGTAAAACAGTTATACAGGGTATTTGAGGGACAATAAGCATGTGGAATCTGGTCATTGGATCTCCAGTAAAGATAATTACTATTAAGTTGGGTTACTTTTACTGAAGGGAAGATTTCTTTTAAAAAGTGCTTTCCAAGCCAACTTATGACTTGCCTGGTGGGAAGCTGTATCCTAGAACAAATGGAGTAATCAGTTATTTACATTTTCTACATCAACTAAATATCCTTAGGGGTGCAGGGGTTGTGGTACAATCTTACTCAGGTTTTGTCATAACAGTCATCATACCTGGGAAACCCATTATACATCATGAGAACTCAAGACTGGGCTAGAATTTCTGGGAAGTTAGGATGGGGTGGGGTCACTGGAAATCAAATACATGTATTACAGATTAATTCATTCCCTTTACACAAATACTGCATGTGGGAGAATGAGTCACATTCAGATTAGACCCCAAAATGGCACTCACGGGCATTCTCCAGGGTCAGCAGAGAATTTCTAGAACTGTGCAGAGAGTTTGCTGCAAGGTGTTTCCATGGGTATTGCCTCCAGACCACCCGGATTTGAAAACTAACGGCCTTTCTCTTACCTGAGTGAGGCATGTGTAGAAGGGATCATCAGTGACTGACATTTCCTGCTGTGCCATCACTTCCGAGACTTGTGTTTCATTGCCTCTGTTGCTTATTTGTCTTATCCTGTAGCAAGTGAAAATGCAGTCTTGTTTGACTAGGAGTTGGTGACACAGCCAACTTCCTCCTTGACTGTCAAAAATGCATTCCTTTGAGGAGAAAGACTCCAGTAACCTATCATGGTTGTGATGATTCTGTGAGGAGATGAATGAGGTCGTCAGTAGTCACACGTCAGCAGATGTTCTGCTGAGACCCAAATGATTGTGACAGTGAGCTAAATATAATGACATTATTCTATTGCTTCTGGCTCCATCAATTTGCTGGGACAGAAAATACAGTTGTTACAAATAGTGCCGTGGCCTTCAGAGCAGCCCTTCAGAAGCTTGGGACCCTGGAGGTAAAATGGGTCCCTTAAAGAACAACCCATTAGTCACAGTATTCAAGTCAGTACTCTAGCCCTCAACTCGTCTGCAGCTTTATCTATTTTAACACATTTAAAGATGTCAGGAGAGTTCACTCACCCCATCAGCCCCTGTATAAACAAGCAAACAACAACAAAAAAACTAAACAACAACAAAAAACACTCTTGAAGTTTTAAGTAAAACTTTCCAATTTGGCAGAGGTGCTAAAGTAATTTTCACCAATTACTTGGTATGACAATTATTCCCATAATTCTGGAGAAGTGGCAATGGATAGACCGAATCTGAGCTTGAAGAGCAGTGGGCTCAGAGCCCTGGCCTCTGGTGCTTTGCCACTGGAAAATGTCACTAAACTATCTAGACCTCTATGATTTTTGTAGTGGACATTTCTGAGGAGCTTTTAATGTGTGTGGTACCATTCTAAGTACTTTACACTATGACGCCATCAGGTGAGCAATGTCTCTATCTTCACTTTAAGAATGGGGAAAATGAAGCGTGGAGAGGGGGAAAGTTACCTGAGGGGGTAGAGGAGGCAGAACCAGGATGATGACCCAAACTGGCATGACAGCCAATGCTGCTGACCATCATGCGATGCGCCGTGGCAACCACGGTCTCCCACCCCATCCATACACACAATGGAAGAAATCCCCATGAAGAGACCATTTATTTCTTTCTCTTATGCTCGGTGTCTAATCAGGTCTTAGATTAGGAGAAGCTTAGATAGCTTAGATTCAAAAATAACAAAGAGTAAGAAAGGGTTTTCCAAAGCTTTTCCTGAGAGCTAAATCTTCAACAAGATTACTGACTTACAAAGTTTAAAATTTTCAAAGATTTATTGATTTATTTGAGAGAGGCAGAGCGTGAGCAAGTCAGGGGAGGGACAGAGGGAGAGAAAGAGAGAGAGAGTCTCAAGCAGACTCCATGCTGAGCACCAAGCCCGACTCCTGGCTCCATCCTAGGACCCAGAGATCATAACCTGAGCTGAAATCAGGAGCCAGCCCCTTAACCGATTGAGCCACCCAGGCGTCCCAATAAAATTTTAACTTGGCGTGGGTACCCAACAGGTTCATAAAATCTTCCAAAATACTGAGGAGACTTATTGGCTGGATTTTAGCCTGTTCTTTTGTCCAGTGCTGAGCTGATGTCCCTGAAGCCTTAATGCCCCTGATCAGTGATTTTTTTATGCTCCCTTCAGATCTGTGGGGTTAAACCCTTGTACCCATACACCATGACATTATTTGGGGAATTTTATTTTATTTTTTAAGGACTTTATTTGTTTATTTGAGAGAGAGAGAGAAAGCATGAGCAGGGGGAGGGGCAGATGGAGAAGCAGGTTCCTTGCCCTGCAGTGAGCATGAGACAGGACCCTGGGATCATCACCCAAGCCAAAGGCAGCTAACCAACTGACAGAACCCCCACCCCTACTTGGGGAATTTTAAATTACCAATTGTAAATTAACTTAAAAGAAACAAGTAGTGTGTGTTCTGCTAAAAATTTCATTCTGGTTGAACTTAAAAATCTTTTTTTTATCAGTAACCAAACTGTGCCCTTGATGTTTAAATTAGTTCTTTTAAGGGATGTCTGGGTGGCTCAGTTGGTTGAGCATCTGACTCTTGATCTCTTGATTTCAGCTCAGGTCATGATCTCAGCGTCCTAGGATGGAGCCAGGACCAGCTCTGTGCTCAGTGGGGCATCTGTTTCTCTCCCCTTCCCTCTCCCTCTGCCCTGCCTCCCTGCTCATGCATGCACAAGCACACACTCTCTCTCTAAAATAAATAAGTATAGCTTAAAAAAAGTAGTTCTTTTAAGACCATGCATTCTTTGGTGACCAAACATGGGGTTGAAAAGTTTGATTCATTCGATTTATCTATAATCAAAGTGTCAGAATGTTAAGTTTAGCTATATTCTAGATAATGATGGAGAACATCAGGGGAAAGTGTATTTCCAGTAGGGGGATTCAAAATGAAAGCCAAATTCTCTCTCTCTCTCTTTCTACTGCTTGTGAGTCTGAGTGCCTGTTTGTGAGAAAGTAAAGAAGGGATGACTTTCAGAAATAAAGAAATGTCATTAAAATCGTGTTTAATTACTAATTCTTCCAAAAGTTTCTTGTGGAAATTTGACTTGTGGTCTATTTATCCTTTTGATAATTTCTTGGAAAATGCATTTGGGACACCTACCTCCCCTTTCACCTTCCTGCTCTTTCCCATTCTCTTATGACTCATAGCAGCAATCCCAGCCCTTCTTAAAAAAATTATGTGGCAGCTTCTATGGAAGCATATGTGAGTCAGTCAGAAGTGAGGCAGGATGCCAAAAGGCTGATTCACTCCCCAGAACTTGGAGGAGGACAATTAGAGAATTAAAGGTCGTAACTTCAGTTGTGGCCATAATGGCTTATACAGTGGTTTGTGCAAGCACACTTACTACCTGTGACACCACAGGAAATTCGCTATAATTTTTCATTCAAACGCCTACACTACTCTTGTCTTAACCTGTTTGGTATGGGTACATATCAGGTAAAAAGGTGATGACCATCCCTTCTAAGATTTTCTGGACAAGTTTTTAAGTAAGGGGAGTAAAAAAAAAGGTCATCAACTTACACTTAGGGTCTCTTTCATTTCATTTTTCTTTGGAGAGACCCAATAAGGTAACCAAATTCCTTGGGTCAGGGTTCTAGAGTAGGCCCAGAAAATATGGATCAAATAGAGCCAGGTATGTACTATTAAGTATGGCAATTGCTTCATACAATTGGGCTGAAAAAATGCTTCATTATGGAACTTGAAGTACCTAAGAAATAATAGTAATAACCCAAGCAAATACATTAAAAAATGGGTACACAGAGTTCAATATAAAACTTTAATGTGAATCTTTGTGCTATTCTAATTCTAAAACTCAATAAGATGAGACTTTATCTCATTTGAAAAAAAGTTTCAAAAATCTTCAAAGTACTTTAAGGCAAAAGAGCATAGTTTGACCCTTGGTTCATTTAGATATCATACCCACTGATTCAGAGCTCTGTTTCCTATAGTGAAGATTAATAGACCTGTCTTTGGTTTCATTGCAAGGCTGACAAAACCTCTGTCTCTACCACGTGAGTTCTCCATTATGTCTGGGGTCATTTTCTCAGACATGAGTTTAAACTCACCTCTTCACCTCTCACCTTTTCCACGTGGGAATTGGTCAGGAAGTCACACAGGTCAGCCCCTACACTTCCGGCAGAGAGCTTGAGTAGGCTTTGAAGTTCCACCTGACGGGCCTTCACACGCTAAGCAACAGAGCTTAGCGGGTGCGTTGTGTTCAGATGGACAAATGAGAAGTTTGAAGAAAGACGCCAAGAATAGCACTCCTCTCCCACTGCCTGGTGGGGGAGAGAGAGAAACCTGAGGACACAGAGGTGAAAATAACCGAGAGGGAAGCAGTGTCGGGAGCCAAAACTTACAGATTGATACTCAGAAGACCACAAAAATCAATGAACAGATAAGAAGAATGCCAACGGTAGGTGAGCATGTTTTCCTAAGTCCTTCCCTCTCTTTCTGTGTTGTGCGGCTGCTCCATCCTGTGTAAATAAAGCACGTGACAAAGTCTTGAGAGACTCCCACCTGATCAGGGGGCGGTTTGTTTTTTATTTTTAATTCTGGTGGTTAGGTTTTCTATTCCCTCTGAGAAGCTCCTTTTCTTGTCAGCAGGGCAGTATTTTAACACAAGGGGTTGTAAATTTCCTTGGTGGAGGTGGTACATTTACTGTTTCCTTTACCTCTTCAAGAGAACCTAAAACAGTGCCATGTTCTCGGTATGTGCCTAAAGTTGGGGTCTCTAAGCCCTCCTCTGTCCCAAAAGTGGTGCCTCATTTTTTCCACCTAGTTTCCAAATAAGTTGATAAATAAGAGACAGGGAGGTCCAAAGTTCATTTTTATTCCTAATAGGAATGAGATCGGAGACATGAGCTTTAATTTAGGTTTGTTAACTAAGTGGAGTTGCTAATGTTGAACTCAGATTTAGGTAGATTCACTGACCCGGCATGGCTGGTAGGGTCGGGCCACAGGATGGGGCTTATCTAAGCAGACTTTTGCCACTGGAGGCACAGAGCAGAATTTCTGCCCTCTACGAGCAGATTCATTCTCATGAGGAATATCTGGGAGCTGGGTCCTACAAACCCAGTTATTCTTCCACATTTACCAATCAGTGAAGTCAGTCACCTTCCTAAATATGGAATGAGTAATGCTGTTGAGTGCGATGCAGAGTATTGTTGTTTGAACTCCTTTCATAGGGAGAAAATACCAGGCTTTGGAAAGAACTATTCCCCACTTCTGTTTGCCCTTGATGAATATAGTGAATGGCCATTCGTGGGCACATCATATGTTTATATTCATGCATATTAGGTATGCTAGAGGATGCTTTATGCTGGAGATGCCTTAAAAGAAGTGATAGTAATAGAAGGACCAGTTTATTTGCTTTCTTATAGGGTGTTGGGATTTTGTGGCAATTCCTTTCCCTTCCAAATATACGTTTCCAAAAGTATTTACATCATAGTCACATCACTTTCCTTCCTGTTTAAATTGCTCCAAGGGCTTCTCCCTTAGAAGGAATCCATACTCTTTATGATGGCCACATGGCCTAGAAGGCCTCTGCAAGGTGGCCTTTGCTTACTTTTATTTCCCATTTCCCCTTGGTTACTCTGTTCCAGAAAGTAACATTTGGTTGTGGTTGTTAATGATTTTATATATTTGTTTTCTTAAAAATTGGCTATGCAAAGTTTATCTCTACTCACAGTATACTTGCTGTTCCCTCTGCCTGGAATCTTCACATACTTGAGTCTGTCTTGTTATTTAAGATTTTGCTCAAATGTCATTTCCCTGGAAAAGTCTTCCCAGACCAGCTAGTCAAAAGTAATGACCCAGCCGCTTAATCACCTAATTATTCTACTCTGTGTTACTGCATTCAGATGGTTTTGTTTATCATTTATTTTGTTTTTCCTATCAGGAGACCAAAAATTCCATTAAACCAGTGGGTTTGTCCATCTGTTTGCTTTTGTACATCCTGATCATGCATTCAGTAGGAGCTTATCAGTATTTGGTGAATGAGTGAATAGTTTCCCTCATTTGGCCCTACTGCAGAGCCAAAATACCGCCTTGTCTATACAGCAATTAGTTCAAAAGCCACGCCAAAGGATAATGTCAGTTTTGGATATAGATGAAAGTGTGGATTCATTTCCTCACCAGTTTGTTGCCCGTTAACAAAAAGGAATAAAGCTTGTTCACCAGCACACCTTGACAAAGTTGAGAACAACTCCTGTAGTATAGAAAATTTTATGAGATGGTACTGGTTCAAAGATTTCAACGGCTGGAAAGAGTTTCCAGGGTCAAAAGCAATTCTCATTCAACATTTCTTGCTTTATCAAAACAGGATGCAAAAGACTGGCATGGAAACAGACCCACAGGTTTAGTTTGGATCTCAAACTTTGTCTATAAAAACAAAGGCATTATGTAGATTGCAAAGACCAGGTGCTCTATTGTTTAGCAATAATGACCCAGTGTAGATAATCAATTCTCAGATCTTATATTTGGGCTGCCTCTTAGGACTGGCTTTTAGAGAAATGACACAGTATCTTATCTTTGGGGCTGTGGCTTGTCTTTCCATTCCCTGCTTTATCCTAATGGAAAAAGTTGAATATTTCAAACTCTAGTAAAAGAGTTGAATGTTATTTGAAACTGACTTTCGGTTTTGGAGAGTTTGCTTGTTGTTCTTCTCAGTGTTCCCAGTGGAGGAATGCGAGGTGTGCATCAACACGTGTAAGTACATTTGGACATTTCACTCCTGTGCCATCTCCCCTTCCTTGCCTGGTGTTCTAGTCAAATATGGACTGATACATAGTGGTGGTGCTACTTCTCTTCCTCTCCTTCTTCCCAAATAATTTCTTTAAATCCCAGCAATGTGGTGTGAAAACCTAGAAGGTAGGGCCTCCTCCAAAAGCTGGGACAGCTCATAGGGGGATTTAGGGCAGCTTTGGGTTTAGGGCATGAAGCTGGGAAGAGAGAAATGAAGTATTTTCTTATTTCTTTTAATTTTACATTATATAATTTTAATTAATTGTCTTTAATATATATTTATCTATATATATTTAACTCATTCACAACTCTTCAGTTTTCTAGCATAAATTGCTTTTTCAGGGATAACCTTTGTTAAATCCTAGTTTCTTATTCTCCACTTCATGTGCCTGTAATCTAGGAACTCAGATTCATTGAGATTAGTTCTTATGGATTTCTGGGGTCTGTACTGGATTCCTGGACTTAGCTCAAGGATCTAGCTGCCTCGTGTTAATATGGAGTAGTCCAGGCATGGACAAGGTGATGTCAAAAGAGAGGTATGCCAAAGGTTCATCTGGTCCCAGCCCAAATACCTCTAATTGCAGGTGCCTTAAAAAAAAAAAGAAAGAAAGAAAGAAAAGAAAAGAAAAGAAAAGAAACAAAATCTGTAGACCTGGGTCCAAAGTAGATAAATTAAGATAAACTAAATTCAGCTTTAGACTCAGAGCACTATCCAAGGGAGGTACCTGAATAGTGCCTCCCCTTGAGCTGAAGGTGGCAAGCAGGTTCTAATGAATTCAGTCTCCTTGGGAGAGTGGTCTGCCTTTGGACATGGCTTCTTTATTCATCTCAGGGTCAATCCCTTTTAAGTACCCCTGCATAGAGACAGTTAATGGACTCTGAGCTCAGTCCCACAAACCACTCCCAATTTAAAATTCTACCTCCTTTTCCAGAGATTGGCAAGTAAAGAAATGTAGTTTGTGGAAATAAATTAAGATGAAGTTGTTGACCTCCGTGTTATATCTCATCATAGGAAGAAAAGAGTTAAAAATTTATTATCATCTTTGGTTTAGAATTGTCAGGCACCTACTCAGTGAGGACAGGGATTTGGGCTTATTCACCATTGTTTAGAAAGATCAAAGAATATTTATTGAAAAAGTGAATCAGTGCATTGGTAGAGATTTTACTTTCTGTTGTACTTGTGAGGTTTGGAAAGTTCATTTAGCCCTGATAAAGCAACTGTCCTACTTCAGGTCTCCGGGCAGATCACAAAAGGGAAATCTATCTTCATGATCTCTGATCTGTGTGACCCTCTTCATTTGTTACTTACTAACACTTAACAATTTAAGAAACAGAATTCCTGACCTTATATCCCCACAAATTCTTGTCAGCTGGTGAGCAGAGAAGTTGCTCAACCAGGTGAAAAGACAATCCACAAGATAAGCCTTCTAACTGTTGCATCATTCAGGAAAAGAATTTATCAGAGGAATCCAGCTTTTTCTTGCACGCAGTGGGTAAGTGAGTGCACAGAATGAGGGATATACTCCCGAATTTTTGCTACATTTCAAGTTTTGCAGGATGGTCACGAGTTAGGGTGAGTTGGGGTCAATTCCCCTAGTACATCTTTCCATTGCAGGTCCATCAGAGGATCCATTGGTCAAATGACCTTTGACTAGACTCAGAAACCACATTCTCACCTGAAAAGGGCAGAAGGAAAAAAAAAATCACATAAACTTTGACACTAATTTACTACGGGAATTAACACTTCTTCCATTTGTAGCCCCAAGTCTTAACGCATTAAAACCTGAGGAGCCAACAGGTAATCCCAGAGGAAACAAAACACAAACTTCTTTCTGGACCCTTGGCAGGACTTGCTGCTCTACTCTTCCACTGAGTTATTAGGAGTAGCCAACCTTCTTCACACTTGAAATCGAATGATTTTTAAAGATGTAAGAGATTATGTAGACTCATCTCTAAGAAAGGGCAGTAAGGAAAGTATTCTTACTTTTATCTGTGACTTTCCTCTCATTGTTTTGTGCTAGCTTCTAGACCTATTTACAGAGTATGATCACAGCAACCAAACAGTTCTCAGAGCATTTTTGGTATTCCAGGAACATTCAGTACTAAATTTGGACAAGTTAGTGTCGTGAGAAAGAAGAATTTGTGGAATGTCACAGAAGAAATTGAAAATTGTTGGTTTTATTAAAATTTAAAAATATCTCCTACTAGTGAATGAGCATTATTTTTCATTTTTATTTAGGTTTTCTTTGGAGTCTTTAAGATTTTCCCCTTCTTACATCTTCTTATGATTTGGCACCTTACTTTAATTGATCATATTCAGGAATCCTTGTTGTGCTATGAAAGGATGTGTTGGAAGGGTAAAGATATAAGTCCATGGCCAGTAATTATTCAATAGTTATTACGTACCAGGCTTATGACAACTCTATGAGACAGGTTCTATGTTGGTCTACAGTTTGGAATAAATATAAAAGAAACTTAGAGCCCTGATTAAAAATAAGCTTTTACTTGTTCAAAATTGAACATTAAGCCAAGAACTGCAACTATAAACCCAGGAGAAATTATAAGTGAAAATCTTTATAATCTTTGTAATCTTGGGCAGGCAAAGATCTCTTAGACAAAAACAAAATAAAAGAAAACGTAAACAACCAAAAATGAAAACCAAAAAAACCCAAAGAAACTTAAAAACAAGAAAATTTTCATATTTTTGAAAGATGCTATTCAGAAACTAAAAAGGCAAACCACAGATTGGGAGAAAATATTTACAAAGTTAAATCTAATAAATATTCTTACAACTGAGTAAGAAGAGGATAATTTGATTTAAAAATATTTTGAACAGGGGCGCCTGGGTGGCTCAGTGGGTTAAAGCCTCTGCCTTCCGCACGGGTCATGATCCCAGGGTCCTGGGATCGAGCCCCGCATCAGGCTCTCTGCTCAGCAGGGAGCCTGCTTCCCCCTCTCTCTCTGCCTGCCTCTCTGCCTACTTATGGTCTCTGTCTGTCAAATAAATAAATAAAATCTTAAAAAAAATTTTTTTTGAACAGACATTTTTCTAAAAAAGATATACAAATGCCATGAAAGTACATAAAAAGATGCTCAACATCATTAGTCATCTGGGAAATGCAAATTAAAGCTGTGACAGGTACAATGACACACCATGAGAATGGCTAAAATCCTCAAGAGCGACAAGGCTGAGAGATGGTAAGGTTGCAGAGCAATTTTAACTCTCATGTGTGAGAATACAGCATGATACAGTCATTTTAGAAAACAGTTGGGTAGTTTCTTACATAAACATACACTTACCACATGACCCGGCATTTTCAATTCTAGGTATTTTCCAAAGAAGAATGAAAACATATGTCCACAAAAAGACACACACCTTATTCATAGTAGCAGCTTCTAAAAAGAGTAACCCCAAACCAAATACAATCAAAATCAACTTCTGAATGGATAAACAAATTGTATTACATCCCTACAATGGGATGCAACTTAACAATGAAAAGGAACAGTCTCCATCACAAACAACAGCTGAACAAACTCAGATCATTATGCTGGTTGAAAGAAACCAAGCACAGAAGACTGTGTATGTTGGATTGTACTTATATGAAATTCTGAAAAAGGCAAAACAGTAGTGACAGAAAGCAGAGCAACGTTGGGCAGGGACAGGGAGTAAGGGCAGGAGAATTTGGGGCTAATGAAATCTTTGTCTTCACTGTGGTGGTGGTTACATGACCGGATACCCTTGTCAAAACTCATTGAACTCTACACTTAAAATGGGGTACTTTTTTTGTATATAAATTATGGCCTCGGTAAAACTGATGAGAAAATGTAAATGGGGCAGGGCTAGATGAAGAGATATTAAAAAGTTGCTTTCCTTCTGCTTTTCTTGTGTGCTTTACACTTACCCCATGATTTTGGCAGCAGCAATAATAGCTTTTTTTTTTTTTTAAGATTTTATTTATTTATTTGAGAGGGAGAGAGAGATCACAAGTAGGCAGAGAGGCAAGCAGAGGGGGGAGGAGGAAGCAGGCTCCCCGCTGAGCAGAGAACCCAATGCAGGGCTCAATCCCAGGACCCTGAGATCATGACCTGAGCCGAAGGCAGAGGCTTAACCCATGGAGCCACTCAGGTGCCCCTCCCACTCCATATTTTTTTAATAGGCTGCCATCAAGGGGAAGGCACAGATACAGCCCGGAACTGTGCTATCTATTATAGGAGCCACTATCCACATGTGGGTATTTGAATTTAAATTAATTAAAACTATATAAGATATAAAATTCAGTTTCCTGAATCACACTAGCCACATTTCAAGAGCTGATGGCCACACGTAACTAGTGTCTACTATGCAGAACAGTGCCGTTACACATACACACTTCCATTGCCGTAAAACTGGACAGTAATAGCCTGGAGGGACACATTTCTAAATAAATTTTATAAGCAAATAACACAAACAGTAATCTGAAGCATTCTGATTTACAAAAGACAAGCTTTTCCTAGAGAGAGTATCTCCTTTCCTGCCCCTACCAAGGTAACCAAGCATCTAAGAGCAAACTGTGAGCTTCGAGTTATCCTGGATAGAGTGTGCAGACTAGAAGGATGCGTGACGGAGGGTGTCACAATTTCCAAGAGAAAGTGTCAGCCCTTGCCCCCAAAAAGGGATTTGGGAAGATCAATAGACCTCCAGAAGTTGTCAGCAAGAACATAGAACCTCGGGGACACCTGGGTGGCTCAGTGGGTTAAAGCCTCTGCCTTTGGCTCAGGTCATGATCCCAGGGTCCTGAGATAGAGCCCCGCATCAGGATCTCCGCTCTGCAGGGAGCCTGCTTCCTCTTCTCTCTCTGTCTGCCTCTCTCTGCCTGTCTACTTGTGGTCTCTGTCTGTCAAATAAATAAACTAAATCTTAAAAAAAAAAAAAAAAAAAAAGAACATAGAACCTCAGACAGATCAAGCATTCTTCTTGGAATGCCAGGACAATATCCAAGGTCCCTCAAGCTTAGATCATCTTGGAAAAGAAAAGAGGAGGGAAGCCTTAAAGGAATAAGAGATCCTAGCCTTGGACTGGATAGCAGCTTGGAGAAGCCATGGGTTTTGAATGGAGATGATCAAGACAAAGTTGTCAGCCACGGTCGAAATAGGCCTTGTCATCTAACATAAATTTGGTTACAGGAGAAGGAAGAAAAAACTGCTGCAAGTCATAAAATTTATCGAACTTTACCAAATCAGAACATTTCATACATTTCACAGTGACTCAAAACAAGAGCTGCATTTCCTGTCCCAACCTTGTGTATTTTCATACGTGTGTAATAATTGAAACAGAAATTTATCCCAGTCATTTGCAGGGCTATTTTCTATTCTCATTTATTTTATTTCATTTGAAAACAAATATGGGTAAATAGCTTCATGATCCATTAGTGGATCAAAATCTAGTATAAATACAAGGTAATTAAGTTTCCATTTGGAAAGAAGGAAAATGAGAATGAGTTAGCATAAACTGTATTGAGGAAGAGCCACGTCATTTAGATAATCATGTCATTGTCTGCAAGATGAGAGTCCTATGTCTTTGGTTAGTAGGACATTTGGAGAAATGATTCATCATTTCTCAATCTTAATGATTTCTAATCTAGAAAAGAAAAATTCAAACAGTTGAGAGGAGAGAAAAAAAAGATGGTTTACAGCTTTCTCTGAAACTCGTTATTTACAAATGAAAAGAAGGAGCTGACAGAGGGGGAAATGCACCCTTAAATACTTAATTAATTAATTTTAATCTTCATTATTACTATTTCTTACTATGTCATGTTAGTCACCATATAGTACATCATTAGTTTTTGATGGGGTGTTTCATGAGTCATTGTTTACGTAAAACACCGAGTGCTCCCTGCAATCCATGCCCTCCTTAACACCCAGTTTAAACTAGTGCAGACAGTGGGAAGAAGTCATCCGTGGATTTTGTTGCCCATATCCTATTATAAGCGAAGGGGATAGGGACGTAGAACAGATGGAGCACCTACTAGTCATTGCAGGTTGAAGGAAGTATGTGGTAAGGGGAGGTGTCGCCAGAATGGGCCAAAGCGGCCATCTGCAAGAAAGACTCAAGGTCTAGTACTGGATCTGAAAAATTAATTGTGTTGGATTTCTAAAAGTTGATCAGTTACTTAAGGATACTAACCTCTAAGAAGATTATCCTATAAACCAGAATGGACACACATGTGTTTCTAATGAGAAATCAAACTCCTTAGTCAGCCAGATACTCACTTTCTCTGGAGTCCCCCTTCTCTGCTTCTAGGGTGATGTATTTCAGGGTGTGTTTCCGGGACCATCCATATCAGAAATCACCCACGCTTGTTGAAAATTAAAATTTCTCCTCTCTACCCTTTAGAATGGGCCTTCTCGGGGTCGGAAGGGATTTGTGTTTTTAACAACCATCCATACAGAAACTTTGACACCTACTGGTTCAGGTCCGTGGGGATGAGTGAATTCTAGATGGAGAGTCTGGTAAATTTACCCCTTCGGAAAATATTGATTGAGTACTTAAAATGTGTCAGGTTCTGATGTAGGCATTCAAACACATGAGTGACATTATTTCACATATCATAGTTACGTAATGTATTTTAATATCTGCTGGACCAATCTTAATTTCTTTTCTAAAATATTCCTAGCTAATCCTCTATACCTATTGATGGACTCTATTTTTTGGTGGATGACCATTTGGGCTTTAGAGTAAAAGGGACCTAATTTAAGCATCAGTTCCATCATAGACACGTGAGAATAAGGACTCTGAAGGAAAATAGCTTCCACTGAAGACAAGCTCATGGTTAATATTTACAAAGCACTGAAGGAAAGCTCTTGTGTGTAATAAGCAGGGTCTGTTTCTGAATCCTTTATTTCTTTTCTATTGATCTATTGCAGTGCTAGTTCCAGGTTGCTATTAGTCAATGGGTTTATGATGTATTTTACAATATGAAAGGACAAGTCCTTCCCTATGACAATATTTTTCTTTCTTTCATTTTTCCTTCCTTCCTTCCTTCCTTCCTTATTCTCATTCATTGTTTTCCTTCTGAGGAGATTTAAAAATTTTTTTTTAAGATTTTATTTATTTGACAGAGAGAGATCACAAGTAGGCAGGGAGGCAGGCAGAGAGAGAGAGGAGGAAGCAGGCTCCCTGCTGAGCAGAGAGCCCGATGCGGGACTCGATCCCAGGACCCCGAGATCATGACCTGAGCCAAAGGCAGAGGCTTAACCCACTGAGCCACCCAGGCGCCCCTTCTGAGGAGATTTAAAGGAAGCATATTGAGTTAAGACAACTGGGTTTTAATCTGACTTGCTTTCAGTCTAGGAAAAGATAGAATCTCTACAGTATTAATTCTTTCCACCCAAACATGTGCTGTGTATGCTTCAATCCACTTCTTATTTTATGGTCCTATAATAACATGGTTTTGGGAGGACTTTTGAGTCTTAAATTTATTCCTAAATATCTACTGAATTTTCAATCTGGTTGTCAAAGTTCTATAGAAAAGCTACCTGTTTTTGTAGGCTTGTTTGGAAAACTGCCATATTATTTTCAAATAATTTTTCCACTGACTTTTAAAAGTTTCCCTATAGGGGCACCTTGGTGACTCAGTGGGTTAAGCGGCTGCCTTTGGTTTGGGTCCTATCTCAGAGGCCTGGGATCGAGGCCTGTTTCAGGTTCCCTGCTCATCAGGGAGCCTGCTTCTCCCTCTATTTCTGCAGCTTTCCCTACTTTGCTCTCTCTCTCACAATCTCTGTTTCTCAAATAAATAATTAAAATCTTTAATAAAATTTTTTTAAAGTTTCTGTATAGATGATCATGCCTGAAAATAATAACGATGTGCCCTCTCTTTCCAATATATATATATATGATATATATAGAGAAGGTATATATATATATATATATGAGAAGATATGTGTGTGTGTGTATATATATGAGACAATTAATGATATGTATACAATAAATTTTATATATATGAGTGTGTGTGTATATGTATCATCCCCCTTAGAATTTTATTGTGACAGAACTTCCAGAACCATTTTAAGTAATAATATAGTGAAAATTCTTAATTTTTTTTTTTTTTGCATTTAAGAGGGACACTTTCATTTAGAATGCCTTTAAATACAATTAATAGAATTTCTTACAAAACAGACTTAAGCTATAGGTCTTCTGAGTTAGCTTCTTGGTAATTAGCATCTTTATTTGTTTGTTGTTTGCTTTTCCTCAATGATTTTAAGATGGTTCCTGGGCCATAAAAATACATTAGGTTAAACTCTAGTATATACTACCAAATTATTTTCCAAAGGACTACACACGTACTAATAATGGTAAACATTTCTGTGGCTTTATATTTTCACTAACACCAAGTAATGTTGTATACATGTACATATTTAATTTTTGGCAATTTATGATCAGAAAAATTCAAAACTAGATCATTTCAAGATCGAGTATCCTTCTATGTATTTGTTGATCATTTGTTTTTCCTCTTCTTTAAATGTGTGTTAATGTCTCCTGCTTATTTTTCTACTCAATGTTTACTTTTAAATTATAGTGTTTTTACTTTTTAAAAAAAATTTAAATTTTTTAATAAACATATAATGTATTTTTATCCCCAGGGGTACAGGTCTGTGAATAGCCAGGTTTACACATTTCACAGCACTCACCATAGCACATACCCTCCCCAATGTCCATAACCCCACCACCTCCTCCTGTCCACCCTCCCCCCAGCAACCCTCAGTCTGTTTTTTGAGATTGAGTCTTTTATGGTTTGTCTCCCTCCCAATCCCATCTTGTTTCATTTTTTCTTTTCCTACCCCCCAAACCCCCCACATTGCATCTCCACTTCCTCATATCAGGGAGATCATATGACAGTTGTCTTTCTCTGATTGACTTATTTCACTAACCATAATACCCTCTAGTTCCATCCATGTCATTGCAAATGGCAAGATTTCACTTCTTTTGATGGATGCATAGTTTTCCATTATGTATATATACCACATCTTCTTTATCCATTCATCTGTTGATGGACATTTAAGTTCTTTCCATAGTTTGGCTATTGTGGACATTGCTGCTATAAACATTCGGGTGCACGTGCCCCTTCAGAGCACCACATTTGTATCTTTAGGATAAATACCCAGTAGTGCAATTGCTGGGTCATAGGGTAGCTCTATTTTCAGTTTTTTGAGGAACCTCCACACTATTTTCCAGAGTGGTTGCAGCAGCTTGCATTCCCACCAACAGTGTAGAAGTGTTCCCCTCTCTTTTACTTTTTAAATTATAGTCTTACTTTTTCATAAACTTTGTTCTTGATAAAAAGATAAAATAATATTTTAAAAATCTTTTTAAAAAAAGATTTTCTTTACTACATATAAAAATGTAGTAAATATTTTCTATCAGTTGTAGATATTTTTCTATCAGTTGTATGTAGTAGATGTAGTAAATATTTTCTATTAGTTTGTAACTTGTCTTTTCACTTTCTTAATGGTGTCTTCTAATGAACCAGGTTTAAAAATACTTTCCATATAAATTATGGAACTAATTTTGAATATTTCTTTGTATAAGAAATCCTTCCCTATTAAAAACACTTAGAAATTTTGTGTTTCACATGTAAGATTTTAATTGCTCTACAACCAACTTTTGAGAAAGGTGTGTTGTGGGAATTTGATATATTTTTATATAGATAATAAATTGTCCCAGTTTCTGATAGTTCATGGTCTTTCCTTACTCTAATGATCTGAAATATAACTTCGGTCATATACCCAATTTCCAAATTGTCTTTATCTCCTAATTTCTAGTCACTCTTCTTTTCCGCTGCTTAGCTGGTTTATTTCCAAGTCAATATTACCCTGTCTTGGTTACTGTAGCTCCATATATGTCCTTACTTCCAATAGAACGTGTCTCCCAACCTGTTTGAGATTGTGTTGGTTCCTCCTGGCATGATGGATTTTTTTTTTTTCTGTATTAGTACTTAAGGTGAACTTACATATTCCACAAGTGACTTGTTGGCATTTTGATTGAAATTCATTGAATTCATAGATTAAATTAAAAATAAATGGCATCTTTGTTACATGGAGTTATTTCATTCATGAACATTATTCACTCATTATTCAGGTCTACTTTTATATCCTTCAATCAAAGCTTGAAGGCTTTCAGCATATATGTCTTTTACTAGATTAATAATTACGTATCTTATATTTTCCTTGCTTTTTTAAAAAATGAGATTATTATCATCTATGATCAACTCTCTCTGCCATGTTTACCTATAACTTGTTACTTGTTCAATTTTTCAATTTTTTTGTTGTTTCTTTTTAACATTAATACATAATCATTTTAGACTCTGTGCCTGGCAATGTTAATATCAGAATTCCTTGGGGTTTCATATCTGTTGTTTGTTGCTTTTACTTTCTCTTGTTCTTGATGACTTCCTGCCGTGTGTGTGTGCGCACACACACGTGTGCACGTGTGTATCATGAGTTCTTAATTTGTTGAATGTACTATGTGGGAATTAAGAGGCCTAAATTGGTGATGCTTTCCTGTAGAGAAGATTTGCACTAACTTCAACCTGGAATCAGTGAGTTTTCACTTCCAGGGAGCAGAATAGTGCCCTGTGAAGGTTAACTTCCTCCTAACTAATAGGAGCTCTTCTCCTCTGGGCAAAACAAATTCTACTGTCCATATTTCCCTAATTTGTTTGCAGGTTAGAGCTTCCAACTGTGGTCTTAATTCATTTCCTCCTAACTTGTATTTTGTTTAGTTCTTGATTTCAAAGTTCCTTTGGAGGCCTTTGTCAATTTCTATCCAGACTAACAATGCCTTACCAATTGTTTGCCCGAATTTATGCTTAATCTAATTTTATCTTATCAAGGGAGTCCTTCAAAGCGTCCAGCTCACCATTCTACTTACAGAAGCAAAAATTTGTGATTGTTTTATTAGCTTCTTGAGTTGGCTTCTTTCATGTTTATTTTTTTTTCATGGAATGATAAAAAAGTTTAATGCTTTGAATTTTCCACTACATATAACTTATGTAGTATTCTGTACAACATGAACTTTTTGTTGTGATTTTACCTTTTCAAATATATTCAGTGGATTGACAATTGCAGCTCCCCAAGCTTTACTGTAGTCTCGTCTAGAGTTTGAAGCTCTGTCTTACCTCTGCTATGACTTATTAAGTGCAAAGAGGAGGGTACCAATGTTTTTGCCAGACGATAGAAGCAAATGAATAGCTCCTGTAGCCAGTGAGATTTTTTTTCAGAGAGAAAATTCTGGAACTGCATATTAGTTTAAAAGTCAAAGCCATGAGATTCAATGTATCCTTCCTGTGACAAAAGTTTTCCATTGGTGCCAAGTTGGGTTTGTTTACCTTTTATTAAGGTGTTTCTTTGTAATAAATTTACATGTGTAATCAATGAGATGATGGTTACTTTGCTTATTGATTTTATCTTTATATATGTTTAACTTGTAGTTTTGGAGCCATCAACTGTTAAACCTAGAAAAATTGGCATCTCTTCATTTTCTTTCACTGATAAAGAGACAAAGCCTCAAAAACAAAACATTATTTAAAGACATGATTACAGAAAAAAATAAACTGTTAAAATTAAACACCATTTATAATATTACATTCATACAGCATATACATTAGAAAAAATGCTAAGGTTAACAAAAATAATAAAAATTATTTAAACAATGAAGAAATACTGTTGCCACGTGAAACTTTTGTTTAAAAATATAGGCGTCATCTTCCATGTCACGACCTGTCTACGTTCAACCTTTCTGTGCTTAATTCCAGGCCAAGATAGATAGTAATAGTACCATTATTTCCACGCTTTTATGACAACAAATAGATTTTCCTGCCAAAAGAGGTTTTCTTTTTTTGTTTTTCTTTCCCCTATTTGGCCTTTGAGGTCTTGTCAGAGAAGAGCATGTTTATTGATCACCAGTAAGTGTGAAGTTTTTATTTATACCCCTTGCTTATTTCACAAGTCTTTCAATCCCTGAATCATGCCCTGTATATAATAAGTATTCAAAAATGTTATTTGACTATAAAGAAATGGAAAGCAAGTCAAATTCAGGAAGAGAAAGATACAGAATTATCCTTCTGTATTTAAACCAAAACAAAGCAACTAAATCTTCTAGAAGACATAAATGCATCTTGCCTTCCAATTTGGGACTGCTATTGTGTTATTTCTCCTCAGAAGGGGTATCATCCTGAGAAGCCAAAGTATGTCAGAGAGGAGAGCTAGACTGTCTGCATGCACACCCCACACTTGTGTCTGTGCACAAATTGCTTGAATCCTCTGTACCTCAGTTTTCTCATCTGTAAAATAGAGATACTAGTACTCCCCTCACAGGCTTGTTTTGGAAATTAAATTAAATACCTGTATAAATACTTAGAATAGTTCTTGGTGCATAGTGAACAGTCAATGATTATTAGCTACTTTTACTGAGGAGGTTTTATATTCAATAAAATCATAATAAAAAAGGAACAGATTCCTTGGTGTGGTCATGGAGGGTGACAGGGAAAAGAAATGTTTTTCATTTCTTTTTTTTCCCCTGGGACTTTCACATGGCTGGCCTAGAGGGGAGCTTGAATTTATGATTGTACTGTTTGAAAGCTGGATTTAATAACTGTGAAGTTCTCCTTTTTCACATCTATCACATTCCCTGGAAGGAGAAAACTGGAGCTTGTTTTGGGGGAATTGTAATCTAAGATGTGGTTCACATTCACTTCAAGTTATGTCTAAATGATAAGGAGAGTAAAATGTGTAGATTGCTTTTTCTTCTTATTCTTCATTTATTTATTAAATCACAATTTAGAGAACAAGTTATTTAGAGCTCCAGGTGACTGGTGAAATGACAGTTAATTGCTTCACTCTGAGATTTTAAAAATGGAGGCAGTGGGGCACCTGGGTGGTGCAGTTGGTTAAGCATTGGACTCTTGGTTTCCACTCAAGTGTTGATCTCATGGTTGTGAGATCGAGCCCCATGTCTGACTCCAAGCTCAGAGCAGAGTCTGCTTGTGTTTCTCTTTCCCTTTTCTACTGCCCCTTCCCCTCAACTCTCTTTCCCTTTCTAAAATAAACAAATAAGTCTTTAAAAAAAATAGAGACACTGTATATTTTTTCCTGCTTTGTCGAAGATTATTTGACTGTAGCACTGAGGGTCCATATCTAGGGTCTCTACTCTGTGCCACTGATCTATGTGTCTGTTTTTGTGCCAGTACCATGCTATCTTGGTCTCTTCAATAAATGGTGCTGGAAAAATTGGACAGCTATGTATAGAAGAATGAAACTTGACCATTCTATTACACTATACACAAAGATAAACTCGAAATGGATAAAAGAGCTCAAAGTAAGGCAGGAATCCATCAGAATCCTAGAGAAGAACATAGGCAGTAACCTCTCCGACATCAGCCACAGCAACTTCTTTCAAGATATGTCTCCAAAGGTAAAGGAAAAAAAAGTGAAAATGAACTTCTGTGACTTCATCAAGATCAAAAACTTCTGCACAGCAAAGGAAACAGTCAACAAAACAAAGAGGAAACCCATGGAATGGGAGAAGATATTTGCAAATGACAGACAAAGGGCTGATATCCAGGATCTATAAAGAACTCCTCAAACTCAACACACACAAAATAGATAATCATGTCAAAAAATGGGCAGAAGACATGAACAGACACTTCTCCAATGAAGACATAGAAATGGCTATCAGACACATGAAAAAATGTTCATCATTACTAGCCATCAGGGAGATTCAAATCAAAACCACATTGAGATACCACCCTAGACCAGTTAGAATGGCCAAAATCAATGAGACAGTAAACAATATGTGCTGGAGAGGATGTGGAGAAAGGGGAACCCTCTTACACTGTTGGTGGGAATGCAAGTTGGTGCAGTCACTTTGGAAAACAGTGTGGAGATTCCTTAAGAAATTAAAAATAGAACTTCCCTATGACCCTGCAATTGCACTCCTGAGTATTTCCCCTAAAGATACAGATGTAGTGAAAAAAAGGGCTATCTGTACCCCAACGTTCATAGCAGCAATAGCCACAGTCACCAAACTGGAAAGAGTCAAGATGCCCTTCAACAGACGAATGGATCAAGAAGATATGGTCCATGTATACAATGTAGTATTATGCCTCCATCAGAAAGGATAAATACCCAACTTTTGTATCAACATGGTCGAGACTGGAGGAGATTATGCTGAGTGAAATAAGTCAAGCAGAGATAGTCAATTATCATATGGTTTCATTTATTTGTAGAGCATAAGGAATAGCACGGAGGACATGGGGAGATGGAGAGGAGAAGGGAGTTGGGGAAAATTGGAGGAGGAGACAAACCATGAAAGACTGTGGACTCTGAGAAACAAACTGAGGGTTTTGGAGGGGATTGGAGTGGGAGGTTGGGTGAGCCTGGTGATGGGTATTAAGGAGGACACATATTGCAGGGAGCACTGGGTGTGGTACATAAAAAATGAATTTTGGAACACTGAAAAAAAATATTTTTTTTTTAAAAATGGAGACAATTTGCTACCACTTCTTTCTCCCTTATTCATGATAGGTGCAAAGAGCTACTTTTCCTTGAAGACTAGATGCAGCTTCAGAATCCTCAATACGACATATAATGCTTCACTTCTAACTGATCAGATTTGATATTGAATTAAAATATAACTTGTAACCTCTAGGTCAACAAATAGCATTTATGCAAGTAAAGATCGAGCATACATATAGCAAATAGAGCACATAACTTACGGGTTTCATATCCTTAACTAAGTTAGTAGGAAGCATTTAATGAAAATCTGAAAACTGTATGAAGAATTCACAAGAAATTTTTTCCTAATTTAATCATCTGCTGCTTTATGGTGGCAGACCTAGAGTCCTTCCTCTGTTACTATCACCTACAATGACAGGCACCTTTTTAGGGACGGGCTTGGATTTCTTATAGTCTCATTCTAATGGAATATGTGTTATACAACTTAGCATTTCTGTCTTTTCATGGAACTTGCTTATAAAAAGGAGAGTAGAGTTGCTTAAGAGTGTGAAATCAGAAGACAGGTCTCACACGAAGCTAGTAGCATTCAAGGGGAAGGGCATGTGGCTCATCTTACAGTTGCCCCTGGAATGGATTGATGAATAGTGGGGCAGGACACACAGATGAAGGCCATGCATCAGTGTCAGTGGGGGACCTTATCACCCAGACAGTGGTTGAGCGATGAGGTCATAGGTCTGAATGACCAAACCATATATTTAGTCTTGGTGATTTGTCAAAACTCATAAGAGTTAGTGACCAGACATTAGCTGAGGACTTCTTGGAAAAATGGGAGTGTGAGCTCACAAAATCCACACCCTGACCTCACTCTGTCTTCAGGGTTGCACTGCGGGCTCCACAGCCCGCAGGTGGGTATATTTGCCATTGGTGAGTAAGAGATTTTTGCATCTGGAATTGGGAGGTGATTCCCACCTTAATCCCTTTCTTGCCTTACTAAGCACACTCACCTTGTAAATTATGCTACTTTAATTTATTTTGTCTCTTTAGGATAAACTTATTTAAAATACCAAGTTCTTAATTAATAATGTCTTATCTTTGATGTTTCCATCCCTGTAGGTGTTTAATCAATCTTGTACTAATGATCAGTGTTTCTTATTTAGTATCTCCGGATAGCTTCAAATCTCAGGGTTTTACTTTTTTAAATGTGGGAAGTGATTATTTTAAATGTTAAGAACTGTATTTCACTAAGAGACCTTCTAAGTAGTGAATCCCATAAATGAGCTACCTCTTTTGAGACAATTGTGGCTCACTTTATCCAGTAGACATTTTATCGATGCTATTGTGGGTACATAAAATTTGGATACTTCACATGCCTGGTACTTCTTACTTAAAGAAATTCTGTGCAATTCTTAATATAAAACAACAACTCTTCCTTATATAAAATGAATAATTATCCCACTAATTTGTTTACCTTGAGTTTGAAATTTCTGTATTTTAGGTTTTCTGAAACATGAACCTCCATGTTTATTCTGATATAAAGAACTTATGCCATTTTTCACTTGTGACTTTTGATGCTCAGGTATTCAAGTCCATAGTCACTTTAACCCTAAATTAAATGTATACATTATATGATTTTCCTGAGCTTCTGTCCTCTTATCAGAAAAATGGAGATATACATTACCAAAATCAAAGGCTTGTGGTGTCATGTGAAATGGACTGTGAATGTTCAAAGGCTCTGTAAATTGCTAGCAGTGTTGTATATAAACATGGGATTATTACCTAAACCATTGTATGTGTGTGCGTGTGTGTGTGCATATAAACGGTCCTTTTGTCAACACTACTGACCTACACACTGTCAAACTGGGGGCAGAACAATGATTCTATATCTTTAATATCATAGATTATCTTTGTAAAATTAACTCAGTAGGAATTCTATGAGCCTACAATGACTCCACAGCAATTTGAAGCATTTAAGCAGCCAAGTCCTTTTGTAGGCAATAGCGTCTATGTTTAGCTCAGTGACAAGATTTTCCACGGATGATGGTCTAATAAATAATGTCTATAGCTAACCGACTGGACCAACTGTAGATACTCATCTGGAATCTCATGACATTCTTTTACTACTTCTTAAGAGAATACAAAATCTTGGTGATAGTAGTCATATGATTTCCCATATAACAGAGAAATGAATGCCAAATAGATAAGGCATAGAGAAGTCCCAAAATAGACAATGAACTAGGAAAGTCCCAGCACTGGTGCTCTGTTTAAAATGCCTCATGATGGGTGTCGCACCACTTATCTCACCTACATAGCCCTGTCCATAGTATTTGTGGCTGTTTACTTGCTAAGTAGGTTTGGGTGGTCCTAAGAACTTAGGGTTTCCTCTGAAAAATGATGAAATGTGAGGAGGATAGAGATTGTGCCTTGTTTGATGTTCTTGCAGAAGGCTCATGAGTTGGAGTCATGGTGATAGAGCCATGGTGGAGACCATGGGTGAAGTTAGAGTAATGTTGCTCTGCTTAGTAGGTTGGGGCTTGAAAGGAAACCCAGCCAGCATTTACCGTCGTACCTAAATTCAACTCAGAAGAATCTTGAGGACTAAAGTCACAATGATTTCATTATTTCTAACCCTCTTCTCAGACAACGTGTCAGAAGCTTTGGGCATGACCGTCTTGTGAGAATTTGTGCTTCCAGTGTCTAGAACGGCAACCGAGAGGAAATGAGTTTGCAATATTCTTCATGAGCAAAGGAAATGGCTTTCGGAGATTTTAGACTTCCGCCCATTCCCTCATCAAAAGGTGCCTCGATCTAGCTGTCAAATGAAGAGACACCGAGAGAGAGAGAGACAGAGACAGGGAGATAGAGAGAGATCAATTTACAAGAGACACTGATGCTAAGATGTAAGTGATGTAGAATAGCCTAACAGGGTAATTCCTTCTAGAGTCGATTAATAGAGAACAGAAGGGTAAATTTAAGAAATACGTCCATGGCAGAAGGATTTATGACAAAAGAAACTGGAGAGCAAGACATCCATTTCAATAGGAAAGGAGGGCATGGGACCAAATGGGTCGCCTCCATGCCTTTCTAATAATTTTGTGTTCATGACTTCCTATTCTGCTTCCGCTCAAGTCACATGACAAATTCACATCCTCTAATTATTGCTCTTTATCTTGATAAGGCAAAAAAATTTATTTTCTTATAGAGAAATCGTTTCCTAATTGCCTTGGCTTAATTGAATCTCTTATCTTTTATCTTAAGACTCCAGTTTTCAAAATAGGTTTTCATCTTAAAGTGCCGGAATATTTTTAAGCTTGAAGATTAGGCTTGATGGAGCTTGTAAGGTGAAGAAACTCGCAGGAATGAAGAAAGCAAAGAACATGAAAACCCGAACATGACAGATCCCCGTAAGTCTCTCTGAGAAATGCAGGAGTCATATGCCCAGTTGTAAAATCAACATTATCATGAAATATGCAGTAGGATGATAACACAAAGTGTGAGCCTGGCCAAAAACCACAAGCCCTGGAACAAGTTCAAACCAAATACAGACAGGAAACCACCCACCCTGGCAGGACAGGTTAGGAGCTCCTGAGCAAAAGGCAAATGTGCCCAATGATGGACAATCAGCTCTTCTTGGGGAGTGAGTCTGACTCCTAACATAGGACTGGGGAAAAGACTAGGTACATTCCAAAACTGTTTAAGAAAAAAGTGGAGACTTAAACTGCATCACAACTTAGAAAGTTAAAATAGTCTTAATATTTTGCTATTTTTCAAATCCCTTAATAGTTTGAGTTATTTACTTACCTATGTTGCTGGAAGCCAGTTTCAGTAAAATATTTTGTGGCATGGGCTATAGACCGATAATTAAGACCTGTTTTTTACTTCAAAATGGGAAAGTTTTAAGCAAAGCAAATGAATAAGGAAAGAAACAAAAAGCAGAAACAGACCGTAAATACAGAGAACAAACTGTGGGTGGCAAATGGAGGTGGAGGTGGGGGATGGGCAAAGTGGGAGAAGGGGAGTGGGAGGTGCATGCTTCCAGTTATGGAAAGAGTAATTCATGGGTAAAAGGCACAGAATAGGGAATATAGTGAGTGATGTTGTAATAGCATCGTGTGGGGACAGACGGCAGCTACACTTGGGGTGAGCATAGAGAATGTTGTACTACGTTGTACGTTTGGAAGTAACACTGTGTGTCAACTATACTTCAATTTTATTTTTTTATTTTTCTTAAAGATTTTATTTATTTATTTATTTGACAGAGAGAGAGCACAAGAAGTGGGAGCGGCAGGCAGAGGGAGGAGCAGACTCCCCGCTGAGCAGGAATTCCCAATGCTGGGCTCCATCCTAAACCCTGGGATCATGACCTGAGTGGAGGGCAAACACATAATGGACTGGGCCACACAGGTGTCCCTGTAGGTCAGTTTTTAAAAATGGGCAAGTTATAGTGAAGATGTTACTATCGTCCTCTAATATCCATGTAGTTGGATTTTATGATAGAATTTTGGATAGTATAGATTGGTTTTCACACTACTTGCCACCACTACTGCTGCTTCAACTAGATAACCCGTATAAAACATTTAACAGATGCTGGTCATTGTCCTAAGCATTTAACATATATTAACTTCAATTTACCCAGTAGCAGCCCTATGAGTTAATGTTATTGTATCCAGTTTTTAAAAGAGGAAATTGAGTCACCTCTGTGAGGTTAACCTCTCTGAGGTTAAGCAATTCTGTTTGTAAGTTGCCAAATCAGGATTATTACAATAACATGAACTTGCAATGATGACAAAATTAACTTTTTAAAAATAGATTTATTTATTTATTTGAGAGAGAGAAAGATTATGAGTGGGGGAAGGGGCAGAGGGAGGAGAGACTCTTAAGCAGACCCCCTGCTGAACACAGAGCCCTATGCAGGGCTCCATCCCAGGACCCCAAGATCATGACCTGAGATGAAACCAAGATCCAAACCAACTGAGCCACCCAGGTGCCCCTAACATTTTTTTTAACAAGGAAATATTTTTTGCTGAAAACTGTTGGATCTCAGAAATAGCCACACAACATTTATTCATGTATTCAAATATGTAGAAGGTGTCTGCTATGTGCCAGGCACTGTCCTGGGGACTGGAGCTATCAAGTTGACATAGGTATCGATCTTCACTGGAAGACGTACAATGACGAATGCTACTCTAGTTCTATTCTCACACATTTTAAAAGCAGCTGTTACTCTGTAGCAAACCTTGGAGACAGAGTTGGGCAGCAATTCCCCCCCCCCCCCCATCCATCTCAGCTGTTCCACTGCCGGTCCTACCTGGGCCACTTTGCTTGTATTTTGTTTCTACACTTGTAGGAAAACAGAATGTCCTTGTAGAAAGATTCCTCTTCCTGGTTTTTTGTTAATAGAACTATTTCAGCCAGGTGTTCCTTTATGCTGATCAGCAGAAATATCTCCATTTGGACACAACCAATCATTTGATACAGAAGAGTTCCTTTAAGGATGTGTTGTTAAATCCAGAGCTTCCTTGAGCACCTTACTAGGAAAGAAAAGAACATCTACTTTTCTTTTATACCAAGGTCGTTCAGTTCAACCTAGGATAGGGCACAAGGATTGACCGACAACATGACTTTCTTTTTTTTTTTTTTTTAATAATTGTTTATTTTTTATAAACATATATTTTTATCCCCAGGGGTACAGATCTGTGAATCACCAGGTTTACACACTTCACAGCTCTCACCAAAGCACATACCCTCCCCAATGTCCATAACCCCACCCCCCTTCTCCCAACCCCCCTCCCCCCAGCAACCCTCAGTTTGTTTTGTGAGATTAAGAGTCACTTATGGTTTGTCTCCCTCCCAATCCCATCTTGTTTCATTTATTCTTCTCCTACCCACTTATACCCCCATGTAGCATCACTACTTCCTCATATCAGGGAGATCATATGATAGTTGTCTTTCTCTGCTTGACTTATTTCGCTAAACATGATACGCTCTACTTCCATCCATGTTGTTGCAAATGGCAAGATTTCATTTCTTTTGACAACTGACAGAATGGGAGAAGATATTTGCAAATGACATATCAGATAAAGGACTAGTGTCCAAAATCTATAAAGAACTTAGCAAACTCAACACCCAAAGAACAAATAATCCAATCAAGAAATGGGCAGAGGACATGAACAGACATTTCTGCAAAGAAGACATCCAGATGGCCAATAGACACATGAAAAAGTGCTCCATATCCCTCGGCATCAGGGAAATACAAATCAAAACCACAATGAGATATCACCTCACACCAGTCAGAATGGCTAAAATAAACAAGTCAGGAAATGACAGATGCTGGCGAGGATACGGAGAAAGGGGAACCCTCCTACACTGTTGGTGGGAATGCAAGCTGGTGCAACCACTCTGGAAAACAGCATGGAGGTTCCTCAAAATGTTGAAAATAGAACTGCCCTATGACCCAGCAATTGCACTACTGGGTATTTACCCTAAAGATACAAACGTAGTGATCCGAAGGGGCACGTGCACCTGAATGTTTATGACAACATGATGTTTATGCTTATGACAATATTCTAATCAGGAATATTCTATGACTCCCTTCTAAACCTGAATGACCCAGGTAAGCCAACAGGAAGTTCTGTGTTGAATCTCTACACTACCTCCCTTTATCTTTGCTACCATGCGGAGTTCTGGGTTCTGTTCTTCAGCCAGTGATCTTGGGAAATGAGGATGAGTTTTCAACTCTATTGGGTGCATATCTCACAATGTAATATAAAATATACTTGAATATTGTCTTGGATTTTGTTCCTCCAGGTAAACATTTGGAGGCAACTGTTTTTATTTTTTTTAATATTTTATTTTTTTATTTATTTGGCAGAGAGAGAGAGAGTACAAGTGGGGGAAGCAGCAGAGGGTGAGGGAGCAGAAGCAGACTCCCTGCTGAGCTGAGATCCCGACGTGGGTCTCGATCCCAGGACCCTGAGATCATGACCAGAACTGAAGGCAGATGCTTAACTGACTGAACCACCCAGGCACTCCTGAAGGTAAGTAAGTTATCTGAGAAGTTTACCACTTCTATATCGACACAGTAATGCTGAGTAACAAGTGACGCTGGATACTGACATACAATAGCGAGCAGGTATTTAGCTCAGGGATCTGCAGAGTCAAGCTGCTTTGAGCCGGGCTCAGTTGATTTTGCCAGGACTTGCTCACCTGTCTGGGGGTTAACTGGCTATCTGTTGATCTGAGAAGGCCTCAGATGAGAAGACTGGAGTGACTTAACCCTTCCACAAGTCTTTCGTCCTCTTCCTGGAACCAGGGACAGAGCATGTCCTTTTCATGAGGATGACATAGGGCAAGGACAAGCCGAAGCAAACAAGTATGTCTGAGAATTTCTGGGGTAGGCATATGTGCTCACCACCACAGCACAGTCACAGAGCAGGTCCAGGAAGCAGATGCCAAGATTACCAAGATGGGATTAAATGTGTCAGAATTTTGTTGCAGACAAGAGCTATGTGAGAGAAAGGGAGGAAGGAGTCTGGTAACACTGGGGTATCCATGCGACCATGATGTGGGTCCATCCTGCTGAATCAGAGAGGGAAGGTGCGTTGGGTAGAAACTCCCCAGACTGTCTTGTGATATAAAAATGGTTTGGCAAGGCCAATGGGGAGTCTTCAAGTCAAAGCTGGCCATTGGGGGAATCTTTTGTCTCCCAAGAACAGTCAGTCATTGGCTAGGAGCAGTCTCTAGGAGGCATTTTCTTAGTACAGATGTAATAGTGAGTTTTTGAGCATAGCAGCTGGGGACTGGGGCTAGTGGTCAATTATGTTTTGTGTAGTTGGGGGTCTGAGAGGTACATTCTCATGGCTGCCATGTAAGTGCAGCTTAGATTCAGAAGGTGGGAAAATATATTCTGGTATGGTATATGATTTATATGAAATATGATATATATGATACATATATATGAATATATATGGAGATATATCATATATGATATATACGGATATAGGGAAGGGTGATGATTTGGGACGATGAATACAGTAAGTCTACCATAGAAGGGAACACCCACAGAGGATTGAAGGGAGTGAGCCAAGAGAAGGAAACAGCCAGTACAGAGTGTGCCACCACAGTAGCTACCATCATGGGAGACCACATTTCATCCATCAGAAAAATTCTAGAAGCCAGTATCAAATACCCATTATGGAGATACTCCATGCAAAGGGCAAGGAAGATAGTATTTATAGTTCCATCTGAATGGGATTTAGCTTGGAATACAGGAATCATGGGCGATAAATGTATAGAAAGATAAGGGGCCAGGTAACAGAGGGTCTTGACTGCTGGACTGCACAGTTTGTAGTTTACTGATAGGCAGTGGTGGGAGGCATGTGAGCATTTTAAAGCATGATCAGGGTTTTGTTCCAATTTGAAGGTCGAGCTGACAGTGGAGCAAGGATGGATGGGAGCTCGGAGAGATGCAAGGAAAGGGAACCTGGGAGAAGTCAACTGTAACCCTTCAGGTAGGAAATTTGAGAGCTGAAGCTAGAATAGGATCGGTAGAAACAAGTAAGTATAGATTTAATAGACATCTTGCCATTAAAGGGAGGATTAGGTGCATACTGATTCATTGCAAGTGGCAAGAGCTAGCAAAGTCAATGATGACTCGGAGTCAGTCTGTGTAACTGAAGGAATGGTGGGTCTTAGGATGGAAATGGTAAAATTAGAAGAATAAAATAATGAAAATGTATTTTTAGGGGAGGAAGACTAGTAGTGTTGGGTGTTTGGTTTGGCTTCATTCTTGTTAGGTGGAGGTACTGACAGAGAACAGAGAATTAGGAATCATTCGATGGCACCAACAGCCAGGGCCAGGCACAAAATAGGAAAGAGGTTGTATGGAACTGTCCTTATGTACTTGCAGGCCATAATGCTTTCTAGGTCTGACTCATCAGGAAAGAGACGACCTCGCTTATGCTCAGAGCCAGCCCAGCACTTTGTCCCATCTGGAGCTAGCCAAGGCATGGGAAGTAATCGTCACACAACAGAGAACTGAGGAGGAATAGAGGAACTTAAGAGATGGACCCTCTTTCATATAAATCTCTATGGACCCCTGGTTCTGATGGTTTTTCAGTTTTCAAGCAGCTGTGCCTGTGTTTTTTCTCCATTTTCTTTGTTTCTGGCTCATTTGCAGGAATTTGTATACCCCGCTATGAATCTGTCATTGCAAAATGATTCCCATGAGAATACTGGCTTTCTAATTAGCATCAGAATTGGAGGGAGAGACAGATCAGATGGGCAAATGAGTCGGGGAAAGATTCTTCAGGGTAAGTGGTCTGTGTACCTAAACCTAGTCTGAGACTATAAACCAAGTGCAAATGCGGGTGGACATCCCCTGGTTTCTGCCAGACAGGTTGAAATAGGACCAGCGCCACACTGGGTCTTCTGATAGCTGATTCATGAGAAATGTTACAATGATTTGCAGTGAGGGAGGGAGTTCACTTCAAGGTTCCTAACAAAACTTGTCTCTGCTCCACCTCTTCCCTGCATTCCTAGAAAACATTCTCCTTCTCGCATGTACAGCTGTATCAGGCCACCAAGAGGAAGTCTTCATGACATTCAGAAACATGGGCCAAGTAGGGTCCACTCCACGGTTACATCTTCTCTTCCACTGAATGATAGTCCGTCAGTTACTCACAGCTGTGCTGTGTGTCAGCTTCCTTCTGCAACAATTATGGGCTCATTAATAATTATAACCAAAGCTGCTCTACCTGAAACGTGTCTTATCGCTACCCTCTCTGCCCAGTATACCACCTAGTTGGCTCCAGGCTCATCTTCACAATAACTCTCTGAGGTAGACAGTGTTACCTCTGTTATCCAGTGAAGAGACAGATTCACTGACATTAGCAACTTGCTGAAAGCCATCTGAATGAGAAGGAGCAAAACTGGCATTGGAACCCACAGATTCCTGTTGATTTTTTTTTTTTAAGATTTTATTTATTTATTCACGAGAGATGGGGGAGAAGCAGGCTCCCTGCTGAGCAGAGAGCTCCATACAGAGCTCGATCCTAGGACCCTGAGATCATAACCTTAGCTGAAGGCAGATGCTTAACCGACTGTGCCACCCAGGGGGGCTTCTGTTGGTTTAAATAAGAGATATGTACACATGCATATGGGATAGCTGTGAAATGACTTCTCTTATATTTCCTTGATTGTAAAACCTGTAAATTGACTTTATAGTCTATTTTGAGGTGGTATCTCCAACTTACAGTTATTGGCCTTTTGGCTTCTTGGCTACAGGCGGTGGTGGTAGGAGAGCTGCCCTATGTAATTAGGTCACAAAATTCTAATCCTCAGCCTTATATATCTTAGCTGTTTTTTTAAATTATTATTGGCACTTCATGTACCACAGACAGTCTTTACTTGTGATACCTGTGAAACAGTAAAGTCACGAAGAGAATATACTGCCTCCTAGGCTGGAAAACATTTGCTTCTGAGGTTGTGTTATTTCTGTTGATGTAAGGCAGAGAGGACCTGAATTGACCTGCCTTTTTGCCCTCACTAAAATTCACTGAATAAATGGACATAAATAAAAGTGTGATGGCTTTTAGGGACACCTGGGTAGCTCAATCCATTAAACATCTGACTCTTGATTTCGGCTCAGGTCATGATCTCAGGATGGGGAGATGGAGTTCCATATCGGTGGACGTGGATCCTGCTTAAGATTCTCTCTCTCCCTCTCCCTCTCCCCCGACCTCCCTGCTCTCTCTTTTTCTCCACTCCCCCGCAAAAAAGAACAAAAGAAAAAGTGTTATGGCTTTTAATGGGCCAGGTGATGTCGACAAAAGGCCCGATACAGATGTCATCCACTCCAGACGGGTCAGCCACCAGGTGGCACAGTTATCCCATTGTCCTGATTCAAGTACCGCAGTCCAGAGTCTGGCCTTTAGTCATGTTGAGTTAGAAACCAGAAGACATAAACGCAGTAAAAATGGATCTGCTTCTCAAAATAGATTTAGTTAACCTTAGAGGATAAGTTGTAAAATCAAGATGGAAATGTATTGCCGTATTCCCTAGATGCTAAGTTGCAACTTCTTTTTTAACACTTCAACTTTTTTTTTTTTTTTTAAATGACTGGCATGTGCATAATCAGCAACTTAGCATTGAGGAAATAATAGCAACTAAAAGGTAAAATGCAAGTCCCAAGAAGACTGGGATCCTCTGGCCGGTGTATTTTCTCCCAGTATGCAAGGTACACAACAAATGCAGTTATAATCAGACTGTTGCTTGGGAACATGGGATCCCATCAGTAAGGGTTCTTTGGTATAAACATTGAAAGAAATCAGACTAAACTAATTTCCTGCATCCATCTCTGTGATCAGAATGTGGCCATGGCTGATATGGTAGATTGGCTCTGAACATCCATTCTCACCTCCTAGTGGACATTTCTGCTCTGGTTACAATTTCTCTTCTCCCCTATGACTATAACTATTGTTTCTGGAGATGAAGTAGATTCCTCCAGGGAGATACAGATGGGAGACTGAGGCCATTTTTATGTTAGGGTTGTTTTCTAATGAGCAACATTCTTTTGATTTCAAAACTAGTTGCAGGTGGTGACAACTCCTTTGGCCCCTGTATCATAACTATTGTGGCATGTTCTTGGATTTAAAAGTTTCAGTGGCAATGTCTCAATTTCTTTATACTCTTGACTGAGGCAGAGTCCATTCTGTAGTGTTCTTAGGGGAGAGGCTCCATGGCTGGATAGAATGTTCTATAATTGTGAGTTCAGTTTCCTACACTGAACCTTGAAATGATACAGAGGGTTTCTCACTGACATTCACAGTCATTCTTTTGTTATGTTGATGGAGCCAGTGGTGGAACTGTCCCTCTGGACAACCTGGGAGCCATGTGTCTCTTTAGGGTAAGTGTGTACCTTTCTTCTCTGTCCTATGATGGACTGATCCCATCTTTTGGCCATTGAAGGGCAACGTTATTGCCAAATTTGGGGGAGCAGCTCATTCTTGTCTCTTTTACTATCTACAGGAAGAAATTAAAAAACCTACTTGGAAGATGCTTCAGCATGTGTTCTAGATGTAGCAGCCACCAGAAAGTAACGGAGAGCCTCACCAAGTATGAAAGCAGGTCCCAGGGTCTGCTATCGCAAGCCGTTTTACAACTGTTAAGATTCATGCGCTTTCTCACTCTTCAGGTCCGCTTGCACTAGATAAGACCACGGTCATCTCTTGCTCCCTTTAACCTTTTACCTCTGTGAAACAATTACTTTTTTTTTTTTTTTTCTCTCTCTTCGGCAGAACAGGTCATCAGGAAAGAGTAGTTTAACCATTTTATTCAAGTCCCGGCTGATACGGGCCAAGACCATGAGGAATGATACCTGTTTATTCATACGGCCAAGGAAAATATAATTTGGAAGACTTAATATTTTACATAGTCTCCTTTCATCTCTCAAAGATAAGATAATATCAGAAATGGTTTCCAAACGAGAATTTCGTGAGATGTGAGTCTCCCTCCCTTTCCTCCAAATTCATCACATGGATCCAAGGTAGAGCCATCTTTGTGACTTCACCTGGGATTTGACATGTCATGCAATGTCCTTTGAGAAGGGATACTTTGCTGACCAACTGACCATGTGCTTCCTCTCAGGAGCCGACAATTATTTCTATCTCTTGAAGTCAGCCAAGAGATCCTTGTGCCTGTAACACAACAGTCCCACTCCTTATTTTCCATTCCAGCTCCTCATTTTTTCCTACTCATTATGTTTAATTATGTTTAAATTAACAAACCAAGAATATAACTTTCTGTTCTCCAGGACAGGTAACTCCAGCTCCTATAAACAGAGCCAAGCTTTGTCTACTCTGAAATAATTTTCTAAGGTCAGAAAGGAGGGAAAGTGGAAAACATTGGAAGTTCAAATCTAGGTGTGGCCCACCAGGAATTTACTTTTTTTTTTTTTTTTTTTTTTTTAATGACTGGAAAAGAACCAAGAGCCTCTTTATAAAACAGAGCAGTGTGGGCTCAGTGATGCCATCTCAACAGGATGTGTCCCCAAGTCCCATTAATGACTCATTATAAATTTATATTCCATCAGAACATCTAACTCTACTTTGTTATCACTTTGTGCAATATCTTGGAATGTTTATCACTATGCAAACTTTGTGGTTATTGAGGTTCTAAAGTTCCCTCCTTAAATTCCCAAGGGTTTTGGAATTCACTAAACCAGACTCTGCCCATTCTTTAAGAAGAAGGAAAAACATAAGCGAGAATGTGGGTGTAAACAGGCACAGGAGAGAATAAATAACAGAAAGCAAAAGGAAAAGATTTCTCTTCTTCCCTTGTCTGTTCTTCATCTGTCCCCTGCTAATGTTTGCTTTTTTTTTTTTTTAATCTTTTTACCTTTTTCTGTCTTTGGTTTATACAGTCAGGTTTTCTTCCCCTTCCCTTGGTTATTCTCTACATCCTTTTTGTTTTGTTTTGTTTTTTAAAATATTTTTTTATTTCTTTATTTTAACAGAGAGAAAGAGATCCAAGTAGGCAGAGAGGCAGGCAGAGAGAGAGAGGGAAGCAGGCTCCCTGCTGAGCACACACAGGGTGCTCTCAGGACCCTGAGATCATGACCTGAGCTGAAGGCAGAGGCTTAACCCACTGAGCCACCCAGGCACACTGCTCTGTTTTGTTTTTAAGTAGGCTCCACATCCAACATAGAGCCCAATGCAGGATTTGAACTCACAACCTTGAGATCAAGACCTGAGCTGAAATCAAACATTAGATGATTAACCGACTGAGCCACTCGGGGCCCTTCTCTCTACATCCCTTTTGAAGCCCAAGGATATTGCCAAGTAATGGCATCATTGATACCACGTTTCTTGATCTAGAGCAGAAAAGTAGGAGTTTGTTTCTCCATTCGTGTTTGGGCCTTGTCAAGGGCCTCATCTTTGCAGGGTCCTTGTCTCAGAAACACCCCCCGCCCCCATCACTAAAACAGCTTCTGTTTGTATAAGCCTCTTTCTATTAGGAGGCTTTCCTTGTAATTTCCACCCCGGTAGCATCCATCCATTTGCCTTTATTCTGTCTTTCACATGAAAGGAATTCATTCTTGTTACATCACAAGTTTTCCAATATTTGAAAAATTGATCTCATTTTCCACAGTTCCTTCCCTCCCCAAGCTAAGGATCTCTTTTGGTATGAGTTTAAACTTATTACCAGGTCACTTTTTCTAGTTTGTCAAAATCCTTAAAATACAGTGCAGAGAACTGTAAAGACTTTATTTGGCTGTTATCTTCGCTGATCCTGGAAGGATACTTCAAAAAATGGCAAGTTAGTATTCTCTGTGTTCTCACACTTCTGGCATGTACTGAACCTCAGGTCAACCAAGATCTCCAAATCGTTTTTGGTAAGCCAGCTTTCTCCTATGCTTTTTGTACCCGGTTTTGTCGTAAATGCAAGATTTTATTTTTATTTCTTTAACTTTCAACTTGTTGGTTTTGGCCCCAATTCCTGGTTGTTAGAAACAATTTTGAGTCTTGAATTTGTCTATTTATGTAACTACACTTTCAGGTTTGATAACAGTATTTTCACTGACCTTGAGGACAAGAACACTGTCAGTGTAGAATGTGGCCCATTACAGCTCTTTGGTACAACTAAATTTAGTATTAACAGATTAGAGCCATGTGAAACTATGCTAGAGAATTATATCCACTAAAGAGTATCTTTTGCTTATAATTTCTAAAAAGCAAACAAAAGACAAAACAAAACAAAACAAAACACCCTCCATTTTCCCTTGATTGAGATCAATGCCTGGTCATTATACTCAACGTGTTCAAGCAAGAATAAAAAAGAAGTCACTAGTAATTCCTCTGTCCAGACCATAACCAATGGTAACACTGGGACATGTCTTCTATATACCTATATTTTAACTGGAATTATAATTACACGCATTTTGTCACTTGTTTTCCTCACTTAAGAATCTGTCCTGTGTATTCGCTACATATTTTCCTAAAACATCATCTTTAATTGCTTCACAGTATTACACTGTGTGAATATATGATTATTTCATTTTATCATTATCTTGTTGCTGTTGGAAATAATTATATTCAATATGTTATGTATCCGCCCACTTCTTCCCATTATACATTTGCTCTCTGACTTGAGTGAAGGCCTCTCATTCTTTCAAGTGGCTCTGATGAGAAAAGTAACATGGTACCCTCCAAAGAAGCTTCCTGATAGTGTTGAGTTGGTACTACTCAGCATGTTTGCCTCAACCAATTTCTTTCTATTCTGTTGCCACTTCCAACACATTCAAGGTGGGACACTCGGGTAGGAAGAATGAAAGGGAAGAGTGCCCAGCAGATCTACCAGATGGGAGAACACACTGCTTTCAAAGGATCTTTGATGGGCACACTATCCTTTCGCTAAAATGCAATGTAACTAACCACGTTATCTGGTCTTCCAAGGAAAAGGTACATTGTTTTCAGTTTTTAAAAGTTCTTAATTTGGGGAGTTGCAAAGAAGCAGTTGAAGATAGGGTCTTGTTTATTAGTTCCCTTTTATTCTGTGAAGGACCGTCCAGTTCTATATCTAGAAACTCAATATCATCTTTGAATTCTTCTTTTTCCACCTTCTCCAAATAACTAATCGACAGCCAGATCATGTTCATCATAGTTTCTAAATATATTTCAAATGTATCTATTTCTCTCCTTCCCAACAGCCACCATCTTGTCCAAACCAGTATTGTACTATCCTGACTTTGGAGTTTAATAAGTTTCCTACCTAGCCTCTGCCACTCCCATCTATGTCCACATTGTGGCCACACAACACAAGTTTATCGTATCATAACTTTCACAAAAAATTTCAGTGACTGCCCATGGTTGTGAACTTGTCATGTCCCACAGAGGCCAGGCAACCCATGGCCTGAGAGCAGTATAGTGTGGAAGTTTAGAGCACGGATTCTGGAGCTGAGACCACCATGGTTCAATTCCAGCCTCTAACACTCGTTAGCTGGGCCAAGTTGCAAACTTAACTTCTGTATGCCTTGGTTTTCTCACCTATTCAATGAGGCTAACAGTGGTCCCTCATAGGATTTTTAGGAAAATGGAATAAGTTGATATCTATAAACACTGAAAAAATCCCCTAGAAACATAATAAGTGTTATGTAAGTGTTAGCTATTATCATTACTGTCTATTATTATTACTGTATCTCACCACTAATACCCTCCCCTCCGTCCAGATTTCTAGGTTCCAGCTGGCATGGCTTTCCTTCTCCCTCTCTTTTCCTCCACTGCTCTAGGTTCCTTCCTGCTCCTGCCTTTCCCAGCATGCCCCCTTTCCACTCCCTATTCTCTCCCTTCAGGTAGTTAACTCTGAACCTGCCTTCTGCATAAATGCTCCCTCATCCCTGTGACCAAGACCTTCCCCCCTTGGCCCTTCTCTTATGATTATCTGATTAATATTTGCCTCCGCTGATAGAGGAGGTAGTAGTCTGTTTTTTAACCTCTGTAGCTCCTCTGCCTAGCACAGTGTTTGACACCAGATAGCAGGGGCTAGGTATTTGTTGTTTGAAATAAGTGTTTCGGCTCCTGAACTCCTGTCATGTCATGTCATGTTATGCCAGCAGGTGGCACAAAATGCATATTATCAATGACAAAGCCACAGGCTTCCAGCTCTCACAGCACAGTCTTGAAGCCCGCTGGGCAGTTTACCTGGTTCCTATTTTTTAGGAGTAAAAAAAAGGTTAGGAGTTCCAAAGACATTTAGTTGTATGTTCAAACAAATTATATGTAGCAGGGAGTGGTCTTCTAAGCAAGTTATAAAGGATCATGAAATGTTGATATTCATAAACTGAAATTCTTATGCTTCTAAAATTTAAGAGGGTCTGAGTTTCTTCTTCTACTAAAGAGCCTCACTGTTAAGCAACGCTTGGCAAGAACTTCTCAGGCACCCTCCATGACTGAAATTTCCCCAACTTTAAGAAAGCTCTCTTGATTTCATTATAACATTAGGACTCTTTTAATAATTTTTTAAAAAAATTTTTATAAACATATAATGTATTATTAATTCCAGGGGGTACTGGTCTGTGAGTCGCCAGGTTTACACACCTCACAGCACTCACCATAGCCCATACCCTCCCCAATGTCCATAACACAACCACTCTCTCCCTACCCCCCTCCCTGCAGCAACCCTCAGTTTGTTTCCTGAGATTGAGTCTCTTACAGCTTGTCTCCATGCCCAGCCCATCTTGAAAAAATTCTCTAGTTCTTCCATTCGCAATGCTTTTTTCATGGTGGAATCAGTGAAGTAAGTGGGGACTGGCCAAAAAAGTTGAGAAAATCTGCTCCTGAAGAGTGTTTAGGAAGAAGAGCCCATGTCTGTCAGGAAGCTGGATCTGGGGCTTCTGTGAATTCTAGGTCTAAACTGAAAGTAGGAAAAAACCTCGAGTTTCTGAGGTATAATTTTACCCATACAAAATTTGTACTCCATTCCAAAATCCACCAAGCACCTATGATATTGTCAAATTTGGTATTAAAAAACAAACAAACAAACAAACCAGGTTTATTTCTAATTAGGTGCCACTGGGTAAAATAGATGATTCCTTAGAATGGGCCATTTCATTCTGCAACATGCCTGTCCCCAGGCTGAGCAATTCCCCTATTTCTCTCCTTCTGCATGGTACCTGTCTGAAGGATACACATATCAGTGGGCAGAAAATGGAAAAGAAATAGGCTCATGTGAAGAATTTACGCTAATTTAAATGTACTAGGTCAACACTTAGTCAATAAAATGATCATTTTATTTTGACATTTCTGAAATTTAAATTTAAAAGTATAAGACTACTTTTCAGATTTCAATTATAATCTGTCATAGAATTTCCTAGAGAAATCTTTGTTTCTCACATACTCTAGCCTTCCTTCTTCTGTGACTTCATTTTCATGAGGCTGAGATAGGAATGTAGCAGCTTCTGCCAGACATTATAACTACCAGAAGACGAGGAAGCCTACATATATTTAATTTATAGATAATCATCAAGTCCTACTTACTCTAATATTCTAACTCTCCAATGAACAAATATTTTACAGGGCTTTAAGGTCATTTGACAGCTCTCACTCATTTATTTATTATCTTTTTCATTGGTTTATTAATTTTTTTCACAAGACAGCACTGTGGATGCCGTGAGGAGCTACACAAACGGATGATGTAATCCCTGTCCTCTGTGAGCTTACCGTAGAATACTTCTATCCCCTGATAGTTTCAGTCCTTCCACTTATATTATCCTCTTCCTTCCCTCATTTGTTTGAAACTTTCAAAAGCAGCGAACTCCAACCCAATAAAAAAAAAATACACATTTCATGGAAAAGAAGCGGGTTCACGATTTGGGATTGAGGATTGAAGGCAGAAATGCTAATGAACTGCTTCTTTCTCTATGGAATAGGGAGGTATATTAATAAATAAAATCACATAACTTGGCTTAGTAATGATAAAAATTATAATAACAACATATCCAATCATTTGTGAAAATGAATAAAAAAGAAAACTTATTTAAAATGGAGTTGGGGAACACTGAAAGGGGCTCTCTCCTGCCTGTACTACTCTTTATGGCCTGCAAAACCAGCAGAAAGAAGGAAGATAAGAATCAAAAGCTTCTGCACAGCAAAGGAAACAGTCAAAAAAACAAAGAGGTAACCCACGGAATGGGAGAAGATATTTGAAAATGACAGTACAGACAAACGGTTGATATCCAGGATCTATAATGAACTCCTCAAACTCAACACACAAAAATCGGGCAATCATATCAAAAAATGGGCAGAAAATATGAACAGATACTTCTTCGATGAAGACATACAATTGGCTATCAGACACATGAAAAAATGTTCATCATCACTAGTCCTCAGGGAGATTCAAATTAAAACCACATTGAGATATCACCTTACACCAGTTAGAATGGCCAAAATTAACAAGACAGGAAACAACATGTGTTGGAGGGGATGTGGAGAAAGGGGAACCCTCTTACACTGTTGGTGGGAATGCAGGTTGGGGCAGCCTCTTTGGAGAACAGTGTGGGGATTTCTCAAGAAATTAAAAATAGAGCTTCCCTATGACCCTGCAATTGCACTCCTGGGCATTTACCCCAAAGATACAGATGTAGTGAAAAGAAGGGTCATCTGTACCCCAATGTTTATAGCTTCAATGGCCACGGTCGCCAAACTATGGAAAGAACCAAGATGCCCTTCAACGGACGAATGGATAAGGAAAATGTGGCATAATACTCCATAGTGTATATGGTGTATGGAGTATTATGCCTCCATCAGATAGGATGAATACTATGGAGTATTATGCCTCCATCAGAAAGGATGAATACCCAATTTTTGTAGCAACATGGACGGGACTGGAAGAGATTATGCTGAGTGAAATAAGTCAAGCAGAGAGAGTCAATTATCATGGTTTCACTGATTTGTGGAGCATAACAAATAGCATGGAGGACATGGGGAGTTAGAGAGGAGAAGGGAGTTGAGGGAAATTGGAAGGGGAGGTGAATCATGAGAGACTATGGACTCTGAAAAACAATCTGAGGGGTTTGAAGTGGCGGGGGGCTGGGAGGTTGGGGTACCAGATGGTGGGTATTATAGAGGGCACGGATTGCATGGAGCACTGGGTGAGGTGCAAAAATAATGAATACTGTTATGCTGAAAATAAATAAATTTAATTAAAAAAAAGAATTATTTTGATGAAGACATTATCACATAGGAATTTTATCTTCTACTTTTAAGAAAAAGAAGGATGATCCCTCTTTGCCCCAGGAACAATGCACTGATCACTGCTTAGAGCCAATTTGAAACCGTCATGACCTTGAATTCTTATTTTTCTCCAGTGGATTTTGCCGAAAACAACTTTCATCAGTTTGCATCTAAAACCTAATAAAAGCTGATCTTCCTGTTGTCTCTTTGGACTTGTCTATGGTTGGCCATAATTAGCCATAATTTGGCCATAATATGGTTGGGCTTGTCAAGTTGCAATTTCTCTACTATTCTTGCATAAATAACTGGCTACTTTATTTTTAAGATTGCATATTTTACTTATATAACTTTATATTAACTCATTTCTTCCCAGTAACAACCCATGAGGTGGGTACTATCATTGCCAATAATTTGTAAATGGGAAAGGAAACAAGCATGTTTGATAAAGATCAGAAACTAGCAACAGGGTCTGAAAATAATAGAGTTTCAAGATTGTTCTGTTTTTGAAGTCAGTGTCAAAAAATGCCTTAACAGTAAACTTACAAGTTAATAGCCTTTGTGGATCTTTAGAAGAAATAGAAGTTCCTTTAGAAGAAATAGAAGTTATTCAAGTTATACTAAATAGTATAGCAGGTTTCTTGTATTGCTTTATTATTGGCAATTTATGAAGTTACACAAATTGTAGTGTGTTTAGCATGACGACATAAGTTTTAAGGAATGGTGTTTCAATTCCAGTCATTAGTGACTAGAGTTCAATGGAAGAACTTCTATTCAACTTGTTTTAATTTTTAAAAGTGACAGTTTTAAAACAAGAGGTATCATCCTTGAAGAAAAAGAGACAAAATATACAATTTTCATGAATGATATGAATTCTAGGACTCTTCTTTTTCATACACTTTAATATGATCTCATTAATTACAACAGACCTTTTGTTAGCAAAAATGTACAAACAAGTATATGTCAGAATGATAAGAAGAAAAGAGAAGAGTGGCTTTGCTGTAGTTTTTTTATTTTATTTTTAATAAACATATGATATATTTTTGTCCCCAGGGGTACAGGTCCATGAATCGCCAGGTTTACACACTTCACAGCACTCACCATAGCACATACCCTCCCCAATGTCCATAACCCTACCCGCCTTCTCCCAACCCCCCTCCTCCCAGCAACCTTCAGTTTGTGAGATTAAGAGTCACTTATGGTTTGTCGCTTTGCTGTAATTTTGAGTTTAAGGGGGAAAAATTCAGTCACAAAAATGGGGGAAAATGTTGACATTAGTCTTCGGCTATTGTGGCCGTACCCATGATTACTATGGCAACAGGTAGCAAAACAATGACATAGTCTTCAGTTTGAGTGCCAAGTTAAGGAACTAGTCACACCCTGCACAACTCCAAGGGCTGCCTCTCCATCCCTCCTTTCCCGGTTAAGTGGCTGTTGAAAGAGGAAAACCACAGAGACACTCATCAGCATCAGAGGCAATATTAATTAATTAATTCATACATTTATTTATTCATTCATTTATTCAGCAAATATTTACAGTCCAGCTACCTAGAAACGCTTTCCCTGGGGGTAAATTCAGTTCTTAGAGAAAGTCTGATGTGCTGCTTGATCTGTTTTTCCCCTAAAGCGACTATCTAAAAATTATGATTTTTTTTCATGTCTCTTAAAAAAAAAAAGCCAATGCACTTTCAGGAATATGAAAGTAGAGGCTCCCTCTTCCCTGTCACTAGGCATTGAGGCAATGCAAATGACTTGACAAGGTTTTCTTTTGGCACCTCTAAGACTATTGAAAGTTGTACTGCAGCAAGCGTGGAGAGTCTATCACAGTGGCCCAATTCAAGCTCTCTTTAAGTTCTCTGAGGATGATTTTTCTTACCTAATAAAGCCTTTCAATTTAAGTCTTTAATTCTAAAGATTAAGAGTTTATATTCTCAAGAGCAGAAATCAAACAAACAAACAAGGTAACAAAAAGTCACACGGAGAAAAATTAAAATGTGAGAACATTTTGAGAAATCAACTATGTAAAGTTTCTTATGTACGTAATTTTGTGCAGTTCCTACAAGAAGCATATTAATTAAGTAGGGTAACCCACATTTTACAGATGAGAAATATGTTCAGTCGGTAGCCCAAGATCTAGTCTTGATTGGCAGAACCAGAATTCCAACTCTGAGCCATGTGACTTTAAACTCGGGATTCTTCACACACATAAGTAGAGATCATTGGTTTATTATTATTATTATTATTTTAAGATTTTTATTTATTTGTCAGAGAGAGAGAGGGAGAGAGAGCTAGCACAGGCAGAAAGAATGGCAGGCAGAGGCAGAGGGAGAAGCAGGCTCCCCACTGAACAAGGAGCCTGATGCGGGACTCGATCTCAGGATGCTGGGATCATGACCTGAGCTGAAGGCAGCTGCTTAACCAACTGAGCCACCCAGGTGTCCCTTAGTTTGTTATTTTAAAAAAAGATTTACTTATTTATTTATTTGAGAGAGAGAGAGAGCTCAAATCAAAGGGGAAGGGCAGACTCCTTATGGAGCAGGGGAGTCTGATGTGGGACTGGATCCCATGACACCATGGCCATGACCCAAGCCAAAACCAAGAGTCAGACACTCACCTGACTACTACCCAGGCACCCCTAGATCTTTGGTTTATTGAACAATGGTTGTTAGCCAATTGTTCAAGTAGAGTCTGTTGAAGTTTGAGTCATTTTGGTGTGTGTGTGTAATTTCACTCCAAATAAGGCAGAGTTAAGATCATCAGAGAAACATAGAAAGTCATAGAAACTCAAGTGACATTGGTTCATGGGGATATGCATGAGGTCCACAATCTATTACTATGATGAAGCAGCTGCCCAGCTACTAAGTGACTCATATACTTCCTTCAGAAAATGGCAAGGGTAGTAGTAAGGGTATGATTCTTTAAATAAGAAGGAATTAATATTATGTAGAAAACGTGTGTGTTGTGTATGGGTATTAAATAGAATAATTATAGAATTTGTGGTCCAGAAAGGGTGATGGGAACACCCATTCATTTATCTACTGATTTACAAACTTAATAATATTTTTTAAATTAAATAATATGTGCCAGGCACTGTTCTAGATGCTGAAGATCTTGTCAAGATAATTAAGAATGTAGTGTATTCAAAGCTGACTATAAGCATCTCTTTTATACCGTTGTATTAGACAGTAGGGATACTTCAATGGATAAAAAAGACAAAAATATATGCTCACAGAGATCTTACAGGCTACCATCAGAGATACAACAGACAAATAAATAAGATGATGCTAAGAACTACAGGAAAAAATTAAAACTGGACTAAGGGAGTGGAGAGAACGGGACTCAAAAGGTAGGATTCATATGGGATAGTCAGATCAGAGGTCTCACCAGAAGAGTGATGTCAAAAAAATATTGCAGGAGATGTGGGAATGAGTCAAGTAAATAAATAGGTGACA